>NC_083872.1:42905242-43530242 GCF_032452875.1 Bos javanicus
TCAAAAGAGCTATATAAATGACCGGTAAGCCCATGAAATGGTACTTGGCAACTTATGTATCAAGGAATGCAAATCAAAATCACAATGAGATACAATTGGGTTGGCCAAAATGTTCACTCATTTTTTGTTTTGTTTTTTCTGTTAGATGTCTCTAATAGAGTTTAGTTGTCTTTAACTTCATTTGAAACAATTTTATTAGGTTGAATTGTAACAGCTGTCATATCAGTGTGCATTTAAAAAAAATCAAGATTGGTGGATTTTTGTGTGCCATTTGAATACTGAAGATGGAAGAAAAAAGCAATATTTTCAGCATATTTTGTTTTATTATTAATGTTTCAAGAAAGGTAAAAAAGCAACAAGCACAAAAATAAGACAGAGAGAGATTTGTACAGTTTATAAAGAATGTGCTGTGATTGAACAAACATGTCAAAAGTGGTTTGCAAAGTTTCATGCTGGAGATTTCTTACTGGACGATAATCCACAGTCTGGTAGACTAGTTGAAATTGATGACAATGACATCAAAACTTTAACTGAGAACAATCAATGTTATACCACACCAGAGATAGCAAACATACTCAACATTTCCTAATCAAGCTTTGAAAATCATTTGCACCAGTTTGGTTATGTTCATCACTTTGATCTTTGAGTTCCACATAAGTTATGCAAAAATAAAACCTTCTTGATCATATTTCTGCATGTGATTCTCTACTTAAATGTCATGAAAGCATTTCACTTTTAGAACAAATTGTGACAGGTGATGAAAAGTGGACATGCTAGGATAATGTGTAATTGAAGAAATGGGAAAAGTTAAGTGAAGCACCATCAACCACATCAAAGGCTGGTCTTAATCCAAAGAAAGTAATGTGTATATGGTGGGATAGGAAGGGAGCCCACTATTATGAACATCTTCTGGAAAGCCAAATTAATTAACTCGTTGGGTTAATTGCCACAAGTATCACTCCCAATTAGAGCAACTGATAGCAGCACTTAATGAAAAGCATCCAGAATTAGTCAACAGAAAACACATACTCTTCCATCAGGATACTGCAAGACCACATGTCTCTTTGATGAGGCAAAAACTGTTACAGTTTGGCTGTGAAGTGCTGATTCATCCACCATATTCACCAGACATTTCACCTCCCATTATCCATTTATTTCAGTCTTTACAAAACTACCTGCATGGAAGAAATGTTAATTTCCTGGAAGACTGTAAAAGGCACCTGAAATAACTCTTTGCTTAAATGATAAAAAAAATTGGGAGAACATGAAATCATGAAGTTGTCTGGAAAATAATATAAGGTAGTGGAACAGAACAGTGAATATGTTGTTCAATAAAGTTCCTGGTGAAAATGAAAGATGTGTATTTTATTTTTTATTTATTTATTTATTATTTAATTGAAGGATAATTGCTTTACAGAATTTTGTTGTTTTCTGTCAAACCTCACATGAATCAGCCATAGGTATACATATATCCCCTCCCTTTTGAACCTCTCTCCCATCTCCCTCCCCTTCCCACCCCTCTAGGTTGATACAGAACCCCTGTTTGAGTTTCCTGAGCCATACAGCAAATTCCCATTGGCTATCCATTTTATATATGGTAATATAAGTTTCCATGTTACTCTTTGTATTTCATTTTTACTTAGAAAAACTGAAGAAACTTTCTGGCCAACCTAAGATTTCATACCCACTGCTGCTAAGTCACCTCAGTCGTGTCCGACTCTGTGTGACCCCATAGACAGCAGCCCATCAGGCTCCCCCATCCCTGGGATTCTCCAGGCAAGAACACTGGAGTGGGTTGCCATTTCCTTCTCCAATGCATTAAAAGTGAAAGTGAAGTCGCTCAGTCGTGTCCGACTCTTAGCGACCCCATGGACCGCAGCCTACCAGGCTCCTCCATCCATGGGATTTTCCAGGCAAGAGTACTAGGATGACTATAATCCAAAAGTCAGAAAACAGCAAGTGTTGGTAAATATGTGAAGCAATTGGAACCCACCCTCACATAGTGCTGATGAGAATGTAAAATAGTGCAGCCACTTTGGAAAACTCTGTGGCAGTTCTACAAGTTGTTACACATAGTCACCATATGAACTAGCAATTCCACTCTTGGCTAATATATACAAGTGAGATGAAAACATATGTCCACACAAAAATTTGTACATGAACATTTATAGCAGCATAATAGCCAAAATGTGGAAACAACCCAAATGTCCATAAACTGATAAACAAGTTTGAAAATGTGGTACATTCAAACAATAGAATACTGTTCAGCAATAAACAGGAATGAAATATGGCACACTAAAACATGCTAAACACAGAGGAACCTTGAAATCACTGTGCTGAGTGAAACCTAGTTACAAAAGACCACATGTTATGTGGTTCTATTCGTAGAAAATGTCCAGAATAGGTAAATTAAAGAGACAGAAAGTAGATTAGTCATTGTTTAATTCTGGGCTGGATAGAATAATAAGGGAATGATAGTAAATAGGTACATTTTTTTGAGGTGATGAACATGTTCTAAAATTGACTGTTGATGCTTGTGCATATCTGTAAATATACTTAAAATCATTGAATTGTGCATTCTAAATGGGTTAATTGTAAGTTATATAAATTATATCTCAATAAATTTTTTTAAAAGAGCTTGGTGGTTGTTTAGTCGCTAAATCATGTCTAACTCTTGTCACGCTATGGACTGTAGCCTGCCAGGCTTTTCTGTCCATGGGATTCTCCAGGCAAGAATACTGGAGTAGGTTGCTATTTCCTTCTCCTGTTAAAAGAGCTTATTCAAGTGTTATTTTTTTATGAAGGCATAGTGACCTCTAAAACAAAATCATGTATGTTTTATAATATGCAAGGTTTAAAATATTACAAAATCTTCAAGCAAAGAGTTATAACTAACAGTAAGAGCTATGAAATATACCTAGATTCTTATTCTAGTTTGACCAATTATTACAGTGTAATTGGGGTAAGTTACTTAGTCTGAAAGTTATTTGATATGAAAAACAAGTGTAATAAGTTTGTTGAAAAGGGACTAAGTGAAACATGAAGTAAGTTCATACATGTTATAATAGCATGTATGTTATGTTCTATGCTGTTATAATTATTATTGTTATTAGCTGATAACTCAGTGTTATTAACTTACTACAAGTTTACTTTTCCATGTGCATTGCTGCTGATATGGAGATGGTACAACTGTGGTCCCAGTTTCAAGAAGTTGCCAAATTCTGTGGTGCAGAACACAAAAGCATAAGAGTAGAAGAGGAAAGACAATAAAGGCCAGACTAAATAAGGAAGGTCATCTCATGCGTGTGAGACAAAAACTGTAGGAGGAGAAAGTGAATTTCAGAATTGGGTGGCAAACTGAGTGGTAGAGATGGAAAGAAAGATAGCATTAGTGATACAGTGAAGAGATTGGTCTGGGTGAAGATGCTAGAAAGAGATAGGGAACATCTTTGAATGGGTACAATTGGGCTCTGCTAGGCATGATAGCGGAGAAGGCAATGGCACCCCACTCTAGTACTCTTGCCTGGAAAATCCCATGGATGGAGGAGCCTGGTAGGCTGCAGTCCATGAGGTCGCTAAGAGTCGGCCACAACTGAGCGACTTCACTTTCACTTTTCACTTTCCTGCATTGGAGAAGGAAATGGCAACCCACTCCAGTGTTCTTGCCTGGAGAATCCCAGGGATGGTGGAGCCTGATGGGCTGCTGTCTATGGGGTCGCACAGAGTCGGACACAACTGAAGCGACTTAGCAGCAGCAGCAGCAGTCATGATAGGCCAAAGTGTTTAGATATGCTGGGGTACTAGTAGTGCTTTTAAGTTGAGGTTCTCTTAGAGAAATAGAATTAGTCGTGTATTGCAACCATTGGGTAACAACTCTTATATTTGAGAGTTGGGTTAAATAATCCCTTAGGCAAGTAGAGACATTATTTATCTGTGGTTTCAGTAGGTCTTTGAACAAGAAACAAAAATATCTGCTTTAGAAAGAGCTGTCAAAACTTGCAGCAGGGAAGTTAAACAGACAAGGAAGACTGTCAGGATTTTTGCAATCGAGACCAAAGCTACGGCAATGGAAGAAAGAAATTGAACTCTTCTCCAAAACAAAAGATGAAAGAGTTTGTAAGTGCTGTTCTTAACTAGTGGAAAGGTATTGAGAGATACTGGAGCCAAAATTAGTCTGTGTGATTAGGCCATCTGTGTTTACTGCATGCTCTTTGCGACCGTTGGACTGTAGCCTGCCAGGTTCTCTGTCCATGGGATTTTTCAGGCAAGAATTCTGGAATCGGTTGCCATTTCCTCCTCCAGGGGATTTTTCTGACCCAAGGATCCAGGGATCGAACCCCAGTCTCCTGGTTTCTTGCGTTGCAGGCAGATTCCTTACCACTAAGCCATGGGGAAGCCTTCTGTGTTTTCTATTTAGCAGCTATTGAAGTTAGGCTCCTACTCTCTCATAGAGACTAAGCAACAGAGGTGGTATTTTTCTTGATTATTACATTTCAAAGAAATGACTCCCAGGTCTCTGAGAAAGACATTCCTGAAAGATTTATACTTCAAAGAAACAGAGAATGAATTCACAATTCCAAGGTTTCTAAAGTAACTGCTCTAAGAAATAAGAGGTCAAGGGCCTATAGTCAGGAGAAGCCTTTCTAAAGTTAGTCAAGCTGAAGGAAACATTAGGGCCCATCTTGATCATAACACACTTAAAAAAAAAAGAATTGTCATGTGAGCCTTGAATGCTGATAACCGTTGTAAATATATAAGCATTTACACGATGAATTATCTTTAAACCAAAAATGTTCTGGGTATTGTTATATGCATTATAAACTAAAGGGAGATCTTTACTTTGTTTCTCTCCGGAACCCAAGTGCTTATTATTACTTTTTCCTTAACAAAAAAGAACTATGCTTTGCGGGTTTCCTTCTTTGGGTAATGTTTTAATGTAGAAGTGAGCTTTATAAACTGCTACAAGTCCCATTCAATTTCCATTTTCACTTAAGAAACTAAAGGGACTTTCAGGCTGCCTTTGTGCTGGTAATTAGGGCAACTGAATCTGAATCTCAGTGAGTTTGAGTCGTGGCGCATATATTGCTTTCTTTGTCAAATTCATCATTATTCATGTGAGACATCCTATATCTGTGGATGACTCACACAATAATAACAGTAGTAGTTAAACTTTACATTTCCATTTGTTTAGTCACGAAGTCCTGTCTGACTCTCTGAGATCCCATGTGCTATAGCTCACCAGGCTCCTCTGTCCAAGGAATTTTCCAGGCAAGAATCCTGGAATGGGTTGCCATTTCCTTCTCTTACATTTCTATGGTGTTTTATAATTTTTAATCACTTTCACATATATAATCTTAGTTTTTCTTCTCAGTAAACACTGTAGTAGGATTTCTAACAGGAATTTTATAGTTAGTTGTCCTACAGATGGAAAGACTTGACTTTGGGCCTTTTTACTCCTAACTTAGTGTCTAGTTAGAAACTGAATAATTTTTCAGATTCAGATTTTCAGCATAAATTTGAAAATCACCATGTTCTCCTCTTTTCAAGTAATTAAATTGGGATAGGTCTCACATATTCAATTTATGTTTGTGATACAACTTTAAGAAGGCTCATAATTGTTGAAACCTATTAACATCAGTTGGGTCCTTTGATTTATAGGCATAAGGAGTCAAGCTAAAGGCACATAGTTTGTTTGTTTTAAATAAATATTACAATAAAATATGATCAACAAAATTATTTTTATGCTTCTGGGGCTAAAACTCAAGAATTGCCTATGGCATTGACAATGAGAAATAATTTTTGAAAAAAGTCTGAATATCTTTGGGAAATTTTATACATGTCTGATCTAATTTAATAAATACCTCTATGTCATGTGCATCCAAAAGAAACTATTGGGTTGACCAAAGGTCTGCTTGGATTTTTCCATAAAATGTTATGTAAAAACCTGAATGAACTTTTTGGCCAACCCAATATTTAACACATTATGAATGTAGGCAGAAAAACATATTATTGATATTTCAATGTGAAATAGATATCAAGAAAAATGTCTAAAAATTATACCTTTAGCATGATCTCTCATGTTTTCATTTTTTTTCTTTCATCAGGCAACCCTGCCCAGCCCACTTCTCTCCACTACATGAATCCTTATCAACTGAATGCCTATGGTATGGCACTGAAAGCAGTGGGAGAAATCGTTCAAGATTATGACAGTGATAAAATGTTCCCAGCTTTAGGTTTTGGTGCAAAACTGCCTCCAGATGGAAGGATATCTCATGAGTTTGCATTGGTAAGAATACATGGAAATAATTGATATTTTGGAAAAAAAATAGTATTTTGGATCTTTTCATAGGTTCATTGCTTATGCTTAATTACTCAGGTAGCAACTTCTTATAACTATACAATCAGCTCAGTTTGGTAAATGATTGATTTAGAAGTGTGATATTAATGGAAAAAACACAAATAAATTAGCAACAAGTCTACCTAAAGTGCATATGATTTAAAACCTATTCTGGTTTTTGGTTGCTACGTAAGACCTTCCATTATATTCATGATTTGTGGGTCAAGAATTTGAGCATAGTACAAGAGAATGGTACGTTTGTTCAAGATACCTGGGCCACACCTGGGATGCCTTGCTTGGCTAGATATGGCTGGAATTGTTCTACTGGAGCCATATATGTGTTCCATTCTGACTGTTGGTTGGATTCCTTGGTTTTCTTCATGTCATATCTCCTGGAGCTAGTACATCCACTAAGATGTCTCATTTGCTCATGACTAATGCCTACAGCTAGGATGGCTAAAATACCTGGATTCTCTAGGCATCTTTCCTTCTTTCTACATACAGTTTATCAATGTGGTTTTGTGGGCTACTATCTCAAGGTAGTCATATTTCTTACACAGCAATCAGCTTTCTCAGAGTGGATATTCTAAAAGGCTGGGGAAGAAACTTCAAGGACTTAGAAGTCTCAGAAAGTTATTTCTCCTACATTCATTTTTGTCAAGCAAGTCACTAAGTTCAGCCCACTTTCGAGGTAGTGGAAGTAACCTTCACCTCTCAAGGGGAAAGGTATCAAAGAATGAGTAGCTATCTTTATTCTTCCATCTTCCAAAGTGTCATTTCTTTTCAAATATAAAGGATCAGTTATTGGCAGAATTATTATTTTTCAAATGTAAAGCAATAATTATAGGTATAATTAATTATGTTTTCAATATAATGGAGTAGATGTGACTCAAATATTTATCTAATTAATGTTTAATTTACATAAATCCACTCCTGTTGTATGATTACAAATAAGCAATGTACTGTATTCTACCTTTAAAATAAACTTCACACAGATAGTGCTTATAGGCCCAATCAGCCTTATTCTCGCTTGCATTTTTTTATAAAAATAATGGGAAAAACTATGTGGGAATGGTTAGATATCATTTTGGAAAAAATTTAAATTTTCCTAATAGAAATGCCTCCTTGCTTTACTCTATATATTGTGAAATTAAAGTCTTCTATGCCCAACAATTTTTGTAGGTATTTTTTGTTGTTTTTATTCTTGTTACAAAAAAAACATAATGGGATTTTTTTTTTTTTGAGTTCTGCAAGAAGAATAGACAAATAATTTAATTATTTACTAATTACTGAGTATCGAGCCAGGTACTTTATGCTCATTTCTTGTACAATCTTCATAAAATTCTTGTCTGATAGGTATGTCATGAGATGAGTTGACACATCACACTACTATCAAGAGCCATTCATATTAAATACAGTGAAAAGAGTACCCCCAGGAGTTGCATAATTTAGCCCAGAGTCACAGAATTTAATCAGGTTTCCAGAAGACAGGACTTGAACCCAGGTCAGTCTTATTATAGAATCTTTGTTCTTAACCACTACTAAACCACATTTTATAAAAGCATCTATAATAATAGCACCTCTTAGATATGTCCTTTATGAGCCCCATTATGTACACACACACACACACACTTCCAGAACCTCCTATATGATGAGACTTTATCTTCTTTAATATATTTTAAGAGCTGTATTTTAATTTTTTTCCCATATGTATTCTTGATTTTTCTGTTCTATCACCCCCATTTTGGGAAAGGTTGCTGGAGGTTTTAATTTTCTTCTGTGAAATAGCCCATATACTACCACCCCCAATGTCATATAAAAAATGAATATCTGTTGCAATTTTGTTGTGTCCTAGAGAATTAAAATTTCCCAGAAATTTATAAGACCACAAAAATCACTCATGTGATCCTATGTCTTGTGTGCCTCAGGAAAAAGGTCCTGACTATTTTAAAGCTTAAGAAAGGAATAATAAAAAATAATAATTACGCTAAACTAAATGATATTAATTTTCCTTCCACAAGTTTTTCCTCACCTTTGTGTATGATTTTTTTCCATTTGTTATCTAATTCTCTCCTTTTCTGTTTTTCCTGCCTCCATATTCATTCCTTACAACCAAACCTATGCAAAGGAGAGACTTTTTATTCTTTGCATCTTAAATGATTCTTTGAACCGAACTCAAATATTTATAGAAGGTCACACTCTAAATTTATGAAAAATAGTTTCTAAAATTGAGAAAGTGATGATGATAATGCTTCATCTTTAATTTTACCTAATAACTATATGACTTTAACTTTTTTCAAAGCACTTTTTTCTTGAATAAGACAGACAAAGGTTAAGTGGGTCTTTGGAGAGATAGTACTCCATTTAATTTTTGTGTTAACCTCATCCTAAATAACTACAATATATAACTGCAGATGCTGAAAATGGCAAATAGAAAAACTTCAGTCCATGTCAATCTTGCAATTAGTGTACTACCTAATGTTACCAAACCTTCACATTTCCATGGTAAGAATTTGTGATATATATATTAACAATCGTTAATGTTTATCAAACCGAATTCAAATAATCTTTCAGATAGCAAGGGAAGTGTCTCACTATTCACACTGTTCACTGAACCTGGGGTAGGTAAGGTACAAGCAAGGAAACTGGAAGAAGATTCAAAGAGCCATAGGAACTGCAGACACGTTTATTCTCTAATGGCTGGTGCGGCAGCCATAATGCAGCCATGCTGTATTCTCTGATGATTGACTCAGCAGACACAGCCATAACACAGCTGCAAGGGCTTTTCAGGTAGAGCTTATATAGTTTTACAGAAAAAAAAAAGTGGTCCATGACCAAATGAGTACATCATGACATGCAGGCACAGTGCTATAAATGATCTCAGATGTTACATAACCATGGAAAGTCATTGTTTATGAAATGAGGCAAAAGCAAGAGGTCCTGGGGCAAGAGAACCTGACCATTGCCATCATGGCCAATTGCTTTTTCCCTACAAGAGCTCTTTAACAAAAATTTTGAATCCCTAATTGGTGAGTTTGAGGCTGGCACAAATGTTGAAGTTGAGCTTTAAACAATCAAAAGGATCTAAGGTAAACCCCATCTTTTTATTTGAAATATGTGTAGGAATAGGTATTGTGGAAAAAGAAAGGGTAAATATCCCCGTATTACCAATTTAGCACTTTTGATTGTGGAATGCCATGGCTCACAATGATATTTGATGACTCATTACACTGTACCTGAAGATATAATTACTCATTACCCTGTACCTGAAGATACTGAAGTTTTCAACAGTATGTAAACCAGGAACTTCCAGATGTTCAAGCTGCATTTAGAAAAGACAGAGGAAGCAGATATCAAATTGCCAATATCCGTTGGATCATCAAAAAAGCAAGAGAGTTCCATAAAAAACATCTACTTCTGCTTTATTGACTATGTCAAAGCCTTTGACTATGTGGGTCACAACAAACTGTGGAAAATTCTTAAAGAGATGGGAACACCAGACCACCTGACCTGCCTCCTGAGAATCCTGTATGCAGGTCAAGAAGCAACAGTTAGAACTGGACATGGAACAACAGACTGGTTCCAAATCAGGAAAGGAGTATGTGAATGCTGTATATTGTCACCCTGCTTGTTTAACTTCTATGCAGAGTACATCATGAGAAATGCTGAGCTGGATGAAGCACAAGCTGGAATCAAGATTGCCAGGAGAAATATCAATAACCTCAGATATGCAGATGACACTGCCCTTAAGGCAGAAAGTGAAGAACTAAAGAGCCTCTTAATGAAAGTGAAAGAGGAGAGTGAAAAAGTTGGCTTTAAGCTCAACATTCAGAAAACTAAGATCATGGCATCTGATCCCATCACTTAATGGCAAATAGATGGGGAAACAATGGAAACAGTGATCATTGAGACTTTATTTTTGGGGGCTCCAAAATCACTGCAGATGGTGACTGCAGCCATGAAATTAAAAGATGCTTGCTCCTTGAAAGAAAAGCTATGACCAACCTAGATAGCATATTAAAAAGCAGAGACATACTTTGCTGACAAAGGTCTGTCTAGTCAAAGCTATGGTTTTTCCAGTAGTCATGTATGGATGTATGAGTTGGACTATAAAGAAAGCTGAGCGCTGAAGAATTGATGCTTTTGGACTGTGGTGCTAGAGAAGACTCTTGAGAGTCCCTTGGACTGCAAGGAGATCCAAGCAGTCAATTCTCAAGGAAATCAGTCCTGAATATTCATTGGAAGTTCTGATGCCGAAGCTGAAACTCCAATCCTTTGGCCACCTGATGCGAAGAACTGACTCACTGGAAAAGACCCTGATGCTGAGAAAGATTGAAGGCTAGAGGAGAAGGGATGACAGAGGATGAGATGGTTGGATGGCATCACCGACTCAGTGGACATGAGTTTGAGTAAGCTCCTGGAGTTGGTGATGGACAGGGAAGCCTGGCGTGCTGCAGTCTGTGGGGTCACAAAGAGTCGGACATGACTGAACGACTGAACTGAACTGAACTGAAGTTTTTTAAAGTTTTTTAATGACTGCACATTACCACATATCACAATCTATTTAATATTGATATATTATAATCTATTGTTGATTACTCAATTTATTATTATTATTTGCTATTATATATATATAACTGAGTTTTCTTTGAAAAAGGCTTTATGGATATCAACATGTGTTGTCCTCTTTTTTAGATTATTTTTATAGACATTATTCATTCTTTTCCTGTTTTTGCTGTAACTTTCTACAGAATGGGAACCCCCAAAACCCCTACTGTAATGGCATTGATGGTGTCATGGAAGCTTATTATAGGAGTCTGAAATCTGTGCAACTGTATGGGCCAACCAATTTTGCTCCTGTAATTAATCATGTAGCAAGGTGAGTAAATAATTTGTTTATTTTAGTGTGCTGGACCAGAATGAAATCATAATTTTATTGTTGGCATGGCTCCACAAATGCAAGTTGTTTTCTAATAATTTACCTCCGAGAAAGTGAAGGAAAAGATATACAGTTAAAAGAATCTCCATTGAGCTATCATGATACTTCAATAAGAACTTTATATCAAAATATCAAATGAAAACTATACACTGGCTTATGTTAGGACCTATATTTGTTCAACCGGAAAAAAATTTTATTATTTGAATAAGCATCCATGAAAGCGATATCGATCACAATCTCAATTGTGAAATCACTCATATCTAAGATTATATTCGATAGCAACATAGAAGTAATAAGAGATTGAATTTATGAAGACAACTAATGCCTTTCAGTGATATATAGGACTTGTATATTTTGTAAATTAATTCTTTGTCAATTGTTTCTTTTGCTATTATTTTCTCCCATTCTGAATGTTGTCTTTTCACCTTGTTTGTAGTTTCCTTTGATATTCAAAAGCTTTTAAGTTTAATTAGGGCCCACTTTTTTATTTTTGTTTTTATTTCCATTACTCTAGGAGGTGGGTCATAAAGGATCTTGCTTTGATTTATGTCAATTGTTCGGCCAGTGTTTTCCTCTAAAAGTTTTATAGTTTCCAGTCTTACATTTAGGTCTTTAATCCATTTTGAGTTTATCTTTGTGTATAGTGGAAAGAAGTGTGCTAATTTCATTCTTTTACATGTAGCTGTCCAGTTTTGCCAGCACTACTTTGTCCAGGCTCTCTTTGTCCCATTGTATATTCTTGCCTCCTTTGTCAAAAATAAGGTACTCATAAGTGTGCGGGTTTATCTCTGGGCTTTCTATCCTGTTCCATTGGTCTATATTTCTGTTTTTGTGTCAGTACCATACTGTCTTGATGACTGTAGCTTTGTAGTATAGTCTGAGGTCAGGAAGATTTATTCCTCCAGCTCCATTCTTCTTTCTCAAGACTGCTTTGGTTAGTCAGGATCTTTTGTGTTTCAACATGAATTGTGAAAATTTTGTTCTAGTTCTGTGAAAAATGCCATTGGTAATTTGATAGGGATCGTGTTGAATCTGTAGATTGCATTTGGTATTATAGTCATTTTCACAATATTGATTCTTCCTACCCAGGAACATGGAATATCTCTCCATCTGTTTTTGTCATCTTTTTTTTCTTTCATCAGTGTCTTATAATTTTGTGTATACAATTATTTTGTCTCTTTAGGTAGATTTATTCTTAGATAATTTATTCTTTTTGTTGCAATGGTGAATGGTATTGATTCCTTAATTTTTCTTTCTGATTTTTCATTGATAGTATATAGGAATGCAAGTGATTTCTATGTATTGACCTTGTATCACTTTTGTACACATGCATATAAATATGTATAATGTATATAAATTTTAGAAAACATGAATTTTTGCCTAACTAAAAAAATTATGATATTTTGATTCCACTTATTTGACTTAGTATTAATAAAATGCTAGATTTCTAATTAAAAAATAGATATGCAACAAGCAACAGAAAGGTTTACCGTATAGTATAGGAAACTATAGTCAATATCTTATAATAACCTATGATAGAAAATAATTTCAAAAATAATATACGTGAATTTGTATAACTGAATCACCTTGCTGTGCACCTGAAACATTGTAAGTCAACTATGCTTCAATAAAATATATCTATGTTTCAGTTCAGTTCAGTCGCTCAGTTGTGTCCGACTCTTTGCGACCCCATGAATCACAGCACGCCAGGCCTCCCTGTCCATCACCAGCTCCCGGAGTTCACTGAAACTCACGTCCATCGAGTTGGTGATGCCATCCAGCCATCTCATCCTCTGTCGTCCCCTTCTCCTCCTGCCCCCAATCCCTCCCAGCATCAGAGTCTTTTCCAATGAGTCAGCTCTTCGCATGAGGTGGCCAAAGTACTGGAGTTTCAGCTTCAGTATCATTCCTTCCAAAGAACACCCAAGGCTGATCTCCTTCAGAATGGACTGGTTGGATCTCCTTGTAGTCCAAGGGACTCTCAAGAGTCTTGTCCAACACCACAGTTCAAAAGCATCAATTCTTCGGTGCTCAGCTTTCTTCACAGTCCAACTCTCACATCCATACATGACCACTGGAAAAACCATAGCCTTGACTACTTTGTTGGCAAAGTAATGTCTCTGCTTTTGAATATGCTATCTAGGTTGGTCATAACTTTTCTTCCGAGGAGTAAGCGTCTTTTAATTTCATGGCTGCAGTCACCATCTGCAGTGATTTTCTATGTTTAGAAAAAATAAAAGATGAGGGAGCATAACAAGTAAGTGAGCTGGAAGATGGAGTAGCGGAAATCACTACCTCAGAACAGAATTTTTAAAAAAAGAATGTATAAAAAACAAGGTCCTAATATATAGTGCAAGGAACTATACTCAGTAGTCTGTGTAAACCATACTGAAAAAGAATACAGAAAATAATGTTTAAATGTGTATAACAGAGTCACTTTGCTGTGCAGCAGAGACTGGCACAACACTGTAAGTCAATTATACTTCAATAAAAAAAAGAAAAAGGAATGAAAAGAAATGAGGACAGTCACAGTGGCCTTGGGGTCTCATTTGTATTATAGAGGTCCCAGAAGGAGAAGAGAAAGAGTCAGAAAACATTTGAAGATATTGTAGGTGAAAAATTCTCTAACATGAGAAAGGAAACACTGAA
This sequence comes from Bos javanicus, assembly GCF_032452875.1. NCBI lineage: Eukaryota > Metazoa > Chordata > Mammalia > Artiodactyla > Bovidae > Bos > Bos javanicus. The sequence continues at coordinate 42,919,168 of NC_083872.1, forward strand.
GTGAAGAAGTCACAGGGAGTCCCATACAGGACAATTCCAAGGAGGAACATGCCAAGATACATATTAATAAAATTGATAAAAATTACAGACAAGGAAAATATGTTGAAAGTAAAAAGAGAAAAGCAATAAATAACATAAAAGGGAATTCACAAGAGGTTATCAACTTATATATCACCAGAAACTCTACAGGTCAGAATGGAGTGGCATGATATAATTCAAGTGATGAAAAGGAAGAACTTACAACCAAGAATACTCTTATGCAGAAAGGCTCTCATTTTGATTCAGTGGAGAAATCAAAAGCTTTACAGAGAAGCCAAAACTAAGAGAATTCAGAACCACCAAACCAGCTTTCAACAAATGCTAAAGGAACTTCTCAAGGCAAGAAGAACACCAGTAACTTAAAGCAACCTTGAACATATATAGACTACTATATCAAAACCTCACAGAAACAGCAAACCAAAATCTACAGTAGATACACACACTCCCAAGAAATGTATCCCAACCACAACACTAAAGATAGTCATCAAACCACAAGAGAAGAAAACGAAAAAATAAGGGAAGAAATACATGTATGGCTGAGTCCCTTTGCTGTTCACCTAAAACTATCACAACATTGTTTGTTAACTGGCTATACTCCAATACAAAAAAGTTTTTAAAAAATCCAAGATAATTAAGAAAATGGCAATAGGAACATACATATGGATAGACACCTTAAACAGATTAAAGCCTCCAATCAAAAGACTGGTTGAATAGATGCAATAACAAGACCCATATTATGGTGTCTACAAGAGACCCACTTCAGACCTAGGGACACATACAGACTGAAAGCAAAGGGTTAAAAAGATTTTCCATGCAAATGGTGAGTAAAAGAAAGTTAGAGTTTAAATCCGTACAAACTTACCTCAGGAAACAAGAAAAAATGTCAAATTAAGAACCTAACCTTACACATAAAACAACTAAAAAAGAAGAAAAACCAAAACCTAAAGTTAGTAGAAGCAAAGAAATAATAAAGAACAGAAATAGAGACAGAAGAAACAACAGCAAAGATCAGTGAAACTAAAAACTGGTTCTTTGAAAAGGTAAAATTTGATAAACTTCAGCCAGACTAATCAAGAAAAGAGGAAGAGAACTCAAATCAATACAATTAGAAATGAAAAAGGAGCATAACCAATACCACAGAAATACAAAGAAATCATAAGAAACTGCTACAAGCAACTATATGCCAATAAAATGGGCAACATATAAGAAATGGACAAAGTTACAACCTTCCACACTAAACCAAGAAGAAACAGAAAATATAAACATACCAGTCACAAATACTGAAAATGAAACTGTGCCTAGAAAACATGCAACAAACACAAGTCTAGGACCAGATGGCTTCACAGTCAAATTCTACTAATATTACATATTTGGAGAAGCATTAACACCTATCCTTCTCAATCTTTTCCCAAAAAATTGCAGAGGAAGGAACACTCCTAAGTTGTGTGCTCACCATCTCCCTAATACCAAAATCATACAAAGATATTACAAAAAAGAAAATTATAGGACAGTATCACTGATGAACATAGATGCAAAAATATTCAACAAAATACTAGCAAACCAAATCCAACAACACATTAAAAGGATCATTCACCATGATCAAGTGGAATTTATCCAGAGATGCAGGAATTCTTCAATATGCACAAATCAATGTGATAACACCACATGAACAAAATGAAAAATCAAATCAATATGATTATCTCAGTAGATACTCAGAAAAAACTTCTAACAAAATTCAACAGTAGTTTTTTATAAAAACTCTCCAGAAAGTGAGCATACAGGGAACAAGTTGTTGCTGCTGTTTAGTCACCCAGTCATGTCTGACACTTTGCAACCCCATGTGCTACACCACACTAGGCCTCTCTGCTTCTCATCATCTCCCAAAGTTTGCCAAGTTCATGTCCATTTCATCAGTGCCATCCAGCCATCTCATCCTCTTGACACCCTCTTCTCCATCTGCTCTCATCTTTCCCTGCATCAGGAACTTTTCCAATGAGCCAGCTGTTTGCATCAGATGACCAAAATACTGGCATTTCAGCTTCAGCATCAGTCCTTCCAACAAATATTCAGGGTTTCCCTTAAGACTGACTGGTTTGATCTCCTTGCTGTCCAAGGGGCTCTCAGGAGTCTTATCCGGCACCACAATTCAAAGGCATCAATTCTTTGGACCTTCTGTCACAACTGTACATGATCACTGGGAAAACCATAGGGAACATATCTCAACATAATAAAGGCCATGTGTGACAAACCCACAGTAAACATCATTCTCAACAGTGACAAATGGAAAGCATTTCCTCTAAGATCAGGAACAAGACAAGGGTGTCCATCTTGCCACTTTTATTAAACATAGTTTTGGAAGTCCTAGCCAAAACAATCATATAAGAAAAAGAAATGAAAGAAATCCAAATTGGAAAATAAGAATTAAAACTGTCACTGTTTGCAGATGACATGATACTATACATAGAAAATCCTAAAGATGTTATCAAAAAGCTACCAAAGCTCATCAATGAATTTGGTGCAGTTGTAGGATACAGAATTTATGCATGGAAATGCCTTGTATTTCTATACACTAGCAATGAAAGATCAGAAAGAGAGATTAAGGAAACAATCCTATTTACCATCACATCAAAAAGAATAAAATACCTCAGAATAAACCTATTGAAGGACCTATGCTCAGAAAACTATAAGATACTGAAGAAAGAAATTAAAAGATGACACAAACAGATGGAGCACTATACCATGTACTTGGATTGGAAGGATCAGTGTCATCAAAATGACTATATTACCCCAGAGTAATCTATAGATTCAACTCCTGCCAGATTAGCAATAGCATTTTTCACAGAATTAGAACAAAAACATTTACAACTGTTTGGGAACACAAAATATCTCTAAAAATCAAAACAATATTGAGAAAGATAGAGCTGAGGGAATACGGCTTCTTGACTTCAGATTAAACTAGAAAGCTACAATAATCAAGACATATGGTACTAGCACAAAAACAGAAATATAGATCAGTGAAACAGAATAGAAAGTCCATAGATACACCCATGCACCTATGGTCAACTAATCTATGACAAAGGAGGCAAGAAAATCCACTGGAGAAGAGTCTCTTCAATAAGTGGTGCTGTCCAATGGAAAACTGGACAGCTACATGCAAAACAATGAAATTAGAACATTCTCTAACACTATATAAAAAAAGAAATTAAAAAAGGATTAAAGACCTAAATATAAGACTGGATATCATAAATCTCTTAGGGAAAACATAGGCAGAGCACTCTTTGACATGTTGCAGACAGATTTTTTGATCCACCTCCCAGAGGAATGAAAATAAAAACCAAAATAAATGAATAGGAGCCAATTAAACTTAAAAGTTTTTGCACAGTGAAGCAAACCTTAAAATGAAAAGACAACCCCACAGAATGGATTAAATATTTTCAAAAGAAACAACTGACCAAGGATTAATCTCAAAAATGTATAAACAACTCATGCAGCTCAATACAAAAAAAAAATTTTTTTTAATTGAGCAAAAGATCTAAAGACATTTCTCCAAAGAAGTCCTACAGATGACCAAAAATTACATGAAAAGATGTTTAACATCTGTAATTATTAGATAAATTCAAGTCAAACTACCATGAGGTATCACCTCACATAAGTCAGAATGTCATCGTCAAAAAAAAAAATCTACAAACAATAAATGCTAAATAGAGTGTGGAGAAAAGGGGAACCCTCCTACCCTGTTGGTGGGAATGTAAATTGGTATAGCCAGTATGCAGAACAGTATCAGTTCAGTTCAGTCACTCAGTCGTGTCTGACTCTGCAACCCAATGAACCACAGCACGCCAGGCCTCCCTGGCCATCACTAACTCTCGGAGTCCACCCAAACCCATGTCCATTGAGTCAGTGATGCCATCCAATCCTCTCATCCTCTGTTGTCCCCTTCTCCTCCTGCCCTCAATCTTTCACAGCATCAGGATCTTTGCAAATGAGTCAGCTCTTCACATCATATGCCCAAAGTATTGGAGTTTCAGCTTCAACATCAGTCCTCCCAATGAATACCAAGGACTAATCTCCTTTAGGATGGACTGGTTGGATCTCCTTGCAGTCCAAGGGACTCTCGAGAGTCTTCTCCAACACCACAGTTCAAAAGCATCAATTCTTTGGCACTCAGCTTTCTTTATAGTCCAGCTCTCACATCCATACATGACCACTGGCCTTGACTAGATGTACCTTTGTTGACAAAGGGATGTCTCTGCTTTTTAATATGCTGTCTAGGTTGGTCATAACTTTCCTTCCAAGGAAAACAGTATAGAGGTTCCTTTAAAAACCTGAAAATAGTAATCAGTTCTGTCACTCAGTCGTATCCAACTCTTTGTGACCCCATGGATTGCAGCATGCCAGGCTTCCCTGTCCATCACCAGTGTGATCCAGCAATCACACTCAGGAGCATATAATCCAAGAAAACTGTAGTTCAAAAAAATAACTGCATCCCAGTGTTCATTGTAGCCAGGACGTGGTAGGAACCAAAATATCCATTGATGGAGAAATGGATAAAGAAGATTTGGTACATATGTATAATGGGATATTAATCATGAAAAAGAATGAAATAATGCCATTTGCAGCAACGTGGATGGACCTAGAGATTGTCAAACTGAGTGAAGTAAATCAGACAGAGAAAGACAAATATTGTAGGATATTGCTTATATGTGGAATCTAGAAATAGAAAATAGTACAAGTGGACTTATTTAAAAAAGAAATAGTCACAAATGTAGAAAACACTTTTATGTTTGCCAAGGGGGAAAGGTGAGGGAAGGATAAATTGGGATATCTGGATTAATACCTACATACTACTATATATAATGTAGATAACTTGTAATGCTGCTGCTGCTGCTAAGTCACTTCAGTCGTGTCCGACTCTGTGCAACCCCGTAGACGGCAGCCCACCAGGCTCCGCCGTCCCTGGGATTCTCCAGGCAAGAACACTGGAGTGGGTTGCCATTTCCTACTGTATAACACAGGGAGCTCTACTCCATACTCTTCAATGTCTTACATGGGGAAATAATCTACAAAATAGTGAATATATGTATAACTGATTCATCTTGCTGTACAGCAGAAAGAAACTAACACAGCCTTGTAAATCAACTACACTCCAGTGAAAATTAATTTTCAAAAGGTAAATAATACCCCCCCCACCAAAAAGAGATCAATTAAGCCACCTAGAGTAATATTTATATTACACAATACTCAATTTTTTATACTCCATCTCGCCATTTTTAAAGCATAATTTGGTATGAAAATCATAAAAGCCATACTGTTGTTGAACTCATAGAAGCGTCTCTCTCTACCATTTATTGTTATTGTTGTTCAGTCACTAACTCATGTCCCACTCTTTGAGACCCCATAGGCTTCAGGGTGCCAGGCTTCCCTATCCTTCACTATTTCCCAGAGTTTGCTCAGACTCATGCCCTTTGAGTCAGTGATGCTATCCAACCATCTCATCCTTTGACCCTCCTCCTCCTGCCAGTATCAGGGTGTTTTTCAGTGAGTCAGCTCTTAGCATCAGGTGGCCAAAGAATTGGAACTTCAGCTTCAGCATCAGTCCTTCTAATAAATATTCAGAGTTGATTTCCTTTAGGATTGACTGATTTGATTTCCTTGCAGTCCAGGGGACTCTCAAGAGGGTTATCCAGCACCACAATTCAAAAGTATCAATTCTTCAGCAGTTGGCCTTCTTTATGGTCCAATTCTCTTATCTGTACAGGATTACTGGAAAAACCACACCTTTGACTATATGGACCTTGTTGGCAATGATGTCTCTGCTTTTCAATATGTTGTCTAGGTTTGTGATAGCTTTTCTTCCAAGTAGTAAGTATCTTTTAATTTGATGACTGCAGTCACTGCCCACAGTAATTTTGGAGCCCAAGAAAAGAAAATATGTCATTGTTCCCACTTTTTCCCCTTCTATTTGCAATGAAGTAATGGGACCAGATGTTGTGATCTTTCTTTTTTGAATGTTGATTTCTAAGCCAGCTTTTTCACTATCAACTTTCACCCTCTTCAAGAGTCTCTTTCTTTTTCACTTTCTGCATTAGAGTGGTATCATCTGCACATCTGAGGTTGTTGATATTTCTCCCTGCAATCTTGATTCCAGCTTGTCCTTCATCTAGCCCTGCATTTCTCATGATGTACACTGCATATAAGTTAAATAAGCAGGGTGACAATATACAGCTTTATTGCACTTCTTTTCTAATTTTAAATCAGTCTGTTGTTTCGTGTTTGGTTCTGACTGTTGCTTCTTGACCTGCACAGAGGTTTCTCAGGACACAGGTAAAGTGGTCTGGTATTCTCATCTCTAAGAATTTTCCACAGTTTGTTGTGATCCACACAGTTGAAGGCTTTAGCATAGTCAATGAAGCAGAAGCAGATGTTTTTCTGAAATTCTCTTGGTTTCTTTATGATCCAGTGAAAGTTGGCAATTTGATCTCTGTTTCCTCTGCCTTTTCTAAGTCAAACTTGTACACCTAGAAGTTCTTGGTTCACATACTATTGAAGCCTGCTTGAAAGATTTTGAGCATCACCTTGCTAGTATATGAAATGAGCCCAATAGTATGGTAGTTTGAACATTTTTTTTTTCATTTCCCTTCTTTGGGATTGGAATGAAAACTGACCTTTTCCAGTTCTTTGGCCACTGCTGAGTTTTCCAAATTTACTGACATATTGAGTGCAGCACTTTAACAGCATCACCTTTTAGGATTTGAAATAGCTTGCTGGAATTCCATCATCTCCACTAGCTTTGTTTGCAGTAATGCTTCCTAAGGCCCACTTGACTTCACACTTCAGGATGTCTGGCTCTGTGTGAGTGACCACACCATCATGGTTTATCACTGGATAACCATGATGACCTTAAAGGTCATTAAGACCTTTCTTATATAGTTCTGTGTATTCTTGCCACCTCTTCTTAATCTCTTTTGCTCTGTTAGGTGATTACTGTTTCTGTCCTTTATCATGCCCATCCTTGCATGAAATATCCCCTTGATATCACCAATTTTCTTGAAGAGATCTCTAGTCTTTTTCATTCTGTTGTTTTCTTCTATTTCTTTGCATTGTTCATGTAAGAAGGCTTTCTTACCTCTCCTTGCTATTCTTTGGAACTCTGCATTCAGTTGGGTATATCTTTCCCTTTCTCACTTGCCTTTTGTTTCTCTTCTTTTCTCAGCTATTGTAAAGCCTCCTCAGACAATCACTTTGCCTTCTTGCATTTCTTTTTCTTTTCAGTGCTTTTGGTCACCACCTCATGTATAGTTGTGAACCTCCGTCCATAGTTCTTCAGGGATTCTCTCTACCAGATCTAATCCTTTGTATCTATTTGTCACCTCTACCATATAATAAGGGATTTGAGTTAGGTCATTCCTGAATAGCCTAGTGGTTTTCCCTACTTTCTTCAATCTAAGCCTGAATTTTGCAGTAAGGAGTTCATGATCTGAGCCATAGTCAGCTCCCATTCTTGTTTTTGCTACTGTATAGAGCTTCCTCCTGTTAATCACATGAAATATAAACCTTATGTTTTTGAGGAATAGTCAGTAAAAAATGCTTTTTAAAAATAATGAGTACTTAAATTTTTTTTTTAATTAACTCCTAAGTGACATTATCCTATTTCTTAAGAAAAAAAATTTTAATATAAAGTAGGAGAGTAGGTTCATACTTTGGATTTTCCATTGCTTATGTTACTGTCACATTAATACAAATGTCTTAGTGTCAAGATCAGTTGTTCAACATTGTGGGAGCATTTTTGACTATATATTGTAGAACTGGTTCCATAGTGTATGAAACTGTCACTTAGACTGTATTCTCTTCATAAGTCTATAAAATTACCATACATTTTATTAACAGATGTGTAATTATTAGTTTCTCTTGTCTGTGGCAAAGTTGTAGTGTTTCTTGTTCATATAGTTATTAATTCTGCTTTACAAGAAATAAATTTTGCCCTGATCTATTAGGCCATTGGTTTGTCCACAGTGTATTCAAACTTTATTATTATAGAGTCCATCAGGTACTGATTTCCATTGATAATCAACAGATATTTCATTGAAATAATTTTTCTGTGATTTACTTGATGATTTTTTATAAACTGTCCTCTATGAGCACCATAATGCTTCTTCATTACTAGATATGACCATTATACTAGTTATGTACTAAAAGTCATAAAACATATTCTATTGAGAATATCATCAAGATACTCAGAATGGGAGAACAAAATGGAAAAAAAGAGAAAATATAGTAGTAAAATTCTCCTGTTTATTTCTAGTATTATTTGGTGAGAATTCTGCAGTAGAGTACAGAAGTACTAGAATATGTTCTCATTACATGCCTAATTTTTGCCTTTGTTTTTTATATTTTCCTTCTCATCTTTCATCAATTTAACATGTATTAAAGACCTAGAACTATAGCTTTGCAAAAAGTATTTCTTTTCTTCTGTTGCATTTTTTTAATTAAGGTGAAACTCACATGACATAAAACCAACCATTTTAAAGTTTACAGTTCAATGACATTCAGCATTTTCACAGTGTTATGCAATCATCACTGCTATCTAGTTCCAAAACAAGAAAAATCATTTATATAATTTAACATACATAAAAATCTACCAGTGTATAACGGTATAAATATTTACTACCATACATGAAATTTCCTTATTAACAATAGAAAGTTGCATTATCTTGATTTTAAAGATAAGAAAATAAAGTTTAGGTAGCTTATGCAATTTATGTAGAAGATCATACACATTATGTGTTGCTTAGACAAGATGTCTATTTCCAAAAGCCATAGCCATTCCTCTGTGGTAACATACCTTCCAGCTCACCTTTTATTAGTGAATGAATTTCTAAGGCTTCCCAGCATTTCTGTGTGCCAGCATCCAGTATGCTGTTATTCTAGTGTGATATCTTGTATGCTGTTATTCTAGCAGCATGCTGTTATTCTAGTGTGCTATTTCAGAGGGAAAAAAACTGTATACTTGAGAATTTGCATGATATAGGCTCCTAACAAATGTTTAAATATTTTCTTGAGATTAACAGATGTGTTGACTATTCCTAATTATATTTAGCAGCTATCATGTGAGAGAAACTGTTTTATTTTGGGTATTGTTTACCTTTTATTTGCCTTTCAGATATGCTGCTTCCGTAAAGGATGGCTCCCAGTATTTTGTGCTCCTAATTGTGACAGATGGTGTTATCTCAGATATGGCTCAAACTAAGGAGTCCATAGTTAATGTAAGTAGGAGTCATTCTGTCTTGGGCTGGCTAAATGAAAGCATGGTGCTACTTAGGTTAATTAACTGAAGTCTTCTTAGTTGACTTAACTGTGAAACAAAATGCCCATGCCTTTGCAGCCAGTGCATTATCTAGACAACTCTTTTATAAATAAAAATAAATAATATCATCAACTTCATGTGCATGAGTGTGTTTATTAGTTTAATGTATATAGTCTTACAATTTGTACAGAATATTTATTAATATTTGCATTTCAGTTACAGGAGAACTGTGCTAATTTCTATGTTTATAGAACTGGGTGAGGACTAGTTTCTAATTATGTGCTACATTTATGATTAATTGATTGTCTTCTTTATTAGACTATAATCTATAAAATCTATATTTATTAGATTGCAATCTATAAAATTATATCTGGTTTTACTTACCTTTCTATATTCAAGTTGAGCAGTATTTGACACAAAGTAGACATTAGTAAAAATGGTTGTATGAAAGATTGTTTATCATATTTCATAATTATTAATGGCATATTAATGACATAATTATTACTAGCATATAATTAGCTGTTTGTGTGAGAAAAACTAGTTACATGTGGGAAAAATCAAATTTCTATAGACATATACTTAGCAAAACCAAACACAAAATGAAAGAGAGGTAAAAGCTTGCACATTATGTGGCACACTATCTTGCATAATATGTGGGAGCCTGGATGGAAAGGAAGTTTGGGAAAGAATGGATATATGTATATGTATGGCTGAGTCCCTTCACTGTTCACCTGAAACCATTGTTAGTTGGCTATATTGGGCTTCCCTGGTGGCTCAGATGGTAAAGAATCTACCCACAATGCAAGAGATCTTGGTTTGATCCCTGGGTCAAGAAGATCCTCTGGAGAAGAGAATGGCAATCCACTCCAGGATTCTTGCTTGGAGAATTCCATGGATAGAAGAGCCTGGCGGTCTACAGTCCATGGGATCGCAAAGAGTCAGACATGACTGAGCAACTAACACTTTCACTTTCACTCCTATACAAAAGAAAAAGTTAAAAAAAAAAACTTGAAAGGTGTTTCTCCAAAGAAGATACACAAATGATCAACAAGCTAAAAGAGCCTCAACATCACTAATATTTGGAAAATGCAAACCCAAACCCCAGTTAGATATCACTTTACACGTGTTATGGCGGCCAATATTAAAATTTTTTAAAAACTTAAAATAAAAAATAAACTAATAGGACATGTACTGAAGAACAATTATTCATATTTCAACGACCTGATGATGTGGTTGCTATATTGTTCCATCTTTCTGCTGGTGGATCTCATAGTCTTAGCATAAAATTATTTAATCATACTAATAATAACTTTCTATAATTATCATTGTAGTCACACATTTACTATAAAAATTGCTTTTCCTAACCATAACTATAAATGAGATAGAGTACTACTTTTTCTTCCCAGGTGACCCTATTGGTAAAGAACCTGCATGCCGATGCAAGAATGGCATGGGTTCAATCCCTAAGTTGGGAAGATCCCCTAGAAGAGGGCACTGGCAACCCACTCCAGTATTCTTGCCTGGAGAATCCCACGGACAGAGAAGGCCGGCAGGCTACCGTCCATAGGGTTGCACAGAGTCAAACACAACTGAAGCAACTTAGCATGCATGCATGCACTACTTTTTCACAAATATGGTATCTTTTTTCACCTTTCAGTAACAAAAAGATCTTCAAATAGAGAGAGAACATGAAAAAAGAGACTAAAGATATCCAGAGTCAGCTTAGGAAGATTTTGCCTGAAAATAGCAAGTGTAAGCAAATACTCAGTTTTTTAAAAAAATAATATTATCCAAGACTGGTCATTCCTGAAGAAAATCCAAGTGAATTAGCATATGTATGGAGTTCAGAAAGGATAAGAGTGGAGTCAAGTATATTATTCTGTGTTAATATTAAAATTGTCCAAAAGTATTTTAATGAACTTCTGTGAAAAAGTGTCAATACTTAGGATATTATTTTCTTCCTAATTCTTAGTTGTTTTCCTAATTCATTTTCTTAATTGTGAACAAATTCTGTATTCTCTTTGAAGGCTTCGAAACTTCCAATGTCAATAATTATAGTAGGTGTTGGACCAGCAGAATTTGATGGTGAGTAACAAAATTTCTATAGCGTTAATTGGGAATTTATTAACTGTAACTCATCATGTACTTACATATCTATCACTCTTTTTTTTGCATATAGGGATATGAGTGTGCATGTGGATTTGTATACTATGTCCATGTACATACAGACATAGATATCACATGATAGCGTCTATTGAAGTGAGCAAATTAAAAGAATGTCTTCTGAGTAGTTCATTATCTCTCTAGTATAGGTTAATTCAACCATGTAGTTTTCTGTTTTATTATAGATGAATTGTACCTCAAAATATTCCTTAATATTGAGTGATAAATTGAGTTTTTGTTCCTAAGGCAAAACACACTCTGGGTTCCCTAAAAACTTTTAAGGGTGAGCCCTAAATAAATAAACCACTATGTTGTGAAGCATAATAATGGATTTTCAGACCTTGGCTAGTTGATAGACATTATCTTTAGAAATATTTATGTTCTGTCATATGAAAGACTAAAGTAAAATGAAAATGGATATGACTATCTGAAATAAGTTAATAATTATTTATTATTAATAAGACTATATAATTATGCTAAATTCACGTATTGGGTAGTTTTCTGTTTCTGTTGGCTCAAGCCATCTTCAAATGCCAATTAGTGATGGGTGTTCATGTAACTAGTAATCTGGGTAAACTCTAAAGTTAGTCTGTTTCTTGTCACCTGATGGATTCCTTTAAGAGAACTCTATGCTAGATAGCAACTGTATAACCACATAATATTCACCTGATTCATGTGTTTTTACATTGATAATGAGAGTATTTAGCTTGGAACTTTAGAAATTAGAATAATTTAAAAATATTTGAAACAACTCTTGGTATGTTACAGGTTAATTTAGGCACATAGGTGACTAATCATAATATCATCACTAAGATGATTCTTGCTTAACCACCAGTGCCTCCCCAATACGGACAGTATAGATCTGTCAGTCTCAGGTAAAACAACACAGCAGTTATATTGCTGATCTTGGAGATTCTTTCCTTTGATCCCATACTTGGCTGGTCACACTTTGCATCATTATACTCTTCCAGTTTCTAAAGCAAAATCAGTTTAGCCCTGCTTGCTGTTGCTCCTGCTAATATTTTCTCTGTCTCTGAATATTTACATCTGTTTTCATTGTCCATCAGGCATGAATCTGAGCTACCTCTCTGGAGTCAGGAAAACTAAGACACATCTTTCTTGTTAATACTTTGTGTACTTGATCATCTGCATTGAGCAGTGATAGGCTACAATTCACAAACTTTACCAATTGCTAGGTTAAAGTAATTCATAATTTCCTTTTCAGTTACTAATTTGCTTTTGCCTCTCAATTACGCAGTTTTCACTGGGTACATCCCACGTCTCCCAGAGTCCTGTGGAAGACCATTGTTAGGTGTAAGACCTCAGTCATTTGTTCCTCAACCTCCCACACATAATGTGTGAATACAGAGCAACTGACATTTCCTGTGAATATTTCTGGTCATAGATTTCTATTCAAAGCAGCAGGCACAGCTATTTGGGTACTACCCTCATACAATAGCCACACTTATTTATTTTCCTCAATTCTTTTGTTCCCCATGAATTATTTATCAGAGTTTTGAGGTATGAAAATTCATTATTTCCCCCTCTGACTTCTTGAACTAACAAAAAAAATATGCAAGAGTCACGCAAATAGAAATCAAAATGTAAGTTTTATTAATAGTAGTTCAGAATTAGAGAATCTGAGTTACCCTGTGCACAAACTCAGATTTCTTGTTTCTTTTCTGCTCCAAAATTAAATGACCTCACCTTTATCTCAAGGCCTCCTCTGGACAGCAGAGCCTTGCCTATTTCTCATGCCACAGGGAAAAATTGCCTTCAACCTGAGGATAGAATACTCCAAAAAGAGATTCAAGGTCAGTTCCATCTCCCAATCTTAGTTATCCTATGAATCACTCTTCTCAAGAGGAAGAGTGAGTGAAGATTATAGACATAAGGAAGTTGCCTGCCCATAGAATTCTGTCCTGGGAATTAAAGTGAAATTTTCCTCTGGCAAACCTACAAACAGGGAATTAGGGTCCTGAAACAGCTGATTTTTGTTTTCACCCTGATGGAAGAAAATTTCTGAGTTACATTCAAGTTGGTATTATCTTATCAGAGGAGCCGTTTTCTAGGCACTTCCAAATCTACCACAAGTAAGTTTATATAGTATGCATATAAATTAGTAGGAAAAGACTGAAGTAAAACTTGAATATTTTCTCAGTTAGCTACATAAATCCAACATCTACATGTATTTCAACCAAGAGGTTTACATAGGCAAGAAATACAACATATTGCCATCTATTCTTTGAAAGTAGAAGAAATATAAATTAACTGTTAGATTAATGAGTAATGTCTTATTTCTGAATTTAAATATCTTATTTCTAAATTTCAATGAGAATAATTTAAAACTTTCTGTATACTTTTTCAAAGCAGAATTTCTTTGCCCTTAAAATGCAACAAGTCAATGTAGTATCCATATAATTGCCTTGATCCAAGTTTAGGAGAGGGGGGAAAATATAAGGGGTTCTAACATCATTTTGTCTCCCAAGGCTAGAAAGAAATACAGGTCTGTTTCTTACACATCTTTTTTCCAAAGAGGGGATCAGGTGGGGAACTGGGACTTAACGATTTCAGGCTCCTTAAGGACCAGATGATCTGAAAAATTGAAGGGTGAACATTTCCCTTCCACCACTTACATGTCATTTCTTTTCTTCTTGCTCTCAAATGTGTAGTTCCCAATTCTGCTACCTGCAGCCTTTTAACCCAAAGGACATACTGAAAAGTGGGTGATATTTTTATTCTAATACATTCTAATACATTATTCTAATACATTATTGCCTGAATAACTGCCATTTTCTTTAACTGAAATGAAACACTCACAAAGACCAATGGAGATTGTAGAGGACTGTGGAAGGTGAGGCCCAGAACATCATCTAATTTTTGTTTTCTATTTTTGAGTGAGTGTAGGGTAATCATTATGAGTTATTAGCAAATTAGATAATATAGGAGAAAATTCTCTGATTGATGACATGTCACCATCAATGTTCATTTATGTCTCAAAGCAATATGAAAATTTTGAAAACAAACCTAGAAGAAAAAAGAAATTAATTATTGAAAATATTTGAGTATATTGAATTTTCCTATTTAGATCCCTATAAATAGGAAAGGAAAAAAAGTTTTTTTGTATTTTAAATAATTTAATTGCCTTGTTAATGGAAATTTATATAATTTACTAAATATTGACATATATTATATATCTAAGCAGATTACTAGATGATGGTTCACTATCAATTATGTGTACTGGCAATGTTTCACCCCAGATATTTATTCCTGAAAATATGTAGAAAAGTAAAACTTAAAAAACATGTTGTTAAAAAAAAAAAAAGCATAACAATATAAAGACCAGTTTGATGGTTGCCAGAGGCTTGCCAGGGTTGGAGGTGGGTGAAACAGGTGAAGGAAGTCAAAAGGCACAAACTTCTAGTTATAAAATAAGTAAGTCATGGGGAAGTAATATACAGTGTGGTGAGTATAATTAATACCATGTTGCATATATGAAGGCGGCCAAGAGAATAGACCTTAAAGTTTTTATCAAAAGAAAAAGAATTTATAATCATGTGTGTTCAGTTAGACTCATTATGGTGATCATTTCACAGTATACACAAATAGTGAATCATTACATTTTACTGCTAAAAATAATATAATGTTATTTTTCAGTTATACCTCAATCAAAAAAAATAGGAAAAACAGTAAAATATCTTTAACTGAAATGCATTATCCAAGCACTGAAGAAAACAGTGAAAAGGTGAGGACTGTTTTTAGAGGGCAAAAAGCAAACAGTTGCAAATGGCTCTCTGGAGTCTGGTGAATATCATGTGTGTACAAAATGAGTTATTAGTAAGAGAATTATACTTTAAGTACAAATTAGCATTCCTCATGTAATTAGTTATTTACAGAACTCTCACCAAAAAACATTAAACTCTGGAAAATGTTCTCAATTGCAGCATAACACTACTGTATACCATCAATCCTGTTATATCACAGCATTCCCAAATAACAGTTGACCTATGTAATGTCAATATTATTTTTAACCAATGAAAAAAATCATACCTCAGAAAAATTATGATTTATCCAGTCACTAAAAGATGCCTTTTGTTTTTTTTTTAATTTTATTTTATTTTTAAACTTTACATAATTGTATTAGTTTTGCCAAATATCAAAATGAATCCACCACAGATATACATGTGTTCCCCATCCTGAACCCTCAAATCTATTCACAAAAAGATTACAGACAATATGATTGCATAGTTTGTTGTAATTTCAAAGAGAATAAAGTTCAAATTATTATTGGAAATTCTATAATGATTAGTACCAAGTTTCTTAAGTCAGGAAAAAACCATTAAAACTGAATGAATTAGCCTCATTTGATGAATCCATTATGTAAGCATGTAACCCAGAGTTGAGAATTTTTAGGATGGGAGATGTACCTAAAGACTTCTACACTGTATAGGCTGTCCTCACTTTTCAAAGCATCACATGAGGTCTTCGCTTGCTTTCTGCATTTGTAAAATTGTCATTCAATTAAGTTTTGGGGAAGAAATCGCTGCGGAGATGAAAGGATCAGCAAGCTTTCTGCCTTTACATAGGACATATTGTTACTTCATACATCTTGATTTCCTTATTGCCTACATTGTTAGAGTATAATGGCTAAAATGCATTAGATAAATTATCCTATTTTATTTTCAAGCAATGGTTGAATTGGATGGAGATGATGTAAGAGTTTCCTCCAGAGGAAAATATGCTGAAAGAGACATTGTGCAGGTAAGACATTTGATGAAAATTATTTTATTTTGTTCATTATAAAGAGTCCATGTCAGTTCTGATTTATAAATGAACAGCTTAAATTGAAATCAAACCTCAGGTTCTGTTTAATTTAGGCAGATGATTATGAGATGCATGTTAAGTAACAGGGCCTAAAATAAGCACCCAATTACTTTCCCCTGTACTTCATGTTCACCACATATAAAACAGAATTGTTAATAAGTATCTTTTCTTACTTTATTATTATCAGAAAAGATCATTGAAGTCTTTAGGAAAATTAAAATTCAGAAACACAACAAACTTTTAATGATGCTTATTTATTATTTAGTCCTCAATAAAGATTAAAAATATTTTAAGGTAGCTGATACATATGAAGCCTAGCTAAACTTAGTAGAAACAAACCAAAAATGTAAAATTTTTTATTTTTCTCATAGATTATTGCTAGAAAAGTAGAAAAATAGATCTTAGAATTATATATAAATACAAAAATTATATAAAGAATATGTATTAATATAGCAATATATAATAACAATAATTTGTATAACAATATAATAAAATATAGCATAATAGTAGATTATATGTTTCTTTATAAATATACATATATACACATGATTCATAATTCTGTTAGAATCAAGAAAAATACTTAACTGAAGTCTGTTCTGGGAGGGAATAGAAAGAAAAGAATCAGTTTAACCAAATTTTAACCAATACAGTAAGTTTATGATTGAAGCAATGGAGTTAAATCAATTAAACTTCTGCATACTTTGGAGTGTTTATATCTTTTAGGATGTCAGAAACAAAAAAGACTGTGAAGTACACCTTTTAAATAGGAAATGGAAGTCCCTGTTACAATTTGAGCACATGATTTAAGTTTTGAAAGTGCAAATAATGGAATTCAATATTATCTCCTAAATAATAACATATATTCACCCATAATATAGTCATTAACAAAATCTATTTGGAATCTAATAGAATTTGGTTCAAATCCTGGATTCTCCTCCGTGATAACCTGGACGAGCTTTCTAAATTTCAGTGTTCTGGCATTGTTGTAAAGATTTAATCATTAATGTATATAAAATACATTACTTAACACTCAATAAAATGCAACAAAAATAATTTTTAAAATTAGGGAAAATAATATAAAATAATCCATGAATATAATAAAAAAGATTAATCTTGACAAAGACAAATGCATTGTTCTTTATCAGTCAGCAAAGTTGTTTTACGATAGAAACATCTGTATAACAATTTTTTAAGGAAACAATTAAATATGATTTAAACTTTTAACCTAATGTTCACATTAGGTTAAAAAGCACACACACGTGAATAATTTGTTTAAAAGCATTTGACAAAGGGAACATGGTGATATGGTAATCTATTTAAGAATCCCACAATGTTTTGTTTTTATAATTAGACACTTTATTCACCTTAACCTGGTTAGCATAATTATAGATCCAGGTAACTGCACTTTTTTCTAAAAGTCTCTCCATAATATTTCATTCACAGTTTCCTTAAAATCAAATTACTGCAAGGAAGTATAAATTTGAAGTCCCTTAAAATGTGTTATGTTGCTGTTTTAATGCATTTTTACAAAGTTAAAAGAGGCAACTTCATCTTTCATAGTATCATCTAAATGATGCTTAAAGGAAATTGGCATTACTCTCTCCCTTATAAGGTAGCTGCCTCCCAGGTGGCGCTAGTGGTAAAATATCTACATGCCAACACAGGAGACACAAGAGATGTAGGTTCCATCCCTGGGTGGGGCAATCCCCTGGGGGAGGAAATGGCAACCCACTCCAGTATTCTTGCCTGGAAAATTCCATGGACAGAAGAGCCCACAGGCTACAGTCCATGGGGTGCAAAGAGTCAGACACAACTGAGCACACACACACAGTAGAGGGTGGTTAAGATTGCTCATATCTTTAAGATTTCCTTTAAGGTGACTAATATATTACGTTAGTGACAACCAAGTTTTTTAGTTATTTCATTTATGAAACAAAAGTTCCCTTGATCATGAAAGTCTTTTGTCTCTAATTGGATTTGCTACATTGGACAGAATATTGAGATAGGATTCAGGTCTACGAAATTAAAATGTTGTCATTCTGATCTTGAACAAGTCAATAAATTTCCCTTGAGCTTTTCTTTCATTATCTCCAGACTCCATCTTTCTCTCTCTCTCTCTCTCTTTCTCTCTCTCTCTCTCTCTCTCTCTATATATATATATATATATAAAATGCATAAATGCATTACAACAGCAACACAACACATTTTTAAGGACTTTAATTTTCTCATTAAAAGTCAGAATCTTGAGACTAATATATCATCATAAAGTGACACTGAGGTCACCAAAGATTTTGAAAACACCTGATGATATATAGCTAAAGACTCAAGGAATTGACTCAAGCTATTCTACCATATAAAGCTGAACTGAAAAAGTCATGAGATGGTACAGATACTGAACAGGATCTTCCCAGAGAATTAGTAGCCTCCTGAGTGACAATGGCATCTTGACTTACATGTCTATATTTATTTAAAGATATTTGATGAATCCTTTTCTAATCTTATGGAAAAGTTCCTAAATGCTAATTATCTTTTAAAAATAGTTTGCAGGGTAATCATTTACATATCACATTGTATTCAAGAAGAATTAGCATTTTTTCTCTCACCTTAATTAAAATCTCAGAACATTGCACAATTACAGGTTTCCTGGTTCTACCATTCACTAAAACATTTTTAAATGAGTTATTTTTAAGAATAGAAATATTCTTGAATATTTATAATATTGAGGTTGCAGAGACACACCAAGAATAATATTGTCAATCTTCCTACCATCAGAAAATACCTAAGTCATCATAATCAATGCTGTAAACACTGGTGGTTAAAATAATGTCAGAAAATAAGATCTATTTAGGCTGTCTTAACTTTTTGCTACTTTCAATTTCTTACACATTGCTAATCAAGTTAACACACTCCAAATGATATCCCAAATTTCTTAAGTGGACAAACAAAAGCCTAACTGTAAATGGTAGAAGGTAGCTGAGTTCCACAGAAAGTTGGGAGTGGTAGATGGGATTTTTATTATTATGTCAAATATTAAGTGGCATCCAACTTCTCCATTGCTGTTGCTGTTCAGTCACTCAGTCATATCAGACTTTTTGTGACCCCATGGACTGCAGTACACCAGGCTTCCCTGTTCTTCACTATCTCCCAGAGACTTCTCAAACTCATGTCCGTTAAGTGGATGCTGCCATCCAACATCTCATCCTCTGTCATCACCTTCTCCTTCTGCCTCCTATCTTTCCCAGCATCAGGGTCTTTTCCAATGATTGGCTCTTTGATTCAGGTGGCCAATGCATTGGAGCTTCAGCATAAGTCCTTCCAATGAATATTCAGGGTGGATTTCCTTTAGGATTGACTGGTTTGATCTCTTTGCTATCCAAGGGACTCTCAAGAGTCTACTCTAGCACAACAGTTTGAAAGCATCAGTTCTTCGGCGCTCAGCCTTCTTTATGGTCCAACTCTCACATCCATACATGACTACTGGAAAAACCATAGCTTTGACTCTACGGAACTTTGTTGGCAAAGCATATCTCTGCTTTTTTAATATGCAGTCTTGGTTTGTCATAACTTTTCTTCCAAGGACCAAGCGTCTTTAAATTTCATGGTTATAGTCACCATCTACAGTGATTTTGGAGCCCAAGAAAATAAAATCAGTCACTGTCTCCACTTTTTCCCCATCTATTTGCCATGAAGTGATGGAACCAGATGCCATGATCTTAGTTTTCTGAATGTTGAGTTTTAAGCCAGCTTTTTTTACTCTCTTTCATCTTCATTAAGAGGCTCATTTCATTCCTCTTCACTTTCTGCCATAAGGGTGGTGTCATCTGCATATCTGAGGTTATTAATATTTTTCCCAGCAACCTTGATTCCAGCTTGTGATTTATCCAACGGGGCATTCTGTACAATGTACTCTGCATGTAAGTTAAATAAGCAGGGTGACATTATACAACCTTGACATATTCCTTTCCCAATTTGGAACCAGTCCATTGTTCTGTATCCAGGTCTAACTGTTGCTGCTTGACCTGCATACAGGTTTCCCAGGAGGCAGAAAAGGTGGTCTAGTATTCCCAAATTTAAGAATTTTCCACAGTTTTTTGTGATCCACACAGTCAGAGGCTTTAGCATAGTCAATGAAGCAGAAGTAGATGTTTTTCTGGAATTCCCTTACTTTTTCTGTGATCCAACAGATGTTGGCAATTCAATCTCTGGTTTTTCTGTCTTTTTTAAATCCAGCTTGTCTATCTGGAAATTTTCAGTTCACATACTATTTGAAGCCTGCTTTGAAGGATTTTGAGCATTACCTTCCTACTATGCGAAATGAATGCAATTGTGTGGTAGTTGGAACATATTTTTGCATTGCCCTTCTTTGCGATCAGAACGAAAACTGACCTTTTCCTTTATGTCAAATCTTAAGTGGCATCCATCTTATTCATATAATAATAATACTTAATCATTTATTAAGTCCTTCATATGCTAGGCAGGCTAAGAGCTATAACATTACTTCACCTTGACCTTATGAGACAAGTACTTGATTACCATATTTTATAAAAGAAAAAATGAAGTTTTATCTTTCTTGTCCATACTCACATAGCTAGTAAGAAGTAGTGAAATGAAAGTGATAGTCACTCAATTGTGTCCAACTATGTGCGATGCCATTGACTCCAGCCCCCCAGGCTCCTCTGTCCATGGAATTCTCCATGCAGGGACACTGAAATGGGTAGCCATTCCCTTCATCAGCAGATCTTCCCAATCCAGAGATCAAACACAGTTCTCCTGCATTGTAGGCAAGTTTGTACCATCTGAGCTACCCAGAAAGCCCAGTAAGAAGTAGAGTTACAGTATAATCTTGAAATTTCTTATTCTAAAATATTTAACAAGTATTTTGTATATCTTTGATTCTAAAACCTAAACATAGCATTTAAGAGAATACATGGTCTGCCTTAATCTTCCTTTTTAGCTATACACAAATACAAGCAAACACGCATGCCCACTTTGCCCAGGCAAATAGGACAATTAATTGTCTTTGCATCACCCATTTCTCTAGTTCTGCTCTTATTTTCTCTTGTCATTTTACCTGGAATACTCTTCCACCTCATTGGGCTGACTAAAACCCTACATTTTGAAATTTCCCAGTGTACACAGCCTTTTACAAAGCTCTCCACCTGAACTCTTGAATAAATTCCCCCATTCTTTCACTTTATTAACGTATTGCTTTATATCTTCCTCAAAATACTGGCCACTTTGACTTTTAACGTTTATAAATAAGGACACTGAAGCCCAAGATGGAATATTAACCAACTTGTGAGAAATTATTTAGGTCACAAGTCTGTAGATCCAAAAAAGCCAACAGAGTTCTGATTGCAAAATCTTTTCTGTTATAATGCATCCACTCTCCTAAAAGGCCAAATTATAATTAAGATTAAGAAGATCTATTCCCCTTTTCATATCACTGTAGTAGTTCATGTATAATAGATCAATTTGAATTTAATTAATATCTCTGATACATACAACTATCTGATCTTGGGATAAGTTAATGAAACTTAAAGTTTTTATTTTCTTCTTTGTAAGTTCATAATATCCTTATAAGAACTAAATAGATATTGTACTAAATCACTCAGCAGAAAGCCTTCCAACTGCCAGTTGCTCAAAAAATTAATATCAATATCAGTTATTATTGACAGTATATTAGCATAGTCCAGTGTGAAGGCATTTTTATATCATTGTTTCCTAGCAGCCGTACCTTGGCATATGACATTGTAGTCAGTCTTATGTGTGATTATATTCATTGTCTCAAGATTCACTCTCATATGGCTATAATATAAACAGCATGCAGGATGAGATTCTATTGTTGTTATTATAAAACTTCAGTGAGTTATTTTCTAAATCAATATATGTAAAGGTTTTCCATTTACTTGCTTATGCTATGGATTGGCCATTGAATATAATGCAGTATCATCTATCCTGGCTTCATTCAGCTGCTATCCAGCCTGTCATTCCCTTAAAAAATATATTTAAATCATATCTTCCATTAAAAGGTGAATAATAACCTTGAAGGCTTAGACATGAAAAGCACTAATGGAGCTCTGCAAAGTAGGAACAACAAATTTAGGTACTAGTACCATAATCTAAAAAATGTAATTCCTGATCTATTTGTTATTAAAACATCTGTTTTTTCCACTTTTCCAGCAAATGCTGTAAGATGTGTTAAATTTTTATTGAAGTAAATATAAATTTATTTTTAACAATGTTATGACACTCTGGAATGTCAAAACTAAGACTCAAAATCATTGTTCTCACAATACATACAGCTCTACTTATCCTTAAAACACGTTCATAAATAATGGGTAAGAAAGAAATCTTAGTTTTCAACCAAGCAGGGAGGTATATATCTCACTTAACTTATGTTTACTAAATGTGGGCACAGATTCTGATATGTCCCTTGAGTATGGACTTTGCTCCTGAGTTAAGAGTACCTGTGATATTATCAACAGGAGTATGCCTGATCCCATATGTGTGTTGGGAGCAGAGAAAAAGATGGCTGACAATGTTCTACTCACTAACCTAAATTATCTCATCCTTTCCAAAGGAACATTCAACTCTTCAGTAAGTCAAGAAGCACTTCCCTACATGAGACATGAAAATGACAAGTGACTCTGTTTCCTTTACCTCTTATCAATGTTGAACCTCACACTATTCATGACAAAATTATACTCTCTTTCTTCTTGGACTATTGTTCATATACTTCTACAGTAACTATTTTCCACTCAACTTATCAGACCCTTCTGTTTATTGTCCCTTTTAATCACTTATTTCTGATCACTGTACCTAGGGACCTTCTGTTCAAAATAACACCCACACATTTATGAATGTATGTTGGTCACTGGTACCATAAATTAACTTGGACCCTTAAACTGTTCAGGTTAGGGGAACAAACCAATTTTTACTTTGAACAATTTGTCATATTCATACAAAGAATACCAAAAAATGCATTCTATTCAGTGGAAATATACCATATCCTTGACACTCTGCATCTTTATTTTATACTTATATCCAGTATAAGGAAAATGTTCTACAGAGTTGCTCTAACAACTAACTTTGCCTATTTGTGAAAAAAGTGAATCAGTTTGGGCAAATGAGCTTTAAGTTGCAGTTCTGTTCAATTTAGTTGTTCCTTTTTTTTTTTCTTTTTTTTAATTTTATTTTATTTTTAAACTTTATATAATTGTATTAGTTTTGCTAAATATCAAAATGAATCTGCCACAGGTATACATGTGTTCCCCATCCTAGACCCTCCTCCCTCTTCCCTCCCCATACCATCCCTCTGGGTCGTCCCAGTGCACTAGCCCCAAGCATCCAGTATCATGCATCGAACCTGGACTAGCATCTCGTTTCTTACATGATATTTTACGTGTTTCAATGTCATTCTCCCAAATCTTCCCACCCTCTCCCTCTCCCACAGAGTCCATAAGACTGTTCTATACATCAGTGTCTCTTTTGCTGTCTCGTACACAGGGTTATTGTTACCATCTTTCTAAATTCCATATATATGCGTTAGTATACTGTATTGGTGTTTGTCCTTCTGGCTTACTTCACTCTGTATAATAGGCTCCAGTTTCATCCACCTCATTAGAACTGATTCAAATGTATTCTTTTTAATGGCTGAGTAATACTCCATTGTGTATATGCACCACAGCTTTCTTATCCATTCATCTGCTGATGGACATCTAGGTTGCTTCCATGTCCTGGCTATTATAAACAGTGCTGCGATGAACATTGGGGTACACGTGTCTCTTTCAATTCTGGTTTCCTCAGTGTGTATGCCCAGCAATGGGATTGCTGGATCATAAGGCAGTTCTGTTTCCAGTTTTTTAAGGAATCTCCACACTGTTCTCCATAGTGGCTGTACTAGGTTGCATTCCCACCAACAGTGTAAGAGGGTTCCCTTTTCTCCACACCCTCTCCAGCATTTATTATTTGTAGACTTTTGGATCGCAGCCATTCTGACTGGTGTGAAATGATACCTCATAGTGGTTTTGATTTGCATTTCTCTGATAATGAGTGATGTTGAGCATCTTTTCATGTATTTGTTAGCCATCTGTATGTCTTCTTTGGAGAAATGTCTATTTAGTTCTTTGGCCCATTTTTTGATTGGGTCATTTATTTTTCTGGAGTTGAGCTGTAGGAGTTGCTTGTATATTTTTGAGATTAGTTGTTTGTCGGTTGCTTCATTTGCTATTATTTTCTCCCATTCTGAAGGCTGTCTTTTCACCTTGCTAATAGTTTCCTTTGATGTGCAGAAGCTTTTAAGGTTAATTAGGTCCCATTTGTTTATTTTTGCTTTTATTTCCAATATTCTGGGAGGTGGGTCATAGAGGATCCTGCTGTGATGTATGTCGGAGAGTGTTTTGCCTATGTTCTCCTCTAGGAGTTTTATAGTTTCTGGTCTTACGTTGAGATCTTTAATCCATTTTGAGTTTATTTTTGTGTATGGTGTTAGAAAGTGTTCTAGTTTCATTCTTTTACAAGTGGTTGACCAGATTTCCCAGCACCACTTGTTAAAGAGATTGTCTTTAATCCATTGTATATTCTTGCCTCCTTTGTCAAAGATAAGGTGTGCATATGTGCGTGGATTTATCTCTGGGCTTTCTATTTTGTTCCATTGATCTATATTTCTGTGTTGTTGTTCCTACTTTCCTAAATTTGAAAGAGATAAAAACTTGATAAAAAAATATTTCTTGTAAAGTTTGATATGAGTGTAAACAAAAGACTAGTAAGAAAATAGTCCAATATTTATATTGCATATATAAATGTATACATTAATGAATAGTAATAATGACTATCATACATATTATGAGCTTTAAACTGTTTTAAGCACTTATTTGTTGATTTTTTTAATATAACAAACAGATAAAGAAGGTTTTATTATTATCTTCATTTTATAGAAAAGGAAACTGAATGACAGTAGAAAATAACTTGTCCAAGATCACGCAGCTAATAAGCAGCAGGACCAGCCTCTGAACCTGGGGAGTCTAATTCCAGAGTTTGTGAGTTGAGGGAATAAAAAGATAACTGCATTTAGCTTCCATGGTCTAGGAAAAAAGTCAAAACCAAAATAAAAGTAAATAAAAGAGCAAAGTTGAGGTAAAGGAAAGACACAAGCAGGTAAGGTCTCCCTCTTCCCTAGAAAAGAATAAACTATTTGCCAGAGTGTTGCCATTTCCCTGAAATATAGGTGTTAGCTATAAATTGTTCAAAAACTGATCTCCTATAAAATAGATATAGATCTCTACTTCCCAGGTGCTGCTAGTGGTAAAGAACCTGCCTGCCAGTGCAGGAGACATAAGAGACGCGGGTTAGATCCCTAAGTCAAGAAGATGCCCTAGAGGAGGTCATAGAAATCCACTCCAGTATTCTTGCCTGGAGAATCCCATGGGCAGAGAAGCCTGGTGGGCTACAATCCATAGGGTTGCAAAGAGTCACACACAAATGAAGGGACTTAGCACACACACAGGCAACCAAACCATCACTAAATGTTTATTTTTAAAATAATATGCCTTTTAAAATAAGAATGAAATAAACAATAGCAGAATTTAGATATTTTTTCTCATCAGTCCTTCACTGTGTTCACCTTATAGTGTCAGAAAGAAAATAACCCTAACTTTGTTTGCATCTCTTTGCTTTTTTGTTAAAAATATCATATTGTCCAAATTAGATAATAACTTTACAAACATTCATATATGCCTATTTCTTTTCTCAACTGAAGATTATATTTACTCTGTCAGTGTTTTTCTTATCCTTACTTAGCTACCTTTAAGATAAGAGAAAGATTTGTCACCTTCTATCACATTTCTAAAAGTTGTGTTGTTTTCCTCTTGGTACCATAACAGGGTAAAATTATGATCATATAAGTATTCTTCTGTCTGTAGTATGCCTTATATTAAAAATAAAGAAGTACTTTTCTGATCTTCCTTAAAAGATATTGCTTTCACTGTATAAGTGGTATTACATTTGCTATTTAACATTTTAACTTGCTTTATCTATCACAAGTATCTGACTGGTTTAAAGTCTGCTTCCTAATAACAGTTGTTTTCTGAAAGCACATCTTGAGTAACTGTGTAAATCAAAAGTAAATTTCTCAAAATAAACTTAAAGTAGTTACGTATGAGATGAGAGTGTGCTCACTCCCTGATTCTCTGGGGGAAAAAATGATTTAATTTAAACTTCAAAACATTATATTTTAAAGTTGTTCAACCTCCTGAAACGTCTTCACTGTGCCTTTTCTCCAAAACCTAAAATTACTGCATGCCCAAACTATCACAACATTACCAGTTCTCAAGTTGCTTTCAAGAATCATCATGTCTCTAAGGGGAAATTGAATCACTCCTCTCAAACAGCACAATGTTTTATTAAGTAACCTTTATAACAGAGAACAGAATCAAGCAATCTATTGTCAGAGTATTCAGTGATACAGATTCTCACATGATTGTTTATATAAAGATAGAGCAATCATTTTTATGTATTGTAAAAATAATTTTGATATTTGGTATACGTCAATAAGAAGTATACCAAAATCTATGCTGAAGTTTTCCAATTGTTTATTGTTTGCCTTTCCAAATAACATATAAAAATCAAGCATATTTCAGGTTCATACTAATATGAAATGTATAAATTTTTTATTCATTGTCCATGTGATTTGATGGTCTGGTAATATAATTTAAACTACTTAACATGTGTTCAGGAATCTTTAGCAATGTACACTATTTTTTAACCCTGAATTGAGTAATATTTCTACACTGAAAGCTAAGTTAAGCATGCATTAACTTCATTTGAGAAGAAACTGAACCCTGAGGAAGATAGTGCTCCATTCAATTGGGAGTCAGGTTAGGTGTAGAACTCAGAACTGCATAATGCATGTAGCAACATGATGGGTGTATCAGGACCAGGAGACAGTTATTGTGGGGAAAAAACATAAATAACAATCACATCTCATTTTAGAAAAATTATAAGAAAGTTGTGGTCACTGTTAGAGCTATTTATAATGAATCAAATCTCTTTAAATCATAGTAATTATTATGCATCTTGCCATTCATTACTCTAGCTTCTCTGATTCTCCTACAACCAAAAGTTCATATATGTTAGTTTTGTGTCTATTTTTTTATTTATTTAAATAGCATGGTAAGCTCTGTTAAATAACTTACTTTCAACTCTGTTTTAGTTCGTGCCATTCAGAGATTATATTGACAGAAGTGGAAACCACATTCTGAGCATGGCTAGATTAGCTAAAGATGTCCTAGCGGAGATCCCTGAGCAGTTTCTGTCCTACATGAGGGCCAGAGGAATCAAGCCATCGCCTGCACCTCCCCCATACACCCCATCTACACATGTGTTACAGACTCAAATATAACTCTGTTCCAAAATGCTAATGTAACTACACTTTGGTTAGAACTGCTGAGTCCATTCTTTTCTCCTGGTGCTCCATAATGAACCAGGGAATAAAATATTCATCTCAGTTTGGTTTCAGCAGAATTGGTTAGTATGCTGTTTTCTATCCAAAATTTATTATCTTCCTAAACCAAAACTGTAAATATGGTTGTTGCATGAGCAACAGAAAAACTGTTTATATGCTTGACGCAAAATATGATGTCTTGTATGAATCTTTAAAAGTTTTTGGAAAAACAGCTAATTTCCAGTGAATTGTCGGGAAAAAGCACAACCTATGTTTTTAACTCAGATATTGTCTTAGACTGCTATGTGTATAGGAAAGCAGTCTCTCTGTATCAATGTTTACATGTTACTACTTTTTAAATTACAGTACTTTTATAACTATTCTTAAGAATACAAGTTTTGAATATTGAATCCTTTGTCTTCTAAATTGCAATAGCTATAATCACAAGAGCAATATCTTTGAATGACTGTCTGATCAAATGCAATTGCAAAGAAGGGAAAGTAAAAATAAGTTCACATTTCTCAGTGAGTTGTCTTATGAAGCTGCATCTGTTTAGTAAACAGTTTCCCTATGCTATTTGTCAAGTATGGGAATTTACACTTAGCAGCTGTGTATCCTGAAAGAACATGCACTTTTTCATCAAGTTTGGGTTCTAAATTTAAACTGCAGTTTGTTTATGTTTTGTAATAATAAGTAGAAATAATAAAAAGTCAAACATTGTGTACTATAAAGGCACAGAAAATACTTTGTGTAAAAAGTAATGTCTTTATATTGCAATACTATGTAGAAAGACTAAAATTCAGAGTATTTAACTGTGCAGCAGATGTTTTAAACACTTTTTTTCATTATACCTTGCTTAGATATTATTTTAATTCAAAGGGATACTGGCTCTTTTGATTTGTATTCCTTTCCAAGTTGCCACACAGAATGTACAGGCAAGAAGTTTTTTGTGAAATTCCCAATTAAATATATACAACTGCGTGACTTAATACTCAACACATTTGTGAAAAAAATCTGCTCCTATGTTCTGATCTGATAGTACACAGTTAAAAATTGTAAAGAGCTTTTGCATGTACAGTTTTTACGAGGATTACAGTTTTGTGGCAAGAATGACAGTTGTGTCTAAATTAAAGCATTTCTCTAGAACAAATGGCCTTAAATTCTTAAAGAATTCCTGGAAATGATTGTGAATTTCCTTTAAGTAATAGAAAAGTATGTTTATTTCTTTCTTTTATGTCAACAGTGTACCTGCTTTATAATATTTTCCTTACTTATATCCTATTTATTACTCGGTTTATTTCTACTATGTGTTGTTCTATTTGTCCCAAGTTGACTAAAGGTGACTTTTATAAGCATGAAATTATTTTACAGAAAAGGAAAATATACATATATTCACATATCTAACAATAGCAATGTTATATAATTATGCAATCTTTAATTGTTCACTTTGGAATATAAATTAAAATCTTTGAAAGGATAACTGTTTGCTCTCTAAATTTTATGTATAAATGACATAGAATCTGATGATTTCCTTTACTGGTCCTAAATGTTTATGCCAGCATAGTTTATTACCCTGCAATTTTATTATTATTTGCCTTCATTCTTCAGTTCAAAAATAAAAATAAATAAAATCAATATTCTTTCCCTCTTGTAAAACATCAGTTGTTTCTTTTTGAATTGATCAGAAAAAAATGAAAGTTGTGTGCTTCTTTGTCTAAATATTAGTGTGCCCAAATCTTGAGGGGGCACAAGGTTAAGAAACAGGCTCAGTTACAAGCTTTATCCTTTGCATGGTTGAGAATAATAATTAGAAATGTGTGTAATATTAGTAACAAGCATAAGATTAGAAAATACCTAGACTTGTCTCTTTGTTGCATAAATGAAGACACCAGGACTGAAAGGGTTAGGTGATTTATCTAAAACTGTAAAAATAGAATGGGAAAGACTAGACATTTCTTCAAGAAAATTAGAGATACCAAGGAAACATTTCATGCAAAGATGGAAAAAATAAAAAATAGAAACAGTATGGACCTAACAGAAGCAGAAGATATTAAGAAAATGTGGCAAGAATAACTGAAGAATTACACAGAAATATCTTAATGATCTGGATAACCACTATGGTGTGATCCACTCACCTAGAGCCAGACATCTTGGAGTGCAAAGTCAATTGGGCCTTAGCATCACTACAAACAAAGCTAGTGGAGGTGATGGAATTCAAGCTGAGCTATTTCAAATCCTAAAGACAATGCTGTGAAAGTGCTGCAGTCAGTATGCCAGCAAATTTGGAAAACTCAGCAATGGCTACAGGACTGGGAAAGGTCAGTTTTCATTCCAATCCCAAAGAAAGGCAATGCCAAAGAATGTTCAAACTATTGCACAATTGCATTCATTTCACATGCTAGCAAAGTAATGCTCAAATTTCTCCAAGCTAGACTTCTACAGTATGTGAAATAACAATATTCAACATGTTCCAGATGTTCAAGCTGGATATAGAAAAGTCAGAGGAACCAGAGATCAAATTTTCAATATCCATTTGGACCGTAGAAAGACATCTACTTCTGCTTCATTGACTACACAAAAACCTTTGACTGTGTGGATCACAGCAAATTGTGGAAAATTCTTAAAGAGATGGGAATACCAGACCACCTTACCTGACTCCTGAGAAACCTGTATGCAGATCAAGAAGCAATATTTAGAACCAGACATGGAAAAACAGACTAGTTCCAAATTGGGAAAGGAGTACATCAAGGCTGTATATTGTCAACCTGCTTATTCAACTTATATGCGGAGTACATCATGTGAAATGCTGGGCTGATTCAACCACTTGAATCAGGATTGCCGGGAGAAATGGCAATAACCTCAGATATGCACATGACACCACCCTTATGGCAGAAAACGAAGAGGAACTAAAGAGCCTCTTGATGAAAGTGAAAGAGGAGAGTAAAAAAGCTGGCTTAAAACTCAACAGTCAAAAAATGAAGATCATGGCATTCAGTCCCATCACTTCACGGCAAATAGATGGGGAAACAGTGGAAACAGTGACTATTTTCTTGTGCTCCAAAATCACTGTAGATGGTGACTGCAGTCATGAAATTAAAAGATGCTTACTCCTTGAAAGAAAAATTATGACCAACCTAGACAGTGTATTAAAAAGCAGAGACATTACTTTGCCAACAAAGGTCCATATAATCAAATCTATGGTTTTCCCAGTAGTCATGTGTGGATGTGAGAGTTGGACAATAAAGAAGGCTGAGTACCAAAGAATAGATGCTTTTGATCTGTGGTGTTGGAGAAAACTCTAGAGAGTCTCTTGGACTGCAAGAAATCAAACCAGTCAATCCTAAAGGTAATCAAGCCTGAATGTCATTGGAAAGACTGATACTGAAGCTGAAGCTCCAGTACTTTGGTCACCTGATGCATAGAGCTGATTGATTAGAAAAGACCCTGATGAAGGGCGATCCCATAATGGTGAAGGAATAGGACAGGGAGATACTTTCTCCCCTACAAATTCATAAAAAGATTATTTGAATGCAGAGCAACTTCCATAAAACAACTTCTGAACACTGTCGGAGGACACCAGGCACCCAGAAAGGCAGCCCAGTTGCCTCAAAAGGAGGTAGGACAAAATATAAAAGATGAAAATAGAGACAAAGGATTTAGGGATAGAGGGCTTATCCTGGGGAGGGAGTCATGAAGGAGAAGTTTCCATGCAATAGGAAACCCTCTCACAGGCATGTCAGTGGAGAGATTTGGAATCTCAGAGGGGCTACATAACTGGAAAAATAAAAAACCACAGAGTATGTGCCTAACTGCAACTACCAGTGGAGAAGCAGCTCAGACACTCGCAACCACCAGCAGTGAGTGAGGGCTGGGCAGAGAGGCGTGGGCTGCATCATTGGTCTTTAGGATAAGGATCAGGCTTGAATGCCCTGAGGACAATCTGATGGGGCTAATGTGACATAATAACCCAAACCATAGGATCACCAGAGACACAAAGAAAAAGAACCTTTCTGGCAAAAGGCTCTAACACCACATGGTGACCCCTGGCATGCTCACAGAAGAAAGACTTGTGCCCTACCAAATACCAAAGGAGAGCAAGCCAGCTACCATTTAGGGCCCTCTCTCCCTAGAGGCAGAGAGGCAGAAGTGCAGCAGCCAGAGCCAGAAGGCAAGGGGCTGCTCCAATTTCAGCCCCAGAGACTGCATTTTCCACCAAACTGTGAGCAGGCTGTCAGTTGCTAGGCACATCTTCCTGGGATCCTGGAAGGCTCACATCTGCCAGGAATATCACAGCCTTAGATCAGCTCCTCAGAGGAGACACACACCACACCTGGGGCTGTGCCCTCATGGCACACCCAGGAAACTGAGCAGCCAAGAATGGGGAGGTGCATAAGACTTCACAGCCCACCTGGGACAGTGCGCTCATCAAGCACCCAGTTGCCTGAGCAGCTTGGACCTGGGAAGGGCGAAAATTGCCCAGCCCATCTAGATCTGTGCTCTTGTGGAGCACCTGAGAACCTGAGTGACTTAGACCTGGGAAATGCACAAAACTCAGGGCTCACTTGGGACAGTACCCTTGCAGAGCACCCTGGAGCCTGAGCAGGGTGGACCTGGGAAGCACACACCACCTTGGACTGTAGCAAACCCACTATAGTACCACACATGCCAGTGGTATTTGTTTGCAGAGTCCATCTCCACAGCATAACTGAACAAGTGAGCCTAAATAAGGGGCCACATTTGTCCCCTCTTGTGAGGGCAGAAATTAGACACTGAAGATACTTGCAAACAGAGGAATCCAAAATAAACAAATAAGGGTGAACTGCCCTGGAAGTGCAGAGAAGGCAATGGCACCCCACTCCAGTACTCTTGCCTGGAAAATCCCATGGATGGAGGAGCCTGGTAGGCTGCAGTCCATGGGGTCACTAAGAGTCGGACACGACTGAGTGACTTCACCTTTCACTTTTATGCATTGGAGAAGGAAATGGCAACCCACTCCAGTGTTCTTGCCTGGAGAATCCCAGGGATGGCGGAGCCTGGTGGCCTGCCCTCTATGGGGTCGCACAGAGTCGGATACGACTGAAGCGACTTAGCAGCAGCAGCAGCAGCCCTGGAAGTGACAGGTGCAGCAGATTAAAACCCTGCAGTTAATGCTGGGATTATGCATTTAAGGGGCAACTATAGAACTTTAGAACAAGTACAAGCCAGAACAAGGGACTATCTGCCGCTGAATTGACCCCACACTTCCCACAACAGCTCCAAGAGAAATTCCTAGATATATTTTTGCTATTATCACTTTTTAATTTTTTAAAAATTTTAATGCTTTATTACACCTTTAACTTTCATGTTTATAACCTACTATTGCAAGGAGATCCAACCAGTCTATCCTATAGAAAATCAGTCCTGAATATTCATTAGAAGGACTGACGCTGAAGCTGAAACTCCAATTCTTTGGCCACCTGATGCCAAGAACTGACTCATTTGAAAAGACCCTGATGCTGGGAAATATTGAAGGCGGGAGCAGAAAAGGACAACAGAGGATGAAATGGTTGGATGGCATCACTGACTTCATGGACCTGAATTTGAGTAAACTCCAGGAGTTGGTGACAGACAAGAAAGCCTAGCATGCTGCAGTCCATGAGGTCACAAAGAGTCAGACACGACTGAGCAACTGAATAGAACTGATTACCTTTCTTAAAAAATAACCTTATTTTTTTAAAAAAATCCAAATATTTTTATTAATCTTTGTGACCAATTTTGTTTTGTATTTTTATATTGTATTTTTGAGAGTCTAACCTCTATTCTAGGTTTTTAATCTTTGCTTTTTGATATTTATTATCAATTTTGTACCTTTAAAAATCTAATCTTCAATATCCATTTTCACATAAGGATTTGATTACTAACTTGATTGTTCTCTTCCCTTTTGACACTCCATTTTCTCTTTCTGGTCACCTCTGTCTCCCCCCTCCCTCTTCTCTTCTCTTCTCTTCTCTTCTCTATGAATCTCTCTGGGTGTTCCTGGCTGTGAAGAGTTCTTTCACCATTAACCTAGGGGTTTTATCTTCAGTGCTGTATGGATGGAGAAGTCTCAAGGCTACTGTAAAAGGAGGACCAAAGCCCAGAGGCAAGAGGCTCACTCCAGAATTTTAGAACATCAGACAACTCCTGTCTATAGGGAGCATTAATAGACAAGAGCCCAAGCAAAAGTCTCCATACCTACACTGAAACCAAGCTCCTCCCAAGAGACAGCAAGTTCCAATGAAAGACACACCATACTAATTCTCCAGTAAAACAGGAACACAACCCTGAACATTAAAAGATGGGCTTCCCAAAGCCATATCAAAACCATATACAACCAAAAGTCACTACTGGACACTTCACTGCACTCCAGGGAGAAGAGATCCAGCTCCACCCACAAGAACACAGGCACAAGTTCCCCCAACTAGGAAACCTTGAGAAGCCACTGGTCCAACCCCAACCATAAGAGGCAGACTCCACAAAGAAGAGGAACCACAACCTTCTAGCCTGTAGAAAGGACACCTCAAACACAGCAATCTAATCAAAATGAAAAGGCAGAGAAATATCCAGTAGCTCAAGGAACATGATAGGTCAGTTCAGTTCTGTTCAGTCACTCAGTCACGTCCAACTCTTTGCAACCCCATGAACTACAGCACACCAGGCCTCCCTGTCCATCACTAACTCCTGGAGTTTACCCAAACTCAAGTCCTTTGAGTAGGTGATGCCATCCAGCCATCTCATCCTCTGTCGTCCCCTTCTCCTTCTGCTCCCAATCCTTCCCAGCATCAGAGTCTTTTCCAATGAGTCAACTCTTCGCATGAGGTGGCCAAAGCATTGGAGTTTCAGCTTTAGCATCATTCCTTCCAAAGAACACCTAGGACTGATCTCCTTTAGGATGGACTGGTTGGATCTCCTTGCAGTCTAGGGGACTCTCAAGAGTCTTCTCCAACACCACAGTTCAGAAAGAATCAATTCTTCAACACTCAGCTTTCTTTAAAGTCAAACTCTCACATCCATACATGACTACTGGAAAAACCTTGACTAGATGGACCTTTGTTGACAAAGTAATGTTTCTGCTTTTTAATATGCTGTCTAGGTTGGTCATAACTTTCCTTCCAAGGAGTAAGCGTCTTTTAATTTCATGGCTGCAATCACCATCTGCAGTGATTTTGGAACCCCAAAAAATAAACTCAGCCACTGTTTCCCCATCTATTTGCCATGAACTGATGGGACCAGATGCCATGATTTTAGTTTTCTGAACGTTGAGCTTTAAGCCTACTCTTTCACTCTCCTCTTTCACTTTCATCAATAGGCTCTTTAGTTCTTCACTTTGTGCCATAAGGGTGGTGTCATCTGCATATCTGAGGTTATTGATATTTCTCTCAGCAATCTTGATTCCAGCTTGTGCTTCATCCAGCCCAGCATTTCTCATGATGTACTCTGCTGCTAAGTTGCTTCAGTCGTGTCCAACTCTGTGCGACCCCATAGACGGCAGCCCACCAGGCTCCACCATCCCTGGGATTCTCCAGGCAAGAACACTGGAGTGGGTTGCCATTTCCTTCTCCAATGCAGGAAAGTGAAAAGTGAAAGTGAAGTCGCTCAGTCGTGTCCGACTCTTAGCGACCCCATGGACTGCAGTCTACCAGACTCCTCTGTCCACGGGATTTTCCAGGCAAGAGTACTGGAGTGGGTTGCCATGATGTACTCTGCGTATAAGTTAAATAAGCAGTGTGACAATATACAGCCTTGACGTACTCCTTTTCCTATTTGGAACCAGTCCGTTGTTCCATGTCCAGTTCTAACTGTTGCTTCCTGACCTGCATACAGGTTTCTTAAGAGGCAGGTCAGGTGGCCTGGTATTCCCATCTCTTTCAGAATTTTCCACAGTTTATTGTGATCCACACAGTCAAAGGTTTTGGCATAGTCAATAAAGCAGAAATAGATGTTTTTCTAGAACTCTCTTGCTTTTTCAATGATCCAGCAAATGTTGATAATTTGACCTCTAGTTCCTCTGCCTTTTCTAAAACCAGCTTGAACATCTGGAAGTTCATGGTTCAAACCCACCAAACCAAACAAAATAGGGGGAGATAAGGAGTCCACCTGAAAAATAATTCAGAATAATGATAGTATAGATGACCCAAAGTCCTGAAAATAAAATGGAGTTACAGATAAATAGACTAGAGACCAGGATTGAGAAGATGCAATAAATGGACCTAGAAGAAGTAAAGATGAGTCAGTCAATAATGAACAATGAAATAACTGAGATTAAAAACGCTCTGGAGGGAGCCAACAGTAGAATAACTGAGGCAAAAGAGAGGATAATGAGGTGGAAGATAGAATGGTGGAAATAAAGGAAGCAGAGAAGAAAAAAGAGTAAAAAGAAATGAAGACAATCTCACAGACGTCTGGGACAATTTTAAACGCCTCAACGTTTGAAACATAGGTGTCCCAGAAGAAGAAGACAAAAAGAAAAGCCATAAGAAAATACTGGAGGAGATAATAATCAAAAACTTCCCTAAAATGGGGAAGGAAATAGCCACCCAAGTCCAATAAACCGAGAGAGTCCCAAACAGGATAAACCCAAGGTGAAACACCCCAAGACACATATTAATCAATCTAACAAAAATTAAACACAAAGAACAATTATTAAAAGCCACAAGGGAAGAGCAGCAAACAATACACAAGGGGATCCCCATAAGGATAACAGCTGATCTTTCAATAGAAATTCTTCAAGCCAGAGGGAATAGCGAGACACGCATGAAGTGATAAAAGAAAAAAACCTAAAACCAAGATTACTATAACTAGCAAGGATCTCATTCAGATATGAAGGAGAAATCAAAAGCTTTACAGACAAGCAAAATCTGAGAGAATTCAGCGCTACCAAACCAACTCTCAACAAATGCTAACGGATCTTCTCTAGACAGGAAACACAGAAAGGGGTTATAAAAATGAATCCAAAGCAACAAAGTAAATGGTAATGGGTTCATTCAGTTCAGTTCAGTTCAGTCACTCAGTCGTGTCCGACTCTTTGCGACCCCATGAATCTCAGTACGCCAGGCCTCCCTGTCCATCACCAACTCCCAGAGTTCACTCAAACTCACGTCCATCGAGTCGGTGATGCCATCCAGCCATCTCATCCTCTGTCGTCCCCTTCTCCTCCTGCCCTGAATCCCTCCCAGCATCAAAGTCTTTTCCAATAAGTCAACTCTTCACATGAGGTGGCCAAAGTACTAGAGTTTCAGCTTTAGCATCATTCCTTCCAAAGAACACCCAGGACTGATTTCCTTTAGAATGGACTGGTTGGATCTCCTTGCAGTCCAAGGGACTCTCAAACTTATCAATAATTACCTTAAGTATAAATGGGTTAAATGCTCCAACCAAAAGACAAATTCTGACCAAATGGATACAAAAAAAGACCCCTATATATGCTCTCTACAAGTGACCCACCTTAAACCTAGGGACACATACAGACTGAAAAAGAGGGGCAAAAAAAGGATATTTCATGCAAATAGAGACAGAAAGTAGGAATAGCAATATTCATATCAGATAAAATAGACTTTGAAATGACCATGACAAGAGACAAAGTAGGACACCACATAATAATCAAAGAAACAATCAAAGAAGATGTAACAATTATGGATG
The DNA here is from genome assembly GCF_032452875.1 of Bos javanicus. Lineage (NCBI taxonomy): Eukaryota > Metazoa > Chordata > Mammalia > Artiodactyla > Bovidae > Bos > Bos javanicus. Next base: position 42,956,598 of record NC_083872.1, read on the forward strand.
CAACATATATGCACCCAACTTAGGAGCGCCTCAATATGTAGTGAAATGAAAGTGGCTCAGTCGTGCCTGACTCTTTGTGACCCCATGGACTATTCAGTCAATGTAATTCTCTAGGCCAGAATAGTGGAGTGGGCAGCCTTTCCCTTCTCCAGGGGGTCTTCCCAACCCAAGGATTGAACCCAGGTCTCGCTCGTTGCAGGCAGGTTCTTTACCAGCTGAGCCACAAGGGAAGCCCCATATGTAATGCAAATGTGAACAAGTATGAAAGGGGAAATTAACAGTAACAATAATAGTGGGGGACTTCAATACCACACTCACACCAACAGAGCAGAAAATTAGCAGAGAAACACAAGCTTTAATTAGTACAGTGGACCAGTTAGACCTAATTAATATCTATAGGGCATTTCAGCCAAAAACAATGGATTGCACCTTTTTCTCAAATGCACACAGAACATTCTCCAGGATAGATCCCATCCTGGGCCACAAATCTAGCCCTAGTAAATAAAAAATAAAAACTGAAATCATTTCAAGCATCTTTTCTGATCACAATGCAGTAAGATTAGATATCAACTACAGGGGGAAAACTGTAAAGAAAACATACATTTGCAGACTAAACAACATGCTTCTGAATAACCAACAGATCACAGAAGAAATCAAAAAAGAAATCAAAATATGAATAGAAACAAGTGAAAATGAAAACACAATAACCCAAAACCTATGGGATTCAGTAAAAGCGATGCTAAGAGAGAGCTTTATAGCAACACAAGCCTACCTCAAGAAATAAGAGAATCTTTAAATGACCAACCTAACTTTACACCTAAAGCAACTAGACAAGGAAGAACAGAAAAACCTCAAAGTTAGTAGAAGGAAAGAAATCATAAAAATCAATGCAGAAATAAGTGAAAAAGAAACAAAGGAGACTATAGCAAAGATCAACAAAACTAAAAGCTGCTTCTTTGAGAATAGGAATAAAATAGACAAACCGTTAGCCTGACTCATCAAGGAAAAAAGGGAGAAGAATCAGATCAATAAAATTAGAAATGAAAATGGCAGAATCACAACAGACAACACAGAAATACGAAAGATCATAAGAGACAACTATGAGCAACTATATGCCAGTAAAATGGACAACTTGGAAGAAATGGACAAATTCTTTGAAAAGTATAACATTCCAAAAATGAACCAGGAATAAATACATAATCTGAACAGACCAATCACAAGCAAGGAAATCAAAACTGTAATCAAAAATCTTCCAACAAGAGAACAAGATGGCGGAGGAGTAGGTGGACATGGGGTAGGTGGACATGGAGTACATCTCTCTCCACGGATACATCAGGAATGTGCATTCAGACACAGAAGTGCATGCATGGAGAACACCAGTTGAGAGCGAACAGGAGTACCTGATCAGCGGAGAAGAATATATAGAACCAAGCAAAACTCGGTAGGATGAAGGGACTAGGGGGAAAAACAGGAGCGTTGCTAGAACTGGACCTGCCCTCAGAGGACTGGGGAACTGAAGGAGGGGTCGGATCCCTACATTGGGACAATTGTCTGAGTCAGAGGAGAAACATTTAAGGCTAAGAGTAAAACAGCTGATCTGTGGCAGCCTAAATGGAATGAGAATTAGACAGACCTTGCCACAATCATACATACCCTGGACAGGGATGCAGGTCCCCTAGAAGGTGCAGTGGCTGGGAGCTGGAGCTTAGGGATTGTGGAGCAATCCCAGGGTGAGGGATGCTGTTGACTGCAGAGAGCCAGACCAAGGGGACATGAGGGAAGAGATGTGGTGGAAAATACCTGTGGAGGAAAGCCAGGCAGCCATGGAAGCAAGGTGATACTGCTGAGTCATGTATATGGGGTGAAGCCATCACCATAACCTCTCTCTTCCCACATGCCAGCACCTGGTGGCTGAACAATAGAGAGGCTGGCCCACCAAACACCTGACACACTGATCTACAGAGTAGGACCCACCCAGACAGCCCCTTTAAGTACCCAAGGCACTGATCTACAGAGTAGGAAGTCAGCCAGAAGGGCCCCTCTATGTGCCTGACGTGATGAACAGCAGAGAAGGACCCCAGGCAAGGGAGCCCTCTAAGTGCCTGAACAGGTGGAGCTACGGAGAAAGACTAGCCAAAGAGGCTAAGTCATGTCTGACGCTTTTGTGACCCCATGGACTATAGCCCATCAGGCTCCTCTGTTCTTGGGATTTCCCAGGCAAGATACTGGAGTGGGTTGTCATTTCCTTCTCCAGGGGATCTTTCAGACCCAGGGATTGAACCCAGATCTCCTGAATTGTAGGCAGATTCTTTACCACTGAGCCACCCAGGAAGTGCATTCATAACATACCACAATTTGCTGGATTTTTTAAACCAATGATTATTGGAGTTATTTTAAGCTTTAGAATATAATGAAGAAAACTTTAAGACTAATACTGTATATGACTTTTGATAGAAATATGCATCTATTTCTTTACTTGGAGCTTCCCTGCTGGCTAAAAGATAAAAAAAATCACAAGCCAATTCAGGAGACCCAAGTTCAATCCCTGGGTTGGGAAGATCCCCTAGAGGAGGAAATGGCATTCCATTCCAGTATTCTTTCCTGGGAAATCCCATGGTGAGCTACAGTCCATGGAGTCACAGAGTTGGACATGACTTAGTGACTAGACAGCAACAATTTTTATACTTGGCCTAAAATTATAATAAAATAGCTAAGCTACACTTCTTTTGCTAAATGTTCTCATGGTTTACATTGTTTTGCATTTTATTATTCAGTCTTTTGTATCTTTCCTTGCCAGGGTCCAGCCCTGGTGGATCCAGGGAATTCGAAGCGGGGACGGCGTAGGCGTCAATCAGGAAACAATAGCTTAATTAAATATTAACTAGAAATATTAAGAATGGTTAAGTAAGGATAGCTCAGTAGGAAAATTCAGTGGAAAAAAGAGGCTGAATAACTTGGTTTACGTGGAAAGCCAGTAAAATCCCAAGACAAGGAATCTGCGTCACCTACGTAGGCCACAAGCGTCCTCCGGTTCTCCCGAAGGAGAGGAGACACTAAGGCCTCCCCGGTCAGATCTTAGAAGCCCAGGCATAATTAGTAGGCTTGACAAGCCTCCACGTTCCAGATGGGAATTCAGCCAGAAGGTGAGAGAAACAACAACATGGGGAGACCAAGCTTCAGTGAACAAGGCCCACACTTTATTTTCCAAAGTAGTTTTTATACCTTAAGTTGTGCATAGAGGATAATGGGGGAAGGGGTAGAGTCGTGCAAGGTCAGCAGTCCTTGATCCCTATCGAAGCCAGGCTTTCAAACTTATCATATGCAAAAGTTTAGGTGATTTACATTATCTTCTGGGCAGGAGGCCCATTAACATTTTAAGATCCTTTCTTCAGAAAACTTATTTTTCTCTAAAGGTGATTATTCTAAAGTCAGGCGCCACCCTCCGAAAGCATATCAAAAAGTTGCATTCCTATAGGGCAAAGGTGTGGTGGGCTATAACAAGAAAAGAATTAACTCAAGGATCCAAGGTTACAAACATTAAAGCTACTACTTACATTCTTATACACCAATTATATTAATCAATACACTCCCAGGGACACAGTAGATAAGGGATATGGAAATTTAGCAGCAAACATTGGCCCAACAAGTGAAAAACCCTTCACCAATACAATTTCTAATCAATCTTTTAACTGCTCAAAGGAATCTGCATTTTAGACAGTTTAGAACATCTCACGCCTCTCACGGTTGGGAGGCTGTGAACAATCACATGTGGCCGGAAGAACCTGTTCAGGCAGGCTAGAGGACTTCCAAAGGAGTTTGTAGGTTGAAACACTCTTGTCACGCCCAGGAACTTTATTAACTGGAGCTGTAAGTTAACTCTTTTTCAGAGAGAGGTGGTGGGGGACAGCCCCCCATAAAGTCAGAGGTGTAGGTGAGAGCACAAAGCAGTAAAGTAGGCAGACTCTGGTTTTGGGGATAGATGCTTGAGAATTTCCAGGGGGGCTCCTGAAGCTCGATCCTGCCTTTGCGTATGCCGAGCCTCCTTCCTCGTGACCTTTGCCACGGGCAGAGTTCCTCACACTGGCTCCTGGCATTTCCTTATATTTAAATTTTCTCTTTTAATATCAGTATCTACTTGGGTTTAAATTTGTGCTATTCTCAGTACAGGCTTTGAATTTTCAGTGGGGAGGCCTGCCTGGGTTAGTGCTGTGGATAGGTAATTCTTTCTAATTCTGAGATTAGGGAGTCCTCCTGCCGGAAGTCACTTTCTCCAGTGGGACTGATAATGTTATCAGTTATAAGGGTACACTTTGAGTTTCCAGATAAATACATTATGCTCAGTGAAGTTAAATTTCAGATATAAAATAAATGATGTTTTAGTATAAAGATGTTCCAAATATTGCATGGGACATGCTATGCTAAGTCGCTTCAGTCGTGTCTGACTCTGTGCGACCCCATAGACAGCAGCCCACCAGGCTCCCCCGTCCCTGGGATTCTCCAGGCAAGAACACTGGAGTGGGTTGCCATTCCCTTCTCCAATGCATGAAAGTGAAAAGTGAAAGCGAAGTCGCTCAGTCGTGTCCGACTCTTAGCGACCCCATGGACTGCAGCCTACCAGGCTCTTCCGTCCATGGGATTTTCCAGGCAAACTTATACTAAAGCATTATTTAATATTTATCTGAAATCCAAATTTACATGAGTGCCCTGTACTTTCACTTGATAAATCTGGCAACCTTAGGTATTTAGCCTGACAAACATATGTCTGTGTTTTGCCCATACTAATTATTGTAATTACTGATGTATTTAGATTAATATCTGCCATCTTACTACTTTTTAACATTTGTTCCACTCATGTCTATAATTTTCTGTTTTTATCCTTACTTGACTTGCTTTGAAGTGAAAGTAGCTCAGATGTATCTGACTCTTAGTGACCCTGTGGACTGTAGTCCACTGGGCTTCTCTGTCCACAGAATTCTCCAGGCAAGAATACTAGAGTAGGTTGTCATGCCCTCCTCCAGGGAATTTTCCAGACCTAAGGATTGAACCCAGGTCTCCTGAATTGTAGGCAGATTCTTTACCATCTGTCACCAGGATTTGCTTTAGATTAATCAAATATTTTTATTATTTCATAATAAAATTACCAATCTAATAGTCTCTTAGTAATATATTTTTTACTATTCTCTTAGTGTTCCTGGAGACTATGTTTCCTGATTTATTAGACTCTAAAGAAATTAGTATATATATGATATCCCCGCTAATGTCAGAACATACTCTTTTAACTTTGAACTTTTGTGATTTACTTGAAATGTACTGTAAGTCTACATATATGCTAAACTCCACAATAAACTGTGTTTATTTTGTAAAATTAACATTGTATTTACCCACAAATCTTTTCCATTTTTCTCTATAATTTTACGCATTTCTGTGTTTCCATCTGGGGCAATTTTCCTTTTGCCTTAAGAATTCTCTTTATTTTTTCCTTTATTGAGTCTGCTGATAAGCTTTTCTGTTAGTTTTTTTCTCAATTTTTGTTTTTCTGGAAAGGTCTTTTTATAATCACTTGTGGAGGGAGTTTTCTCTGTGCAAAAATGTTTAGGTTAACATTTTGTTGCTATTCTCCTTAAAGTGGTCATTTTATTGTCTTCTTACTTCCATTATTAAGAAAATAATTATCTAGAACTTATAGTTTATTTTTAAAAGTGATATGCCTCATTTACCACGTAGAAACATATTCTTTCCTTTGGTATTCAGCAGTTTTACTGTGATGTTCTTAGGTGTGGTTTTCTTTGTATTTATTTTGTATGGGTCCATAGAGCTTCTTAAAATTGTGGATCAATATTTTTGATAAATTGGGGGAAATTATTATTTATTATCCATTTAAATATTGCTTCTGCATCATCCTTTCTCCCATTCTGGGATTTTTATTTACATGCCCTATATTGTGCCTCAGCTGGTAAAGAATCTGCTTGCAATGTGGGAGACCTGGGTTCGATCCCTGGGTTAGGAAGATCCCCTGAAGAAGGGAAAGGTTACCCACTCCAGTATTCTGGCCTGGAGAATTCCATGGACTGTATAGTCCATGGGGTCACAAAGAGTTGGACATGACTGAGTGACTTTTATTTCATACATTATTATGCAATTTTTAAGTATACTCCATTTTTCTCTATGTACTTCTGCTGAATATTTTCTATTAATCTATTTTCAATTTTATTAATCTTCTCATGAGTCTAATTTCCTGTTAAATGTATCCATTACATTCACAATTTTGATTATTGTACTTTGTCTTTCCATTCAATTAGATTTTATAAATTCCAGTTGTTCCGTGAAAGCTTCCAGTATCTTCTCTATTGTTTGAGCATATTAACCACAGTTACTTTGAAGTTATCTGATAACTTTAAAACCTGGCATGTTGTATTTTTTGCTTAGTATCTTGACCTTACTTTTTATTTCATTGAAGTTTTCACTTTTCTCTTTTCATGCACTGGAGAAGGAAATGGCAACCCACCCCAGTATTCTTGCCTGGAGAATCCCAGGGACGACGGAGCCTGGTGGGCTGCCGTCTATGGGGTTGCACAGAGTCGGACACGACTGAAGCGACTTAGCATAGCATAGCATAGCATAGTTAATTTACAACGTTATGTTGAAACTGAACTGAACTGAACTGGTTGCTCGAGAAAAGAGGTGGACATAAAAATGCTGCCTCCTTGTGGACATTCCCTGTAACTACAACATGACCACCAAGGCTCACTGCCACCTCTAGAATTCTGTTAATGACAGCTATTCTCAGGTAATGTCCTGGAATGGGAACTGCAGAAATATATTCCAAATACAACTGACTTTCAGGAAGCTAATTGCCAAAAGTAAGTTTTTTTCAAACCCTTTAAGGAGAAAAAAGAACTCAAACATTCACCACAGGACAAGATGCTCAGCATTCCTAATTGCTGTAGGAATGTCAACAAAATGACAATGAGATATCAAAACCCACCAGTCACAATGGACACACTCACAACAATTGTCTGTGGCAACAGCCAGTGTAATGGACAGTCTCTGAATGCCTGGGGTGGGGGGGAATGGTCAAGGGGAACAAAGCCTAGAATTTGCATTCCCACACTGAGGCCTATATAAAACCATCAATGAAAAGGCACATGAACCCCAAGGAACACTAGTACAGAACTATATCCAATAGCTAAGACACACAACCAGCAAAATCTCCACCGAGAGATTAAAGCTCAGACTAGATGTGGTACAAGTATACAGTGAGCTATTTCTCATTCATAAAAAGCTGCCACTGAAATCAGGGAATTATGACACTGGTAGCCACAGGGATCAACCTTGAAGGATCATACACTAAGCATAGTCAGTCAGGCAGATGAAGACTATAGTATGTGAAGTACCTTCCAGGCAAAGTAAAAATAGACATACAAGGCAACAAATTTACAATCCAAAAAGAGATTCTGAAAATTCAAAGTCAAACAAAGGGTTCCCCAGCCCCAAAAAAGTGAAAGGCCAACCCACTCCAGTGTTCTTGCCTGGAGAATCCCAGGGACCGGGGAGCCTGGTGGGCTGCTGTCTATGGGGAAGCACAGAGTCGGACAAAACTGAAGCAATTTAGCAGCAGCAGCAGCAGCAGAATGAATTAGGATCTCCAGACTAACATAAACATAGAAACCTGTATCTGTAATAGATAACCCATAAGAATTATCCTCTTCCTTTCTTCCTTCCACATATATACAAAAATCTGTATCGCTACCTATACACAGAAATCTGTATCTCTAAGAGATAATCTACAACAATTATTTTGTTCCTTTCTCCATTGTATACACAGAAAAGTGTATCTGAGATAAATAATTCACAAGGACCTGATGCTTAGCACTCTGTTCAACCTTCTATGGCAAAAAGTCCAAAAAAAAAGGCTATCCCATGGATAAATGATACCTGAATTTGGTGGCTATACACTGAGCACAATATTGCAGATCAGTTATACTCCAACATAACATCGGCATAATGTTAAGGACAAAAAAGCGGTCCCTACTCTATTCCAACCTCCCTGACTTGGGCTGTCTTCCCATTCCTGGAGTCTGGGCAGGCTTGGGTCCCATGGCTGCACTTGGGTAGTGTCAACATGTCAGGCTAGGTGCACTTAGTTGAGCTCCCTCTTAAACCTGTACTGTCTGATTACCTCTCTGGGACCAGAGTACCTAATGCACCCAAAGGACGGTGCCCCGACCCTCTGGCCTTAAGGACCTTGGGGGAAAGTCACCCATCCTCAGTCCCCAGCTCAAGCCTCCTTCCTGCCAGTGCATCCTCCTAGGCACCTGAGCACCCTAAGTTGGGTGCTGTGGCCCCAGTTGGAATGCACCTGCAAATAAGGTGTGAAACTTTATGGGGAAGAAATATGAAGACACAAACCTAGGCACATTCCACTCTATTTCGCAGCCAGAAAGCTGACTTTGCCTAAGGCTCTGGTTGCCCCAGTAACCAAAGCTGGTCATGAAGAATTGCTGCTGACTTGTGGACATTTCCTGTAACTACAATTTAACCACCACAGCTTACTTCAGTTCAGTTTAGTCACTCAGTCACTCTTTGGGACCCCATGGACTGCAGCATGCCAGGACATCCCCTGTTTGGGTGGCAGTTACTGGGGCACAGTGGGCTGTGGGCCTTTAGAACACACCAGAGAGTAACCCTGGGCAGAGTTCCTCAGTTGTTTCTGTCATGCCAGGCATGGGTTGGAAAAGAATTTCCCGAAAGGAGACAGAATGAAAGAAGGATAAAGTTTATTAGAGTGGGAGACGCTATTAGAACAGCAGGCCAGCTCAAGGGAGAACTGATGTGAATGGGGGGTCCTGAGTCCACTTTTATACCCAGGGTACAAGGAGTGGGACAGGGGTCTTGTGGGTCATTTGCTGATTGGATGAGCCATGTATACTGGGTGGGGGGAAAGAGTAAGGCAAATACCTCCTCCCTATGGGGTAGGAGGGGAGACAGGTTATACCCCTCAGGAGGACCTGAAATCCATTAATTGTTACAACACAGGGGAGGGAAGGATGATAGGGTCTGGTTTTTCTGTTCCTGCATTCCAAGACCCTCCTTGGTTTTATCGGCTCTTTCATCCCTCTCTTTATTTTTAGGGCCAATTCTTTGGCCCCTTTAGATACCCTGCTCATGTCTAACTATCTACTTATTTCCCTTCTCAGGCATTTGGGAACCCAGTCTCAGGGGAAAAGGAGTGATGACCACTCTGGCTTCTTCAGGCTGTACAGAGGCCTTGTGGGGCTCTGGGTTGGTTCCCTTTGCCTGCTCTCTGTCAGGGTGAATTTACAGAGGGAGATGGGAGTGCATGGAATGATAAGATGGCTTGTTTCAGCATTGTCTGGGTGTTGGCCAGGGAATTTTCCTGTCCTACTACCACTTGGAGATTTGTTGTATTCTAGAAGAAACAAACTTAACAAGAAAGTTAAAGGTAGATGGGCCAAAGATTAATAGAAGTAGAAAAGCTGCTGAGCAGCTAGTCAGGAGAATCAGAACTAGACGTGGATTTGTGACATTAGTGTTTCTCTAGATATGAGAAGATGCAAGAATTTGGGCTCAAAAATCTTTACCTGAAAACATCTGATTATCTGAAGGCCAGTTCTCATGGGTTTCCTCCAGAGCACAGAGTGCCTTGTTTCTGATCTCCACCCTGAACTCCTTTCAGGGGATGTTGAAGGTCAGCAGCTTGCAGTGGTCAAGATGTAATCCTTGTAGAGGCAGCCAGCAAGTGCCAACTTCCAGTCAGCAGGGTCCTTTCAGAGCCACTTACTTGACCATGTTTGGGGGCATTTCATGGCCATTGTGTCCCACGGTGCTGGGAAGGCTCATTCCCAGGTTTAACGAAGATTCCATTGACAGGCCACTCAGTGTACGGTTATTGGACCAGGCCTTGTGAGTAGCAAAAGTCTCTGGACCATACCTGTCTTAATAGCCTCTTGGTCCAGGAAAATGTTCCCTCTTGTTGCTTCTTCCCATATCTAGAGTTACATTATTACAATCATTAACGTCATATGGAACAATCATTAACCTCATAAAATGCATATCAGCATTTTATCAGAGGCTCAGTCACACATTTGGTAATGTAAGAAACAATCTTCTGAAACAAGTGACATAGAAAATAATACAGCGAGCAGCTATTAGTAAGGTCACAAGCAAGAATTATAAGTCAAGACCTTTCATTGGGTAGAGCCCAATATACCCCAGGTCATCTGACTTCATTTGTTAAATAGCTATGCTGTGCTATGCTAAGTCACTTCAGTCGTGTCTGACTCTGTGCGACCCCATAGACGGCAGCCCACCAGGCTCCCCCATCCCTGGGATTCTCCAGGCAAAAACATTGGAGTGGGCTGCCATTTCCTTTTCCAATGCATGAAAGTAAAATAGCCTGGTGTTAATCTCCCGGTTGTACATCATGGAGCATCTGATCTTTATTCAAAGATTGGTTACTGAGATAAGCTTTAGAAACAAACTTAGAGTGTCCTTTTTAATAACTTAATTAAGTCTTTTAGCAGTATAACATAACAACAGGGAACTAGCTCAGAAGTGAGCCTTAGTAAACGCTAGACCTTAATAATACTAGAAACTCAGTTTAACAATTAACAAAACTTAGTATTCAGTGAGACATGACATTTTTCATTATGAGGGCATTAACTCTGTAGCCAGGGAAGGCTTTAACTCATCAAATAAAAATGAGGTTTTACAGGGAGCTGTGAAAAGCCCAGCAGTCTTGGATTTCCCATAGACTTGATTCTTTGATTTACAGCTATTGTTCACCCATTTTTAATTCCCTGATTTAGTAGTAGAAGACTGTTGGCATGTTTTAAGGACTTCAGGATAGCATAAGTCTAAGCATGAGAGCTTATTTTTGTAGAAGCAGAATGAACTTGTACCATAATGTATGTATGGTACATACATGTACCATAATCTTAAATAATGCTTCTTTACTTTACCAAAGTAACAAAAGATTTTAAAAACAAATATAAGTCACTTAAAGCCAAGGAAATTCATAATCTGTTGTTGAAAACGTCATTCTAAGAAAGCTTTGTTCCCTTAACAGTGAGTAGACTAAATTCCAGTCTATTACCAGTTTACCAGACAACAAATGAATGAAACGAATGAAACAAATGAAAATTTGTTTATCGCTTAATCTTAGAAAAGTCTTTTCCATAAATCTTGAAGTAGCAAAATTCTTGAAAAGGCATCAGAGTGAAACCATAGAAGGTGTGATTAAAATCCAACTAAACTGGTAATCTGGTCATTGCTATGACTTGTAACACTTTAACATGATAACTAGAATTATAACTGACAACATTTTATCAGGGCATATCAGATCTATATGAATTCCACATAATTTTAGGATATCTATATTAGTAACATCAACCATACAGTATAACCTGAAATGTTTCACCCCTTCAGTAGTACTTCCCATGTAATTTAACATGTCCAATGAACCCAGGTAGTTTAACAGCTCTTTGGGATGTCCCCGGGGCCCTCTGAAGCATCCCAAAGTTAGCCAGAAGTCAAGTTATTTAGAAAGTTTCGTTGATAAATATCAAAAGGGTTTATAACACTCAGTCAGATAGAATCATATAGATCAGTGTGAGACTATATATTCACTCAGCCAAAGCAACAAAGATTTCAAAGGTAAACACAGAACAGATCACTTCAGAGGTAAAGAAACTTAAAATCCATTATCAAAGGCAGTTCAATATCTCAAGAAAGCTTGTATTGATGCACAAAACTCTTCCCTTGGGGTGCACTTTCCATAGAACCTTCTCATCACTTTCTGTACCCATTACTTTGTTCTCCCATCCCGAAACAGCCACCTGTAAGTCAGACCTACTTCTTTTTCCATTTATAAAATGTAATTTCATTCCTCATACCTTCTTTACTAAAAAAACACATCGTATTTTCCTTAAGCAACCAAGAACTGACCTTTATATTAGCATTCTATAGATTGGTGAACATAAATACGTGATAATTTCTAAAAACACATTTGCTTTCTTATAGAGAACATCTCAGGATGGCATCAAATGTTATTCTTTAATAGTCCAAAATCTTCAGTTTCTTTGTAAGAGGAAGTTCAATTCAGTTCAGTCTAGTCACTCAGTTGTATCCGACTCTTTGCGACCCCATGAATTGCAGCATGCCAGGCCTCCCTGTCCATCACCAACTCCTGGAGTTCACTCAAACTCACGTCCATCAAGTCGGTGATGTCATCCAGCCATCTCATCCTCTGTCGTCCCCTTCTCCTTCTGCCCCCAATCCTTCCCAGCATCAGAGTCTTTTCCAATGAGTCAACTCTTCGCATGAGGTGGCCAAAGCATTGGAGTTTCAGCTTTAGCATCATTCCTTCCAAAGAACACCCAGGACTGATGTCCTTTAGAATGGACTGGTTGGATCTCCTTGCAGTCTAGGGGACTCTCAAGAGTCTTCTCCAACACCACAGTTCAAAAGCATCAATTCTTCGGCACTCAGCTTTCTTCACAGTCCAACTCTCACATCCATACATGACCACCGGAAAAACCATAGCCTTGACTAGATGGACCTTTGTTGGCAAAGTAATGTCTCTGCTTTTGAATATGCCATCTAGGTTGGTCATAACTTTCCTTCCAAGGAGTAAGCATCTTTTAATTTCATGGCTGCAATCACCATCTGCAGTGATTTTGGAGCCCAGAAAAATAAAGTCACCCACTGTTTCCACTGTTTTCCCAACTATTTGCCATCAAGTGATGGAACCAGATGCCATGATTTTCGTTTTCTGAATGTTGAGCTTTAAGCCAACTTTTTCACTCTCCTCTTTCACTTTCATCAACAGGCTTTTTAGTTCCTCTTCACTTTCTGCCATAAGGGTGGTGTCATCTGCATATCTGAGGTTATTGCTATTTCTCCTGGCAATCTTGATTCCAGCTTGTGCTTCTTCCAGCCCAGTGTTTCTCATGATGTACTCTGCATATAAGTTAAATAAGCAGGGTGACAATATACAGCCTTGACATACTCCTTTTCCTATTTGGAATCAGTCTGTTGTTCCTCGTCCAGTTCTAACTCTTGCTTCCTGACCTGCATATAGGTTTCTCAAGAGGCAGGTCAGGTGGTCCTGGTATTCCCATCTCTTTCAGAATTTTCCACAGTTTATTGTGATCCACACAGTCAAAGGCTTTGGCATAGTCAATAAAACAGAAGTAGATGTTTTTCTGGAACTCTCTTGCTTTTTCAATGATCCAGCGGATGTTGGCAATTTGATCTCTGGTTCCTCTGCCTTTTCTAAAACCAGCTTGAACATCTGGAAGTTCACGGTTCACATATTGCTGAAGCCTGGCTTGGAGAATTGTGAGCATTACTTTACTAGCATGTGAGATGAGTGCAATTGTGCGGTAGTTTGAGCATTCTTTGGCATTGCCTTTCTTTGGGATTGGAATGAAAACTGACCTTTTCCAGTCCTGTGGCCACTGCTGAGTTTTCCAAATTTGCTGGCATATCGAGTGCAGCACTTGCACAGCATCATCTTTCAGGATTTGAAATAGCTCAACTGGAATTCCATCACCTCCACTAGCTTTGTTCGTAGTAATGCTTTCTAAGGCCCACTTGACTTCACATTCCAGGATGTCTGGCTCTAGGTGAGTGATCACACCATCATGAGTGTTTAGTAATTGATGTTTCAAAATCTTATTTTATTTGGAAATGACCTAGGTATTCAATAAACTTCTGTCACTTAGTTTAGCACAACCCTAGAAATTCAGGTTACCAAAATCTAGAGAGACTGTTTTAGACAGACATTTCTAAAATATAATTATTCTTAATAGAGTTTATCTAAAAGCTCATATCTTATTTATATATTTTTTTGAAGTTTCTTCACTCAAGGTACTTTCCTTGCTGACAAACTTGTAACAGATATAACAATATAACAACATTTAACTTATAATAAACCTAGGCACAATGAAAATATGCTTAATGTTAATGACTCTTAGACATGTCAATATTAGATTAGCAAACAAACATTAATACTAGATATTTAATATCGAATATTTCCCAGTTCACGTGAATCTGATATTCATTTAGGTTAATTTCTCTTGTATTTAGAATTGTTTGATTTGTAAGTGCTAACTTTTCTTCAGGCCAATTAAATTAGAACTCATTTACAACTTTATCAATATTTTAAAAAGAGGGGAAAAAAAAGCCAAAGACACACACTGAGACATACATAAATCCAGACAGATAGAGATCTCGTAGTTTTCCACTTGAGATTTAAAATGTTTCTTTGACTCCCCATGCCGCCCCCAACCCCCTTTTTTTTAAGTTCTAATTTGCCCAAGGCTGAGGTCTCAGGCAAAGTGGGCTGTGTATTTCTGGGACAGGGAAAGGATTAACTTCAAGCTTTTCTTTAGGCAGGCTTTTTAACAAGCTAGTTGTTTTTACTTGCATATGCAAAAAGAACTGGTTTTGAAGCACAGAGGAGAGTTTTTGATCTTTCGGGCTTTTGAATATAGAAGAAAGACCAGGACCAAAGGGAAGCTCAGAATCCTTTCCTAGAGATCATGTGGCTATGAAAGGTCTAGGAGGGGTCGTCTAGGAAATCTGATGGAGAGAGACAGAGGGGGACAGGAAATAGGGAAGCAACAGAAAGACACAATGCAGCATGAGTCCCTCAAGTCCGGATTCTGACTGAGGACCATAAAGGACTGAACGTAAGGCAATGCCCTGCTTTTGGCAAAAGCTGGTGTGCCATTCAGAGGCCATTTGGTGGGGGGAGGAATCCCCAAGTTAGTATTGTGGCCAGGAAATTTTCCAGTTTCTGGGAATATAGAGGTTTTGGGATGTACCAGAACCCATCCTTAGCCTATATGCCAAAGAATGGGGGTACTGAGAGTCACTGACTGGCAAAAAGGCATCCCTTTTTGTCTCAGTGACATCTCTGTGCAACTAACGGCACAAAATGGCCAACCATCCCAACAGTCACATCCAACAGTGACAGGTGACCCCTGAGAACCGTGCAGCTAAGGCACCATGGACAGAAAAAGACAGAGATTCCCAGGAGCAACCAGGGAACCTGACTCACCATTTGGCGATTCCCTGAAACATGGAAGGCACTCTTGGGATGGCTCAGAGGCAACATCTAGGCTCCTATAAATCAATCCAGACCAAAAGGGAAAGAAATGAAAGTGACAGGGAAGAAGGCTGAGGAATCCGCCTTACAATCCTATTGGGCCAGGGGCTGATGGTCTCTGTTTTGCTTCAACCACTATGCGCCTGACACGGTGCATGGGAGTTGTCTTGCTGGGGGTGGATGCCTTTGTGGCCTGATCTGTTCATATCCCCTTTTCCTCACATGGGAGTCTTCATGTGACAGGCTCCCTAATGGCTTTTAAATGCCTGACCCATACCCACATAATATTTGTTGGCTTAGTTCTCAGTTGGAAAGAAGACAAAGGAGACACCCTCACCTGTTCAGGCAGCAGCTACTGGGGCGCAGTGAGCAGTGGGGCCTTTGGAATACACCAGAGGGTAACTCTGACCAGTTGCTTCCACAGCACTTGCCTATTTGCAGAGGGTCCCTATGAAAAAGGAGAAGTGCCGGGGACCAGCCCCAGCTGATCCAGGGTATTCGAAGGAGAGACGGCCTAGGCGACTATTTATATGCTAATTAGAGATATAAAGAATAATAGAATGAGGATAGCTCAGTAGGAAAATTCAGTGGAGAAAAGAGGCTGAGTAGCTTGGTTTACGCGGGAGACCAATAAAACTTCAAGACAAGAAGTTTGCACCACTTACGTAGGCCGCAGGCGCCCTCTTGAATAGCGGAAGGTGCCCCACCCTAGACACCTTCTCGAGTGGGTCTTAGAAGTCCAGGCATAATTAGTAAGCGTGGTGGGTTCCGTGCTCCAGATGGAAACTCAGCTGGAAGTTAAAGGGAAGAATGACATGGGGAGACCAAGCGTTGGTGAGCAAGGCCCGTAGCTTTATTTTTAACAGGGGCTTTTATACCCTAAGTTACACATAGAGGATAATAGGGGATGCAAAGTCAGCAGTCTTTGATTCTTATCAAAAACCAAGGTTTCTTTCCTGCAAATTTATCGTATACAAATGGTTTAGGTGATTTACATCATCTTCTGGCCAGAAGGCCTACTAACATTTTATGACTCTTGACAAGGACTTATCAACAAAGACTTATTTTCTCTAAGAGTAATTATTTTAAGGTTTGGCACCATCTTCCAAAGATAAAATTGCATTCCTATAGGGCGGATGTGTAATGGGCTTACAACAAAGAAAAGAATTTATTACCTTAAGGGTCTAAAGTTACTAACACCAAGGCCACTACTTATTTTTTTCTATATACCAACTATTAATTAATACATATTCAAGGATACAATTTAGGGGATGTGAAAACTTGGCAACAAGCATTGACTCATCAATGAAATCCTTTACTAGTTTATTCTGACAGTTTCTAACTCTCTGAGAGGCTCTAAGCTATTTGAATATCTTAAGCTTCCCGTGCCTCTGGAGGCTAGGAGACTGTAAACAATCGTATGCATAGCTGCAGGAGTCCGGGTAAACTTGTCAGGCGAGTTAGAGAGCCATCTGAGGGGTTTGGATTTAAACACTCTTAATTGCCCAGGAACTTTATTAATTGGAGCTGTAAGTTAACTCTTTGACAGAGAGAGAGCGAGATGGTGGTAGGGGACAGCCCCCAGTAAAGTCAGAGGTGAGAGCACAAAGCAATAAAGTAGGCAGACTCTGGTTTTTTGGGGGGGAAATGCTCGAGAATATCCGGGCGGACTCCTGAGGCTCGATCCCGCCTTTGCGTATGCTGAGCCTCCTTCCTCATGACCTTTGTCACGAGCGGAATGCCTCACCGGCTCCCGGCAGAGAAGCAAGGAGGTGGGGGAAGAGACCCCAAGTTCCCTGTACAGGCCACCAAAAATGTCGTGGTCCGGGTGCAGGTTGGAAAAGAATTCCCAAACATGAGACAGAATGAAAGAAGAATAGTTTATTAGAGTGGGAGACACTGTTAGAACAGCAGGCCAGCTCAAGGGAGAACCAACGTTGACCTTAGTCCACTTTTATACCCAGGGTACAAGGAGTGGGATAGGGGTTTTGCGGGTCATTTGCTGATTGCATGAGGCACGTATACTGGGTGGAGGGAAGAATAAGGCAAATACCTCCTCCCTATGGGGTAGGAGGGGAAACAGATTATATTGCTCAGGAGGATCGGAAACCCATTAATAGTTACAACATGGGGGAGGGAAGGATGATAAGGGTCTGGTTTTTCTGTTCCTGTATTTCAAGACCCTCCTTGGTTTTATCTGCTCTTTCGTCCCTGGGTCACCAGTTTCCACAGTCACTCACCGTCACAGAGGGTTTGAGGAGAAAGAAATGAGAAAACTGTAGAGGAAGCCTTAGAGTAAGCAGTTAGTTCCAGATGTCTGCCCATTACCAAAGTAACCAGAATAAACCAAAACCTAGCCAGCCATAAAGTCACATTAACATGACTTTCCAGTCCCATTAAACCAGTAACCTTTCTCCAAACTGCCTTATAAACCGAGTTTCCCTTCACAGGGAGAACACCCCTAACTGGAGTCAAAGCCCCCACATGGAAGCCAAAGCTCCCCAGATTGGACAAAGTCAAAAAAGGCCCCAGTGGGACTGTGATATCAAGTTGTTCTGGGGAAAATGTTATTTGAGCGTTTGATTCACAAAGGAGAGTAGTATCTATCACAGAGTCAATCAACTTGTTCCCCACTGTCAAAGTTATCCAGGGCTCCTGTAGGGGAAATTAGAATTGGATGCCTCATGTTCAAGGGAGCCTGCAGGCCTGTTCATTATCAGAGTGTTCCTCATCTTTGTGTAGCACTTCTGACTGCCAGATTAATTGTGAGCAATTGCACTTCTGATCTTAACATATCTAATATGCACCCCAAAGATCTTTCCTTCTAGATAGATGAAATATTTCCCATGTTTATAAACTTTGTAACACAAAAGACACAGACAAATTCCAACAAAGACACCAGCAAACAGATTCCAGCACTGATGCATCCAGATGAACCGATTCCCAGAGATGGTAAATAAATCTACCCCGTAAAATAAATAAACTAATTCCAACTAGGCTACCCACCCCCACAAGAACTAGCTCCCAAATGAACCGGTTCCAACTGGACCAGTTCCCAAAACAGGGAAATAAATTTACCCTACAAATGAGCTAATTCCTACTAGGGAAGGATTGCCTCACAAGGACTAGTTCCCAATGAACAGGTTCAGGATTGAGTCCAATAACACCTCCCCTCTTCGAATGGGTAGCCCAACCAATTTGACTTATCCTGTAAAAGAAAAAAGGGGAAAAAATGTTCCCGGTGTGCATACTGGGTGACTTACCCTCCAAAATCAAGCCCCTTGGCTTTTAACACAAAAGGACACACAAAACAAGCAAACTGGCTTGAACCAGCTATGGAGTTGGGTAGACTTACCCTAGAAACTCCGGGAGTTGGTGATGGACAGGGAAGCCTGGTGTGCTGCAGTCCATGGGGTCATAAAGAGTCGAACACAACTGAGCGACTGAACTGAACTGACTACAAGCAAAACTGAGTCCGTTGACTCTAGAAGTTTGTCAGTTCCTTGTCTCAACTGCCAAGAACTGGAGACAGCCGGTACCAATTCAGGAAATCTCGAAGCAAAGAACCTCAGGACGACAAATTGTCCCAGAAGCTGCTAGAGTCTTGCCCCAATATTCCCTCATCAGGGCTGGCTAGACAAGAGCCGCAAGGCTCCTGGCTGGCTAAGCCAAATTGTTACTGAGTCCAAGCACACTTTGCTCACCATAAAATAGGCTAATGAATCCAAGAGATGAACTGTTGAAGCAAGGAAGAGACTTTAATCAGGGAGCCAGCAGACAGAGAAGATGGCAAAATAACCATCTTACTGGGGCCTCGATGCTAAGTTCTTTTATAGGTCAGAGAGAAGCGACAGGAGCTAAAGTCAAAATGCTGAATAGAGAGGGAAATGCAGTGGGGAAGTAAAATAAAAGGGTCTTCAGTCTTGGAATGGAGAAGGCAATGGCACCCCACTCCGGTACCTCTGCCTGAAAAGTCCCATGGGCAGAGGAGCCTGGTGGGCTGCAGTCCATGGGGTCGTTAAGAGTCAGACACGACTGAGCGACTTCACTTTCACTTTTCACTTTCATGCATTGGAGAAGGAAATGGCAACCCACCCCAGTGTTCTTGCCTGGAGAATCCCAGGGATGGGGGAGCCTGGTGGGCTGCCGTCGATGGGGTCGCACAGAGTTGGACACGACTGAGGCGACTTAGCAGCAGCAGCAGCAGTCTTGCAAAACATCTCCAAGGTAATGTCCAGCCTTCAGAAGGAGTGTGTTAATTTCTTCTACTCACAGATGAGCAGGGACAAACTATCTCTCCAAGAGCTGAACAAAGGCACTTTAGTTACAGTCAAGCAGAGGGCAGGGTCCTCCAGGCAAGCCATTGAGTATGATTACAATAATAAAAGCAAGTCAAAGAAACAGTTTCCATCATGGAGTCAGAATTGGCTTCCTCCCTACAACACCTTGGCGTACTCCTTTTCCAGTTTTGAACCAGCCCGTTTCATGTCTGGTTCTAACTGTTGCTTCTTGATCTGCATAGAGGTTTCCCAGAAGGCAGGTAACCGTAGTCTGGCATTTCACCTTTCTTTCTTCCTGTGAGAGATCTCATGGCTTCATTTAAAAGCTTAGTTATGAATTAGGAATTACCATATAAACTCACTAGTTTATAAGCAGTTGGTATACATTAAGGTTGCATGTTCAGATGACTGAGGCCAGCTATCTGTAAGCTTGGGTGAGGAACATTTTAGTCTTTTACATTTAAAAATGTCACTTTTATCCTGGGTTGCAGGTCCTTGAGGCCTATATTTATATTCTGGTTTAGACATTTACAAGACAAAGACACTGTTTACTTTTTCAAAGAGCAGTTCTGCTGCCTAGAGTTACTAAAATCAGGGACAAGATTTTTAATCAAACTGAAATTTACTTAAGGAAGTTCTATGTTCTATAACTTCAGAGTTAAATTATCATGCCTTCAAAGTTTGTATAAGGCATTCAGTACAAGTCTTTTTGAATTTATAAACTGAGCCAAAGCAAAATTCCTATTTTTTATATAAGAGGCTCTGGGATCCCGAGTCAGGTAGAACTAAGGAAGTCGGGTCCTTTTTGCCTAACTGTTCCAAAATTATTGCTGGACAGATATCTCAGTATAAATTTTTCTAGCCCGTTAAATATATAACTTAAAACTAGGATAAATAGAACACACACACTTATTTGGCTTTTACTATTGGGGACCAGTAAGGAGCCTCTCTTGGCTCATTAACTTTAGGTAGTGTAGTAATGTCAAATCTTGTTTTAATCACATAATGCCCATTCTATTTATCCCATACCAAATAAACATACAAAATTTTGTTTATTTATTAGTGGAGTTTTTTTTTTTTTTTTTTTACTTTACCTGTTTGCAATAATTGCTAGATTTTCCTTCCAAATTCTTCCTGTTGATATTTTTAATTGTTCTTAATCACACCTGTAAGAGACATTCAGGAGAACATCACAATGATACTTCCTAAACCAGTGTCTCTCCTTCTCAGGTTAATTTGACTTTTGCTTTATCAGTCAGTTCAGTTCAGTTGCTCAGTCATATCCAACTCTTTTTGACCCCATGGACTGCACCATACCAGGCTTCCCCGTCCATCAGCAACTCCTGGAGTTTGCTTAAACTCATGCCCATTGAGTCAGTGATGCCATCCAACCATCTCATCCTCTGTCATCCCCTTCTCCTCCTGCCTTCAACCTTCCCTAGCATCGGGGTCTTTTTAAATGAGTACGTTCTTTGAATCAGGTAGCCAAAGTTAGAGTTTCAGCTTTAGCATCAGTCCTTCCAATGAATATTCAGGACTGATTTCCTTTAGGATCAACTGGCTTGATCTATTTGCAGTCCAAGGGACTGTCAAGAGTCTTCTCCAACACCACAGTTCAAAAGCATCAAGTCTTCAGTGCTCAGCTTTCTTTATGGTCCAACTCTCACACTCATACATGACTACAGGAAAAACCATAGCTTTGACTAGACAGACCTTTGTCAGCAAAGTATGTCTCTGCTTTTTAATATACTGTCTAGGTTTGTCATAGCTTTTCTTCCAAGGAGCAAGCATCCGTTGGTATCGTGGCTGCAGTCACCATCTGCAGTGATTTTGGAGCCTAAGAAAATAAAGTCGGTCACTGTTTCCATTGCTTCCCCATCTATTTTCCATGAAGTGATGGAACGGGATGTTCGTTTTCTGAATGTAAGGTTTTGTTTCTTTTTTTAAGTTACTTTTAGTTAAAACTGTTACATATGTTAACATTCGTGTGTTCCAGTCTTCTTTTCTTTTTTTTTTTAATTTTATTTTATTTTTAAACTTTACAATATTGTATTAGTTTTGCCAAACATCGAAATGAATCCGCCACAGGTATACCCGTGTTCCCCATCCTGAACCCTCCTCCCTCCTTCCTCCCCATACCCTCCCTCTGGGTCGTCCCAGTGCACCAGCCCCAAGCATCCAGTATCGTGCATCGAACCTGGACTGGCAACTCGTTTCATACATGATATTATACATGTTTCAATGCCATTCTCCCAAAACTCCCCACCCTCTCCCTCTCCCACAGAGTCCATAAGACTGATCTATACATCAGTGTCTCTTTTGCTGTCTCGTACACAGGGTTGCTGTTACCATCTTTCTCTCTTACACTGTTGGTGGGAATGCAAACTAATACAGCCACTATGGAGAACAGTGTGGAGATTCCTTAAAAAACTGGAAACAGAACTGCCTTATGATCCAGCAATCCCACTGCTGGGCATACACACTGAGGAAACCAGAAGGGAAAGAGACACGTGTACCCCAATGTTCATCGAAGCACTGTTTATAATAGTCAGGACATGGAAGCAACCTAGATGCCCATCAGCAGATGAATGGATAAGAAAGCTGTGGTACATATACACAATGGAGTATTACTCAGCCATTAAAAAGAATACATTTGAATCAGTTCTAATGAGATGGATGAAACTGGAATCTTTTTTTCTTTTTAAGTGTTTATTAGTATATGCATTCAGAGAAGGCAATGGCACCCCACTCCAGTACTCTTGCCTGGAAAATCCCATGGATGGAGGAGCCTGGTAGGCTGCAGTCCATGGGGTCGCTAAGAGTTGGACATGACTGAGAGACTTCACTTTCACTTTTCACTTTCATGCATTGGAGAAGGAAATGGCAACCCACTCCAGTGTTCTTGCCTGGAGAATCCCAGGAAAGGGCGAGCCTGGTGGGCTGACATCTATGGAGTCGCACACGGTCGGACACGACTGAAGAGACTTAGCAGCTATCACCTTCATCAAGAGGCTCTTTAGTTCCTCTTCACTTTCTGCTGTAAGGGTGGTGTCATCTGCAAATCTGAGGTTATTGATATATCTCTCGGCTATCTTGATTCCAGCTTGTGCTTCACCCAGGCTGGCATTTCACATGATGTACTCTGCATATGAGTTAAATAAGCAGGGTGACAATATACAGTCTTGTCATACTCCTTTCCCAATTTTGAATCAGTATGTTGTTACATGCCTGGTTCTAACTGTTGCTTCATGACCTGCATACAGGTTTCTCAGGAGGCAGGTAAGGTGGCCTGGTGTTCCCATCTCTTTCAGAATTTTCCTTAAAGACTTTGAGCTTCCCTGATTGCTCAGCTGGTAAAGAATCTGCCTGCAATGCAGGAGACCTGGGTTCAACCCCTGGGTTGGGAAGATCCCCTGAAGAAGGGAACTGCTCCCCACTCAGTATTCTAACCTGGAGAATTCCATGGATTGTATAGTCCATGGGATCGCAAAGAGTCACACATGACTGAACAATTTTCACTGAAGTATTTTCCACAGTTTGTTGTGATCCACACAGTCAAAGGCTTTACGTAGTCGATGAAGCAGAAGTAGATGCTTTTCTGGAAATCTCTTGCTTTTTCTATGATATAGAGTATGTTGGCAATTTGATCTCTGGTTCTTCTGCCTTTTCTAAATCCAGCTTGAACTTCTGGAAGTTCTCAGTTCACATACTGTTGAAGCTTAGCTTGGAGAATTGTGAGCATTACTTTGCTAGCATGTGAGATGAGTGCAACTGTGCCATGATATGAACATTCTTTGGCATTGCCTTTCTTTGGGATTGGAGTGAATATTGACCTTTTCTAGTCCTGAGGCTGCGTGGATCATAACGAACTGTGGAAAATTCTTCAAGAGATGAAAATACCAGACCACCTTACTTGGCTCCTGCGAAACTTGTATGCAGGTCAAGAAAGGACAGTCAAAACTGGAAATGGAACAATGAACTTGTTCAAAATTGGGAAAGGAGTATGTCAAGGCTGTATAATGTTAACCTGCTTATTTAACTTATAGCAGGGTACATCATGCAAAATGTCAGGCTGGATGAAGCACAAGCTGGAATCAAAATTGCTGGGAGAAATATCAATAACCTCAGATATGCAGATGACACCACCCTTATGGTAGAAAGCAAAGAAGAACTAAAGAGCCTCTTGATGAAAGTGAAAGAGGAGAGTGAAAAAGTTGGCTTAAAACTCAACATTCTAAAAACAAAGATCATGACATCCAGTTCCATCACT
Organism: Bos javanicus; assembly: GCF_032452875.1. Classification (NCBI taxonomy): domain Eukaryota; kingdom Metazoa; phylum Chordata; class Mammalia; order Artiodactyla; family Bovidae; genus Bos; species Bos javanicus. The sequence continues at coordinate 42,980,284 of NC_083872.1, forward strand.
TCATGGCAAACAGATGGGGAAACAATGGAAACAGTGAGAGACTTTTTTTTCTTGGGCTCCAAAATCACTGCAGATGGTGACTGCAGCCACGATACTAACAGATACTTGCTCCTTGGAAGAAAAGCTATGACAAAACTAGACAGCATATTAAAAAGCAGAGACATTACTTTGCCAACAAAGGTCTGTCTAGTCAAAGCTATGGTTTTTCCAGTAGACACGTATGGATGTGAGAGTTGGACCATAAAGAAAGCTGAGTGATGAAGAACTGATGCTTTTGAATTGTGGTGTTGGAGAAGACTCTTGAGAGTCCCTTGAACTGCAAGGAGATCAAGCCAGCGGATCCTAAAGGAAATCAGACCTGAATGTTCATTGGAAGGACTGATGCTGAACTTGAAGATCCAATACTGTGGCTACCTGATGCAAAGGGCTGACTCATTAGAAAAGATTCTGATGCTGGGAAAGATTGAAGGCAGGAGGAGAAGGGGACGACAGAGGGTGAGATTGTTGGATGGCATCACCCATTTAATAGATACGAGTCTGAGCAAACTCTGGGAGATAGTGAAGGAAAGGGAAGCCTGGTGTGCTGTAGTCCATGGAGTTGCAAAGAGTTAGTCGTGACTGACTGACTGCACAGCAACGACAAAGTTAATGACCTGTGAGGGACACCCTACTGGCCTTTAACATTAAAAGCTAAACAACTCTGTTTTATTTACCCCAGTTCCATCTATTTAAGGGACTAGAAAACTTTACACTGAGATATCTGACCAATTATTTTGGGACAGTTAGGCCAAAGGGCCTGACTTCCAGTTCTTTACCTGACTCTGGGGATAGGATATCCTGCATAAAAGTAGGTAAAATAGACAGGGAACAACGACAAGAACAACAAAGCCTTTTAAACTCTCTCCTATCTCCTATCTCCAATCAAAGGTTGGTGACTGGATCCTTATGAAAACTAAAGCTAAAGGTAAAGAATTTGGTGGAATTTAGATAGAAGTATATAAATTGGTATATTTAAATAGGCTTTATATAAGGTGATTACTGCTCTTAATAAATTATATTTTGGGAAAGACAAGGCATATAGATTGCCACTAAGGAAATATTAACTAAAGGTGCTGAGGATACCAATAGTTCCCTGTAAACTGGGAATTAACATGCAAGGGTTAATTTTAAAAAATAGTGGTTTTGCTTTGGTTTAATTTATAAACTCAGAAAAGTCTTTGCTAAATGCCTTATACAAACCTTTGAAGACATGATAAATTAAAACTCTTAAGTTCTGAAACAGAATTTCATAAATTAAATTTCAGTTTTATTAAAAATCTTACCACTGATTTTAATAACTTTAGGTGACAGAACTGTTCTTTGGAAAGCTAAACTGTCTTTGTCTTGCAAGTATGTAAACCAGAATATGAATACAAGCCTCTAAGAGCTGAGACTAAAGCAAATTAAACAGGCAAGTCCTGGGAAACCAAGGAAAAAAATGGCAGCTTTAAATCAAAACTGCTGAGAATGCTCCCTCAGCCAAACCTTACAGATAGTAAGTCTTAACCATCTGAACAAGCAACTTGAAGGTATTTCAACTGTTTGTTAACTAGTAAGTTTATATCAATATTGTAATACCTGGTTCATATCTAAGCTTTTAGTAAGTCATGAGATCTCGTAAATCTCTGCAAATTGTAGCTCATGTAAATCATAGCTACCATATAAAGAACACAACAATCGGGGGAATAACAGTAGGTAAGGTATTATTTTGGGGTTTCCCAGGTGGCGCAAGTGGTAAAGAACCCACCTGCCCAAACAGGAGAAAAGAGATTCGGTTTCGATCCCTGGGTTGTGAAGATTCCTGGGGAGCACACAGCACAGCAGTTTGGTTTGCAACACTAGTAAAATCCTGTGTTAACTACACAAGCCTCTGAGCTTCCATCTCACCCTCTAGAAAATGTGATTAATAGTGTCTACATCATAGATAAGAAATTTGAAAGGGAGAACTACACAGAAAGCACACTGTGCTGTCTGGGAAGAGTATATACTCACTAATGCTAGTGCTAAGTGGCTTCAGTCATGCCCAACTCCCTGCTACCCTATGGGCTGAAGGCCACCAGGCTCCTCTGGCCATGGAATTGTCCAGGCAAGAACACTGGAGTGGGTAGCCATTCCTTTCTCCAGGGAATCTTCCTGACCCAGGGATTGAACCTGTGTTTCTTAAGTCTCTGGCATTGGCAGGCAAGTTCTTTACCACTAACGTCACCTGGAAGCCCAGATGCCCACTAAGTCATAATATAATTTGAATTCGGTTTTTTTTTTTCCTTTAGGAGCAAGAAAACATATTGAACCACTATTTCTAATAGATGGCTCACAAGTTCATTTTTAAAAACTTAAAGAAGTTCAAGAGGCTGCCTTTATCATCATTTTTATTTTTCACTCAGAAATCATGTTGTTTCAGACCAATGGGATCAATACAGTAGCAGCACCATAACTAGAAGCACAGAGTGGAGCGCCTCATTTCCATAATGGCCATATTGACCCCCTACACTCAGGGCCACCAGGAAGAGCATGCCAAAGGGGGTGAGGTGGGTTGCTTGGGCAGAAAGAACTCTGACTGAGGCCTCCAGTCCTATCTAGTTTATATTAGTATTCTTCAGACACATCACCATTTTCTGTAAGCCTTATGTGGAAAAGGATGAAAGATGAGAGTTTCCATTGCAATTCTGCCTTTGACCAGTGGGACAGTATATGCATATTTGGAGAGAGAAGCCAGGATAGACTGATTATGAGGAATTGACCAACACAGGTATGAAGGCTTAGAAGCACCATGATGTGCCATCTGATTCTGGACAGCCAGGGAACTATAGAGCCGATGATGTAAATCCCAGTCTGAGAACAGAAGATGACATGAGATGAGCCAGCTCATCAGAGGAGGGAATCCTCCTTCTTCCATCTTGTTATAGTCAACCCCTCAATTGATTGGACCATCCCCACCCACAAGGGGTGAGGGAGGTTTACCAAGTCCACCAACTCAAACACCAGTCTCCTCTGGAAGCACATCGAAATAATGTTCAATCTGGGTAACGCATGGCCATCAGTTGCCCCATAAGACGAACCATCACAACTGCACATTGTTGATGGAAGTGTAAAATGGTACAATCACTTGGAATATTTGTTCTGCAGTTTGTCATAAGATAGGCTCAGCAACCCTACTCTTAGATATGTCCTCAAGGCATGTGAAAATATAAGCCCATAAGAAGACTATTACAAGAGTTTTTGATTCACAACACTTCAAACTGTTCAAAACACTGCAAATAGTTCAAAACTGGGAACAATTCCAATTCCATCAAACAGTAAGTGTATCTACAAAGTGTGATACAGTCGCACAGTAAAACACTGTGTGTGTAACAAAAAGTAACAGTAACAAGAAGGAATAAACTGCACTCAGTAGCTGAGATGAACCTCAAAACCATTGCACTGCATAAAAAACAAAAAAACAAAAAACAGACCTGGAGCAAACTCTCTGCCCCAAACGGTGTGTCACTCTCTACCTAAATGACCACTGGAGTGTCTGCAGGTGCATGCCCTCAGCCCAGAGCCTGGACCAGAAAGGCTGGTGGTGGAAGGGTCCCAGCACCCGTGTCCTGATACAGGATCTCCTCCATTACTGTCACACTCATCCTTCAAGGGCTTGCCTAAAGCATCTCTACTTCCCACCCTGCCCCCACCCACACCCCCTGTGATGGCTGACAGGCGAAGGGGACACTTCAGGGGGTGGGTGGGGGAAGCAAAACCGGGGAAGCAGAGAGGAGGCAGAGGAACCCAGGGAGATAAGTGAGGACGGGGTCACGCAGTGCTGGCAGTCACTGGAATCTGGAAGGGGAGAACGAAGCATTGTTCCAGGCTGGAATTTCAAACTATTGTTCCCAGAGGGCTTGCGACAAGGACTAAGCTGCTTTCTTGCTTTACTCTATCTTCAGTGAGGGGAGGTGAAGGGCAGGGCTCTGGGCAGGGAAGGCAGCTCCAACCAGCCTTGCAGATTTGGAGGCATGGGGGGAGGGGCGAGGTGGGGTGCCCCGGGGTGGGGGGGTGGGTAGGGGAGGCTGGAGAAGGCCCTCCATCTCAACGTTTCAGGGTCACACGCAGGCTTCTAGGGGCCAGCAGGTGACACCCCGAGATGTGAGGGCCCCTGGGGTGGGGGGTGGGGGGTGTCTGTGCTCTTCCCTCCCTCCTTCCCCCTCCCCTCCTGTCCTCTAGCAGAACAGTTCAAAATTTGGGGATCTCGAACTGGGAAGGAATGTCAAAGAAGGGACAAAAAAAGAAGGACGGATGATCCAGAAGGCTCTTTCTTGCTCCCCAAGTCGTGGTCCTGCCCAAAACAAGCTCTGATTCTTGGCAGGGTGGGTGCAGGGTTCATCGGTACCTTGCAGATATGTAGTCTGGAAGGTGCCATGGCTCGAGGAGCCCCAAGAAACGGCCAGCACCCCACTGCTGTGTGTAGATACATCCCTTTTTCTGTCGCTGTGGCCTGAGGGTCTCTGCTGGTGAAAAGCAAGCATCAACCCCGCGCCGACCCCCTACCCTGCATCTGGTAATAAGCCAGCACACCTCAGAATTGGGCAGTCAACACCTTCACCTTGTCATCCGGGGACCCACTAGGAAGATCCGGGTCAGGGTGGCAGGGAGGGTCGGGTCTGGGCTCTGGGAATTCTATGCTGAGCCTTCTGAGCCGCAGAGCAGGAGAGGGGAGGAGAGGGAGGAGCCTGCAGTGGACAGAGGGGCTCAGCCCAACCCGACCGACCGCATTCCCTGCTTCAGCTCCCTGAGGTTTCTGGAGCTGTGACCCCACGACCCCTCGCCAGGATGTTTCCTTTGCCCAAGGTCATTCCCACCCACTCAGGGAAGATGGCAACCCTGACCAATCCATTGGGCTGTTCCCCCACCCCTGACCGCTGCCTTTCCCTCTCAGCAGGACGCTGATTCCCACTGTATCTAGAACTGAGGAAACGGGGTGACCGCCCGGTGTCCACTTCCATTCACACCAGAAGGACGTGAACGCCTTTCTGGGCAGGAAGAGTCCCCACTCCTGCCCAGGGACACCTCGGCTACTTTGTAGTCTCTGCTGCCACAACCCGCAGACCCACCTCCCCGACTTCCAGACCCTCGACAGGGCGCCCGCAGGCGGCCACCTCTGCTCCTGGGACCCTTCACGCGAATTTTGCACAAATTCTGGTCTGTGTCTGCAGAACTCCAGCTGAGATGCGCGCGCTTCCACTTCCCAGACCTCTCCCTGCTGGCTGTGGTCACGCAGCTGTGACCCAGGGGACAGAAGTGTATCTGCTCCAGGGCCTTCCCCAGAACCCCTCAATCCTGTGGGGTTTCCTTGGTGCTGGGAGCGCCTTTGTTCTAATGAAGTGGCTTCAGGACACGGGGCGGCGCGGGGGGTGGGGGGTGGGGTGGTGGGCAGGGGGCGGAGGGAGGCGCTCCAAAATTACTGAGCCGGGATTAGAGGAAAGAGGCTGGAGGCTGAGTTCGTGATGGATCGTGACTGTGCCTACGTGATGAAGCCTCCATCAAAGCCCAAAAACTACGGGGTTCAAAGAGCTTCCAGGAGCGTGGGCATAGCCCAGCTCCTCCCGGCGGCGGAAGCTCCTGTTCGCTCCCGCCTCCCCACCAGACACTCCCAGACCTCACCCTCTGCGCCTAGTCATCTGACTGTCTGTATCCTTTAACCTCATATTTTCTTGTATTAGGTAACAAACCGGTAAACGTAAGTACTGTTCCCTGAGTTCCATGGTTCCCAGAGCAAAATACTGAACCCAGGGAAGGGAGGATCCCGGGTCAGTCAGAAGTGGCAGAGAGGTCTGGGCTAGTGTGCGGAGTTGGACATCTGTGGGACCCAGCTCGTAACCACAGTGTCCCTCTCTTCATCCTAATTGTAATCCTCCAAAAAATAACCCTGCTGCTGCTGCTAAGTCGCTTCAGTCGTGTCCGACTCTGTGCGACCCCATAGACGGCAGCCCATTGGGCTCCCCAGTCCCTGGCATTCTCCAGGCAAGAACACTGGAGTGGGTTGCCATTTCCTTCTCCAATGCATGAAAGTGAAAAGTGAAAGGGAAGTCGCTCAGTCTTGTCCGACTCTTAGCGACCCCATGGACTGCAACCTACCAGGCTCCTCTGTCCATGGGATTTTCCAGTCAAGAGTACTGGAGTGGGCTGCCATTGCCTTCTCCAAAAATAACCCTAGTCTTTATTTAAAAGGAGATGTTTGCTCTGGAGAATGAGAAGGTGGTGAATTCTGACAACACCAAGTGCTAGCAAGACTAGGGCAGGGGCGGTGACTGGAATTCTCGTGTTGATTTTGCAGGTGCAGATAGAACATTTTATCAGGAACATCATCTGTAGTCTCATAAATTAAGCGTGTAATCTGATCCAGCAACTCCACTAGGTATTTATCCCGACTGCATAAAACGTGCATCTACAAGACTTGTACAAGGAGTATTCTAGGCAGCTTTATTCAAAACAGCACCTACGGAGAGACACCCCAACAGCAGGTAACTAAATAAACAAATCCTGTTACATCCATGCAGTGCAATGCTGTTGCTGCTGTTTAGTCACTCAGTCGTGTCTGACTATTGCAACCCCATGGACTGGAGCCTGCCAAGGCTCCTCTGTCCATAGGATTTCCCAGGCAAGAATACTGGAGTGGGTTACCATGCCTTCCTCTGCTACCTGGTATTTTAAAAAGAACAACGTTGATAAATCTGAAAGAAATAAAATACCTAGACTTTCTATTCCCATGTATGTGAAGTTCTTGAACAGGCAAAAATAATCTTCAGTGAAGCCTAGGATGAGACGCAAGATCTGGGAGGAGCCCTGAGGTCATTTGGCTGTTGGAGATTTTGGCTCGGCAGCTGGGGAGCGTTTGTGTTTTTCTAAACTCATCTCACTGTGCAATTAAAAGGGGCCCATTCATTTGATAGTATGCGTATTGTCCCTCAAAAGAGTCTCCCCGCCCCCCACCCAAGGGAGTTGGATATCCAGATAAAGAAGCAGAATTTGAAGTAAGTTTTGACATGATCGAAAAATACTGTGAATGTCCAAGTCCATCATTCCTTTGGGTTCTTTCAGACTCTCAAGGTTCTCCTCTGTCTTCTTTAATTGAACTTACTTGGGCGGGGGGTGGGGGGGGAGCAGCAACATTTAATATAAAATTTAATAATTTGACAGAGCTTCCCTGGTGGCTCAGAGGTTAAAGTGTCTACCTGCAAAGTGGGAGATCTGGGTTCGATCCCTGGGTCGGGAAGATCCCCTGGAGAAGGAAATGGCAACCCACTCCAGTATTCTTGCCTGGAGAATCCCATGGACAGAGGAGCCTGGTAGGCTACAGTCCACGGGGTCGTAAAGAGTCGGGCATGACTGAGCGATATCACTTTCTTTCACTTTCACTTTAAATAATTTCATGTTTAGTTCTACTATTTTCAATTATTTTCACTTTGGTCTACTTTGTGTATGGAAACAGTGTGTTTCATATTATAGTTCTAAATGCATGGTATTATAGCTTTGTTAGGTTTTGTGAGCTTGCCTGGATAGAAGGCAACAATCAGAGCAATACTGTCACAGATATTAGCTTCATCTAAGGCTCAGGATGTGAAGTTCTGTGTCAGGAGCCACTCTCAGGTTAGGGACACTCAGTCCATCAGATTCTCCCCGATACGGTGCCAGTCCTCTGGCAAGCCCTCAGTAGCAATAGATTCAGTTTTATTCCTACATCCAAAATCAGACCTTTAATTAGCTTTTATAATTTTTTACCTTTTTGGATTTCACTTAATTGTCCCCAGATTTAATCTGACTGAATTCTTCAATAAGCAGACAACAAAGAATCTATTCTCAAAAACAAAGAGCCCCGCCATTTCTAGCTCCTGGCCCCTAGTGGGTCAACTACAGCCAAGATTTGAAAGCATTTGTGGAAAAGCTATGATTCAGTGTGTGCTCGCTATATTGTTGTTTTCCGGTTTCCTTCCCAAGTGAAACTTAGGACAAGACCACCGTGTTGAAGATGATGAATAAAATGAAGACACTAATTTGAGGTGGGGAAATGATACCACTTTCTAAACTCTGAAACATTTCTTTCCTTTATTTGTACTACTATTTATTACTTGTATCACTATTTATTGCTTGTAGCACTATTATTTTCACCGAGGACTTGCTGAGAGATTCCATTTTGCCAGACACTGCAGCAAAGTTAAGTGGATTCCTATTTCATTTCTGCTGAAACTGGCCTCCAGTCCACTTCCCCAGTCTGCTCCCTTCTCCCTCCATGAAGCCTCAGATTCTAGAGCATGGTCCAGTCCTTCTCCCTAAATCCACACTTATGGAGTCTCTTCCCTATACAAGGTTCATCACTGTCCTTCTTGCAGTCCACAAAGTGGAAGTACAGGGCTTGGTGAGTGGAGCTCTTGGATTTCAGCTGCCACAAGTCCCCTGTGTAGTCATCAATCTGCACATCCGAACAGGCCAGACCTGTGCCCTCAGGGCTCCCATCTAACTCCAGACTTAAGTCTTATCTGCTTTGTAGCCCCCACAGCCTGGCGGTTTCTTCTTCCTCTAAACTCCTTTGAGTCAGGTTGCTTACTTACGTGACACTCTAAAAAACATTTTAAACTTTGCTTGTATGAGTTTTAAAGCCACTTTTGTTCCTGAGATTCTGATCCTCAAAAATGCTGGCTGTCAATTTAAAATAAAAGATTAAGTCCAGGTATATTCTGTACTGGATTCAGTTGGTATATTCAGTTCCAACTCATTCAGTACTCCTCCGAGGCTGGATTATAAAGAAAGCTGAGCACCAAAGAATTGATGCTTTTGAACTGCAGTGTTGGAGGAGGCTCTTGAGAGTCCTTTGGACTGCAAGGAGATCAAACCAGTTCATCCTAAAGGAAATCAGTCCTGAATATTCATTGGAAGGACTGATGCTGAAGCTGAAACTCTAATACTTTGGCCACCTGATGCAAAGACCTGATTCATTTGAAAAGACCCTGATGCTGGGAAAGATTGAGGGCAGGAGAAGAAGGGGACAACAGAGGATGAGATAGATGGTTGGATTGCTTCACCAACTGGATGGACATGAGTTTGAGCAAGCTCTGGGAGTTGGTGATGGACAGGGAAGCCTGGCTTGCTGAAGTCCATAGGGTCGCAAAGAGTCAGACACTAGTGAGGGACAGAACTGAATTCATTGGAGGCATTGCTCTGGGTTGCCATAGAAGAAGGCAGGCAGGAGACACAGTCTGTTCCCTCACAGAGCCTGTTAGTAGTAAGGCCAGGTCTCAACCTCACAATCCAATGTCTCTTGGTGGCTCTAGTCCCTTGATCAATGCCATGTCTAACACCTCGTTGGGGACTCAGCTGCCTGGTTTGGGGTGAGACTGTTGAGCCTGGATAGAATCACTGACCCTTTGGCTGGGTCTGCACAGACCTGCAGACCTTGTGACGTTTGGAGGCCTGGAGCCTAGTTGCTCCTGCGCACAAGGACCACTAGGCACCTTTTTACAGTCGGGATTCCGGGCCTCCCCCGGCTACCTGTGCCTCCCAGGTTCCCCATGCCCCCCAGGTTCCCCACGCCCTGAGACCCCACCCCCATGCTCTGCCTTCACACATCCATGCTCCCCCACACCCTGCCATCCCCGAGTCCACATCCCCCTACTCTGCGTTCCCACGTCCACACAGCTCTTGTCAGCTGTCAGCCACCTGTTTCCGGTCACTTCTCTGGGTTTCACTGAGTGAGGTGTTTTGGAAGCTTGTCATCCTTTCTCGTCGTCCAGTTGTGAATAGCCCCTTTCCGTGCTTCGCCTGTTTGTTTGTGTCGAACAAAACTAACTTGGTGATTCATTTGGTGATAAATTTGGAAGCGGGCTGAGAAGGAGGGGGTACAGGGGACTTCGGCCAAGGACTTGGCCCCTCACGGAGACCGAGAGGCCTAGCCTGAGCCTTGGGTCTCTCTGCTCCAGGGCCGCCCCCCAGATCCCTACCCTGTACCCTGACCTCCTGTGCTCGTTTTCGTTTTGTGGCAGAAAAGCAGTTTTGGGGTTCTGGTAGGAAGACGTCTTCTGGGTGTGTAGCCTAGTTAAAGAGACGCTCCTGTGCCAAGTTGTCTGATGGTCCTGACAGGGGCAGGGCTGGAGGCCGCCTGGAGGGGTTTGGAGACAACTGGGGAAGGTCTGGTGGCTGAGGGGCTTCCTGTGGGCTCAGGGGTAAAGAACCTGTCTGCCAATGCAGGAGAGGCAAGAGACCCAGGTTCAATCCCTGGGTCGGGAAGATCCCCTGGAGAAGGAAATAGCAACTCACTCCAGTATCCTTGCCTGGAGAATCCCCATGGACAGAGGAGCCTGGCGGGCTACAGTCCGTGGGGTCGCGAAGAGCGGGACATGACTGAGCGAGCACACCGCCGCTGAGGCGCTGGGGCTGGAGGCCCAGGCACTGGTGTTTGGTCTCCTGTGTTCACGTCTATGTCTGACTGTCCTAACTGTTGAGAATTGGCTTCTGGATTATTGGTGATAAAAAATGGCCCCAGATACTGTTTCTGTGCAAGAAACAGTTATCCAAAATGGTAATAAACTGAATACGCCCCTCAACTCTGAAAGAGATAAAGTTTAGTCAGGCGGTCCAAGGCCCGTTAAGGCGGAGGTGAACATTCTGGCTCATACTTTCCTTAAGCCTTGTGCACCAACGGATCTTGCCCTAGAAGTGGCTTTTCTTTAGGAGCTGGTGATCACACAGCTTAATGTCTTACATGGAAATGCTTATTTTAGGCTCTATATTAATAATTATAATTGTAACAAATCTTGCCTGGGAATCTCTTTCTCAAGACTTGTACCCATGATTACACAACAGTATATCTTGCCCAGAGACATTGCCCGGAACCCGTTCTCCCTGGCTAATGTTGTGCCAAAGTTATCTCAGGATGTATATCTTGCGAAAGGGTCTGGTGGAACTCCTACAACCCTGAGGTATTCTTTTCATCTATTCTCAGTAGCCGGTTGAGAAGTATGTAATGCCCTGCTTAACTAGTGAGGGTGGATATCCTCCTACCCGCTTCTGATGTCTATGTCATAAGCTTCTTCTGTCGCTTTCACTTTAAATAAAAATCTGCACAAAGCTCTAAGTGACTGAGACCTGACTTTGGTCCCAGAGTTAAATCTTCTCCTTTGGAGACCATGAATCCGGTGGCACCAAACACCTTAAGCCATCAACTCTAAGAAAACTATACAAATTAAGAAAATACACTTTAATCTGAGTGAGGTTGTCTAGAGTACAGAAGTGTGTGGATGAAAGGGCTGATGTGGAGAACTTCTTTTATTAATCTTTGTATTTGTGGATAACTGTTGAACAGTTGAAATAATACGGAGATCCTGTATGCCCTTTACCCAATTTCCCTCATAACACCCGTGAAAACCTGTAGTTAAACATAGTAACTAGCATATTGACCCTGATACAGTCACATGCTGTTGCTTCAGTCATGTCTGACTCTTTGCAACCCCGTGGACTGCAGTCCGCCAGGCTCCTTTGTTCATGGGTTCTCCAGGCAAGAATACTGGAGTAGATTGCCATGCACTTCTGTGGATCTTCCTGATACAGGGATCAAATCTGTGTCTTTTTTTTTTTTTTTAGGTTCATAGTATATATATATATATATTTTTTATTATTTTATTTTATTTTTAAACTTTACATAATTGTATTAGTTTTGCCAAATATCAAAATGAATCCATCACAGGTATACATGTGCTCCCCATCCTGAACCCTCCTCCCTCCTCCCTCCCCATACCATCCCTCTGGGTCATCCCAGTGCACTAGCCCCAAGCATCCAGTATCGTGCATTGAACCTGGACTGGCATCTCGTTTCATACATGATATTTTACATGTTTCAATGCCATTCTCCCAAATCTTCCCACCCTCTCCCTCTCCCAGAGTCCATAAGACTGTTCCATACATCAGCGTCACTTTTGCTGTCTCGTACACAGGGTTATTGTTATCATCTTTCTAAATTCCATATATATGTGTTAGTATACTGTATTGGTGTTTTTCCTTCTGGCTTACTTCACTCTGTATAATAAATCTGTGTCTTTTATGTCTCCTGCATTGGCAGACAGGTTCTTTACCACTAGCTCTACCATGCAGTCACATACAGAATATTTCAGTGCCCGCAAAGATCTTCTTTCTTGGCTGCCTTTTAACAGCTACACTTGCTTTCCTCCTGTCCCTCCTGCTACCTCATTCATCCTTATCTCCATTTCTGTAATTTCCCCATTTCACAGATGCTGTTTATAAGCAATCATATGGTATGTAACCTTTGGCTTTTTTCACTCAGAATAATTCTTTGGAGATTCATACAGATTGAGGGCTTCATTAGTCTTTTCATTTTCATTGCTAAGCAGTGTATCATTGTATGGACGTATTACAGTTTATTTACCTGATGAATGACATCTGCATTGTTTCCTGTTTTGTGTTATAATAAATAAAGCTTCTGTAAGAAAAACAAAATTTGATACTGGGGACTGAGCTTCTTGGTGACCACTGCAAGGACCCTTACACTTCATTGCTGTGACCACTGGAAACAAAGCTTTGCAAGGTTCCCCCTTGTGATTCCCTTACACACACACAGACACACACACCCCCCATCCTTTAGACTCCAACACACACACACACACACACACACACACACACACCATCTTTTAGACTCCAACAGCCTGGAAATGGATTCTTAAGTTACAATACAACTTTTCAACCAGATTTATGTTGTAAACGGGAAGGTGAAATGCTTTTTTAAAGTCTCCTATGTTATATCAGAATAAACCTGTGCCAAGAAGATGTAAAGTCTCACAGGGAAGGAAAGAAACCTATTTCGCTTGGTCCTAATGAAAAAGAGAATGACTTTCTCTCAGTCAAACCCACCTGGGCACCCAACTGGGCCAGAAAGCTACCCAAACTCACGTGGAGCAACATCCATTAAGGCAGGTTCCTCTTGGGGGTGTGAATGTGAGGTGGATGGGATGGATCTGAGTCCACACTTCTGCAACTTTGGATTTATTTGGAAGAACAGTATGCCAACTTACAGAGATGACCCCAAGGGGATAGAAAACATTTTTTGAATCTTTTTTTTCCTCTTGTAACCTGCAACGTGACCTGGGCAGTTGTTCAAGGTGTATTAAACACCTTTCTCACTTCAGAAGAACATAGAATAGTGCAGAATGAAGCTCAAAAGGAGGCAGATGGGCTTCTTACAGAAACGCCTGGTGACCCAGCTTAGATTGCAGCAAGTGTAGCTGTGTTAACAGCAGATCCCAGTTGGGATATGAATGCTGAGGACAGCCTGAAACGTGGACATAATAGAGATTGCATTCTTGCAGGGCTGTGAAGAGGGGGCAAAACAAAGAAGCCTTAATGAACTATAGATGGTAAAACAGAAACCGCAAGAGGAGCCTTCAGAATTTCTGGGCAGGGTCTGTAAAGCCTACTGGCAGTACAGATACAGACAATGAGGACCCAGAGAATTTCAAATGGTCCCTATGATTCTCATTGGTCAGAACAACTCTGACAAGCAGAAGAAGCTGCGAAAGATGGGAGGAGCTTTAAGGATGTCAATGTCCCAACTTGTCGGAATAGCCCTCAGTTTGTAATTGCAGGGACCAGTTTCAGGAGAAAAGGAAACCATGAAGGATAAAACAGGCCATTGTGCTGGTGGCTGCCTGAACCCAGGGAAGAGTAGACCAAATCGAGGCCCCAGTGAGGGACTTGGCAAAAGGTAGGAAGCCTCAAACCCCAACTTGAAGGGGGCACCCAATAGTGGGACCACACTAACGTGCATACTGCAAGCAGGAGGGACCCTGGAATAGTGTCCCGCACTGAGACTCTTAAAGAAAGTAAGCAGGCAGCATACCCGGTGCCCCAGGTAACTACAATGACAGTGACCAAGGGTGATGCTGCCTAGTCATCACTGCTCCCCACATGGAGCCCTGGGTGACTTGGCAGAGGGAAATCACTACTTGGGAGTCGGGGAACTGATTTTAAATTCCCAGCTTTCTAAACTTTCTTTTGAGACTGTTAGTAGCAAGGGCTGTCAGAGGACCCCAGGGAAGAGCTTTTCTCTAGTAGGGGAAGAGCCCTTGATGGCTTTCTCTCTATGCCTGATGGCCTCACTTCCCCTCTGAGGTGAGACTGACCGAACTAAGTGTCAGGGTAGCCTCTGCACCTGGATGCTGGGTGGACGTTAAAGCACCACCAAAGCAGTTCTGTGAGTGGCAGGCTCTACCGCAGTGGTTCTGGGAGAGAAACTCCAGAGGATGAGTCTGGGGGATGGGCAAATGGGGGTACTGGGAAGACGGAAACGACCACAGCTGTACAGGTCAGGCTCTGCAGGGGGCAGGCATCTAGATTTTATGCAGTATCCGTGAAAAGGAGGAAGCACAGCTGGGGGTTGACTCCTAACTGCCTTCCTTCATTGTGACCCATATGCTCCTGCTGGTCACTTTGTGATTGGCTGGTCCGCAGCTGAGTCTTTGTACCTAACTGAAGAACACTCAATAGGTTATAGGAATACTTTGCTGTCCCTAACCAGTACTCTGCTCATGACTTTGTCCAGGGACTCCTGTCAGGTGACTGTTTTGGACTTGAAGGAGGCCTTTTCTGCACACTTTTGAGTTTTGAATCCCAAGTCTACTTTCGAGTGGGAAGATGGAGATAAAGGAGTTAGACTACATTACTACTGGACAGTGCTTCCTTGGGGACTTACACACTCATAATACTTGAAGAAGTCCTGGCCAGACTCAGGAGACCTTGAACTAAACAGGGAGGCCCTGCTCCAGGACATGGACGATGCTCTGATCACCAGTGAGACAGAGGACACCTGAGACTAGGATATAGGTTTGACTTCAGATTTCATGACTGAATGAGGCTGTAAGGTGTCTAGGAAGAAGGCAGACTCTCAGCCCTTATTAAATATTTGGGGTTTTGAACTCAAGGACAGACAGCTGCCCACTGACCTGGGAGGTAGAGCTCTAACCAGGAATGCAGTTGCCACCAGAAGACACTGTTGGGGTCCTGGGAGTGAACAGGCTCTACCACATCTGGACCCCCAACTTCAGACTCACAGAAAACCCTTCTAGTGATGCTTTTAAAGGAGGAGACAGGGAACCTCTAGGCTGGAATCTTGGAAGATGACCATCCAGAAGGCTGGCTCCATCCCTGCTGGGCCCTCAGGAGAACTGGAATGGCAGACGGAAACCATGCTGCAGAGGAACCTCAACCAAAGTTGCCCAAACCTTGCTGGTTCCAGCCCCGCCCCTGGCATTGGCTGCTCCCAGGGCGGGGCAGCTCTAACAGATCTCAGGTTGCTTTTCAGAAGCTACAAGAGGAGAAAAAAAAAAGCTGAGAGAAAGAAACCGAAGTGAGTGGGTTTGCTGCAGTGGTGCTTTGTTCACGTCAGACCGTTCAGACGGCAACGTAATGACTTGCTAGGTTATGAGGAGGATGTGTTATTTTGGGAGTCCTTTGTTTCTAACCTCCCAGACTTCATCCTGCTTTGGTAGAAATAGGGAATGATGAGGATTTCTGTTGCTTTGGTAGAAGAGGGTAATCTCTCTGGCAAGGGTTCTGTCTTCTAAAACCTGTTTCTGGACCAGATTGTGGTGACCCCTTGGTTGTGCTGGTCAACTTTCTGACCACAGCTAACTTCACTGACTTCAGATGTAACCTATCAATTGGTCTGATCACCTGTTTCCTCCTTTCCCTGGATAAAACCCCTAAACATCCTGAATATTAGCCATGGCTGGCATTCTGTGTGCCACTTGAGGGTACATCTATGCAGTTTCAGTTACCAGATTTGGGCCTGTGCCTTCCTTGACAGCTGGTGCACAGGAAGTATTTGTTTGTTGGGGTCAGTTTTAACATGAAACCAGAAGTAAGAAAATACACTCAGAAGAGTGCTGAGCAGTTTGACTCTTCAAGCCCTTGTTGGGTCTACTCCCCTTACAGCAGAAAGTAGCCAGAGCTGTCCTCACCCCTCTCCCCCAGACTGAGGCACAATCATAAGATGAGGGGAGGAGACTGAACCCATTCTACCTGCCATCCCTAATCAAGGTTGTGAAGGCTTGCATGTCCTCCAAGCAGTTTGGAATCTAATCAATAAGCTTTTTACTTGAGTTGTCCTGTAGGAACTTGGAGGCGGCTCTGTGGAGTTTGGGCTGAGTTGGTTGACATGGGATAGGACCATCAACCCCTCACCTGGGTCTGCATGTGTGCTGGTGACCTTGTGAACATGCAGAATCCTGGAGCCTAGTCACGCCCATGCACAAGGATGGTTAGGCACCTTTTTAATCACGGTGCCCATGGGCCACTGTCCCATCAGTACCCCAGCCCCGTGCCTTCTGGGAGGCAGACCTGAGATTTGTTCTCCAGTCTCCTCGCTTGGCTGCCTCATGATAAGCCCTCTTTGCTGGTGACCTTGGCATCCCAGCGTCTTGGCTGGCTGTGCACAAGGAAGAACACACCTGCTCTATTAGCAGTGACAGTACTTTATTGTGACGTGTTGTCTAGGAGGGAGTCTGCATGCTCCATCCCCAGAAAGCCTCTGATGGGCAACCCGGTGCAGCTGGGCTCAGCATCCTCAGACACCAGGCCTTGCCAATCAGTCCTGAAGACCATGTAACTCGTTATCAGAAGTGGCTAGTCTTCCAGGTGTTCAGAACTTGGAGGCAGGTCTGTCTTCCTGAGTGGGGGTGGAAGGTCAGGGAAGCCCAGGGCAGCCGGAATTCTGTGTCCAGGATCCAGGGGGTGTGGACAAGTGTCAGTAGTGCTTTTCCAGACCCAGCTGTACAGAAAGGGTGGGATCTGAACTTGAAGGACAAGGGCCGAGTCCTCTGACCACTGTGGGAAATGCCCACAGTGTTTGAGGGGCCAAGCAGTAAGGGGCTGTCCTGAAGTGAGAGTGGATGCTCCTCAGGGGAACCTGGGTCAGTGAGCAAATGTCTCTCCCGAGCAGCTGCTGCCCACACTGGGGGTTTGCCATGGATGTAGACACCATCTGCTCTGTGCTCTGCAGATGCTGTGTTTCTTACTAATTGAAGGTTCGTGGCAAGCCTGCATTGAGCAAATATGGTGCCAGTTTTCCAACAGCATTTGCTCACTTTGTCATATTTTAGTTACATCTTGGGGTATTTCAGACTTTCATTATTTGATTTGTGATCAGTCATCTCACTGTTCTGACTTGGAAAGCTCAGGTGCTGGTTAGTATTTTTTAGCAGTGAGGTATTACGGTTTGTGCACTGTTCAGATTTAAGTCTATATACATAACAGACCAAAATGTAGTGTCAGCAAGCTGTATATGCACTGGACACCAACAAGGTCACATGACTCACATTCTATGATCAAGTCCTGGTGATAGACTTGAACCCAAGTTCTCTCCCATGTTTGCTTGTCATTCACCTCAGCGGGAGCCTGTGGAGTTCTGTGAGCAGGACTGGGGGTTCAGGCATACTGTGGAGCCCCCTCCACTGTGGAGAATGGACAGTCTGGGCCAGTGTGATGGTGATAAGTGGGCTGGAGCAGGGGAAGGTCACAGTCTCCCACCGACCAGACTCTAGTCGGGCTCCTCTGAGTGGCTCCCAGCAAGGTCCTGACTCCTCAGGCTTCGGGGTCTGTCTCTTTATTGTCCAATTTTAGCAAGAGTCCTGTTTAGTCAAATTAGCCAGAGCTCCCCAGCCTCAACATTGACCACACTGCTCATCCACCTTCCCCCACTCATGAGGTCTGATCCCCTGCCTGCCCTCAGCATGAATCCTGTATGTCGGTTTAGTGGGGTCTTTCTGTTACAGTCTGACGGTGTATCTCCCCAAAACTCAGGTTGAATCCAATTGTCCAGGGTGATGGTGTTGGCCTTAGGTGGGGTAATGAGGTCATGAGGGTGGAACCCCCCATGAATGGGATCAGAGTGCCCCCAGCCCTTCGGCCACTTGTGGACAGAGGGAGATGGCACCATGTGTGAACTGGGAAGGGGTCTCAGCAGACATCGAGTCTGTGGCACCTTGATCCTGGACATCTGTCCTCCAGACTCTGAGGACTCAGCTTATGGTTCTGTTGTTACAGGAGCCGGACAGACACTCCCACACCTGCTATTTCCTCTCATCGACTTCCTGTTGGTGGCCCCACCCTGTTCCTGGCTGTCACCCTCAGAGTGGGAGGTGAGTCTGACCTCACCCCCACATCAAAGTCCACAGCAAGAATGAATCCCTCTTGCCTGGATTTTCTACTGTCCTGACAAGCACTGGAGGGTGGACAAGGATGGGATCCAAGGATGGGATCCAAGGATGGAGGGGCGGCTGCCATGCGTCCAGTCTGGCAGCATTCTCACATGTGTGCTGTCAGACCGGTTGCCTCCTGACTTCACAGAGGAGAGCGTGGGGCTGAGATTTGCTGGGCTCTGTCCATGCTTGTCTCAGTTTTCATTTGTGCTGTGTGAGTGGGTTGTCATTTCCTTCTCCAATGCATGCATGCGTGCTAAGTTGCTTTAGTTGTGTCCAACTCTGTGCGACTAGTAACCATTAAAATATAGTAAACCCATTATATTTTGGCATAACATTTCCTGTCTTATGAGAACTGCTTTCTAAAACCAGCCATTCACTGATCTGTTCCTCTGCTTCAATCTGTTGATGTCTTCTACTGTATTGATTTCAGTTATATTCTTCACCTCTGGTGGGTTTTTAACATTTTCTGTTTAAAACTTCTGTCTTCTTACTCAGTTAATCCATTCTTCTCCTTAGTTCTTCAGTCAGCTTTATGATCATCATCCTCAGGTAGATTCCCTGTCTTCACGTCACTTCTACAAAGAAGAACTGATTTCTTCATTTGGAACACATTCCTCTCTCTCCTCATGTTGCCTAAATTGCTCCCCTTTGTGTCTGTGATGTTTGGTTCAGTTTCCCAAACTTGGACAAGTGGCCCCTATAGAAGACACCCTACATGTCCAAGAAGCACACTCCCCTCTTGCGGCCAGAGCTGTCTGCTCTAGGGTTCCCCCTGAGGGCTGCATTGGTCCTGTGAATAGTGTTCACAGGCTGAATACTATGGGTGGTCTGGTAGACGTGGCTGGCCGTCCCATCCATTTGGTTGCCAGGCCCTGCCTTGCACAGAGGTTCCTAGATTCTGGTTGGAGGGGAAGGTCCTGAGAAAGTGGCTGCAGAATCACAGGGGGTCCCCAGGGCTAGGGCTCGCTCACACCGATGAGATGAGTCGGGGTCCAGGTGGTGACACCAGGTCCTGGGGCTAAGGCTGACCCACTGGAAGAAAGGGTCTGGATGAGGGCCCATGGATCCAGTGGCTCGTGTCAGACTGCTGATGGGTTAAGAACAGGCATCCTGAAGCTTGTGTTGGCCTGCTGGTGAGTGGGCTGGCTCCTGTCACAGCTGGCTGTGGCTGTCCTGGGGCTGGTGTCTGGTCCACTGTGGGTGAGGATGGATTCAAGGCTAGAGCAGGCTTGCTGATGGGCAGGACTTGGTCTGGGGTCTCTGGATACTGGGCTCTGGGTGTCCATGGTCTAGGGACTGTGCGCTGCATGTGTATGGGGTCAAGTCCTGGGGCCTGTGGTTGGGAGGGCCAGGGCCATCTGTGGGTGGGGTTCAGGGGGTGGAACTTAAAGCAGCCTGTCTAGTGAGTGAGGCTTGTCCCTGCTCAGTTGGTTTCAGAGCCTGAGGATACCAGTCATGGTGCCCACAGGCTGTTGGATAGGGGCAGGGCTGGGTCCTGAGGCTGACCAGCTAGAGGGAGGATCCACAGCAGTGCTGGCCAGCATGCATCCATGTGATAGAATGAGATCCCAAATGGCTATTGCCAGTGGCTGTAAATCCAGGGCAACCAGTGTCCTGAAAGTAAGCCCCACTGGCCTTCAAAACCAAATTGTGTAGGGTCTTATATTCCTATTACAAGACCTGAATTTTGGGGAGCCTGATGGGGACCCAGACCTCCTGCTCCTTGGGGAGAACCTCTGCAACTGTAACTCTTCTCCCATGTGTGGGTGACCCACTCTGGGTTCAGTTCAGTAGCTCAGCAGCTCCTGTCTGGCTCTTTGCAACGCTATAGACTGCAGCACACCAGTCACTGTCTCCCAGAGTTTGCTTAAACTCATATCTATTGAACGGGTAATGCCATCCAACCATCTCATTCTCTGTTGCCCTGTTCTCCTCCTGCTTTCAATCTTTCCCAGCATCAGGATCTTTTCTAATGAATCAGCCCTTTCCATCAGGTGGCCACAGCAGTTGGAATTTCAACTTCAGCATCAGTCCTTCCAATGATTAGGAATGATTTCCTTTAGGATTGACTGGTTTGATCTCCTTGCAGTCCAAGGGACTCTCAAGAGCCTTCTCCAACACCACAGTTCAAAACCATCAATTCTTCAATGCTCAGCTTTCTTTTCGGTCCAACTCTCACATCCATACATGACTACTGGAAAAACCATAGGTTTGACTAGACAGACCTTTGTTGGTAAAATAACGACTCTGCTTTTTAATACGCTATCTAGGTTTGTCATAGCTTTTCTTCCGAGAAGCAAGCTTCTGTTAGTACTGTGGCTGCAGTCACCATCTGCAGTAATTTTGGAGCCCAAGAAAATAAAGTGTCTCATCGTTTCCTTGTTTCCCCATCTATTTGTCATGAAGTGATGGGACCAGATGTCATGATCTTCATTTTTTGAGTGTTGAATTTTAAGCCAGCTTCACCACTCTCCTCTTTCACTTTCATCAAAGGGTCTTAGGTTCCTGTTAGTTTTATGCCATAAGGGTGGTATCATCTGCATATCTGAGGTTATTGATATTTCTCCCCACAATCTTGATTCCAGCTTATGCTTCATCCAGCCTATCATTTCGCATGATGTACTCTGCATAGAAGTTAAATAAGCAAGGTGAGAATATGCAGCCTTGACGTACTCATTTCCCAATTTGGAACCAGTCCCTTGTTCCGTGTTTTGTTCTAACTGTTGCTTCTTGACCTGCATACAGATTTCTCAGGAGGCAGGTAAGGTGGTCTGGTATTCCCATCTCTTTAAGAATTTTCCACAGTTTGTTGTGATCCACACGGTCAAAGGCTTTAGCATAGTCAATGAAGCAGAAGTAGATGCTTTTCTGGAATTTTCTTGCTTTTACTATGATCCAGTGCATGTTGGTATTGGAGAAGGAAATGGCAACCCACTCCAGTGTTCTTGCCTGGAGAATCCCAGGGACAGAGGAGCCTGGTGGGCTGCGGTCTATGGGGTCACACAGAGTCGGACACGACTGACGTGACCTAGCAGTAGCAGTAGCAGTGCATGTTGGTAATTTGATCTCTGTTTCCTCTGCCTTCTCTAAATGCAGCTTGAACATCTGTAAATTCTTGGTTCATGTACTGTTGAAACCTAGCTTGGAGAATTTTGAGCTTACTTTGCTAGCGTCTGAGATGAGTGCAGTTGTGTGATAGTTTGAACATTCTTTCGCATTGCTTTTCTTTGGAACTGGAATGAAAACTGACGTTTTCCAGTCCAGTGGCCATTGCTGAGTTTTCCAAATTTGCTGGCATACTGAGTGCAGCACTTTATTGGCAGCATCTTTTAGGATTAGTAATAGCTCATCTGGAATTCTATCACCTCCACTAGCTTTGTTCATAGTGATGTTTCCTAAAAGGCCCACTTGACTTCACACTCCAGGATTTCTGGCTGTAGGTGAGTAATCACACCATTGTGGTTATCTGGGTCATGAAGATCTTTTTTGTATAGTTCTTCTGTGTATTCGTGTCACCGCTTCTTAATATCTTCTGCTTCTGTTAGGTCTATACAGTTTCTGTCCTTTGTTATGCCCATCTTTTCATGAAATGTTTCCTTGGTATCTCTAATTTTCGTGAAGAGATCTCTGCTGCTGCTGCTGCTGCTGCTGCTAAGTCACTTCAGTCGTGTCCGACTCTGTGCGACCCCATAGATGGCAGCCCACCAGGCTTCCCCGTCCCTGGGATTCTCCAGGCAAGAACACTGGAGTGGGTTGCCATTTCCTTCTCCAATGCATGAAAGTGAAAAGGGAAAGTGAAGTCGCTCAGTCGTGTCCAACTCTGTGCGAACCCATGGACTGCCGCCTACCAGGCTCCTCCATCCATGGGATTTTCCAGGCAAGAGTACTGGAGTGGGGTGCCATTGCCTTCTCCAGTCTTTTCCCATTTTATTGTTTTCCTCTGTTTCTTTGCATTGATCACTTAGGAAGGCTTTCTCATCTCCTTGCTGTCCTTTGGGTTAGTGATACCATATAGTATTTGTCTTTCTCTGACTTGTTTCTCTAAGCATAATATTCTCTGGCTCCATCCATGTTGCTGCATGGCATTATTTCATTTCAGTCTTTTTTTCCATTGTGTGTGTGTACACATCCTCTTTACCCATTCTTATGATAATGGACACTTAGGTGCCTTCCATATCTTGGCTATTGTAAAAAGTGCAGCTATGGACAATGTGGTGCACATATCTTTTCAGATTAGTGTTTGTGTTTTTTTTTTTTTTTTTATTTTGAAATGAGCCCAGGAATAGAAATGCTGAATCATGTGGCAGTTGCATTTTGGGCTTTTTAAGGAACCTCTGTGCTGTTTTACATAGTGGCTACACCATTTTACATTCTCATAAAAAGAGTACAAGAGTTCCCTATTCTCTACATCTTCCCTAACATTTATTATTTGGACATTGGGATAATACCTCATTGTAGTTTTGATTTGCATTTCTCTGTTAATTACTAGTCTTGAGCCTCTCTGCATGTGCCTCTTTGACATCTGTGTGTCTTCTTTGGAAAAAGTGTCTGTTGGAGTCTTCTGCCCATTTTTTGGACTGGAGTTTTATTCTTTTGGTATGCATTTGTACCAAAACTGTTGGTGCATTTTAGATATCAACCTCTTGCTGGCCGTGCCATTCGCAAATAGTACTTTCCATTCAGCACTTTTTCCTTGTTGTTGATGGCTTTTGTGCAAAAGCTTTTATGTGTAATTTAGTTTCATTTTTTTATTAGTTTGTTTTGTTTAATTTCTTTTGCATTAAGCAAATGAATCAAGAAGTAGTGCCACCATTTATGTCAGAGATTCCTATGTTCTCTTATATGAGTTCTATGGTTTTATATCGTACATTTAGATTTTCAAATAATTTTGAGTTTTTTTTTTCTAATTTTATTTTATTTTTAAACTTTACATAATTGTATTAGTTTTGCCAAATATCAAAATGAATCCACCACAGGTATACATGTGTTCCCCATCCTGAACCCTCCTCCCTCCTCCCTCCCCATACCATCCCTCTGGGTTGTCCCAGTGCACTAGCCCCAAGCATCCAGTATCGTGCATCGAACCTGGACTGGCAACTCGTTTCTTACATGATATTTTACATGTTTCAATGCCATTCTCCCAAATCTTCCCACCCTCTCCCTCTCCCACAGAGTCCATAAGACTGTTCTATACATCAGTGTCTCTTTTGCTGTCTCGTACACAGGGTTATTGTTACCATCTTTCTAAATTCCATATATATGCATTAGTATACTGTATTGGTGTTTTTCCTTCTGGCTTACTTCACACTGTATAATAGGCTCCAGTTTCATCCACCTCATTAGAACTGATTCAAATGTATTCTTTTTAATGGCTGAGTAATACTCCATTGTGTATATGTACCACAGCTTTCTTATCCATTCATCTGCTGATGGACATCTAGGTTGCTTCCATGTCCTGGCTATTATAAACAGTGCTGCGATGAACATTGGGGTTCATCTTTCCCTTCTGTCTCTTTCCCTTCTGGTTTCCTCAGTGTGTATGCCCAGCAGTGGGATTGCTGGATCATAAGGCAGTTCTATTTCCAGTTTTTTAAGGAATCTCCACACTGTTCTCCATAGTGGCTGTACTAGTTTGCATTCCCACCAACAGTGTAAGAGGGTTCCCTTTTCTCCACACCCTCTCCAGCATTTATTATTTGTAGACTTTTGGATCGCAGCCATTCTGACTGGTGTGAAATGGTACCTCATAGTGGTTTTGATTTGCATTTCTCTGATAATGAGTGATGTTGAGCATCTTTTCATGTGTTTGTTAGCCATCTGTATGTCTTCTTTGGAGAAATGTCTATTTAGTTCTTTGGCCCATTTTTTGATTGGGTCGTTTATTTTTCTGGAGTTGAGCTGTAGGAGTTGCTTGTATATTTTTGAGATTAGTTGTTTGTCGGTTGCTTCATTTGCTATTATTTTCTCCCATTCTGAAGGCTGTCTTCTCACCTTGCTAATAGTTTCCTTTGATGTGCAGAAGCTTTTAAGGTTAATTAGGTCCCATTTGTTTATTTTTGCTTTTATTTCCAATATTCTGGGAGGTGGGTCATAGAGGATCCTGCTGTGATGTATGTTTAGAATGTTCTGTCACTTCACATAATAGAATAACCTTTCTTTTACATGTGGCCTTTCAGCTTTCCCAGCACCACTTGAAGAGATGGTCTTTTCTCCACTGTATAGTCTTGCCTCCTTTGTAGATTAATTGACTGTAGGTATGCCTGTTTATTCCTGGGCTCTATAGTCTGTGACATTGCTATATGTGTGTTTTCCTACCAATACAACACTGGTTTGATTACCGAGCTTCATAGTATAGACAGAAGTCTGGGAGTATCATACTTCCAGCTTTGCTCTCTTTAAGATTGCTTTGGGAATTTGAAGTGTTTTTTAGTTCTCTGTCAGTTTGGGGATTTTTTTTCTAGTTCTGTGGATAATATTCTCACAGTTTGATAAGGATTGACTTAAATGTATAGATTGATTTAGGTATTATGGCCATTTTAATATTCTTCCAGTCCAAGAGCATGGGGTATCTTTCCATTTCTTTCGATTTGATTCCATATCTTTTAACAATGTTTTATATTGTTTTTCGGAGAAGGCAATGGCACCCCACTCCAGTACTCTTGCCTGGAAAATCCCATGGACAGAGGAGCCTGGTAGGCTGCAGTCCATGGGATTGCTAAGAGTTGGACACGACTGAGCGACTTCACTTTCACTTTTCACTTTCATGCATTGGAGAAGGAAATGGCAACCCATTCCAGTGTTCTTGCCTGGAGAATCCCAGGGACGGGGGAGCCCGGGGGGCTGCCATCTATGGGGTCACACAGAGTCGGACACGACTCAAGCGACTTAGCAGCAGCAGCAGCAGCATATTGTTTTTAGCATATAGTCTTTTCACTGCCTTGTTTAAGTTTATTCATAGGGTATTTTTCTCAATGCGATTTTAAACAGGATTGGTGGTGATTGTTTGTTGGTTTTTTTTTAACTTTCGCATTCGGATATTTCATTATTAGTATATAGGAATGCAACTTATTTCTGCATATTAACAAGCCTTCTGAATTCATTAGTTGTCATAGTTTTTGGGTGGAGACTTTAGGGTTCTTGATACAGTGTCATCTGAACATTTGCACCTCTTTGCTTCCAGCTGGATACCATTTACTTCTTACTGCATCTGATTTGCTCTAGCTAGGGCTTCCAGTACTGTGTTGAATAGAGCTGGTGACAGTAGGCATTCTTGTCTTGTTCCTGAATTTTGCAGCAAGGTTTTTAGCTTTTCACCATTGAGCAGTATGTTGACTGTGGGTTTGCTTTAGTAACCTTTTTTATGTTGAGACATGTTCCCTCTATACCCACTTTGTTGAGAGGTTTTAGCCTGGATGGATGGTGAATTTTATCAAAAGCTATTCTGCATCTATTGAAATGAAGATTAGGTTTCAGTCTTTCTTTTTGTTAGTATAGTTATCACACTGTTTTTGTTTTCATTTTGCATATATTGAACCATCCCTGAAACCCTCAAATGAATCCAGTTTGAGAGTGGTATTTGATCCTTTTTGTGTATTATTGGATTTGGTTTGCTAATATTTTGTTGAGGATTTTTGCATGTATGTTTGTCAAAGGTGTTGGTCTGTAATTTTCTTATTTCGTAGTGTCTTTGTGTCAGGATGATGGTGGCTTCATGGAATGAATTTGGGAGTATTCCTTCTTTAGTTACTTGGAAGAGTTTCAGAAGGATAGATGGAAGTCCTTTGTGTGCCTGGTAGAATTCCCTTGTGAACTAGACTAGGTTAGATTTTCTTTGCTGGGAGATTTTTGTGAGGTTTTTTTTTGCTTTTTGTTTTTTTAATTACAGATTGAGTCACTTCGGGTGATCAGGTCAGATGGTCCAATTCTGCTTGACTCAGTTTTTGCATTTTTACATTTTCTAAGTTGTCCAATTTGTTGGTCTATTCAACGAATATGATTTTTTTCTTTTTTTGGATTTTCATGGTACCTATTATGTACCCTTTCATTTCTCTTTTTCTGGGGATCCTTTCTCTTTTTTGTGAGTCTGGCTAAAAATTTTTATCAGTTTTAACTCTTAAAATACTGCATGCTTTCTTTGATCTTTTATTTTCTCTCTGGTCTTCATTTCATTCCTCTGTTCATGTTGTGTTGTTTTTTCTTTTGCTAATTCTTTTAATTGGTAAGTTAACTTGTTTAAGTGTTTGTTGTTGTTGTTGTTGTTTTTTCCTTGAAAGTCTGCATTGCTATGAACTTCCCTCTTAGAACTAATTTGGCAGAGTCCAGTAAATTACATAGAGTTGTTCTTTCCCCTTCATGTGTCTGAGGTATTTCAGTTCTTTTTTGATCTCACTGTTGACACATTTATTCTTTTCAGCAGCATGTTTAGTCTCCAGGTGTTTGTTCTTTTTTCAGTTTTTTTCTTCAGTTGATGTAACAGTCAGAAAAATGCTTGATATAAGTTCCATCCCCTTATATTTGTTGAGGCTTATTTCTTGACCTAGTAGATGATCTATCCTGGGAAATATTCCATGTGCACTTCAAAAAAAATTGAAATTCTGCTTTGTTAGATGATATGACCTACGGATATCAAGTAAGTCCAACTGATCTATTGTATCATTTAAGACTATGATTGACTTATTAATTTTTTATTGTCTTATCTGTTTGTTTGTCACTGGGCTGTTAGTCTCCACCTACTATCAATATCTGTCTTCATGTCTATTCACATTTGCTTTATGTATGTTGTTGATGTTTAGTTGCTAAGTTGTGTCTGACTCTTTGCAACCCCATGGACTGTAGCCTGCCAGTCTTCTCTGTCCGTGGGATTTCCCAGGTAGGAATACTGGAATGGGTTGCCATTTCCTTCTCCAGGGGATCTTCCCAACCCAGGGATCAAAGCAGCATCTCCTGCATTGGCAGGCAGGTTCTTTACCACCTAGCCACTGCTGCTGCTGCTGCTGCTGCTAAGTCGCTTCAGTCGTGTCCGACTCTGTGCGACCCCACAGATGGCAGCCCAACTGGCTCCTCTGTCCCTGGGATTCTCCAGGCAAGAACACTGGAGTGGATTGCCATTTCCTTCTCCAATGCATGAAAGTGAAAAGTGAAAGTGAAGTCGCTCAGTCGTGTCAGACCCTTAGCGACCCCATGGACTGCCACCTACCAGGCTCCTCCGTCCATGGGATTTTCCAGGCAAGAGTACTGGAGTGGGTTGCCATTGCCTTCTCTGACCTAGCCACTAGGGAAGCCCTTTTATATGTTACATGATCTTATATTAGATGTGTCTATAGTAACAAACATTCTCTTCTTGCACTGATTCTTCAATCATTATATAATGCTCTTTTTTTCTTTTTTGTCCTTTGATTTAAAGTCTGTTTTGTCTGATAGGAGTATTGTTACTCCTGCTTTCTTGGTTCCACTGGATGAAATCTTTTTCTATTGCTTTCTGTCTCTGTGTCTTTCACCATGAAATGAGTCTCTCGTGGGCAGCCTATTGAAGGGTCTTCAGTTCAGTCAGCCACTCTATGTCTTTTTGCTTTTCAAAGCTATTTTTTTAGCCACTAAAGAGCATATAGCTATTTACTGACAGTAATTAATTCAATGTACATAAAATGACTAAATTCCACAACTCTTGCTAGTTGTAACAGCAGAATGTGTTGAATAATGTTGATTCCAGTTGTGCATGCATTGATGCATATTTTAAGTAGGATTGGCTTACCTGTAAATAAACTATTGCTGCTGATGGTAAAAGAACATTATTAACCCAGGTCTCTTGCATTGCAGGCAGATTCTTTACCATCTGAGCCACCAGGGAAGCCCAAAGAATATAAAACAGCATCAATGTTTGGGCTTCTCAAGTGGCGCTAGTGGTAAGGAACCCACCTGCTGGTGCAGGAGACCCAAGAGATGTGGGTCTAATCCCTGGGTCAGGAAGATCCCCTGGAAAAGGGAATGGCAACCCACTCAGTATTCTTGGCTAGAGAATCCCATGGACAGAAGCCCTGGTGGGCTACAGTCCATAGGGTCACAAAGAGTCGGACATGACTGAAGAGTCTTAACACACAATATCAAAGTTTAAAGAATATAATGATTTGGGAATTTGGGGGCAGTTTTTCTTTTTCATTTAATTTTTTGTATTCGGGTATAGTTTATTATCAATGTTATGTTAGTTCAGGTGTACAGCAAAGCATTCAGGTATACATACACATATATCCATCTCTTTCAGATTTGTTCCTTGTATAGATAATTACAGAGTATTGAGTAGAGTTCCCTGTGCTACACGGTAGGTCCTTGTTAATTATCTATTTTATATCTAGTAGTTTATATGTATGTTAATCTCAAACTCCTAATTTATCACTCCCCTGCCTGCCTTGCCCATTGGGAACCACTAGTTTGTTTCCATAATCTGTGGGAAATCCCATGCACAGAGGAGCCTGGCAGGCCAGAGTTCATGGGGTCACAAAGAGTCAGACACAGCTTAGCAACTAAACAACAGAAACAATTACAACCTTATTTACTGCTAAATGATATTTTTAGAGTAAGTAAGAATCTATATTTCAATTAATTTTCTAAACACCTTGGATTTTGACCAAAATTAATTATTCATTTAAGTGGGCAGTAAATTTTCTAGTTGCCATTGGACAAAAATCAAAGTATATTTTAAAATACACCTTAATCTGTGTATTTTAGTTTAAAGGACTGCTCTTTTAAGGAAATTTAATATATTATCTTAATAGTATGTCAGTATGTTTATTTTAAAGCTATGATTTCTAAATTTCTATACATAATTACATACATGCATGCAGAGGAGAGTAGATAGATAATAAATAGATGATAGATAGACAGATGATAAATAGATGATAGGCAGAGACAGAGTAGGAGGAGAGAGCCAGCACAGGTTGGGGGTCAGGAGGAGAGAGAAATGACAACACCAAGGCTTCACTGTGCTGTAAGCTGCAGAGAGCAGAATGTCAGTGATCTATAAAGCTCCTGTATTCTCAATTTGAAGTAGTAAACTAACTTTATAGTTATTTCCAACTCTTTTGCTCTATTTCCTTAGACACACATTTTTAGGCTACAATGGACTTACTAATGGACTAAATCCCATTTCACCACATGTCTGCCATGAGCCTGAAACACCAGCCAACACAGACTTTGTGAGCCATTGACCCTCCCTCCTTTGGCTACACCGTGGTATACACCTGCCATCTGGGATTCTTCCTCTGAGGTGGATTTGAGCACAGGACATGTAAAGCAGACATAAAATGGACAGGGAAGTCCCCTGTCTACAAAACTAAGTCACTGTTGAGAAGTGAGATTGGATCCCTGCAGAGCAGGATGAGTGTCAGTTGCCCACCAGGCTCATGTCCAGGTGGAAGACCCCAAGTAGTAACCTCTTGAAGGTGCTCTTGTCCGGCAACCCCCCACAAGCTCAAATCAGTGCTTGCTGTGTGTGAACTGTGTGTGAATATGTGTGCAATCTGTGTTGGATGCAGAGGAGGTACAGGCTAACGAGAGGTGCAGATCTCATTATTTGTAAATTACATTTTAAATCAAAGAGAATCTCACTATGAGTTAAAAGGAAAATAAAATACAGTATGTCTTTGGAAAAATGTGTTTTTTAATGAAATTGGGCAAATATCACCAGTGTTGGTGAATATATAACATAGGCCTGTTATTTTTGAGACCATAGCTATTTAGTGGTAGAATATAAGTTTGTGTCCTTGACATTGGTTCTGCTTTTTAACCTTACAAATCTATGAACACCAGAATGATGCACTAATGACTAATGAAGTTGTGTATTTACAAATAAAAGTAACACCAAATCAGAGCTGACAGCATCACACCTTCAGCTTCTCCACCAAACCACACTTATACCTGATGGCTAAGCAGCAGAAACAGACATGACAGAGTGTGACACAACCCATGCCTTTAGTGGTAGCTTCTTAGAGCTTCTTTTAGTTCTCACTTCTCAATTCTGAAAGAAAGGATTCTCCTTCTGTGAGTTAGAATGCAAAGATGGGCTCAATAAAGGACAGAAATGGTAGGGACCTAACAAAAGCAGAAGATATTAAGAAGAAGTGGCAAGAATACACAGAAGAACTGTACAAAAAAGATCTTCACAATCCAGATAATCACGATGGTGTGATCACTCACCTAGAGACAGACATCCTGGAATATGAAGTCAAGTGGCCTTTGGAAGAATCACTATGAACAAAGCTAGTGGAGGTGATGGAATTCCAGTTGAGCTATTCCAAATCCTGAAAGATGATGCTGTGAAAGTGCTGCACTCAATATGCCAGCAAATTTGGAAAACTCAGCAGTGGCCACAGGACTGGAAAAGGTCCGTTTTCATTCCAATCCCAAAGAAAGGCAATGCCAAAGAATGCTCAAACTACCGCACAATTGCACTCATCTCACACGCTAGTAAAGTAATGCTCAAAATTCTCCAAGCCAGGCTTCAGCAATATGTGAACCGTGAACTTCCAGATGTTCAAGCTGGTTTTAGAAAAGGCAGAGGAACCAGAGATCAAATTGCCAACATCTGCTGGATCATCAAAAAAGCAAGAGAGTTCCAGAAAAACATATATTTCTGCTTTATTGACTATGCCAAAGCCTTTGACTGTGTGGACTACAATAAACTGTGGAAAATTCTGAAACAGATGGGAATACCCGACCACCTGACCTGCCTCTTGTGAAATCTGTATGCAGGTCAGGAAGCAACAGTTAGAACTGGACATGGAACAACAGACTGGTTCCAAAAAGGAAAAGGAGTACGTCAAGGCTGTATATTGTCACCCTGCTTACTTAACTTCTATGCAGAGTACATCATGAGAAACATGGGGCTGGAGGAAGCACAAGCTGGAATCAAGATTGTGGGGAGAAATATCAATAACCTCAGATATGCAGATGACACCACCCTTATGGCAGAAAGTGAAAAGGAACTAAAAGCCCCTTGATGAAAGTGAAACAGAAGAGTGAAAAACCTGGCTTAAAGCTCAACATTCAGAAAATGAAGATCATGGCATCTGGTCCCAGCTTTGTCCTCATCACCTTGTGGTCACAAGTGCATTTGCTAAAAAACACACTTAAGGAGACAAGCATCTTTCTTTCTACCTGCTGCTGCTGCTAAGTCGCTTCAGTAGTGTCCGACTCTGTTCAACCCCATAGACGGCAGCCCACCAGGCTCCCCCATCCCTGGGATTCTCCAGGCAAGAATACTGGAGTGGGTTGCCATTTCCTTCTCCAATGCATGAAAGTGAAAAGTGAAAGTGAAGTCACTCAGTCGTGTCTGACTCTTAGCAACCCCATGGACTGCAGCCCACCAGGCTCCTCCATCCATGGGATTTTCCAGGCAAGAGTGCTGGAGTGGGGTGCCATCGCCTTCTCCATTCTTTCTACCTAGGAAATCCAAAAATACAATCTGACCAGTTCCACTCACAGTGGATCTCATCCAGTTAAACACTTTACACATATCATGAGACGATTTAAAGCAGAGAGAAATTGAGTGCATTCACTGATGTAGATTTACATCAGTTTCCCTGTAAATTGTTATAGCAATATTGTAAAAAAAAAAAAAAAAAGCAGGATTTTATATATGTTAGCAGAAATGTGAAAAAGTTTAATTTTTTTTGTACCCAGTGAAAAGAGAGAATAGCTCAATAATCTTTGTAAGAAATCCCATCCCAGATGAATTGTAATGTTTTAAGAAGGTTTTTTGCCTTTTGTTTTTGACATTTAGTCTAGCTTTCTTACCAATTCTGGACTATTTCTTATAAGGGGGATTAGAGTAGAGCAGAAGAGCTAGATGAGAGATTGGCTTTACTTACAAAATAAAGACCTAGAAAAAATAAAGCACCTTTGTTTCTATAAGCTGGGTCTGTGCAGACAGAGTGGTGCTATGAAATGCAGGCTTTCTGAGGGCAGAAGCCCTGGCAGATGTCAGCTCCTCTGAGCCTCCTAAGTCTTCCCACAGTAAGTGGTCTTGGATATTGAGTGAAGGAGTGGTAGTGATTTTCCAGGTCAGCCTGACTGATGAGATCTTACCTAGTATCCGCAGTCCCAGATCACCATGCACCCTGGCCCTGCTGGATCTGGTAACACAGGTGCGCTGGGTCCACCCCAGTGACAGATGTGTGTCTGCATCTCACAGCAACCTGCAACCTACCTGCTCCTGGCTTGGCTCACCTGACTCCTATAAACTGCTGTGAGGCGACACGGAGACAGGTCATCTTTGTCGTCACCGTCACTGTCATGATGTCTTACTGAGCAATACTATGCCTCTGTGTATTAAAATATCTAAGTGTAATTGTTTGTGTGCTAATATTCATCTCTTTCCCCCTCATAGTTCCTTCAGATGTATTTTTCATCCTTTCAGTGTGGAAGGGATATTATGAATATTTAGGGAAAAGACAACCCGCGATCTTAACTCTCAACTGTTTCAACTCAACGAGGAGCAAGGAGAACCTGACCTTCACTGAAGCCTCCCAGTGGGAGCTGAAGTTGACAGGTAGGCACCCAGTGGTCTCCCTCACCAGACCCGCCCTCAGTCTTCTGACCAAGAGGGCGCCAACGCCGGGCCAGATGCTGGCCGACGTCACCTGGGCTTTACACCTGCTCCCTCTCACTAGGTCATCTCAGTGACCGGAGCAGGACGGTCCTGTTTCCTCACTTTGAAGGTTACGAAACCAGTACAGAAAAGTGAATT
This sequence comes from Bos javanicus, assembly GCF_032452875.1. Taxonomy (NCBI): domain Eukaryota; kingdom Metazoa; phylum Chordata; class Mammalia; order Artiodactyla; family Bovidae; genus Bos; species Bos javanicus. The sequence continues at coordinate 43,013,296 of NC_083872.1, forward strand.
AATTTATTCCAGATTACACACAAATCATGTTACATAATGTAAGATTTTCGTCCATATATTCACATCTCCAAAATTCAGTTTTGATATCCTCTCTCTGTCTTTCATTAAAGCTGTTTGCTCCTGGTGAGCTTTTATTGATGTGTCTCAATTTAGAAAAGCAATTTAAAAAAAAAAAGCACCAGCTCTGGTTTATTTTTAAGCAACAGATGCTATTTTAAGTGCTTTATATGTATTGTCCTTTTCCTTCTTACATCAATCTTATGCTTTAAGTATTATTATTAAACATATTTTTTTTTACTGGTTAAAAAAGAGAGACACCCTGGAAAACTAAGCAGCTTTCCTAAGTGACAGGACAGGAGTAAGATTTGAGTTCTGGGCTCAGAATCTCAGCAATTAGAATCTGGAACCCACACTCTCAACCCACAGGACACAGAATCACCTTGAGACTGAATCTACTGCCTTCTGTTTTTGTTTTTTTGTTTTGTTTTGGTTTTTTAATTATCTCACTTTTTGTAACAATGTATGCTTTTTTATAGACTAACTCCTAAAGGGTTCAGTCTCTGAGTTATCCACAAGCCCCTGCCCTAGTTCTGAACATAAAGGTCCCCAGGGCCCTTTATGACTAGGCAGATGCATGGTTTAGCTCGAGCAAGTATGAGAGCTGCCCAGGACTCCTCCCATCCCTCATTTCTCACTTTCCTGCTTCTCTGTCTGGGGAAACATCTAAAAGTCGTGCACGTACTCTAGGTTTAGGAAAAGAAAAATAATTCATACTCACAGTTTTTTAACAGGTCCTTATTCATGAATTTATGCTCTAGGGTCCCCAAAATTGCCCTGCACCTTGACCCTGTGAATGTGTAAATGTGACAGACCAGGTGCTCAGATCTAATCCTGTGTTGGAATAAGCTGAGACTTTATAAAATATTCAGATTTCTTAAGCTTACCTAGGTCCTTTGGATAATATGTCTCTTCATGGAGTTAGGATTTATTTTCCCCAAAGGAAATGCTCTCCAGTGTGACTTTGATGCAATTAGGTTTGGATTTGGGAAAGAGGTTGGATCAAGAGTTGTTCAGATTGAGTCCCAGTGGACAGAAGTCCCCCTGCCATGTACAGCCTGATTGGGAAGGATCTTAGAGGAGGAAGCGGAAGTCCTGCTCATGGAGGACCAGCCAGGACCTGGTGTCCTGTGGGGTGCTGTAATTTAATCACCATAAAAATCTTCTGAATACATGTATCTTACCTCTACTGATACACAGCCTGACCCCCTGGACAAAACCATTCAGCAGTCATTCTGAGGACCTTAGTCCACCATGCCATTCACTTCATTTTAATAAGTGCAGCTCATCTGTATAAGTAGCTATATTTGGGGCTATATTTATGGTCTCTCTCTTTTTTTATATTGAGAAATACTTGTTTTAAATTTTATAAGAATTTTGTACAAACTCTCCACGTTTTTGACATAGCTGTCTTTATGACAGCTTTTTAGTTATTCATCTTTTTTTTTAGTTATTCAGTATTTGTATAGATTAGTCTCCATTTAATATTATTATAAATATTTTGTATATTCCCCTGTGCTATATAATATATCCTTGTAGCTTGTTTATTTCATACACAGTAGTTTAATCTCCTAGGCTATGTCTGTTTTTCTTTCCTACAGTACATACCCCTGTCCTCAGAAGTGAGTAAAAACTGAATAAAAACATTGGACTTAAAAAATTAATATAACTGAACATATATTACTTTTGTTCCTTCTGTAGAATAAAAATGTTGAATTGAGTGAAGTAGGTGGTACTTACTCGAGACAGATGAGGACTTCAGTAAGAGGTGATTTTAGGAAAAAAGGATTGCAACTAAACTTTAAACATAAAAACATTAATCTCTGTTATTGAAAATACTGTCCTCTCTGTATCATATTCCACAAAATGGGCCAAGTGCCTACTTCCCTGATCATGACCTTTCCTATGATGTAAGAATAACCCCTGATCCTTTCCTAGGTGTTTACGAGGAGGAGGAGGCCCACTTACTTCTGAAAGCTTTTCAGATTAAAGGCCCAGTGGGTATCTTTGTCAGCACCTTTGAGTTCAACAGCTGGGGACTGGCTGGTTATGTGAGTACTTCCTGGAGGGTTATCTAATCATCATGTCTGCACATGAGGAGGGTACCAACAGAGAGATTCCTTCTAAGGCAACCTGGGTCCTGTCTGCACCATGAAAACACAGGGCCCTTGTCCTGGCCTCTCAGCCACATCACCCCTTCATCATCTGATGAAAGAAAGCCATCTCTGAGACGAGGAAGAAACTGTCCAGGAATGGCAGTCTGTTCCTTCTGGACACGCAAGAGCTTAGGTGCAGACCACACCGCACTGTTAGAGTGGGGCCAGACTCTTCGCAAGGCCATGGTAACCACCCTGCATACGCTGAGAAAGGGAGATTCCAGATGTCCCTTCATAGTCTCTTTGCAAGTTAACCCTTTGCTTCTATGCTAATTCATCATCAAACTTGAGCATAAAGGGCCTCACGTGATACTCAAGAGACAGTAGCTGTGACACAGTGAGTTTTACATAATGTAGGCTCTGAAGTAATTCATACATGTGTCCCCCCTTTACAAAGGATACTCAACCTATAAATTTAGTGTTAAATTTACTACTGTTTTTCAGATCAAAATGAGACAGAGTTTGTTAGTTGAAGTTCAAGTCTGTATTTTTCAATTTTAACTGTAAATGGAAAACTCCAAAGAATGACAAATTTTTAAAAGAATTAACCATTAATGTCTGGGGCTTCCCAGGTGGTGCTAGTGGTAAAGAACCCACCTGCCACTGCAGGAGACACAAGATACGTGGGTTCGATCCTGGATCAGGAAGATCCCCTGGAGGAGGGCATGCATGATCTCATGGATTCTCTCCAGTGTTCTTGCCTAGAGAATCCCCATAGACAGAGGAGCCCAGCAGGCTGCAGTCCACGCGGTCGCGGAGTCGGACACAACTGAGGCAAGTTAGCATTAATGTCTAACTAGGAGAAATAATATTTATATCATGATAAAGGAAGAGGTTATGATTAATCCTTCTTTTCTTCCTGTTCATGTGTATCAAGTATCATCTGGACTTGAAAGGGGAGGGTTTACTTTGGGAAATTCAAACTGGAAAGGCATTGTATGCTGTACTTACATGATTTTGCAAAGCAAATTATCAGGTTGGTCTGCAGATGACTGAGCTGAGAGTGATGGAAAGGACGTGACACAAAAGAAACAGAAACAAAAATATGGGAGAGACTCGTGTATTTTACAACTGGCCGAAAAAAATCCCCTTCACTGGCAAGCAAATTGGAAAATATCAGCTGGCATAAATGCACTAAATATGCCAGACACAGAATTAATATCCTTAATTTACAAAGAGATATTATGAAAAACAGGGGAAAAAGCAAAGTGGAAACTCAAAGAATAAACTACATTACCCTAAGAATATAATTAATTATAAGTAATTAAAAATGGGCTAATAAATTATGAAAAGATCTTAACTTGAAAAATATGTATTATGACAACAAAGATCATTTTAAGCTATGAGAATATTGAAGTTTCTTAAAAATGATTTGGGGTGGATTAGAAAAAGCACCTGAGTGTTCATTTTTGGTGAGTGTGTGAGTAGATATGTACAATTTGACAACATTCTTTTATCAACAATTGTACCTCTGAAATGTTTCATCAGACAAGTGTGATCATTATTTTTTGCATATTCAGGTAAATGTATAGCAGGACTATTTTCAACAGTTGAAATTAGAAATAACCTGGGTATCTTACATCTATCATAAATGAATTGCTTCTTATATCAATCTTAGACAATGTGTTACATTAAATAGAAGACAGTTAATTCAGTATATGTCATTAGAGAACAAAGATGCATAATGATGTAGAAAGGTCTTCATGACGTATATATGAGAAAGAAGTTTGTTCTAGATAGAAGAGACGGATGTGTCTGCCTGCCTTCTTTCTGTCTTTCTCAAGCGCTAGACAAGAAAAATGTCTGAAAAAAAAAAACCCTAGATGTGATGTTTACATCATCCACTTCCTAGTTTTGTGATCCAGGAGAAATTAAAACATTCTTGAGCCTATTTATTCATCTGAAATGTCAGTAGCGTTCCTGGTTGCTGTGAAGATTGAGAGTCAATGTGAGGTTTTGCTTTGTGCTAAAGCTCTTCTCACAGACGTCTTTACTCATGTTGGGACTAACACAGATGAGAAGAGGCATCTCTCATGGAGATGAGATGATGAGCACCACGTTTTGTAATGAGACGAGCACCACGTTTCTCTTGAATAGTATCGGCTACTTCCTACTTTACTTACAGAATGCTGCTCACATACGAATTGTACACACAGGGGTACTGCTACGTACAGTTTAACGCTGAGCAGCCTCTCATGAGTGTGTTACTTGGTGATGGGTGTCACTGATGTACTCATCTCACAAAACTTTATCAATATCCTGAGGGATTCCAAAGGAAATATATACCACCCTGGATAACAATCACACTTGAAAAACAAAAAACTTGACCGAAAAAGATAAGTAATCGTAAAATATTCTAAACCCACCTTTCCAAACTAAGACCTTGTACATAGAAGAGTTTCAAATTACAATGTCAGCCATGGCCAAGATGGTGCTTTCAATGGGGTTATATTATTTTGAGATAATGAAAACAGGCCAGATCTAATATTGGTGAAGTTTTCTCTTGCTCTGAGCCAAATCCTGTGGTTATCTGCCCTCCTTTCTCCGACGCACACACTCTAGTAATTCTGTCTAAGGACACCCCAACCAGCCTTGCACTGTACTCAGTGAATGTCGGAGTTTACTGATCCAGTCAGCCTGACTGGAACCATCACTCTGCTGTTGAGAATTTTCTTTGCACTGCCCCATTTCTTTTTAATCTGACAAAATAACAGCTTGCTTTAACAAGTAGTCTTTCTTCTCATGTGATAATGAGCTTACTGTCAGGGAAAACAATCTGCCTCACAAAATAATTTGAATCACAAGCAAGTCTCCCATTCAACTAAGGAGAAAAGGCTATGTGTAAGTAATGCTTCAACAACAGCCATTCATTTCTGAGTCATGGCTATACTCTGTTTTTATGGATATAAATAAACAACCTCTTAATTGTCTCCAGTCAGTAAATAAATTGTAAAAAACAAAACAAAACAAAAAAACACTCAGTAGATAAATAGAAACTTTGTGCTCCAGGTTCCCAGGCTGAAAGAGGGAAAAGTTCCTATTTCAGGCTGGCAACTGTGGGCTGAAAGGTGAACATTGGGTCATTTCACATTATACTATTCCTGAAAACTGTACTTCTTGAGGGAAATTTATGTACATATTCGCATCTAAGTCAAAGTTGTCAGAAACACAGAGAAAACTGCCATAGGAAATCACATTTAAGTTCCATCTAAAATAAGACACAAATGGATTTACCTATGAAACAGGAAAAGACTCACAAATCCAGAAACTAACAGATGCCTGTGGGGATTTGGTTGTGGGTGTTGCCAGGTTGAAGCAGAAACGAAGAAATGAAAATCACTGTGTATAATGTAAGAAAAATAATAGGATATTGTATGCAGCAGAGAGAAATATAGCCATGATTTTTCAATATCCTTAAATGGTATATATTCCATGAAAATACTGATCACTCTGTTGTATCCCAAAGCAAACAGAGTAATGTGAATCAACTGTAGCTCAACTGAAAAAGAAAGAGTGGATGGATGGCTACAAACACAAGAAATAATCAAGGATGAAGGTTCGCAAAATAAAAATGGGAAAAGTTTAGGAATAAAAACTCCCATCAAGAAATTAATTTGGATGGGATTACCTAAAATCTCCATTGGTTCATCCACTAGAAAGCACAGCATGGAGGATCTTCAGAAAAAGAAGCATGGAAGTGCCGGAGGAAGCAGCAGTCACGCCTGGGCACACAGTAGGGGAAAGACACATTTTTTAAGAAAAGGGCACCCATGCCATCCCTGCAGGACCAGTTTCCAAAGGAAGGACACTGCTGCAACCTAAGTGCACAAGAACATGGAAATGAATAAAGAAAATGGGTTCTATATACACAGTGGTAAATGAATCAGCCGTAGGAAGAATCAAACAGTGCCAAGTTCAGGCACAGGCAAGAAGGTAGAGATGATCATAGCAAGTGAAGTGAGGGAGACAGGGAGCGACAAAGAGAATATGATGTCACTTGTAGGTGGCATCTAATAAGGGTTACATAGGCGTTCTTTGAGCCAAGATAAACCGTTCACAGACTTAGAAGAAACTTCTCTCCCTTACTGTTAGCAGAGAAGAAAGGTGTTGGGCACATACAAATAAGGTACTTGTGTGACATGTGCACACTACTACTTAGAAAATAAGCCCCAAAGACCTACTGGGTAACACTAGAAATGATACTCCACTTTCTGTCATAATCTGTACAGGAACAGTTCCTGAAATACAGCATGTACACATCAATGTGTGCGGGAATCAAGTGACTATGGATTAAAAAAAAAATCCACTGCCTTGTAATTCACCTATATACTCAAGTTCAAATAACTAGGTAAACACAGCAAATATAGAAACATATGCTGACTCTATTCCCCTCATCCCATGGCTCTCATTTCTCTGGAGACTGAGCAGGCTTGGGTCCCAAGGCTGGATTGTTTTTGGGCTCTGGGTCCGGGAAGGATGTGGTAGGCAGTGTGACCCCACGATGTCCCTGGGGTGCCTCTTGCCCTCTGCGGGAGCCTTCAATCTCTACCTACAGGCAAAGTATATGAAGAGATTTGAATTAACGTAGACACACATATGGGTATGCAACAGATGATCCAAAACGACCTACTGAGTAGCAGGTGGAAGTTTATTGAATAGTGGAATAGGTGGGAGTTTATTCAATAGTTTATTGAATACCTAGAAGGGAACAAGAACTTGAAAGAGAATAGATAAATGTTCGTCCATGAATGTATCAACTTCCTGTACACCTGAAGCACACGTAAGATCAGAAATCACTTCTATTCCAATATAAAATCACACTGAAATGACGGCCGGGGGCGGGGAAACTTGTGGGGCTGGGTAATGTTGCCGCCTTGTGGCCATTTTCTGTAACAACAGCTTGAAAACCTGTGCGGATGAGCATTGAGTATTCTCAAGGCCAAAAGGTCTGCAAATCAAAAACTGCTGATCTGAACAAACGACGTGAAGGAGTCCTTGGGCCTAGAAAAGAAAACAGAGGGTCTCAAAAGCCCTTGTTGAATCATCTAACTTCGGAGAAAACAAAACCGAACTTTAATCAGGCCCTCTCTGATGCTCGGGGCCTGTTACATCTACCTGGGACTTATCACCCTCTGCCCAAAACCTCCCACCCGCTGTTCAACTACAAATGCCATCTCAACTAAAGATTACCCCAAACTTCCCACCTGGCTAACGTTTCCCTTATCGCTTCCACAAACCCACCTTTAAATATGAAGTTTCCCTGATCCCTCTCGCGCTCAGCCTGGTTGTCGCCCCTCCTTACCTGAATAAAGGTATCCTACCTCCATTGAGGTCGTCTCTCCTTTTCTGCCTCAGTCGAAACTATTCTCACAGGGGTGGTTATGAGAAAAGAATTTAAAACAGGGCTAAGTTACAGGAAGCTGCATTAAGAGGTAACATGAACTCACCCTTGAAAAGAAAGCACATGAAAAGAGGTCAGTTTCGCTAAACAAGAGAAATGCAAATCGAAAGAAACCACAGGAAGGAATCATATCACAGCCCTCAGAATGGCCATTGTCAGAAACTTGATAAACACTAAAGAATGGAGAAGGTGTGGACAAAAGGGAATATTCCTCCCCTGATGCTGTCCTCTTTCACTTTCATTAAGAGACTCTTTAGTTCCTGTTTGCTTTTTGCCATAAGAGTGGTCTCATCTACATATCTGAGGTTATATATACTTCTCCCAGCAATCTTGATTCTAGCTTGTGCTTCATCCACCCTGGCATATTGCATTATGTACTCTGCATAGAAGTTAAATAAGCAGGATGACAAACACAGTCTTGATGCACTCCTTTCCCAATTTGGAACCAGTCTATTGTTCCATGTCTGGTTTTAACTGTTGCTTCTTGATCTGCATACAGGTTTCTCTGAAGCCAGGTAAGTTGGTATGGTAGTCCCATCTCTTTAAGAATGTTCCACAGTTTGTTGCAATTCCCTCAGTCAAAGGTTTTGGTGTAGTCAATAAAGCAAATGTTTTTCTGGAACTCTCTTGCTTTTTTTATGATCCAGTGGATGTTGGCAATTTGATCTCGGGTTCCTCTGCGTTTTCTCAATCCAGCTTGAACATCTGGAAGTTCTCGATTCACGTAGTGTTGCTTCGAAAATTTTGAGTATTACTTTGCTAGCATGTGAGAGGAGTGCAATTGTGCGATAGTTCGAACATTCTTTTGCATTGCCTTTCCTTGGGATTGAAATGAAAACTGACCTTTTCCAGTCCTGTGGCCACTGCTGAATTTTCCAAATTTGCTGGCATATTGAGTGCAGCACTTCCACAGCATCATCTTTAGGACTTGAAATAGCTCAGCTGGAATTTCATCACGTCCACTAGCTTTGTTCATGATGATGCTTCCTAAGGCCCACTTAACTTCAGACTCCAGGGTGTCTGACTCTAGGTGAGTGATCACATCATTGTGGTTATCTGGGTCATTAGGATTTTTTTGTATAATTCTTGTGTATTCTGTGTATTCTTGCCACCTCTTCTTAATATCTTCTGCTTCTGTTAGGTCCATAACATTTCTATCCTTTTTTGTGCCCATCTTTGCATGAAATGCTCCCTTGGTATCTCTAATTTTCTTGATGAGATCTCTAGTCTTTCCCATTCTATTGTTTTCTTCTATTTCTTTGCATTGCAAGAAAGTCTCTACTTTCCTTTTCTCCTTTGCCTTTTGCATCTCTTCTTTTCTCAGCTTTTTGTAAGCCCCCCCTCAGACAATCATTTTGCCTTTTTGCATTTCTTTTTCTTGGGGATGGTCTTGATCACTGCCTCCTGTACAATGTCACAAACTTCCATCCATATGTCTTCAGACACTCTATCAGATCTAGTCCCTTGGATCTGTTTGTCACTTCCACCATATAATCATTAGGGATTTGATTTAGGTCATACCTGAATGGTCTAGTGGCTTTCCCTATTTTCTTCAATTTATGTCTGAATTTGGCAATAAAGAATTTAAGTCTGAATTTGGCAATAAGGAGTTCATGATCTGAGCCACAGTCAGCTCCCAGTCTTGTTTTTGCTCTCTGTATAGAACTTCTCCAGCTTTGGCTGCAAAGAATATAATCAATCTGATTTCAGTGTTGACCATCTGGTGATGTCCATGTGTAGAATCATCTGTGTTGTTGGAAGAGGGTGTTTGCTATGACCAGTGTGTTCTCTTGGCAAAGCTCTGGCAGCCTTTGCCCTGCTTCATTTTCTACTCTAAGGCCAAACTTGCCTGTTACTCCAAGTATCTTCACTTCCCACTTTTGCAGTCCAGGCCCCTATGATGAAAACGACATTGTTTTATGGTGTTAGTTCTAGAAGGTCTTGTAGGTCATCATAGAACTGTTCAAGTTCAGCTTCTTCGGCATTAGTGATTGGGGCATAGACTTGGATTACTGTGATATTGAATGGTTTGCCTTGGAAATGAACAGAGATCATTCTGTCATTTTTGAGATTGCACCCAAGTACTGCATTTGGAACTCTTATTGACTATGATAACTACTCCATTTCTTCTAAGGGGTTCTTGCCCACAGAGGTAGATATAATGGTCATCTGAATTAAATTTGCTCATTCCAGTCCATTTTAGTTCACTGATTCCTGTAATGTTGATGTTCACTCTTGCCTTCTCCTGTTTGACCATTTCCAATTTATCTTGATTCATGGACCTAACATTCCAAGTTCCTATGCAATATTGGTCTTTACAGATAGGACTTTACTTCCATCACCAGTCACATCCACAACTGTGTGTTTTTTCTGCCATGATCTTAGTTTTTCTTATTAGTTTTAAGCCAGCTCTTTCACTTTCCTCCTTCACCCTCATCAAAAGGCTCTTTAGTTTCTCTTCACTTTCTGTCATTAGAGTGGTGTCATCTGCATATCTGAGGTTATTGACGTTTCTCCCATCTACCTTGATTCTAGCTTGTAACTCATCCAGCCTGGCATTTTTCATGATGTGCTCAGAGTATAGATTAAATCATCAGGGTGACAGCAGACTTTCTCAATCTTGAACCAATCAGTTGTTCCATACAGGGTTCTAACTGTTGCTTCTGGACCCACATACAGGTTTCTCAGGAGACAGTTAAGATGGTCTGGTATTCCCATCTCTTTAAGAGCTTTCCAGTTTATTATGGTCCACACAGTCAAAGGCTTTGATATAGTTGATGAAACAGAGGTAAATGTTTTTCTGGAATTCCCTAGTTTTCTCTATAATCCAGTAAATGTTGGCAATTTGATATCTGGTTCCTCTTCCTTTTCTAAATCCAGCTTGGCCATCTGGAAGTTCTTGGTTCACATAATTCTGGAGCCTAGCATGCAAGATTTTAAGCATGATCATACTAGCATGAGAGATGAGTGCAACTGTCCAATGGTTAGCACATTCATTAGTATTACCCTTCTTGGGAATCGAGATGAGGATTGATCTTTTCCAGTCCTGTGGCCATTGCTGGGTCTTCCAGATTTGCTCGCATATTGAATGCAACACGTTGATGGCATCCTTCTTTGGGGTTTTTAATAGTTCTACTGGAATTCCATCACATCCACTAGGTTTATTAGCAGCATGTGCTTCCTCAGGCCCACTGGACTTCACTCTCCAGAACATCTGGCTCTGTGTGGCTGACCACACCATGCGGTTCATTTGGATCTTTTTTTATGCAGTGCTTCTGTGTATTCTTTCCAGCTATTCTTAATCTCTTCTGCATTTACTAGGTCTCTACCATTTATGTCCCTTATTGTGCCCATCTTTGGGCAAAATGTTTCCTTGATATCTCCAATTTTCCTGAAGAGATCTCTGGTCTTTTTCCTTCTGCTGTTTTCTTCTAGTTTTATACACTGTTCATTGAAGAAGGCCTTCTTGTCTCTCTGTGCTGTGCTTTGGAAATCTGCATTTAGTTGGATATGCCTCTCCCTTTCTCCCTTGCTTTTCACTTCTCTTCCATCTTTAGCTATTTGTAAGTCCTCCTCGGATAACTACTTTGCCTTCTTGCTTTTCTTTTTCTTTGGGATGGTTTTGTTCTCTGCCTCCTGTACAATGTTGTGGACCTCCAGCTATAGTTCTTCAGGCACACTGTTAACTAGAGCTAGTCCATTGAATCTATTTGGTACCTCCATTGCATATTCATAGGGGATCTGATTTAAGTCAGACATGGATGCCCTAGTGGGTTTCTCCACTTTCTTTAGTTTAAGCCTGAATTTTGATATGAGAAGCTGATGATTTGAGCTACAGTCAACTCCAGGTCTTGTTTTTCCTGACTGTGTACTGATTCTCCATCTTCAGCTACAAAGAATGCAATCAGTTTGATTTGGGAATTGGCCATTTGGTGTCGTTGCATGTGTCTGGTGCTAGAAGTAAAGTATGGATTGGGGGCAGGAGGAGAAGGGGACGAAAGAGGATGGGATGGGCTGGATGGCATCACCGACTCGATGGACATGAGTTTGTGTAAATTGCAGGAGTTGGTGATGGACAGGGAAGCCTGGCGTGCTGCAATTCATGGGGTCGCAAAGAGTCGGACACAACTGAGCAACTGAACTGAACTCATGATGCTGTAAAGGACAATATTGCATAGGGACCTGGAATGTTAGGTCCATGAATCAAGGTAAACTGTGTCAACTACAAACTGGCACTTACCAAGAGCATTGCCAACGAGTGAACAGCAAAGGCATTTGCCGCCTGCTTCTATGGAGATTGAACCCCATGCTGCTATAGCTGCTGCCCTTCAACAACCCAAGAGGGTGTTCAGGGTGGAGTGAGGCACTCTGTGCTGCAGGGAATCTGGTGGAGCAGGTCTTTAGATAGTTGGATGATTTTAGGAACAGATTTTATGATCTCCATCCCTGCATCTTCTCATATCTAGAGAAGCACTAAATCCCTTCATGGTGACATCATGTCCTCATGACTAACAAAAAATCTTTTGTAAAACGAATGCTTCACGATACTGAATTTCCCCTTCATCAAAGCCTTATATATTGACCTTCCCCTGCTGCTGCTTTGGAGCAGTCTGTCACAGCTATCTGAGATGCTGCCTCCCAGTCTGCAGCCCTCATTTTGCCCCAAATAAAACTTAACTCACAACTCTCAAGTTGTACATCTTTTTTAGTCAAAAACTAGAAGTGGTCAAACAGGAGATGGCAAGAGTGAAAATTGACATTTTAGGAATCAGTGAACTAAAATGGACCAGGATGGGTGAATTTAATTCAGAAGATGATTATGTCTACTACTGTAGATGAGAATCCCTCAGAAGAAATGGAGTTGCCCTCATAGTCAGCAAGAGTCTGAAATGCCAGATTACCTGCCTCCTGAGAAACCTGCATGCAGGTCAAGAAGTAACAGTTATAACTGAACATGGAAAAACAGACCGGTTCCAAATTGGGAAAAGAGTATATCAAAGCTGTATATTGTCACCCTGCTTATTTAACATATATGCAGAGTACATCATGTGAAATACCAGACTGGATGAAGCACAAGCCAGAATCCAGATTGCTGGGAGAAATATCTATAACCTCAGATATGCAGATGACACCACCCTATGGCAGAAAGCAAAGAGGAACTAAATAACTTCTTGATGAAAGTGAAAGAGGAGTGTGAAAATGTTGGCTTAAAACTCAATATTCAGAACACTAAGATCATGGCATCCGGTCCTATCACCTCATGGCAAATACATGGGGAAACAATGGAAACAGCAAGAGACTTTGTTTTCTTGGGCTCCCAAATCACTGCAGATGGTGACTGCAGCCATGAAATTAAAAGATGCTTGCTCCTTGGAAGAAAAGTTATGACCAACCTAGACAGCATATTAAAAAGCAGAGACATTACTTTGCCAACAAAGGTCTGTCTAGTCAAAGCTACGGTTTTTCCACCAGTCATGTATGGATGTGAGAGTTGGACTATAAAGAAAGCTGAGTGCCAAAGAATTGATGCTTTTGAACTGTGTGTGGTATTAGAGAAGATTCTTGAGAGTTCCTTGGAGCAAGGAGATCAAACCAGTCAATCCTAAAGGTAAGTAATCCTGAATATTCATTGGAAAGACTGATGCTGAAGCTGAATCTCCAATACTTAGGCCACCTGATGCAAAGAATGGACTCAAAAAAGACTCTGATGCTGGGAGAGATTGAAGGCAGGAGGAGAAGGGGATGACAGAGGATGAGATGTTTGGATGGTACCACCGACTAGATGGACAAGAATTTGACCAGGCTCCAGGAGTTGGCGATGGACAGGGAAGCCTGGTGTACTGCAGTCCATGGGGTCACAGAGAGTCAGACCCGACTGAGTGACTGAGCAACTGAACTGAACTGAACTGAACTGAGGGTGGGCTTGCTCCATGAGAACTCATTCCCAATGAATCAGTTCAGGACGGAGTCCAACAACACCTCCCCTCTGCAAATGGGTACCCAAACCAAATTGGCTTGTCCTGTAAAGGAAAAGCCCAGATTGAGGAGGAAAAAAATGTTCTTGGTGTGCATACCAGAGCGACTTACCCTCCAGAATTGAGCCCATAGGCTCTTAACACAGAAGGACACACAAAACAAATGAACTGGCTGAACTGTCTGTCGAACTGGGTAGACTTACCTTACAAACCAAGTCTGACTCTAGAAGTCGGTCTGTTCCTTGTCTCGACTGCCAAGCGCTGGGGGCAGCTGGTGCTTCTTCAGGGAACCTTGAAGGAAAGAACATCAGGACAACAAGTGGTCCCACCAGCTTCTGGGTCTTGCCCCAACATTCCCTGTTCGGGGCCAAATAGCCACAAGTAACAATGCTTCTGGCAGGCTAAGCCAAATTTTTACTGAGTCCAAGCTCACTCAGATCACTGCATGACAGGGCAATGGATTCGTTGAGAGATGGGGTGTTGAGGCAGGAAGAGACTTTAATTAGGGAGCCAGCTGACTGAGAAGAAGGCAGGCTAGTGCCCCGAAATAACCATCTTGTCAGGGCCTGGTTGCCAGGTCCTTTATAGGAACAGAGATGGCAGGGAGGTGAGGTAACAAAGAAAAAAGACTATCCAGTCTTTGCAAATGTCCCCTAGAATGGCAAGCCTCAAGCAGGGGAATGTGTTAGTTTCACTCCTCCAGTCCTTCACAGGAGGGCGGCTCAGGTTGCAGGCCATTTTGTTTGCTTACAGTAACAAAAAGGGTTAGAGTCACAGAAGCAGATGCAGTGTCAATTTAAAATTAACCCTTCCGGGTTACAATTCCAATAGCAAACACGCACAACCAGAAAAATCTCCAATGAGAGGTTAAAAGCTGGAACAAGACGGGGTACATATATACAGTAGACTATTTCTCACTTGTTAAAAACAGCTACTGAAATTACGGAATTAAGACACTGTTAGCCGTAGGGACGGACCTTGAAGGATCATAGGCAAAGGGAAGTCAGGCAGAGGAAGACTATGGTATAGGGTGTACCTTCCCAGCAGAATAAAATGAGACATACAAGGCCAAAATTTTACAACCCAAAAAGAGACTCAGAGAATTCAAAGATAAACAAAGGATTCCAGGGGAATAAAATCTGTGAATGACCTTGAATGAATTAGGAAGTCCTTACCCTCATAGACAAGAAACGTGAATATGTAATGGATAATCCACAAGGAATATTCTTTTCTCTCCTTCCATCTGTTAGGTAGGTAGAATAGGGAAAAGGAGTCCAAAATGGTGATGGCTAAGAGATAAGGAAGGGAAAAGCCCACGAAAATAGAACAAAGGAAGATCTGAGGACCGGAGTGAGGACCTCAGGTAGAACAAACAGCACTCCCGGCTGGCCCAGTTACATAGGGCAGCCCAGGAAGAGATAAACATATAAAATGAGGAGCCAAAGCTAGCTGTCTCTCTCTCTTTCCCCCACGCGCTGGGGCGCTCTTCTCTTCTCATGTTTGGGTCGACGTGCCCTCATGCCTCGAAGATGGATTTTCCTGCTATCTTCTAAATAAAATAGAGCTGTAACACTGAGCTGTAACACTGATTTGTCTAAGAGCCATAACATGGTCCATTTGAGACCTGAGAGCTATAACACAATCTATCCAAGATCTGAGAGCTGTGACAGGCCCAGGGGGCTTTAATGTCCGTCACTCCAAATCTTTGTTGTGACGTGATAAGGAACCGAGGAGCATACACTCACGTGACACATCCTTGCACAGATACACAGAAATCTGTAACTCTAAGAGATAACCCACAATAATTATCTCCTAAGTTTTTTCTATCAGTTCAGTTCAGTCTCTCAGTTGTGTCTGACTCTTTGTGACCCCATGGACTGCAGCATGCCAGGCCTCCCTGTCCATTACCAACTCCTGGAGTTTACTCAAACTCATGTCCATTGAGTCGGTGATGCCATCCAACCATCTCATTCTCTGTCATCCCCTTCTCCTCCCACCTTCAATCTTTCCCAGCATCAGGGTCTTTTCAAATGAGTGCTCAAACTACTGCACAACTGCACTCATCTCACACACTAGTAAAGTAATGCTCAAAATTCTCCAAGCCAGGCTTCAACAGTACATGAACTGTGAAATTCCAGATGTTCAAGCTGGATTTAGAAAAGGCAGAGGAACCAGAGATCAAATTGCCAACATCTGCAGGATCATCGAAAAAACAATTGAGTTCCAGAAAAACATTTATTTCTGCTTTATTGACTATGCCAAAGCCTTTGACTATGTGGATCACAATAAACTGTGGAAAATTCTTCAAGAGATGGGAATACCAGACCACCTGACCTGCTTCTTGAGAAACCTATATGCAGGTCAGGAAGCAACAGTTAGAACTGGACATGGAACAACAGACTAGTTCCAAATAGGAAAATGAATATACATCAAGGCTGTATATTGTCACCCTGTTTATTTAACATATATTCAGAGTACATCATGAGAAACGCTGGGCTGGAGGAAGCACAAGCTGGAATCAAGATTGCTGGGAGAAATATCAATAATCTCAGATATGCAGATGACACCACCCTTATGGCAGAAAGCAAGAACTAAAGAGCCTCTTGATGAAAGTGAAAGAGGAGAGTTAAAAAGTTGGCTTAAAACTCAACATTCAGAAAACTAAGATCATGGCATCCGGTCCCATTACTTCATGGCAAATAGAAGGGGAAACAGTGGCTGACTTTATTTTGGGGAGCTCCAAAATCACTGCAGATGGTGACTGCAGCCATGAAATTAAAAGATGCTTACTCTTTGAAAGAAAAGTTATGACCAACCTAGATGGCATATTAAAAAACAGAGACATTATTTTGCCAACAAAGGTCCATTTAGTCAAGGCTATGGTTTTTCCAGCAGTCATGTATGGATGTGAGAGCTGGACTATAAAGAAAGCTGAGCACTGAAGAATTGATGCTTTGGAACTGTGGTGTTGAAGAAGACTCTTGAGAGTCCCTTGGACTGCAAGGAGATCCAACCAGTCCATCCTAAAGGAAATCAGTCTTGAATATTCACTGGAGGACTGATGTTGAAGCTGAAACTCCAATACTTTAGCCACCTGATTAGAAAAACTGACTCATTTGAAAAGTTTTTTCTATGTATACACAGAAAAGTATAACTGAGATAGATAATTCAGAAGGACCTGATGTTCAGCACTCTTCTTATCCTTCTATGGAAAAAAAAAAGAGAGAGAGAGATAGGCCACTCCATAAATACTTATGCCTGCGTCAGGAGGCTGTATGCTGACAACAACCACAAGATTTCAAATTCAGTGTACTGCACTGCAGCATCAAAAAGATGGTAAGAAAAAGAGAGAAAAGCAGTGCCTACTCTCTTATCTCTGACCTCCCTGGCTTGGGATGCTATCACTTCCCTGGAGCCTGGACAGGCTTGGGTCCCACTGCTAAACTGGAGTGATTGACACAACCGGCAGGGTGCTCTTGGTTGATCCTTTTAAAGGTCTACTGTCTCCTACGTTCTGGCTGGGACCAGAGTCCCGAATGGCATCAAGGCCTCAAGCGATGTGAAAGCACGTTTCAGCTAGCCTCGACCTCTCCTAATGCTGGGGATCCCCGCTCAAGCCTTGTTCCTAAGAGTGCAGCCTCCTAGCACTAGCACCTAAGCACCATCAGCAGCATACTGTGGTCCTGGAAAGATTCGCCAGGGCAGGCTGTTTGTGTGATGCTTTAGGGGGAAAGATTACTGAGACTCAAGCCCTTTCAGGTTAGCTCATGAGCACTCATCCCTATTTCGTTGCCAAGAAGCAAACTTTCCCTAAGGTTTTGGTCACCCCAGGAACCAAAGGTAGGCCTGAATAATACTGCCGCCTTGTAGACATTTTCTGGAACTGCATTTTCTCCAGCATTCACTGGCAACTCAAATCACGAGGGCTGGATTTCTGTTGATGACAGAAATTAACATTACCCACCTCAGGAAATGTCCTGCAGCAGGTAATGGAAAAATTCCAAACACAGCTGGCTTTCAGTAACCCAACTGTCAAAGGCAAGTTCTCCTGACAAGCTTTTAGGGAAAAAAGAAAAAAAAAAAAAAAAAGCCAAAACAAAATCAAACCTCCACAACAGGACAAGATACTAAGGATCCCCAATTGCTGGAGGAATGCCATTCAAAACGACAATGGGAAATCAAATCCCACCAGTCACAGATGTCATCATCAGCAATCTACAGCCACTAAATGTGGGAGAGAGCTGGAGGAAAAAGAATCCCCCTAAGCTGTCTCTGGGAATATACATTGGCAACAGTCAGTATAATGGACGGTTTCTAAATGCCTGAAAAAAGACTCTCAGATTAAAACTAGGGTCTGACATTCCCACACCTTGGCCTATATCCTGAGAAAACCATTGATCAAAAGGCTTGGACACCCCAACAAAGCTTCAACACTGCTTCTTATAACCGAGACACACTACCAGCAAAATCTCCACTGAGGGATTAAAGCTGAAACAAGGTCTGGTACATATATACAGTAGACTAGTTTTCACTCATAAAAAGCCATCACTGAAATTAGGTAATTATGACAGTAGTAGCCACAGGGATGGTCCTTGAAGGATCACACACTAAGGGAAGTCTGTCAGGTAGAGGAAGACCATGGTGTATGAGGTACCTTCCAGGCAAAATAGAAGAAGACATACAAGGCAACAAACTTACAATCCAAAATGAGACTCTGAGAACTCAAAGTCCAAGGGAGGGTTCCAGAGAAACATAAGTGAGGGCCCGGGAATGAACTAGGATGTCCATGCCTACATACCGGAGAAGGCAATGGCACCCCACTCCAGTACTCTTGCCTGGAAAATCCCATGGACTGAGGAGCCTGGTAGGCTGCAGTCCATGGGATCTCGAAGAGTCAGACACGACTGAGCGACTTCACTTTCACTTTTCACTTTCATGCACTGGAGAAGGAAATGGCAACCCACTCCAGTTCTTGCCTGGAGAATCCCAGGGACAGAAGAGCCTGGTGGGCTGTCATCTCTGGGGTCGCACAGAGTCTGACACGACTGAAGCGACTTAGCAGCAGCAGCATGCCTACATACACAAGAAATCTGTATTGTAATATATAATCAACAGTGACTGTCCCCTTCCATCCTTTCTATCTTCCATATATAGGCAGCAATCTGTATCTCTAAAGACAGAAATCTGTATCTCTAAGAGATAATCCACAAAAATTATCTCCTAAATTCCTTTCTTTATGTACACAGAAAAGTGTATCTGAGATATATAATTCACAAGGACCTGGTGCTTGGCACTCTTCTCGACCTCCTATGGTAAAAAGTTCAAAAATGCAACAGAGATACACCGTGAATATATTATACCTGAATCTGGCGGCTGCACACTGAGGACAAGCACAACACTGCGAATGTACTATCCTCCAACATAGCATCGGCATGATGTTAAAGAAAAAGAAAAGCAGTGCCTGCTTTATTCCCTCCCATCTCCCTGACTTGGGGTGTGATCCATCCTGGAGCCTGCGCAGGCTTGGGTCTCCAGGCTAGACTGCTATGTTTTTGAGACAGCCTGGCAGGGTGTTCGTTGAACCCTTTTTAAGCCTATATAGTCCGCTGTGCTCTGGCTGGGACCAGAGACCCGAGTGGGATCAAGTCCTCGGAGACCTTGGGGGCAGTAGTCACCTAACCTCCACGTCTGCTGATGCTGAAGTTCCCAGCTCAAGCCTCCTTTCTGAGAGTGCAGACTCCCTAGGCACTGAAGCATAGTCAGCAAGGTGCTGTGGCTCCGGTTGGGATTAGTCTGGAAGCCGTCTGTGGGTGTGTGTGTGTGTGTGTGTGATGCTTTAGGGGAAATAAGTAGTGCGACACAAGCCCTTAAATGTTCGCTGAGGTACATTCCACTCTATTTCACAACCCTGGAAGCCGACTTTCCCTAATGCGCTGTTTGCCCCAGGAACCAGAGTAAGCACCAAAAGTGCTGCCACCTTGTGGAACTTTTCTGTAACTACAACTTGACCAAAGGCTCCTCCAATTCACAAGGGGGCGGGGGTGCTGTCAGTGACAGCTTGCCTCAAGAAAGATCCTGAGGTAAATATTAGAGAAATAAATTGCAAACACGCCCAACTTGCAAGATGCCAATAGAAACGTAAAATTTCCACATATGCCTAACTAAAAGAAAAAGAAAGAAAAAATACCCTAACCACCATAAGACAAGATGCTCAGCATCCCTAATTATTGCAGTAAGAATGCTAATCAAAACAACAAGAAATCAAATTCCACCAGTCAGAATGGCCATTCTCACAAGTCTACAAATGATATATGTGGGAGAGAGCAGAGAGGAACAGGAAACCCCCCACATGGTTGGCGGAAGGATCTACTGGCAACAGCCACTAGAACTGACAGCCTCTGCGCAGCAGGAAAAACAAAATTTAAGAGAGCTAACCCTAGGATCTGACATTCCCACATCTAGGCCTATATCCTGAGAAACCCCTTATTCAAAAATTCACATCACCCCAACATTCACTTCAGCACTACTTAAGAGCCAAGACAAAGACCCCGCAAAATGTCCACTGATAAATTAGCTTTAAAAAGGCCTGGTACTTATAGACAATAGATGGTTATTCAGCCATGAAAAACTGGCAATGAAATTATGAGATCATTCCACTTGTAGCGATAGAAATGGACGCTGGAGGATCACATACTAACTGAAAGCAGCCAGACAGAGGAAGACAAGAGCATATAACGGCCCTTCTAGGCAAAATTTTAAAAAAGATAAAAAGGAACTAAATTACAACACAAAAATTGACTCAGAATTCAAACACAAGAATTTTTTAAAAATAAAAAAGGAAAGGCCAAGGAATTAATTAAAATGTTAGGAATAATACATACACAGAAATTTGTGTCTATACTAGATACTCCACCAGGACCTGATGATCAGCACAGGGAACTATGATGACCTTCAGCAGAAACCTCTATGGCGAAAGAATATAAACAACAGATATGCTGTATGTATATGTCATAAATGAATCAGGCAACTGTACACGGACGGCAAACAGAAAACCGCAAAATTAATATACTCCAACATAGCATAGGCATGGAATTAAAGAAAATAAAAGCATCGCTTTGTTTATTCCCTCCAACCTTCCCGATTTGCACTGCTATTCCATCCCTGGAGCCTGAGTAGGCTTGGGTCCCATCACTGGATTGGGGTGGAGTCGAGACAACCAAGCAATGAGCCCTTAATTGAGACCCCCTCTTAAACCTCTTCTGTCTGGTTTTCCTGACTGAGACCAGAGTCCCTAGTGCTTCCCAATAATGGGGACCCAAACCTCTATCTTTCAGGATCTTGGAAATGTTACCTAGCCCCCAGGACCTCTGGGGCTGGGATTCCCAACTCAAGCTTCCTTTTTGAGAGTGCAGCCTCCTAGGCCCCTCAGCAGGGTGCTCTGGCCCTGGTTGGAATGAATCTGGAGGGAAGGGGTGATGAAGTTTTAGGGGGAAGAAGTGAGACACAATCCCTTAATTTGTTGCTCAGGCACAGTCCACTCCAATTCACAGCCCAGGAAGCCAGGTTGCCCCGATTCTGGTTGCCTAAGGAGAAGGCAAGGGCACCCCACTCCAGTACTCTTGCCTGGAAAATCCCATGGACGGAGGAGCCTGCAATCCATGGGGTCGCTAAGAGTCGGGCACGACTGAGCGATTTCACTTTCACTTTTCACTTTCATGCATTGGAGAAGGAAATGGCAACCCACTCCAGTATTCTTGCCTGGAGAATCCCAGTGACAGAGGAGCCTAGTGGGCTGCTGTCTATGGGGTCGCACAGAGTCGGACACGACTGAAGCGACTTAGCAGCAGCAAGGAACCAGAGGTGGCCCGGGGAAAGTGCTGCCATCTTGTGGACACTTTCTGTAACTACAACTGCACCTCCAGCGCTTGCCGCTGCTGCTGCTGCTGCTGCTGCCAGCGCTTACTGGCACCTCTATCCTCAAGCGTTGGGGTCTGTTACGGACAGCTGTCCTCAGGACATGACCTGGGGCAGGAATTGCAGAAATAAATTCCAAACACAACCGGCTTTCAGGAAGCCAACTTCCACAGGTAAATTTTCCTCAAACTGTTCACGGAAAAAAACAAAGACCCAAACTTCCACCACAGGACAAGATGCTCAGCATCCCTAATTACTGCAGGAACGCCAATCAAAATGAAGACAAGAAATCAAGTCCCATCAGTCCCATCAGAGCATCCTCAGTTCAGTTCAGTCGCTCAGTCGTGTCCGACTCTTTGCGACCCCATGAATTGCAGCACGCCAGGCCTCCCTGTCCATCACCAACTCCTGGAGTTCACTCAGACTCACGTCCATGGAATCAGTGATGCCATCCAGCCATCTCATCCTCTGTCGTCCCCTTTTCCTCCTGCCCCCAATCCCTCCCAGAATCAGAGTCTTTTCCAATGAGTCAACTCTTCGCATGAGGTGGCCAAAGTACTGGAGTTTCAGCTTCAGCATCATTCCCTCCAAAGAAATCCCAGGGCTGATCTCCTTCAGAATGGACTGGTTGGATCTTCTTGCAGTCCAAGGAACTCTCTAGAGTCTTCTCCAACACCACAGTTTAAAAGCATCAATTCTTCGGCGCTCAGCCTTCTTCACAGTCCAACTCTCACATCCCTACCTCAGGAGGCTACACACACTAAGGGCAGGAGAGCCTGAGGAAAGGGAACGCCCCTACACAGCAGGTGGGAAGGCACACTGACAACACCCAGTATAATGGACAGTCTCTAAATGCCTAAAAGTATACTATCAAGACAGGCTAGGTCTAGAATCTGACATGCCCACATCTGGGCCTAGATCCCAAGGAATCCATCATTCAAAGAGGTACATGCACCCAGACTAGCACTGAGACAGCAAAATCTTTATCGACAGATTAAGCTTAAACAAGATGTGCTACATATATACGATGGACTTATTAGCCATAAAAACCAAAACTGAAGTAAGGAAATTGTGTCACTGGTAGCCACGGGGATAGATCTAGAAGGATCATACCCTAAAGGAACTCAGCCAGACAAAGGAAGGTAATAACACGAAATGCCCCTTCTAGGCAAAATCAAAAAAGTGAAACAAAAGAAAGAGTTTACAACCTGAAGACAGGCTGAGAATTCAAATTCAGACCAAGAGTTCAAGAAAAAAGTGAAGGGCCTGGGTTGAATTAGGAGGTTGGGACGAATAGATACACAGAAATCTGTATCTGTAATAGTAATCCACAAGAATTATCAGCTTCCTTCCTTCCTTCCTCCCTTCTGCATACACGCAGAAATCTCTCTCACCTATAAACAGAAATGTGCATCTCTAAGAAATACTACACACAGACTATTTTCTTCCTTCCTTCCTCATATACACAGAACACTGTATGTGAGAGAGATAACCTGCAAGGACCAGATGCTCAGCACATTTCTTGACCTTCTGCAATAAATTCTATGGGTAAAGAACCCCAAAAAAGATTAGATATACTCCGTGGATACGTCATACCTGAATCAGCCGACTGTACACTGACGAGCACAGGGTGGCAGATTGCCTCTACTCCTACACAGCATCGGCATGAAGTCAAAGCAAAGGAGAGAAAATCAAACCAACTTTATTCCTTCCAACCTCCCACATTTGGGCTTCGATGGCATCCCGGGAGCCTGAGTAGGCTGGAGTCCCAAGCTGGACTGGGGTGGGGTCCAGACAGCCTGACAGGGTGCCCTTCATTGAGCCCCTTTTTAGTTTTATTATTATTTCTGAGCCCCTTGAAAATCACTGTCTCCTTGTCTTGGCTGGGACCAGAGTCCCGAGTGGGATCACAGCCTGGAGGACTGTGGAGGCAATAGTCACCCAGCCTGCACATCTCCTGGGCTGGAGCTCCCAGTTCAAGCCTCCTTCCTTAGAGTGCAGCCTCCTAGCACCTAAGTACCTTCAGCTGGGTTCTGTGGCCTCAGTTGGGATTAGTCTGGGGGTCAGGTGTGTGAAGCTTTAGGGGGAAGAAGCAGTGAGACACAAGGCTGCAGGTATTTTGCTCTGGCACATTCCACTCCAATTCACAGCCCAGGAAGCCCACTTTCCCTAAGCTCTGGTTGTCTGAGGAACCAGAGGCAGGCAAGAGAAAGTGCTGCCACCGCCTTGTGGAGACAAGGCGCACCACCTGTGCTTACTGGAACTTCTACTTCAAATGTCTTTGTTGTTCAGTCGCTCAGTCGTGTCCGACTCTTTGGAACCCCATGGACTGCAGCACCCCAGGCTTCCCTGTCCTTCACCATCTCCCAGAGCTTGTGCAAACTCGTGTCC
Organism: Bos javanicus; assembly: GCF_032452875.1. Taxonomy (NCBI): domain Eukaryota; kingdom Metazoa; phylum Chordata; class Mammalia; order Artiodactyla; family Bovidae; genus Bos; species Bos javanicus. The sequence goes on from NC_083872.1 coordinate 43,037,190, forward strand.
ATTGAGTCAGTAATGCCATCCAACCAACTCACCCTCTGTCGTCCCCTTCTCCTCCTGCCTTCAATCTTCCACAGCATCAGGATCTTTTCCAATGAGTCCGTTCTTTGCATCAGATGGCCAAAGTACTGGAGTTTCAGCTTCAGCATCAGTCCTTCCAATGAATATTCAGGACTGATTTCTTTTAGGATTGACTGTTTGGATCGCCTTGCAATCCAAGGGACTCTCAAGAGTCCTGAGAATGGGGACACCTTTTCTCTCGGACCTTTCTCCTTGCTTTCCCTCGCTCTTGTCTAATCTCCCTATGCGGCCGCAATGGGAAATTCTCAGTCCCTGTCCTCAAAATCTACTCCTCTAGGATGCCTTCTCCAAAACCTAAAAGCCTTGGGCTTCCAAGGGGAGTTTCGACCAAAAAGACTTATTTACTAATCTAACACTGTCAGACCACAGTACAGATTTGATAATAGGTCCCAGTGGCCAGAAAACAGAACTCTCGATTTCTAATACTCTACAGGACCTCAATAACTTCTGCCGTCCAAACAGCAAGTGGTCAGAGATCCCTCATGTCCTGTGAATCCTGTTTTACGTCTCAAATACTCTTAGCCCACTCTGGGTGACATATTCCTAACACAGTATCTCCTGATCTCTGTTCAGACTTTTCTTCTTCTTTCGACCCTTCCGATCACAGCCCACCCCCTATCGCTCCCAATCCCCTTGCCGCCGCTCCAGATCTAGTTCGACAACCTCCACCTTATGTCCCCTCTTCCCTGTCTCCTCCTCTAGAGCAGGCCGCTGCTGCTCCCAACCCCAGCCCTAAGACCTCAGCCCCACCCTTTACCCCAAGGGTCCCAAGGCTTTACCCCAAGCTCCCTAGAGCCCCTCCCCATACCAGGTCAGAACAACTTTAAAACAGGAAACTTCGCAGCAGGACTGCGCTCCTTTTCCTGCTCCGCTTCCTAAGGGAAGCAGCTGGAGCAGGAGGCATTGTCTGGGTTCATGTCCCATTCTCCCTCACCGATCTATCTTAAATCGAAAAGCAGCTTGATTCCTTCTCTTCAGACCCTAATTATCTAAAAGAACTCAAGTACCTCATCCAGTCTTACAACTTAACCTGGCATGATATTTACATCATATTTTCCTCCACTCTTCTCTGAGAAGAGAAGGAATGAGTATGGCAAGCCTCGCAGGTGCATGCTGATGAGATACGCAGGACTGATGACACTAAGCCCATGGGGCCACGGCTGTCCCCCTAGATGATGCCAACTGGGATTATCAGGGAGGGAGACCTGGAACAGCAATCCATAATCATATGGTTGCTTGCCTCATTGTGGGCCTTCAAAAGGCAGGACATGAAGCCATCAACTTTGATAATCTCCGGCTAATAATTCAAGGACTAGATGAAAACTGGGCACAATTTTTAACCAGGTTATCAGAAGCCCTACAAAAATATACAAGATTAGACCCCACTTCAACAGAGGGCACCATTGTCCTTAACACCCATTTTATCTCCCAGTACTCCCCAGATATCCGAAAGAAACTAAAAAAGGTAGAAGAAGGCCCTCAAACCCCTCAACAAGACCTTTTAAATTTAGCCTTTAAAAAAAAAAAAAAAGTTCAGCAAACGTTTAAAAAAAAAATTTCTATAACCAGGAAGAGCAGGCAAATCTAGAGAAGGACCAAGGAGATCAGGCTAATGCCATCTTTGGCTAAAAGCCACTGTCCTACATGGCTCCACATTTCCATCAACAAAGACAGGAAGCAGGTTCGATGCAGGATACAGGAGGCTTGGGGCTGGTGCACTGGGATGACCCAGAGGGATGGTATGGGGAGGGAGGTGGGAGGGGAGTTCAGGATGGGAACATGTGTACACCTGTGGCGGATGCATGTTGATGTATGGCAAAACCAATACAGTATTGTAAAGTAAAAAAAAATAAATAAATTAAAAAAAAAAAAAAACAGACAGGAAGCCACCTGGGCCCTGCTTCAAATGCAGCAAAGAAGGTCACTGGGCCCGCTCATGCCTAAAGCTGAGGCCCCCACCAGGTCTGTGTCCCAGCTCTGGCATAAAGCGACATTGGAAGGTCAACTGCCCAAATCTCCCTCTAGGGTTCTGGACATCCTTTCCGGGTCCTGAGCAGGAGTCCTCTGACCCAGCTCTGCCCAGTCTTCTTGGACTCGCTGCTGAAAACTGAAGGTGCCCAGGGCCCCAGGCCTTGATGCTCATCACCTCTACAGAGTCCAGGGTAACTCTCACTGTGGCAGTTAAGCCGATCTCTTTTCTCATCAACCACGGGAGCCACTGCTATGCCTGCCCACTCTGGAAAAACCAAGGTCTCTCAGGTCTCTGTTATGGGGGTTGATGGTTTACTATCTACACTACAAATAACCGAGCCTCTACTTTGCACACTTCAAGATACCCCATTTTCCCATTCTTTTCTCCTACTCCCCAAATGCCCCACTCCTATTCTTGGAGAGACCTTCTCTCAAAATTCAAAGCCTCTATTACTATCACAAACCCACCTTCTGATCTGTAGCCTGGCTACTGCTCCTCAACCTCAACTTCTCTTCCCCCACCCCATTGCCTCCTCATCCATAAACCCCATAGTTTGGGATACAGACAACCCATCTGTCACCTCTCACCATGCTCCAGTTCATATCCGCCCCAAAAAGGCCTCTAAATCCCCCAATCAACCACAGTACTCAATCTCCCAAAAACTCAAGGGTTAAAGCCTATTGTCACTAAACTCCTACATCAGAGCCTCTTGCACCCAAGCCACTCTCCCTATAACACCCCTATCTTACCCATCAAAAAGCCAAATGGCTCCTATCAACTGGTTCAGGACCTGAGACTTATCAATGCAGCTTTTATCCCCATACACCCAGTAGCTCCAAATCCCTATACTCTTCTCTCTCTCATTCCCTCTTCCACTGCCCACTTCACTGTTCTATACCTCAAAGATGCCTTCTTTACCATTCCTTTACACCCAAACTCTCAAGACCTCTTTGCCTTTATCTGTACTGATCCAGACAATCATTGCACCCAACATCTGACAGGGACAGTCCTCCCACAAGATTTTCGTGGTAGCCCTCATTTCTTTGGCCAGGCTCTAGCATCAGACCTAACCTCTCCTGACCTTACTCCGAGTACTGTCCTCCAATGTGTGGTTCTCCTTTGTAGTCCTTTGTTTACACACTCTCAACAGCACATTATACAACTCCTCAATTTTCTAGCCGATTGAGGCTATTGAGTGTCTCCCACCAAGGTCCAGCTCTCTCTTCCTAGAGTCACCCATCTTAGAGTCCTTTTATTACCAATCAAAAGATATACTACTACCGATAGAAAGGCCCTTATATCCACCCTACCAATCCCAACATCAAAAACAGAGATCCTGTCCTTCTTGGGGTTAGCTGGATATCTAAGCCTCTGGATTCCTAATTTCACCCTCTTGGCACAACCCCTATATCAAGCCACCCAAGGAGATCTTTCAGAATCCCTAGAGCTAAAATCAAATATCCATTCAGCCTTTAAGATCCTTAAGCAAACTATTCTCTCAGCTCCAGCTCTCACACTTCCTGACCTTTCTTGCCCCTTTATACTCTACACTACTGAGAGAGACAAAATTGCCCTAGGAGTTTGGGGACAAAATCAGGGCCCCTCCTTCACCCCTGTCACTTATCTATCAAAGCAACTAGATACCACAATTCAAGGATGGCCAGCCTGCCTACACACTCTGGCAGCAGCTGCACTCCTCACTCAGGAAAGTAAAAAGCTTACTTTTGGAGCATCCACAGTCATTCTTTCATTACATGACTTTAGGGACTTACTTTCTCACAAATCCATGATCCTTCTATCTCTTTCACTCATCCAACTAATTCATGTCACCCTTCTTGAATCTCCCGAGTTCTGCTTTGAATGCTGTCCTGCTCTCAACCCCACCACCCTTATCCCTAATTCTTCTGAGCCTCCCCATCCATACTTGCAAAGACGCATTAGAAGACCTGATGCCCCATTTCTCCCACATTTCCTAACCCCCTTTAAATAACCCTGACTTTACTTAGTATATTGATGGCAGTGCCTCTATGACATCAAAAGGAGAATGGTAGTTGGATGTGCAATTGTCTCTGACACCGAAATTATTGAATCCCAACCTCTTCCCTTGGGAACCTCTTCCCAAAAGGTGGAACTTTACCAGAATAATAAACAACCCAAACAAAAAGTGGGGAAAAGACCTAAACAGACTCTTCTCCAAAGAAGACATACAGATGGCTAACAAACACATGAAAAGATGCTCAACATCACTCATATTAGAGAAATGCAAATCAAAATTATAATGAGATATCTCCTCACACCAGTCAGAATGGTCATCATCAAAAAGTCTACAAACGATAAATGCTGGAGAGGGTGTGGAGAAACGGAAATGCTCTTGCACTGTTGGTGGGAATGTAAATTGATATAGCCACTATGGAAGACGGTATGGAGATTCCTTAAAAAACTAGGAATAAAACCACCATATGACCCAGCAATCCCATTCCTAGGCATATACCCTGAGGAGACCAAAACTGAAAAAGACACATATATCCCATTGTTCATTGCAGCACTATTTACAATAGCTTGAACATGGAAGCAACCTAGATGTCCATCAACAGATGGATGGATAAAGAAGTTTTGGTACATATATACAATGGAATATTACTCAGCCATAAAAAGGAACATATTTGAGTCAGTTCTAATGAGGTGGATGAAACTAGAACCTATTATACAGAGTGAAGCGAGTCAGAAAGAGAAAGATAAATACCGTATTCTAATGCATATATATGGAATCTAGAAAAATGGTACTGAAGAATTTATTTACAGGGCAACAATGGAGAAGCAGACATAGAGATTAGACATGGACATTGGGAAAGGGGAGGAGAAGGTGAGGTATATGAAAAGAGTATCTTGGAAACTTACATTACCATATGTAAAATAGATAGCCAACGGGGATTTACTGTATGGCTCAGGAAACTCAAACTGGGGCTCTGTATCAACCTAGAGGGGTGAGATGGGGAGGGAGATGGGAGGGAGGTTCAAAAGGGAGGGGATATATATATACCTATGGCTGATTCATGTTGAGGTTTGACAGAAAACAACAAAATTCTGTAAAGCAATTATCCTTCAATAAAAAGTAAATAAAATTTTTAAAAGGCAGAATTTATTGCACTAACTAGAGCCCTTACCCTCACAGCTAATAAGAGAGCAAACACATACAATGATTCTCAATATGCTTTCCACATCATACATTTCCATCCTGCCATCTGGAAGGAATGAGGCCTCCTATCTACTAAAGGCTCTCCCATAACTAACACTCCCGCTTATACTCCAGCTTTTAAAGGCAACTAACATGCCAACTGAAGTAGGCATCATACATTGCCAAGGTCACCAGGTGACCTCAGATCTCATTTCATGGGGCAACAATACCACAGACAGAGAAGCAAAACAAGCCTCATTCCAATTATCAGCACAACTTATAGTAATCCCCAACATAAAGCCCCTTCACCTCCCCGAAGAAAACACATGATTATTACCAAAGGGAGCACAACCACAAGGAGACTGTTTACAAAAACAGGGTGTTATATCCCTCCCCAATCTCAGGTCACACAGATGCTTACGGACATTCATCAGGCCCTACACATACGTACTAAACCTTTGTCATCTCTTAAGACCTCTTATGGCGTCACCACTTGATGGACATGAGTTTGAGCAAGCTCTGAGAGTTGGTGATGGACAGGGAAGCCTGGTGTGCTGCAGTCCATGGGGTTGCAGAGTCAGACACGACTGAGCAACTGAACTGAACTGAAGACCTCTTATCACCTACCCTGACCTTCTTTCACTCCTACAACAAATCACTCCCTTTTGCATTATCTGCTCCTCAGTCTCCCCTCAGAGAGCCCTAAAGCCTATTCCCTCGTTTCCAACACATCAGGCTCGAGGGCATATCCCAGAAGAGAACTGGCCAATTGACTTCACTCATGAAAATTAAAACTCACGCTCACTTTCAGAGACACTTTCTCAGGGTGGATTGAGGCTTTTCCTACAAGATCAGAAACTGCCCCAGAAACTAAGCAACACAGTTTCTCATAGGAGCAACCATCCCTTGCTTTGGCCTCTCACTCTCTCTCCAATTGGATAATGGGCTAGCTTTTATCTTCCAAATCACTTAACAAGTAATCCAATCCCTTGGCATAACGTGGAAACTACATATTCCTTACAGACCCTCCCTATCCGACTAATCCATAATTGACCTAAATAGGCGATTCAATTCATTCCTCTGTTAATAACTATAGGAATAGCGGCTGGATTGGAACAGGGACAGCAGGACTCACAACTTCTTTAAATTACAACCAAAGGCTTTCTAAAGATCTCACCGAGAGCTAGAAGAAATAGCTACCAGCCTTATCACTATCCAGAGCCAGCTAGATTCCCTGGCAGTTGTGGTCCTCCAACATAGAAGAGGATTAGACCTTCTCATGGCAGAATAAGGGGGCCTGTGTCTATTTTTGGAGGAAGCTTGCTGCCTCTAGGCCAACAAATCAGGCACTGTAAAGGAAGAGAGTGAAAGTTGCTCAGTCATGTCCTTCTCTTTGCGACCCCATGGACTATACAATGCATGGAATTCTCCAGGCCAGAATACTGGACTGGGTAGCCTTTCCCATCTCCAGCGGGTCTTCCCAACCCAGGGATCAAACCCAGGTCTCCTACATTGCAGGCAGATTCTTTACCAGCTGAGCCGCCAGGCTGTAAAGGATGCAGCCAGAAATCTGACAAACAGGGCCTCAAGAATACATCAACACCCCAGTAATTCATGGGAAAACTGGTTAAGCAATTGGAATTGGATGCCTTGGGTCCTACTTCTTCTAGGCCTTCTTCTTCTACTTACCCTTATTTTAATTTTAGCCCATGTTTCATGCATCTTTTTTCAAAATTTCTTCAGGACCACTTATGAGCCTTCCCCAACTGAACTATCCATGAGCTACTTCTAACTCGCTCAAATTAACAAAAACTTTGACCCCACACAAATCCCCTTGACCCACGTTCCAGGCTTTTCTCATCTCACCTCCATGACACCCCTGTTCCATGGGAAGCAGTTACAGAAGATTGACCTTCAGCCCTTATCCCAGATCAAAAAGGCTGAATGATAAGGGTCTACATATGGGCTGATGGTAGATATGGCTCACGATGTTGACCTCGCAAACAAAGAATAAAATCGCAGTGACCCTTGAGACTAACCAAATTGCCCAAACAGCATTCTGTTTTCCTGCTGATACCTACCTTCTCAAGGCTACAAGACCACTGGATTCCAGACTTCCACCTATGTGACCACAGGACTCAACTACAGGCTAAAAATCAACCTCCTTTCAGGGAATTTTTCATTGGTGGGGTGTAAGAAAGACTCTGTCAGAAAGGGAGGACAATGGTTCTCCTTAAGGGTCAGTTACCTTCTCAATTCCCTCCAATAATTTCCCTTTTCTTTGCCTGACTGCAAGCTTACTCTCTTTCCTCTGTCTGCACTTGCCTTACGGTAGCCACAGGGACAGATCTAGAATACTCATACACTAAGGGAACTCAGCCAGACAGAGCAAGACAATAACTCAAGATGTCCCTTCTAGGCAAAATAAAAAGAAAGTGAAAAAAGAACTAATTTACAACCCAAAGAGATTTTATTGAGTCCCAGATTGTTCTGCTCACCACAAAGTGATGTCTCCGCTTTTTAATATGCTGTCTAGGTTAGACACAGCTTTTCTTCTAAGGAGCAAGCATCTTTTAAATTCATGGTTGCAGTCACCATCTGCAGTGATTTGGGAACCCAAGAAAGTGAAATCTGTCACTCCTTCCACTTTTCCCCCTTCTATTTGCCATGAAGTGATGGGACCAGAGTGAGCACACCATCGTGATTATCTGGGTCGTGAAGATCTTTTTTGTACATTTCTTTTGTGTATTCTTGCCATTTCTTCTTAATACCTTCTGCTTCTGTTAGGTCCCTACCATTTCTGTCCTTTAAAGAGCCCATCTTTGAATGAAATGTTCCCTTGGTATCTCTGATTTTCTTGAAGAGATCTCTAGTCTTTCCCATTCTATTGTTTTCCTCTATTTCTTTACATTGATTGCTGAGGAAGGCTTTCTTATCTCTCCTTGCTATTCTTTAGAACTCTTCATTCAAATGGGTATATCTTTCCTTTTCTCCTTTGCTTTTTGCTTCTCTTCTTTTCTTAGCTATTTGTAAGCCCTCCTCAGAGAGCCATTTTGCTTTTTTGAATTTCTTTTTCTGGGGGATGGTCTTGATTTCTGTCTCCTGTATAACGTCTCACACCTCCATCCATAGTTCATCAGGCACTCTGTTTATCAGATCTAGTCCCTTAAATCTATTTCTCATTTTCACTGTATAGTCATAAGGGATTTGATTTAGGTCATACTTGCAAAGAGTCGGACACGACTGAGCAACTGAACTGAATGGTCTAGTGGTTTTCCCCACTTTCTTCAATTTAAGTCTGAATTTGGCAATAGAAGTTCATGATCTGAGCCACAGTCAGCTCCCGATCTTTTTTTTTTTTTTTTGCTAACTATATAGAGCTTCTCCATCTTTGGCTGCGAAGAATATAATGAATCTGATTTCAGTGTTGACCATCTAGTGATGTCCATGTGTAGAGTCTTCTCTTTTGTTGTTGGAAGAGGGTGTTTACTATGACCAGTGAGTTCTGCTTGGCAGAACTCTATTAGCCTTTGCCCTGCTTCGTTCTGTACTCCAAGGCCAAATTTGTGTGTTACTCCACGTGTTTCTTGACTTCCTACTTTTGCATTCCAGTTCCCTATAATGAAAAGGACATCTTTTGGGAGTGTTAATTCTAGAAGGTCTTGTAGGTCTTCATAGAGCCATTCAACTTCAGCTTCTTCAGTATTACTGGTTGGGGCATTGACTTGGATTAGCATGATAATGAATGGTTTGCCTTGGAAACAGAGATCATTCTGTCGTTTTTGAGATTGCATCCAAGTACTGCATTTTGGACTCTTTTGTTGACTATGATGTCTACTCCATTTCTTATAAGGGATTCCTGCCCACAGTAGTAGATGTAATGGTCATCTGAGTTAAATTCACCCATTCCAGTCCATCTTAGTTCGCTGATTCCTACAATGTCCATGTTCACTCTTGCCATCTCCTGTTTGACGACTTCCAATTTGCCTTGATTCATAGACCTAACATTCCAGTTTCCTATGCAATATTGCTCTTTATAGCATCGAACCTTGCTTCTATCACCCGTCCCATCCACAGCTGGGTGTTGTTTTTGCTTTGGCTCCATCCCTTCATTCTTTCTGAAGAATGAAAGAGTCCTCACACTCACCTAGAGCCAGACATCCTGGAATGTGAAGTCAAGTGGGCCTTAGGAAACATCACTATGAACAAAGCTAGTGGAGGTGATGGAATTCCAGTTGAGCTATTTCAAATCCTAAAAGATGATGCTGTGAAAGTACTGCACTCAATATGCCAGCAAATTGGAAAACTCAGCAGTGGCCACAGGACTGGAAAAGGTCAGTTTTCATTCCAATCCCAAAGAAAGGCAATGCCAAAGAATGCTCAAACTACCACACAATTGCACTCATCTCACACGCTAGTAAAGAAATGCTCAAAATTCTCCAAGTCAGGCTTCAACAATACGTGAACCATGAGCTTCCAGATATTCAAGTTGGTTTTAGAAAAGGCAGAGGAACCAGAGATCAAATTGCCAACATCTGCTGGATCATCAAAAAAGCAAGAGTTCCAGAAAAACATTTATTTCTGCTTATTGACTATGCCAAAGCCTTTGACTGTGTGGATCACAATAAACTGTGGAAAATTCTGAAGGAGATAGGAATACCAGACCACCTGACCTGACTCTTGAGAAACCTGTATGCAGGTCAAGAAGCAACAGTTAGAACTGGACATGGAACAACAGACTGGTTCCAAATAGGAAAAGGAGTATGTCAAAGCTATATATTGTTACCCTGCTTATTTAACATATATGCAGAGTATATCATGAGAAATGCTGGGCTGGAGGAAGAACAAGCTGGAATCAAGATTACTGGGAGAAATATCAATAACCTCAGATATGCAGATGACACCACCCTTATGGCTGAAAGTGAAGAAGAACTAAAGAGCCTCTTGATGAAAGTGAAAGAGGAGAGTGAAAAAGTTGGCTTAAAGTTCAACATTCAGAAAACTAAGATCATGGCATCTAGTCCCATCACTTCATGGGAAATAGATGGAGAAACAGTGGAAAACAGTGGCAGACTTTATTTTTAGGGGGGTTCAAAAATCACTAAAGATGGTGATTGCAGCCATGAAATTAAAAGACACTTACTCCTTGGAAGGAAAGTTTTGACCAATCTGGATAGCATGTTAAAAAGCAGTGACATTACAAAGGTCAACAAAGGTCCATCTAGTCAAGGCTATGGTTTTTCCAGTGGTCATGTATGGATGTGAGAGTTGGACTATACAGAAAGCTGAGTGCCGAAGAATTGATGCTTTTGAACTGTGGTGTTGGGGAAGATCTTGAGAGTCCCTTGGACTGCAAAGAGATCCAACCAGTCCCTCCTAAAGGAGATCAGTCCTGGGTGTTCATTGGAAGGACTGATGTTGAAGCTGAAACTCCAATATTTAGCCACTTGATGCAAAGAGCTGACTCATTGGAAAATACCCTGATGCTGGGAAAGATTGAGGGCAGGAGGAGAAGGGGAAGACAGAGGATTAGATGGTTGGATGGCATCACCAACACAATGGACATGGATTTGGGTAGACTCTGGCAGTTGGTGATGGACAGGGAGGCCTGGCGTGCTGCGGTTCACAGGATCGTGAAGAGTCGGACACGACTGAGTGACTGAACTGAACTGAACAGATGGGACCAGACGCCATGATCCTGGTTTTTTGAATGTTGAGTTTTAAGCCAGCTTTTTCACTCTCCTCTTTCACCTTCATCAAGAGGCTCTTTAGTTTCTCTTCACTTTCTCAAGTGAGTGGCTTATCTTTAGGAATGCAACCAGTGCGATTTATCACATTAAAGATCAGAGGGGGGAACCACTGTAATTTCTATCAAGAATTACACTTGAACCAGAGTAATTAGGCTACAAAGAAGAGATGAAAGTCGTAGGAATTGAAAAGTAAGAAATACAAAGCCATCATGTATTGTATACAATATGATGATGTCAAAAATCCAAACCATTTTTAAAATAAATTTGAATTTAAGATGATCACTGATTATAGGCCAGTGATCCATTGTGTTCCTTTATAAAAATAAAAAGAAACTGAAAAGAAAATAATTTAAAATATAATTTACCAAAAGTGTGTAAAAGACCAAACACTTAGGAATAAATCTAGTACAAGTTAGACTGCAAACTACAAAATACTATTTTGCACTAAGAAAATTAAAGGGGAAACATTTAAAGACATAAATAGAGGATATATCAGATTTGTGGATTAAAATTTTCAATATTGTAAAGCTATCAGCTGTACCCAGATTCATCCATAGACTTAATCTTAATTAAAATCCCTGTAGAATACTCCAGTAATTTTTTTTAAATCCCAGTAGAAGTTGTTGTGGAAATTATCAAGATGGCTGTAAAATCATATGGCAAGTCAAAGGGTTTAGCATGTTCAAGCAAGAACAAAGCTGGAGAATTTACATCATCATCTATGGAGAATTTTTATTATAAGATGATTAACACAGTAGGAAATTGGGAGAGAAAGCCCAACTAAGGGAACAGAATTGAGAATTTAGAAGGAGATACACACATACAGAGAATTACCTGGTTTATGATAACAGAGACAGTGTAATGGAATGACTTTTTAATGATGGTTCTGGGTTGATTGGCTCACTATAGGGGAACAAAATGCCTTGAAACCCAGCATAAAAAAAATCAATGTCCAATGTATTCCAGGTGTAAAAATGAAACATGGAATCATATGACTAACATCCTGGGAATATTAAATATGCCATAAACATTGTTGTATTACATTGCTTCTCCATTTTTGTTTATGAAGTGTGCATGGGTGCTCAGTCATGTCTCTTTGAGGTACTTACTAACTACTTGTTAACTGCATGAAACAGTGGTTTAACTCAAAATATGAATTGAATGATTACATTCTTTCTTTGTAGAAAATATTTATAACTCCAACTATAACATTATAAGTCTTTTTGCTATAGACATCTTTTCTGTGTGGTATTTAATGAGGTAAGCCATCCATTGATGTAACACATGCAAAAGATAGGCATTCTACTTTAAATTACATATTAATCACATTAGAATGGTTTAAGAGAAAAATGTTAATGCCTTTACAAATGTTGCCATTTTTATATGTTTCTGTACACTTAAGAGGAATTCAGGAATGCTGTATTTTCCCCATCTAGAAAGGTCTGCATTCTCTTATCCCTGTACAGTATCCAAGAAATCTATCAAGGTTATCCTTCCTGAATAACATCAAGGAAATGATTTTTGCTTCCTTCCTGAACTTCTGTACTCTCTGTACTTATTGGTCACTTATTAAACACTGCCTCTCTTTGTTAGAAAATTAAAGTGTTAGTCTCTCAGTCATGGCCAACTCTTTGCGACCCCATGGACTATACCCCGCCAGGTTTCTCTGCCCATGAGATTTTCCAGGCAACAATACTGGAGTAGCTTGCCATTCCCTTCTCCAGGAGATCTTCCCAATCCAGGGATCAAACCTGGATCTCCCACACTGCAGGCAGATTCTTTATCAACTGAGATACCAAGTGTAGTATAAAGCTGTGTGGCTCCAGATGAATTTTAAACCCTTTTGCTGGAGATAGAAATCACACCTATTTACCAATAATCTAACATAGCATAATTTAATTAACTAGTTACAAAGACTGATCAAGATTGAGCTCTCTAATATATAATATATGAAACAAATATTCAAATATTAAGAATAATATCTCTTGAAGATATAATAAAAGTTATAATTAACGTCCAAGTAATGGAATTCGCAAGGAAGTCTGGGGTTGAAGAACAAAAACAAAACCTATTCAAGGAAGTCTGGGTTTAAAGAACAAAAATAAAATCTATTCAAAAACAAAGGTCTTGTATGTCTAGAAGGTCTTGTAGGTCTAGAAGGTCTTGTAGGTCTTCATAGAACAGTTGAATTTCAGCTTCTTTGGCATTTGTGGTTGGGGTATAAATAAAACTGCTTATAAACCTTCAGAGATGGTAGAATGCTAAAATATTGTGAAAAATCAAACCTATTCCACTTAGTTCCCAACATATTCAGAAAAGGCAAAGAGGAGATCCAATAGTTTTTATCAACCAGTCAGTTGCTAAGCAACTCATCACTAAGATGGATGTAAAGTGCCTTGATAATGATAATGGGCATCAGGGGATGTCCTTGCAGTAGTCCAGTTACACAATCATAGGGAAATACAAAAATAAAGAAGGATAAAGCCAGGTAGCCTTCAGATGCTAACCTCAAACAACTGACCTTTGAAAAGGTCTTCTGTCATAACACAAACGTAAGTACTAAACACTTGACCATTTCACAGCAGATATTCTTCATTACAGAAGTACTTCATGAGTCACAAGAGTACTACGAAAATAATCTGATTAATGATGTGCTTAAAATAAAAGAAAAATCTTCATTTTCATCTTCATTTTCATCTTTTCAATTTATGTTGTAAAGTAGTATGCTTAAAATTAAATCCCAAGTTCTCAAGTTATTATCACTGTCATTTTCACTGCTGATGAGTAAAATTTCATTTACGATTTAAAAAAAAGTTCTAAAAAGTACTCGTTGCATGGGAAGTTTCTTGAAAATGCACCAGGTACCTTTTATTAACTAGTGGCAATTAAATTTTTTATAATTAGACAGTCATGCAGAGAAATAAGAGCATACTGAAATTAAAGAGGATAATAAAATAGTAGAGGTAAAATAAAGTCCTAATTGTTGAAAATCTCAAAAATGACAGAATGATTTCTGTTCATTTCCAAGGCACACCATTCAATATCACAGTAATTTAAGTCTGTGCCCCAACCACTAATGCCGAAGAAGCTGAACTTGAACAGTTCTGTGAAGACCTACAAGAACTTATAGAACTAAAACCAAAAAAAGATGCCCTTTTCATTATAGGAAACTTGAAGGGCAAAGTAGGAAGTCAAGGGATACCTGGAGTAAAAGGCAAATTTGGCCTTGGAGTACAAAACGAAGCAAGTCAAAGGCTAACAGAGTTTTGCCGAGAGAACACACTGTTCATAGCAACACCCTCTTCCAACAACACAAGAGAAGACTCTATACATGGACGTCCCCAGATGATTAATACTAAAATCAGGTTGATCATATATTTTGCAGCCAAAGATGGAGAAGCTCTATACAGTCAGCGAAAACAAGACCAGAAGCTGACTGTGGCTCAGATCATGAACTCCTTATTGCCAAATTCAGACTTAAATTGAGGAAAGTGGGGAAAACCACTAAACTATTCAGGTATGACCTAAGTCAAATCCCTTATGATTATATGGTGGAAGTGACACATAGATTCAAAGGATTAGATCTGATAGAGTGCCTGAAGAACTAAAGACGAAGGTTCGTGACATTGTACAGTAGGCAGGGATCAAGACCATCCCCAAGAAAAAGAAATGCAAAAAGGCCAAACCGTTGTCTGAGGAGGTCTTATAAATAGCTGTGAAAAGAAGAGAAGCAAAAAGCAAAGGAGAAAAGGAAAAGTATACCCATTTGAGTGCAGAGTTCCAAAGAATAGCAAGGAGAGATAAGAAAGCCTTCTTCAGTGATCAATGCAAAGAAATAGAAGAGAATAATAGAATGGGAAAGACTAGCGATCTCTTCAAGAAATTTAGAGATACCAAGGGAACATTTCATGCAAAGATGGGCTCAATAAAGGAGAGAAATGGTATGGACCTAACAGAAGCAGAAGATATTAAGAAGAGAAGGCAAGAATACACAGAACAACTGTACAAAAAAGATCTTCATGACCCAGATAATGATGATGGTGTGATCACTCACCTAGAGCCAGACATCCTGGAATGTGAAGTCAAGCGGGCCTTAGGAAACATCACTATGAACAAAGCTAGTGGAGATGATGGAATTCCAGTTGGACTATTTCAAATTCTAAAACATGATGCTGTGAAAGTGTTGCACTCAATACGCCAGCAAATTTGGAAAACTCAGCAGTGGCCACAGGACTGGAAAAGGTCAGTTTTCATTCCAATCTCAAGGAAAGGCAATGCCAAAGAATGTTCAAACTACTGCACAATTGCACTCATGTCACACACTAGTAAAGTAATGCTCAGAATCCTCCAAGCCAGGCTTCAACAGCACATGAACCGTGAACTTCCATATGTTCAAGCTGGATTAGAAAAGGCAGAAGAACCAGAGATCAAATTGCCAACATCTATTGGATCATTGAGAAAGCAAGAGAGTTTCAGAAAAACATCTACTTCTGCTTTATTGACTATGCAAAGCCTTTGACTGTGTGGATCACAACAAACTGGACATCTCTTCAAACAAAAAAATCCATCTCTTCAAGAGATGGAATACCAGACCACCTGACCTGCCTCCTGAGAAATCTGTATGCAGGTCAGGAAGCAACAGTTAGAACTGGACATGGAACAACAGACTGGTTCCAAATTGGGAAAGGAATAAGTCAACACTGTATATTGTCATGCTGTGTATTTAACTTATATGCAGAGTACATCATGAAAAACGCTGGGCTGGAAGAAGCACAAGCTGGAATCAAGATTTCTGGGAAAAATATCAATAACTTCAGATATGCAGATGACACCACCCTTATGGCAGAAACCAAAGAAGAACTAAAGAGCTTCTTGATGAAAGTGAAAGAGGAGAGTGAAAAAGTTGGCTTAAAGCTCAACATTCAGAACACTAAGATCATGGCATCTGATCCCATCACTTCATGGCAAATAGATGGGGAAACAATGGAAATAGTGACAGACTTTATTTTCTTGGGCTCCCAAATCACTGCAGATGGTGACTGCAGCCATGAAATTAAAAGATGCTTGCTTCTTGGAAGAAAAGTTATGACCAACCTAGACAGCATATTAAAAAGCAGAGACATTACTTTGCCAACAAAGTTCCATCTAGTCAAAGCTGTGGTTTCCATTAATCATGTATGGATGTGAGAGTTGGGCTATAAAGAAAGCTGAGTGCCAAAGAACTGATGCTTTTGAATTGTGGTGTCGGAGAAGATTCTTAAGAGTCCCTTGGACTGCAAGGAGATCAAACCAGTCAATCCTAAAGGAGATCAGTCCTGAATATTCATTGGAAGGACTGATGCTGAAGCTGAAACTCCAATACTTTGGCACCTGTTGCGAAGAGCAGACTCATTTGAAAAGACCCTGTTGCTGGGAAAGATTAAGGCAGGAAGAAAAGGGAACGACAGAGGATGAGATAATTGGATGCCATCACCAACTCGATGGACATGAGTTTGAGCAAGCTCTGTGAGCTGTATGCACCTTTCCTCTTGATCATAAATTCTCAGGAGCTACAGATAACGACCCTCTACAAACTGATGACAGTAGATAATCTTGTGATTTTCCTGTTGGCTCAGACGGTAAAGAATCTGCTGCAATGCAGGAGACCCAGGTTCGATCCCTGGGCTAGGAAGATCCCATGGAGGAGGGTATGGTAACTCACACCAGTAATCTTGCCCTGAGAATCCCATGGACAGAGGAGCCTACTGGGCTACAGTCCATAATCTGGTTGTGTGAGCACACACCATTAATGTCATGAGCTGTTTCTGCTTTCAGGTTCAGCCCAGAGTGTTCTACATGTGAGTGTCTTATGTATAACAGAGCAGACTTCAAAGGGAAATGAATGGTACTCTTCAATTTTCTTCCTCTCAGGGTAATTTTAAAATTATGTTCCCTCTGTTTCATTTATGTCCTCAAAGTAAGTTAGACCATCTTACCACTGACAAGACTTGCCAAGAGCTACACAAAACAAGGTTGAAAAAAGTTGGGACTAAAAGAAAGTGCAATATTTTTTTGACTAAATATCTTTCACTGAACGTTTTCTAAAAGTTACATTTGTATCTCAATTTCTGAAGATAAATTTTTATAATTTAACAAAAACCTAAATTAAAAGTAAAATGTCTTTGATAAATTCTATATGAACCCTTGAAATGCATAAAAGTGATAAGCTAGTTCATGGTGCTGATTGAATTCACATGTCAACTGTCAGGTGCGGTGTGAGTGGCTCTGAGCTGAGAGCTCTGTTGTTTTTCAGTCGTTCAGTCATGTTCGACTCTTTGTGACCCCATGGACAGTAGCCCCCCTGGGTCCTCTGTCCATGGGGTTCTCTAGACAAGAATACTGGAGTGGGTTGCCATTCTCTTTTCCAGGGTATCTTCCCAACCCAGGGATTAAACCCACATCTCCTACATTGGCAGGCAGGTTCTTTACCATTGAGCTACCTGGGAAGCTCCCCCCACTCACCCCAACTCCTTTAAGCCAAGGTTACTGGCCTGCTGTTTATTCTGTGGAAGCTGAAATAGAAACCACAGCCAGCTCCCTGCCCCTCCTCAGCACAGACCAAGTAGGCAGCTCACCCCTCCCACCATCATGCCTCACCGAGCATCCTCTGGCCAGTATTTTTCCAATGGAATCACTGAACAGGCCATTTTCATATATTCTGTGTAGATTAAGTACAAAGAGCATTGTGTACCTTCATTAAAATAGAAACCTAATTGTTCCGACATAACAAACAGAAATGAAGTGTTATTATTAACAAATAAAAAGACCAACACCTTTGGCAGTTGCCAAGGGTTTTCACAGATGTCTACCTTCAAAGAGTCAGTTCTTTCTCCTTTTCCACTCCATTTAATCAATCGGAAAAGGCAAGTCTGCTTTTTTTAAAAGCCACATTTCCCAATAGGAAGTCAAAAGCCCAGGAAACAACTATGGAAAATGGGGCAGAGCAAAATGCAACAGCCATTCATGCTGTTTAAAGTTTTCCTGAACATCCGGAACACGATAGATCAGTTTACAACAAAGCTGCTAAGGGAATACATGGACAAAAATGGAAAATGTACGTATCAGCAACTCCAGATGACATGGTTTTGAAGATTAACTGATAGCCAAGAGAATAAAAACAATGGGTCAAATGACAAGCTAAAGGGAAAAGGGAAGTCACTGAGTCGTGTCTGACTCTTCGCGACCGCATGGACTGCAGCCTACCAGGCTCCTCCGTCCATGGGATTTTCCAGGCAAGAGTACTGGAGTGGGATGCCATTGCCTTCTCCATTTGTATATATAGCCCCAGGTAATTTTAATTTCAGAACTACTGGTATAGAAAATATTAATAAGATTCTTTTCAACTCTAAGATACCAAGATTTTAACTAAGTGGATGTCTAATAATTGCTAATGCTTTAGAAGTCAAACAAAAACCAGGGGAAGTAGAAAACACAGGTTCAAAAAAAGAATCAATGTGGCAAAACAGAAAACAAGTTTATGGTTGCCAGAGAATGGGGTGGGGCAGACAATGATAAATTGGGAGACTGGGATGGCATATACACACTACTGTATATAAAACAGGTAACTAATAAGAGCTTGTTGTATAACACAGGGAACTCTACTCAATACTCTGTGATGGCCTATATGGGAAAAAATTTTTTAAAAAAAGAGTGGGTATATGTATACATACAACTGATTCAATTTGCTATATACCTAAAACTAATACAACATTGTAAACCAACTGTACTCTGTTAAAAAATTTTTAAAAAAGGAAACGCGTACTTTTGGAATGACTATTAAATGCTTCCCCGCTAAAAAGAAAACAAATGAGAAATCCTGCTATACCTCTTTGAATAACTTGGAAAAGAAGCAAATAAGCAATAAAGGCCCAAGGGCCTTTAGTATGTTCAGCTATGCAACTTGTAAATAAGGAATCTTACAGTTAATACTGTTCACATATTAAAGCACTTAATATAATGGACAACATTGCTGATCTATCGATGTATATAATTATTGGGCATTAGAAATTGGTCATATCAAAGTTTCTGGAAAAAATTTAAATATGACCTTTTTTCTTGAGGTAGAAAATAAATTTATAGATTTTTAATGTCTGGAACCTCATGGGAAATAATAAATAATAAGATGCATGTTTAAGGAATGTCACTCCAGATAATTACCAATGCCTTTCTTTAAAAAAAATGATCTATCATAAAATGATGATATGAAACCTTTACTAATTGAGTATTGTATTCTACTGGAAATTAGGCAGCTCAGGTCACTTGCTGCTCATTATTATGCAAATTGTGCAAGTAACTTAACCTCAGATCAGATCAGATCAGATCAGTCGCTCAGTCGTGTCTGACTCTTTGCGACCCCTCGAATCGCAGCAGGCCAGGCCTCCCTGTCCATCACCAACTCCCGGAGTTCACTGAGACTCACGTCCATCGAGTCAGTGATGCCATCAAGCCATCTCATCCTCTGTCATCCCCTTCTCCTCCTGCCCCCAATCCCTCCCAGCATCAGAGTCTTTTCCAATGAGTCAACTCTTTGCATGAGGTGGCCAAACCTCAGTGAACCTCAATTTCCTCATCTATAAATGGGGATGATAAAAGTATTTGCTCCATAGCGTTACGTCAGGGAATAGCATTGGCAGAGTGCCTAGATCATGTCTTGTTAGCATGAAACACTGGGTAAAGTCAAACTTTATGGACTTTGGTGTTATGGTTTTAAATATTGGCTTAAATATTGAAATGAGACTATTATAATATCAGTAGTTATCAGGAAATTTATAGAATCTGACCCAAGATTCTATGAAGAGTTCTTTTACCTAGTGGGAAGGTTAGGTTCAGCATAGGATAGTGGAGGGCAGCTACGAGAACAAAGAAATCTATTTCATCACAATACTTCAATGGACTTAAATTCTTCAGTCAACTTCTTACAAATCTGTTAAATTAATAAATGCCTTAAATAATATCAACTTATCAAGTTATTCAGTACCCCAAAGAATAAAACAGGTGCCTTAGAGAAAACTTAAGCTGTTCTTTAAAGAATATGTTCCAATTATACTTTATATGTTTCTGTTCTTTAAAAAGAAATGCTTAATTTTTTCATCTAGAGCATTGCATAATGACAGATGGGCATTTTTTTCTGTAATTATTCTGATACAGTATGAATAACCAACAGGTACAGAAATTAGTTTCACTCAAAGGGGAGAAATTTAAATTGTGGTAAGAAGAATGAAAATTTTGTTAATTTCCATTTTCTATTGAAAATAAGAACAAAAAAGTGAAAGCATCCAAAAAATTGCCATTGTGTCTTCTGCCACAGAGATAATTCTTTGAAAATTCTGTCTTGATAGCATTTATTCAACAGCATTCTCAGAACTTTGCACAGTAAATTCTCTGGAATATGGAAGGAAGGGAATGACAGTAATTTGCTGTACCATTATGTAAGATTCCCACTGTTAACAACAGCTTCTCTTCCCTTTCTTACTGGCAGAGAGTATATTGTGAGTTTTACTCACGATCCCAGTAATGCTTAGCCCACACAACCCTATTTCTTTGTAAACTCTGAGGAATAAACACCCTATTGACCCCCTCACATCAAGACTTCCTGCAAGAAAATCTAATGAAAAATAAACCATTGATTATTCTTTTAGTGTTATGCCAGTATCTCTGGTTCGGAGAAGGCAATGGCACCCCACTCCAGTACTCTTTCCTGGAAAATCCCATGGACGGAGGAGTCTGGTGGGCCACAGTCCATGGACACTACTGAGCGACTTCACTTTCACTTTTCACTTTCATGCACTGGAGAAGGAAATGGCAACCCACTCCAGTGTTCTTGCCTGGAGAATCCCAGGGATGGAGGAGCCTAGTGGGCTGCTGTCTATGGGGTCGCACAGAGTCGGACACAACTGAAGCGACTTAGCAGCAGCAGCAGTATCTCTGGCTATCTGTTTACAAAGTACATTGGCTAGTGGGTTATGTCTTTCAGACTATTTTTCTGAATGGCTTAATGGTTCAATCTGGCCTCGTTGAGGTGGATTCACATCAAAGAAAATGTGAATTCAGATTACCATCTTTGTAAGTTTTTACATTCTCCAGAAATCGACTTTACGTTAGTGCTGATAGCATGTCTCGTTGCAGGGCAATTTCATGCATTCAAAACAAATTCTTAACCTTTGTCATAAAAATATGAAGGGCTACGTATAAAACAAGTTAGCTTCACTTAAGATCCTAAAGCTGGGATGAAACCATAATCAACCAGTCCTCAGAACTGATCTGAAAAAGGTAAGATCCTAATGGGTAAATAATTTTGTTAAGCTTCTAGGAATAAGAGATGCAGAAACTTCTGACACCACAGGAGCTTCTCAGTCTTAAAAAATCTAGATTTAGAAACATGGGAAAAAATCTGGTACCTGGTATCCATTAGTAAGTAAAGCATTCTAGGATGAAGTCTAGCCTAGATTAGGAACAGAATAGATACACATTAGCGACACATGAATGCATGCTAAGTTGCTTCAGTTCAGTTCAGTTCATTTGCTCAGTTGTGTCCAACTCTTTGCAACCCCATGAATTGCAGCACGCCAGGCCTCCCTGTCCATCACCAACTCCTGGAGTTCACTCAGACTCACATCCATGGAGTCAGTGATGCCATCCAGCCATCTCATCCTCTGTCGTCCCCTTCTCCTCCTGCCCCCAATCCCTCCCAGCATCAGAGTCTTTTCCAATGAGTCAACTCTTTGCATGAGGTGGCCAAAGTACTGAAGTTTCAGCTTTAACATCATTCCTTCCAAAGAAATCCCAGGGCTGATCTCCTTTAGAATGGACTGGCTGGAACTCCGTGCAGTCCAAGGGACTTTCAAGAGTCTTTTCCAACACCACAGTTCAAAAACATCAATTCTTCGGTGCTCAGCTTTCTTCACAGTCCAATTCTCACATCCATACATGACCACAGGAAAAACCATAGCCTTGACTAGACAGACCTTTATTGGCAGTGTAATGTCTCTGCTTTTGAATATGCTATCTAGGTTGGTCATAACTTTTCTTCCAAGGAGTAAGCGTCTTTTAATTCCATGGCTGCAGTCATCATCTGCAGTGATTTTGGAGCCCAAAAAATAAAGTCTGACACTGTTTCCACTGTTTCCCCATCTATTTCCCATGAAGTGATGGGACCAGATGCCATGATCTTTGTTTTCTGAATGTTGAGCTTTAAGCCAACTTTTTCACTCTCCACTTTCACTTTCATCAAGAGGCTTTTTAGTTCCTCTTCACTTTTTGCCATAAGGGTAGTGTCATCTGCATATCTGAGGTGATTGATATTTCTCCTGGCAATCTTGATTCCAGCTTGTGCTTCTTCCAGCCCACCTTTTCTCATGATGTACTCTGCATAGAAGTTAAATAAGCAGGATGACAATATACAGCCTTGACGGACTCCTTTTCCTATTTGGAACCAGTCTGTTGTTCCATGTCCAGTTTTAACTGTTGGTTCCTGTCCTGCATATAGGTTTCTCAAGAGGCAGGTCAGGTGGTCTGGTATTCCCATCTCTTTCAGAATTTTCCACAGTTTATTGTGATCTGCACAGTTGCTTCAGTTGTGTCCAACTCTGTGGGACCCTATGGACTGCAGCTTGCCAGGCTCCTCTGTCCACAGAATTCTCCAGACAAGAATACTGGAGTGGATTGCCATGTCCTCCTCCAGGGGATCTTCCTGACCCAGAGGGCAAACATGCATCCCTTACATCTAACCTGCATTGGCAGGCAAATTCTTTACCACTAACACCACCTGGGAAACCCATGCTTTAGTGAATGAGATAGCAATTCTATGTGTTATACATAGATTACATACACAGAGTAGCATGCATTCAGTTACTCATTCATTCAACAAATATTCATTGACTTTATATCAAATGCCTTTCTCTCTATGCTGCATTAGGGCAATGCCAAGATATTCACCTTTGCACAATGCCTATACTTAAGAACTTAATAGTTGAGGAAAATAAAGACTCTGATGTACCTGATTTTAGTGTATCATTAAGTGCTGAAAAAAGAGTTACACAAAAAGAAATCTGGGGTAAACCATCTTGTGGGTCTCCATTCATAATAGCAAGGGATTGAGTCAGATAATCTCATTTCTTTCAGCTCGCAAAATTCCATGATTTTGTTTTACGTATACAAATAATCTGTAAGGCTGCAAACCCATTTTAAATCATAAAAATTCTTTGTCCCAATTTGTTAATCATAGAATATGCCTTGTTTTTTTTCAATGTCATAAAGATAATGCTCTGTAAAGCATTCCTCAATATCTTGTTATAAAGTCTGTTTGTATTCTTAATTATAGTTACTGTTTTACATAAGACTGTTTATTTTAATTTTGATACATGCTGATATGACTTCCCTCATAACTCAGTTGGTAAAGAATCTGACTGTAATGCTGGAGACCTAGGTTCTATTCCTGGGTTGGGAAGATCCCCTGGAGAAGGAAATGGCAACCCACTCCAGTATTCTTATCTGGAGAATTCCATGGACAGAGGAGCCTGGTGCTTATATTGTTATCACTTTTAAAACCGATTGGTCCATTTAAAAATTGAAACTGAGAAATGTGTAGATATCACTGATCTTCCACAATTTTGGTTGAGCTTCCAGAGGGTGGGGTGGGGTGGGCAAGGTGGGGAGGCAGCATTGGAGGGCTCTTTCATTTCATTTCAGTTCAGAGAATATCTAGTCTGGGTACTATAATAGGACTTGATATATAGTGACAATCTGAAAGATAATTATTTCAAAATGATAAGATACCTGTATGGCTAGTTCAGTTCAGTTCAGTTCAGTTGCTCAGTTGTGTCTGATTCTTTGTGACCCCATGAACCGCAGCAGCCAGGCCTCCCTGTCCATCACCAACTGGCGGAGTCCACCCAAACCCATGTCCATTGAGTCAGTAATGCCATCCAACCATCTCATCCTCTGTCGTTCCCTTCTCCTCCTGCCCTCAATCTTTCTCAGCATCAGGGTCTTTTCCAATGAGTCAGCTCTTAGCATCAGGTGGCCAAAGTATTGGAAGCTTCAGTTTCAACATCAGTCCTTCCATTGAATACCCAGGACTGATCTCCTTTAGGATGGACTGGTTGGTATGGCTAGTAAGTCATTCTAAAAAACTACCTGCCCTTAGAGATTCTTGGTTCTAAGTTGAATCATTGCCTATGGGTACGTAGGTAAATAGACAAGAATCTGCCTGCCAATGCAGGACATGCTGCATTGTGTGGGTTCGATCCCTGGGTCGGGAAGATCCCCTGGAGTATGAAATGGCAACTCACTCCAGTATTCTTTCCTGGAAAATTCTATGGACAGAGGAGCCTGGTGGGCTGCAGCCCCTGGCGTCATAAAGAGTCGGACAGGACTGAGCATGCACATAGATAACAATCACAAACTCTATTGAGACCCTCCTGTGTGCCAGAGAATTTGTCTACTGTGGATCATCAGGCTAACTGTGTGTAAGCAAACTGCCAAGAGCACTGCAGCATCCCACCGTGGGATGGTTTTTCAGCTTCCTCTAGAATTGATCCTGATTGATACCAATTTGCCTGTTCTGTCCTCCTGCTATTTGCACTCATCTGTGCAGTTCTGATTCCCATTTGGCCTTGGATCTTGGCTTCTCATGATTGGCTCAAGATCTCCTGCTGCTTTTAGACAAATTTCTGGCTCAAAATTTGCTGGTCATTTCCTCTCAAGGATGATTCTGGTATTTGTTCTTGTGACCTAAGTATTGCAAGCCACGGATAAAAGACACTATTGACATCTGCTGCTGTGCCAGGAAACAGAGAACCCTGGAGAAAGCCCTCCAGAAGGAGCTAGACTCCAGACGTATTTGAATCACTTTTTTATACAAAGTGGGTCCCTGTTATCTTCCTACAGCCATTCTCCTACTCAACACAGCATGTTCTGCAGTGAAACACTGATTGTTATCCTCCTCATCTCCTCTCTATTCTTGTACTTCTGAGTCTTTGTGTATTAAAATGTTTTCAATATGGTCTTCTCAGTCTAGGGGTTTGTACATGTCTTTCAAAGTCAGCTCAAGTGTCATTTCCTCTTGGAAGCGTTCTGACTTCGACACACCAAGTGTGAGGTGATCCTCAGTGGTGACTCCGCATCAGCTGAGTCCCTGTTCAGTAACTGTTTGACTCCCCTGAGTGCTGTCACCTTATGCAGCATCATGTTCATCTCTGAATCCTCGGTGCCCAGGACAGGGACTGGAACAAAATACATGCTTCATTAAGTGTGGGTTGCGTGTGTGAACGCATTCTTAACAATGGCTCCTTGATTGCTAAATGCCACCTTCTTGGGATAGTATCACCTTGTGGAATAGTGTCAGGTTCAGAAATGTTTCATCTTTTCCATTTAAAATTGAATTATATTTTCCTGCTGCTGCCTGCTTTTTTCAGGCGTTCATTAAGAATAAATAGTGAATATTTGGATTTTTCCCTCATGGTGCTTCGGGGATTTTTGTTGCTGTTTTGTTATAAACACTTGTTTTGGCATTTGTCTCTTCTGGTGGATTACCAGCATGCATCCAGTCCATACCTTTTTATACGAGGAAAGTATTTTTCAAAGTATCCAAGGACTGTATCATGATTGTTTACCCATTATTTTGACAATACCTTCTTTCTACCAGCTAACTTTATCATATCTTCCACTGGAGCCCTTCAAACTTAATGTACTCCATTATTGCTGGAGATTTATAGTTTACTCTTAAAATCAGCCATCCTCATACATTAGCTTGGGGTTTCTCAATTTTGTTCAGGTGGCAGAACGCCTGGAAAAATGATGCATGTTGATGTAATGAACTCTTACTTAAAGGAGAAGCACTTTAAGTTACAGAAAATGTGGCTACATTCTATATACATGAAGTAAAAGTCACAACACTGAATGCACATATCCTTGGAAAAGAATGAGGTTAGTGAACTATAATAATAAATAATTATTGCAGTAATTTATTTTTTATTTCTTTCTTTCTTGTGGAAAAAAAATGCAAATATTCTACATTTTTCTATGTGAAGACTTAATACTTATGGCGGACCAGAATTTCTCCCTGGATGGAAGGTAGTTTGTGTCTTTCAGGGTGTGTTAATTACTCTGTATCTTATGAAGTGCCTTTTAAAACTATGTTTCTATAAAACACTTATTTCTCCACTAAATTGAGTATAGACTTGATGTATAAATATATAGATATAGAATATATATATATTTTATAATATTTATTCTAATTTAAAATAAAGTTAATGATATTATTTAGTCCATTTTTTGTTTTTCCCTCATTATTATTCTTTACTTAAAAAAATCTTTTTTATTGGAGTAGAGTTGCTTTACAATGTTGTATTAGTTTTTTCTCTACAGCAAAGTGAATCAGCTATATGTAGACATATATCCCATCTTTTTTGGATGTCCTTCTCATTTAGGCCATCACAGAGTGCTGAGTTCCCTATGCTACACAGTAGGTTTTCATTAGTTATCTATTTTATACATAGTATCAACAACATACATATGTCAATCCCAATCTCCCAATTCATCCCACCTCCCATCCTTCCTTGGTGCTATATACTTGTTCTCTATATTTGTGTATGCAAATATCTGTACCAGTTTTTTCAGATCGCACATATCCATTAATATAATTATTTTTCTTTCTGACTTACTTCACTCTGTATGGCAGTTTCTAGGTCCATCTACATCTTTATAAATAACCCAATTTTGTTCCTTTTCATGGCTGAGTAATATTCCATTGTGTGTATAAATACATATGTCTCGATTATTCATTCTCCTGTTGGACCTCTAGGTTGTCTCCATGTCCTTCACTTTTTGATTCTTTGCATGTCACCTCCTAGTAAATGACAAAATGAATTTACAAGTAGTGAATCAGTGTAAATTCAAACTCCATAATAATAATAACAATAATAATAATAATCCTGTAATCACTCTTAATCATCTGTTCTATATAAATTAAGCTGCATATTGGATTTTATTTATATTCATTATATAATGTAGTTCTCCTACTAACAACAGAGAATTCTACTTTGCAAATGAGGAAACTGAGATTATAGAGAATAAATAACTCATTTAATGACTCTTGAAGTTTCTGCTGCTTCCTTATTGTTCTCTTGCCCTGAATTTCACATATTCTTTGGGACTTCTATTGAAGTGAACAGAAAAGAATATTCTAATCAAATCTTTTTATGATATTAGTGTGATGGAAAAAATTAACCCAGAACTTTAGGCAGCGTTTCATAAAGCTTTCATTTTGTTTCTATTTTGATGGGGAGGGGCTCATTCTTACTTTTATAAGGTAGCAAGGTAGAAATTGAATACCTTTAACAATGGTCTGCTGCAACCAGGATTCTGTAGCATTAGAAGGTTTTCTCTGTGAATTTTCATTTGACCTACCTTTTCTCAAACTCTGAATCCATCACTGGTGTGGTGCTGACTTGAGTGGCTTTGTTCTAACATACAAAGCCTGAATAAAAAGCAAATACATTCAGAAATATATAAATTGGAACTCAGTTCATGGAATAATATATTTTCCCCCTTTGAAAGAAAAATACAGTTCTCTGGATTTATAGCCACCAAAGAGTTTTATTGACACGTTAATTTCTGAACATCATTTAGATAAATCACTGAGTCCTGCCAGTCCCGTCTTACGATTTGTGATGCTTTCCAGTGTGTCTGGGTCCAGAAATCAATGACTGCTTTGTGCTTATCAACATATGCCATTCTTCATCTATGACAGACAGAGCATGGGAAATAGACTGTTGTTAATTTTTAATAAGATTCACAAATAACATCCCTTTGGGGGTACAGAAAAGAGTATAGCTGTGCAGAGACTTTAAGATACATTAAAAACTCACATCAAATATACATCAAGACACAGTATTAAGGTCCTCACAGGTATAGTCAAAACAGCCATCCAGAAGAGCATCAGTTTGCTTAAAATGTCTCAGGGAG
This sequence comes from Bos javanicus, assembly GCF_032452875.1. Classification (NCBI taxonomy): domain Eukaryota; kingdom Metazoa; phylum Chordata; class Mammalia; order Artiodactyla; family Bovidae; genus Bos; species Bos javanicus. The sequence continues at coordinate 43,065,169 of NC_083872.1, forward strand.
AGTACACCCATCACGTACAGCTCACCATCTGTGACTTTCCATTAATTGCGATGGCATGACCTCTTTGGTAAGTGTACCTCCACAGGCCTGCTCTCTGCTTTCCCAGCATGACTGGAAAGGTTGCAGTTGTGAACAAATGCTCCTACTTCTTCTTCATTCTGTGATGCCTTATGATTTAGTGCACCCTTAGTGACTTACGGACAGTCTCATTTTTATGAAGCTATTTATGAGAAATAGGAACTGTGTGATGGCAAGGTATAAGAGGAAGTGAAAGTGAAAGTTGCTCAGTCACGTCCAACTCTTTGTGACCCCATGGACCATATAGTCCATGGAATTCTCCAGGCCAGAATATTGGAGTGGGTAGCCTTTCCCTTCTCCAGGGGATCTTCCCAGCCCAGGGATTGAACCCAGGTCTCCCACAGCACAGGTGGATTCTTTACCAGCTGAGCCACAAGGGAAACCCAAGAATACTGGAGTGGGTAGCCTATCCCTTATTCAGCAGATCTTCCTGACCCAGGAATTGAACTGGGGTCTCCTGCATTGCAGGAAGATTCTTTACTAACTGAGCTATGAGAGAATCCCAGGTATAACAGAGAAATGTCACAAACGCTCACATTGAGCAACAAAATCTTACTGCCTAATGATGTTGTTGTCATTGTTTAGTCCAACCCCATGGAATATGACTGCCTGGTGATATTGGTTTTTGTTAGTGATGCTGTCTAAGACTTGACATTCATCTTACATTAATGCCAGGTAACGTTTCCCTCATTAACTCTCTTCTCCTTAATATTGATGTTACTCAGACTTCATTGTCTTATCCATTGCTTTTTGGTCTTCACATACTGCTCATCAGTTACCTGATTCAGTATGATGTCTTTATCCTTTACCTGTATGCTTTCGCCTTCAGCTTTAGCCTCTTCCCTGTGATTCAGTCATAGAAGTCTAAATATAGGCTGTACATTTGCACTTGACAGGACCCATTATCTCTGCTCTCTCTACTCTTGTTTTCCTGGTGGGTGCTCTGATCCTCTCCAGGAGCACAGAAGTCATTTTTGACTCATCTCTCTCCTATATATCTGTCCTTCAATCCTTCATCAGGTGATACCAATTATATCTTCAGATGTTTTTTAGAATGTGCACCTTTTCTGTTCCACTGTATATCTACTTCTACTAACCAAGTAGAGGCTTTTATCATCTCTTCCTATACAATTTCAGTGGCTTCCTGTTTTCTTTTACTCCAGTCGTGCTCCAAGTCCGTAATCAATCCCTCTCACAACCGAAGTAATGTCCTTACAGTGTACACCTTAGCACATCACTCCAGCCCTCAAGACATCTACAAACTCTCCATTGACTGTGGGATGAAGTTTAAGTTCCTTAGTACATACATGCTCAGTTGCTTAATCATGTTCAACTCTTTGTGACCCCCATGGACTGTAACCTGCCAGGCAAATCCATGGACTGTAGCCCACCAGGCTCCGCTGTCCCTGGAATTTTCCAGGCAAGAACAGTGGAGTGAGTTGCCATTTCCTCCTCCAGAGGATCTTCCTGACCCAGAGATTAAACCCAAGCCTTTTGTGTCTCCTGCATAAGCAGGTGGATTCTTTACCACTGCACCATCTGGTGAGAGTGGCATGTAAATAATTATATGTCTTGATCCAATCTTCCTCCACATGCAATTTCTTTTCACTTTTAAGCTCATATTTCATACTCTAATTAACAAGCTTTATATTCCTTTAACGTTTTGTGTGTTCATTTGCTTTGATCCATTTAAGAAGGATGTCCATCTTTCTTTTCTTGGCTACTACTTACTCATCTTTCAAGGTATTATTTTCTTCTGGGAGTCATACATTAACCCAAGGTTGGAATAAGTGGTCCTCCATGCTCACAAAAATATCAAGTACACATCTGTATTATCCTTAGTACTTATGACAATATCCTATATGTCGTCTTACCCTAATATAAGCTTGTTAGGAGCTACCTGCTTATTTTATTCTTTGACTTCATTCTTCTAGCCAAGTGACTAGCATAGTGCCTGACAACTGTTAAGAGCTCAGTGTTTCCTGATGTGAACCGAGAGGTATTTTGAACATCATTATGGACACATGAATCAAGACTTAAATTCTGAGGTTTTTCATAATTACATGTCATTATTCAATTTTCAAAGTGTTTAGTGGATTTATTTCTGATACTTTTTAGGGTAAGGATACAGAAGGAGGGTGAAGCATGGTTCTTAATCTGAAGGAACATACTAGTGCAACCAGTATACCAGGGGTATAAGATATTTCATAGTCTTTATTTAATTGCCTATATTGCATGTTTCACAAAATTCACATATATATTTTGTGAATTTGTATACATTAATATCATGTATAATGTATACATTCAGAAGATAGGTATGATTATTAATTATATACCAGGCATTAAGACAGGCACTGAGAATTTTACAGCTATAAGACATGATCCTTACCCTCAAAGAGTTTACAGTCTAGTTTGGGATTAAACTGAGCAGCGATCACTGATTCATAAGGCAGTGTGATGAGGGTTTTACGTGCACCAGGAACATGCATGAATAAAAGAGTGCACTTGCCCTTGATTTGAGGGGTTCACTCAAGAACTAGTATAGTGAATGGTGTATGCAGTTCAGGGGGGATCAAAAAGAATTAAGGAAGGAAGGGGTGACTATATGTTGAGAAGTGGGTAAAGATTTCATGCACAATATGGAAACTGAGTTGAATGTTAAGGGATTGGTTAGGTGGTGACTATGATCTGACTCATCAGACACCATTAAAATTACTCAGCATAGATAGGGTATAATTGTAATCAAATAGCAATATATATTTTTCTTTCCTCTCTTATTTTGAGAAGGGAAAAACCCAAGTAATTTCTTGTTATGCTATGCCTATCATATGGTTATTTCCTTTCACTCATAGTCAAGTTTCATAAATGAAATTCATCTATAAAAATCATGCATGATATTTAAAGAATAGTTGAAACAATATTTCAAAGTTCATTATGGGGAAATACTGTAACCTGCCTCTGGCAAATTTTGTGCAGCAATCCATCTTATATATGAGAATTTTGGGAAGAGATTATCTTTATGATCCTTTAACAATAGGTGGGATAGGATGGGGAAATAAAGAAAACACTCAACATATCAGCAATGGAACATCAGCACCTACTTGTATTTATATTTCTTGGTTAGACTTTTCCTGGATTGTGGTTTTTTAGAACTTTGTAAAACATCACATCAGCAAATCTCAAAGAATCATAAGACATGAGTTCATTTTCCATCTGATCAGTGAAAACAGCATTTTAATCTTGAAACTTACAAAGCATTGAGGATCTCCAGTTTCAAGAATTTCAAAAATCAGTCCCTAAAGCATAAATCCAAATATCAAAATGCTAAACGGTCCTTTTACTCATTTAACTCATTTAACTCAAGATAAAACTTTCCTCAGAAACCTTCCTCAAGTAATGTGTAGTGTAACGCCCAACAAATGCCTACTTGTGAAGTGTTCCCAAATGACCAGTAGATTATTGCATCACACACTGAAGATCACAGTGGCTGCCAGTGGTCAGGTACATTAACCTCAAGGCAAGGCTCATGCTACTCTTTTTTCTTCCAGCTTTATTGAGATATAATTGGCTGCCAATGGTCAGGTACATTAACCTCAAGGCAGGGCTCATGCTACTCTTTTTTTCTTCCAGCTTTATTGACGTATAATTGGCTGCCAATGGTCAGGTACATTAACCTCAAGGCAAGGCTCATGCTACTCTTTTTTTCTTCCAGCTTTATTGACATATAATTGCCCTACAGCACTGTGTAATTTTAAGTTATATACAACATAATTACTAGACTTACATACATCATGAAATCATTATCACAATAAGTTGCTAAACATCCAACATCTCATACAGATACAAAAATTAAAGGAACAGAAAAAAATTTCCTTATGATTAAAAACTCTTAGGATTTACTCTCTTAACCACTTTCCTATATTAACACACAGCAGTATTAATCATATTGTACACTACATCACTAGTACTTATTTATTTTATAACTGGAGGTTTGTACCATTTACCTGCTTTCGTTCAATTCCCCCTCCTCCCTACTTCCCACAGGTGGAAACCACAAATCAGATCTCATTTTTTGTCAGTTTGTTTATGAAGCCCACTTGAACTACATCCTATGTTAGCTTATGTCACACAACATAGTGGTTCAATATTTCTATGCATTTTAAAGTAATCGCCATGATAAGTCTAATTATGACCGGTCAACATATAAAGATATTATATTAAATAAATATAACTACTGACTATAATCCCCACACTGTACATTTCATGTATGTGGCTCTTTTATTTAACAACCTGAAGTTTGTATCTCTTTATCTCCCTCCTCTGTTTCTTTTCTTCTCTTACTCCCTGCCCTTCTGATAAATACCTGTTTGTTCTCTGCATCTATAATTCTATTTCTGTTTTGTTATGTTTCTTCATTTTTTTGTTTTTAGATTCCACTTATAAGTGAAATTATACAGTGTTTATTTTTCTCTGTCTGACTTATTTTAATTAGCCTAACAGGTCCATCCATGTTTTATCACAAATGACAAGATTTCATTCTTTTTCATGGCTGAATAGTGTTCCATTATACACACCACATCCTTATCCATTCATCTATTGATAGACACTTAGATTGCTTACATATCTTGGCTATTGTGAATGATGCTGCAGTGAATATTTGGGGTGCATACATCTTTTTGGATTAGTGTCTTTGTTTTCTTTGTATAAATATCCAGGAATAAGATTGCTAAATCATATGGTACTGCTATTTTTTAACTTTCTGAGGAATCTCCATATGTTTTGCATAACAGTGGTACCAAATTTACATTTCTACCAACAGTGCATGAAGGTTCTCTTTCTTTTCTCCATACTTTCACCAACACTTTTTATTTGTTGTCTTCTTGATAATAGCCATTCTTACACATGTGAGGTGATGTCTCATTGTGGTTTTGATTTGCATATCTCTGATAATTAATGATGTTGAACATCTTTTCATGTGCCTGTTGGCCATCTGTATGTCTTCTTTGGAAAAATGTCTGTTCAGGTCCTCTGCCCATTTTTAAATCCAATTTTTTAATTTATTTTGAGTTGTATGAATTCTTTGTATATTTTGGATATTAACCACTTATTGGATATACTTTTTATGTAAGGTGATTACCCTGCTTTGAAAGGTTCTTCTCTTCTGGAAACAAAGTGACATTTTGTTGATCCATGTCTTCTTGCGTATGTGGTCTCCCAGTGACAAGAAACACACATATTTATGAAATAGCTGACAAAGGCAAATGATGTGTTTGTGGTGATAGAACAGAGAGAAACAAACTGGCAAGCACAGACAGTGAGAAGGGCATCAGAAAATCAAGTCCTGATTCACCAAAAGCGAGATCAGCATTTTGGTATATTTTATAGACATGGAATTTCACTCTTTTTAATAAAACAGGAATGGTAAAATTATGGAAGAAATACAGTTTAATATTGAGCATTTCCATCCCCCAAATAAACATTCCCAGTTATTTGCTCTAGATTTTGAAAAGGTCTTTGGCCTCTTTTAGCCAAACACACATAACTATGATTGCGTGCCTGCTAAGTCACTTCAGTCATGTCTAACTCTTTGCAACCCTATGGGCTGTAGCCCACCAGGCTCCTCTGTCCATGGGATTCTCCAGGCAAGAATACTGGAATGGGTTGCCACGCCCTCCTCCCGGGAATCTTCCCTTCCCAGACATCAAATCCATGCTCTCGAGTCTTCTGCATTGGCAGAAGACACTAGCGCCACCTAGGAAGCCCACTATGATTGCAGTTATAACTAATTTTAGAAGCCATTTCGGGCCTACTAAATAAGCAGAAGGTAATGATTAACTGAGTTCACTTTTATATGCTTGTTCAGTGTATTTAGAGTTGTTGAGGACAATTCAAGAAGAGAAACAGTTCCTGATTCAGCTGCCTAATACTGAGTGAACTGTGCCTGATTTCATGCTAGTACTTATGTAACAATGCACTGCTGATGATATGAACTAGTGGTAAACCATGGTGATTGCACTGAGCTGTACCTATATGTTGCATTTTGTAAAACAGCATTTGGATAGAGGCAAAGACTTTTGTTTTAGTAGAAGTTATAATCACTAACATCATCATTATTATATTTTCTACCAAGTTACAATGCCTATTATGACAAATACATATGTATATATCTTTATATATATATATATTCATCTATGTATAGTGCTTCTGCTTTATAAGATATCTTTAAGATATCTGCTTTATAAGATAGAAGACAAAGATCATGTTCTCATTCTGACAGAATGATTGATTAAACTAAATTCTTCCTAATCCTTCTGATAGAAAATGCCTGGAAGTGATGAAAAAATTGTGACAAATAAATTTAAAGTACTACCAAATTTAAAATAAAGAAAGAAGTATCCCCAAAGAACAAAACTCAATGGGGAAATGGAAGTCAATGTACTAAGTACAACTTGACATTGGGAAAGAAGTTTAGAATGATGGTGGATATGGTGGTATGGAGTAGGAGGGAGATTAGGAATGTTATTATATTCTGCAGTTGGGCTTTAATTCCCAATATAGACAAATAATAAACCTTGAGTAAGACAATGAGTTGAAAAGTGAGAGATTGCTACATGTGTTTGGAACCACTGAAGGACTGTCATAAATACACAATGTAAAGATTCTGAGTTATGTTTCTGGTTTGATCCAGGTGTTACTGGACCACTGCTCTCACTGATACTATTAACAGTGAAAAAAGATGCAAAAGAAGTTGAATTTACAGCACCAAAGAAAAGATAAAACAAGGTATATTGTGGAAGAGAGGTGACATTTTGAAGGGAATGGCATAGACAGCATAAACTACTCACTTTTGTAGCAGTTAGCAAAGAAGGCACCATGAACTCCATTAAGAAACATGCAGTTCTTCTGGAACAAAGAACTACTGAGTGGAGTTTGCTGCTATAAAGTTACAGTAGAAAAACAGATACAATCTAAAGAACTGAGAGAAAAGAAATATGAGCAGAACTTCAGGAAAAGTGAAAGTCGTTCAGTCGTACCCAACTCTTTGTGACCCCAAGGATTAAACAGTCCATGGAATTATCCAGCCCAGAACAATGGAGTGGGTAGCCTTTCCCTTCTCCAGGGGATCTTCGCAACCCAAGGATCGAAGCCAGGTCTCTGGCATTGCAGGAGGATTCTTTACCAGCTGATTCTTTATCAGGTGGATTCTCTATCAGGGAAATGTGGGGTCAAAATCAAAAGTACGAATATTCATATATTTGGAATTGCAGAGAGAAAATGGGTGCAGACAGTGTATATTAACAAATAATTGCTAAATTTTTCCTAAATGTGGACAAAATTATAAATTTATAGATTCAAGAAGCTCACTGTCTCCAAATATTATAAACTAAAACAAACGAAAAAACCTTTGCCAAGAACCATCATTGCTAAAATTCAAAAGTAAAGAAAATAATCTTGAAAGCAAGAAAAAAAAACAACCCACGTTACTTAGAAGATTAACCATGAGCAGTTTTTTGTACATCAATTAAGCATCAGTAAAGCTGGGAGACAGACTGTGGTCCACTGGAGAAGGGAATGTCAAACCACTTCAGTTTTCTTGCCTTGAGAACCCCATGAACAGTATGAAAAGGCAAAATGATAGGATACTGAAAGAGGAACTCCCCAGGTCAGTAGGTGCCCAATATGCTACTGGAGATTAGAGGAGAAATAACTCCAGAAAGAATGAAGGGATGGAGCCAAGGCAAAAACAATACCCAGTTGTGGATGTGACTGGTGATAGAAGCAAGGTCTGATGCTGTAAAGAGCAATATTGCATAGGAACCTGGAATGTCAGGTCCATGAATCAAGGCAAACTGGAAGTGGTCAAACAGGAGATGGCAAGAGTGAACACCAACATTCTAGGAATCAGCGAACTAAAATGGACTGGAATGGGTGAATTTAACTCAGATGACCATTACATCTACTACTGTGGGCAGGAATCCCTTAGAAGAAATGGAGTAGCCATCATGGCCAACAAGAGTCTGAAATGCAGTACATGGATGCAATCTCAAAAACGACAGAATGATCTCTGTTAGTTTCCAAGGCAAACCATTCAATATCACGGTAATCCAAGCCTATGCCCCGACCAGCAACGCTGAAGAAGCTAAAGTTGAATGGCTCTATGAAGACCTACAAGACCTTTTAGAACTAATATGATGTCCTTTTCATTATAGGAGACTGGAATGCAAAAGTAGAAGCTCAAGAAACACCTGGAGTAACAGGCAAATTTGGCCTTGGAATACAGAATGAAGCAGGGAAAAGGCTAATAGAGTTTTGCCAAGAGAATGCAGTGGTCATAGCAAACACCCTCTTCCAACAGCACAAGAGAAGACTCTATACAGGGGCATCACCAGATGGTCAACACCAAAATCAGATTGATTATATTCTTTGCAGCCAAAAATGGAGAATCTCTATACAATCAGCAAAACAAGACTGGGAGCTGACTGTGGCTCAGATCATGAAGTTCTTATTGCCAAATTCAGACCGAAATTGAAGAAAGTGGAGAAAACCACTAGACTATTCAGGTATGACTTAAATCAAATCCCTTATGATTATATAGTGGAAGTGAGAAATAGATTTAAGGGCCTAGATCTGATAGATAGAGTGCCTGATGAACTATGGAATGAGGTTCATGACATTGTTCAGGAGACAGGGATCAAGACCATCCCCATGGAAAAGAAATTCAAAAAAGCAAAATGGCTGCCTGGGGAGGCCTTACAAAGAGCTGTGACAAGAAGAGAAGTGAAAAGCAAAGGAGAAAAGGAAAGATATACCCATCTGAATGCAGAGTTCCAAAGAACAGCAAGGAGTGACAAGAAAGCCTTCCTCAGTGATCAATGTAAAGAAATAGAGGAAAACAACAGAATGTGAAAGACTAGAGATCTCTCCAGAAAATTAGATATATCAAGGGAATATTTCATGCAAAGATGGGCTCAATAAAGGACAGAAATGATATGGACCTAACAGAAACAGAAGATATTAAGAAGAGGTGGCAAGAATACACAGAAGAACTGTACAAAAAAGAGTGTCATGACCAATAAAATCACAATGGTGTGATCACTCACTCAGAGCCTGATGTCCTGGAATGTGAAGTCAAGTGGGCCTTAGAAAGCATCACTATGAACAAAGCTAGTGGAGGTGATGGAATTCCAGTTGAGCTATTTCAAATCCTGATATATGATGCTATGAAAGTGCTGCACTCAATATGCCAGCAAATTTGGAAAACTCAGCAGTGGCCACAGGACTGGAAAAGGTCAGTTTTCATTCCAATCCCAAAGAAAGGCAATGCCAAAGAATGCTCAAACTACTGCACAATTGCACTCATCTCACACGGTAGTAAAGTAATGTTCAAAATTCTCCAAGCCAGGCTTCAGCAATACATGAACCGTGAACTTCCAGATGTTCAAGCTGGATTTAGAAAAGGCAGAGGAACCAGAGATCAAATTGCCAACATCTGCTGGATCATCAAAAAAGCAAGAGAGTTCCAGAAAAACATCTATTTCTGCTTTATTGACTATGCCAAAGCCTTTGACTGTGTGGATCACAATAAACTGGAAAATTCTGAAAGAGATGGGAATACCAGACCACCTGACCTACCTCTTGAGAAACCTATATGCAGGTCAGGAAGCAACAGTTAGAACTGGACATGGAACAACAGACTGGTTCCAAATATGAAAAGGAGTACGTCAAGGCTGTATATTGTCACCCTGCTTATTTAACTTCAATGCAGAGTATGTCATGAGAAACGCTGGACTGGAAGAAGCACAAGCTGGAATCAAGATTGCAGGAAGAAATATCAATAACCTCAGATATGCAGATGACCCCACCCTTATGGCAGAAAATAAAGAGGAACTAAAGAGCCTCTTGAGGAAAATGAAAGTGGAGAGTGAAAAAGCTGGCTTAAAGCTCAACATTCAGAACACTAAGAGCATCTGGTCCCATCCCTTCATGGCAGACAGATGGGGAAACAGTGGAAACAGTGGCTGACTTTATTTTTTGGGCTCCAAAACCACAGCAGATGGTGATTGCAGCCATGAAATTAAAAGACACGCTCCTTGGAAGGAAAGTTATGACCAACCTGGATAGCATATTGAAAAGCAAAGATATTACTTTGCCAACAAAGGTCCATCTAGTCAAGGCTATGGTTTTTCCAGTGGTCATGTATGGATGTGAGAGTTGGACTGTGAAGAAAGCTGAGCGCTGAAGAATTGATGCTTTTGAACTGTGGTGTTGGAGAAGACTCTTGAGAGTCCCTTGGACTGCAAGGAGATCCAACCAGTCCATTCTGAAGGAGATCAGCCCTGGGATTTCTTTGGAAGGAATGATGCTAAAGCTGAAACTCCAGTACTTTGGCCACCTCATGCGAAGAGTTGACTCATTGGAAAAGACCCTGATGCTGGGAGGGATTGAGGGAGGAGGAGAAGGGGACGACAGAGGATGAGATGGCTGGATGGCATCACTGACTCGATGGACATGAATTTGAGTGAACTCCAGAGTTAGTGATGGACAGGGAAGCCTGGCGTGCTGTGATTCATGGGGTCGCAAAGAATCGGACGCGACTGAGTAACTGAACTGAACTCAACTGAACTGAAAGCAGGATAAATGGTATGTATCTGGGTAAATATAAAGGAATGTATTTTTTAAGATCTTTAAAACATGTATTACTACTAAAAGCAAAAATTATCATGTTTATAATGGATTTCAATATATATAAAAGTAATACATATGAGAATTAGAAGGGCAGGTTTAAGGAACCTATATGGGTATAAATCTTCTTCTGTACTTAAAATAGCAGCAGAATAATAACTTTAAGTAGGTTGTGAATGGAAGGTATGTGCATTTTACTACCTAGAGTAAGTATTGAAGAAATGATACAAAGAGAGTTAGCCAAAAGACCAGTGCTGTTGTTGAGTTGCTAATTCATGTCCAACTCTTTGTGACCCTATGGCCCACCAGACTCCTTTGTCCATGAGATTTCCCAGACAAGAATACTGGAGTGGGTTGCCATTTCCTTCTCCAAGGGATATTCTCGACCCAGGGATTAAATCCATGTCTCCTGCATTGTGAATTCTTTAATGCTAAGCCACCAGGGAAACTCTAAAAGGCCAACAGGTAAATTTAAAAGGAGTTTATATTTTAAAAATTTAAATAGAATATTAAAAATAGTTCAGTAATCCAGAAGGAAGAAGGGAAAGAGGCTTAGGCTCAGGTCAGTCGCTCAGTCGAGTCTGACTCTTTGTGACCCCATGAACTGCAGGCCTCCCTGTCCATCACCAACTCCCGGAGTCCACCCAAACCCATGTCCATTGAGTCAGTGATGCCATTCAACCATCTCATCCTCTGTCGTCCCCTTCTCCTCCTGCCCCCAATCCCTCCCAGCATCAGGGTCTTTTCCAATGAGTCAACTTTTCACATGAGGTAGCCAAAGTATTGAAGTTTCAGCTTTAGCATCAGTCCTTTCAGACCCAGAACTGATCTCATTTAGGATGGACTGGTTGGATCTCCTTGCAGTCCAAAGGACTCTCAAGAGTCTTCTCCAACACTGCAGTTCAAAAGCATCAATTCTTCAGCACTCAGCTTTCTTTATAGTCCAACTCTCACATCCATACATGACCACAGGAAAAACCATAGCCTTGACTAGACAGACCTTTGTTGACAAAGTAATATCTCTGCTTTTTAATATGCAATCTAGGTTGGTCATAACTTTCCTTCCAAGGAGTAAGTGTGTTTTAATTTCATGGCTGCATTCACCATCTGCAGTGATTTTGGAGCCCAGAAAAATAAAATCTGACACTGTTTCCACTGTTTCCCCATCTATTTGCCATGAAGTGATGGGACAAGATGCCATGATCTTAGTTTTCTGAATGTTGAGCTTTAAGCCAACTTTTTCGCTCTCCTCTTTCACTTTCATGAAGAGGCTCTTTAGTTTTTCTTCACTTTCTGCCATAAGGGTGGTGTCATCTGCGTCTCTGAGTTTACTGATAATTCTCCTGGCAATCTTGATTCCAGTTTGTGCTTCCTCCACTCAGCATTTCTCATGATGTACTCTGCATATAAGTTAAATAAGCAGGGTGACAATATACAGCCTTGACGTACTCCTTTTCCTATGTGGAACCAGTCTGTTGTTCCATGTCCAGTTCTAACTGTTGCTTCCTGACCTGCATACAGGTTTCTCAAGAGGTAGGTCAGGCGGTCTGGTATTCCCATTTCTTTCAGAATTTTCCACAGTTTATTGTGATCCACACAGTCAAAGGCTTTGGCATAGTCAATAAAGCAGAAATAGATGTTTTTCTGGAACTCTCTTGCTTTTTGAATGATCCAGCAGATGTTGGCAATTTGATCTCTGGTTCCTCTGCCTTTTCTAAAACCACCTCCAAGGTAAGGAGCAGCATCTGAGCTTTTCTGGAGCAGCTGTGAGGAGATACCCCATATCCAAGGTAAGTAATGGATATATCTTTTGGATATATATCCCATATCCAAGTAAGATGGTACGCACTGAGAGAGGGCATCAGAGAGCAGACAGACGGAAACCACAATCACAGACACCAGGTAAATCTGATCACACGGACCACAGCCTTGTCTAACTCAATGAAACTAAGCCATGCTCTGTGGGGCCACCCAAGACGGACGGGTCATGGTGGAGAGGTCTGACAGAATGTGGTCCACTGGAAAAGGGAATGGCAAACCACTTCAGTATTCTTGCTTTGAGAACCCCATGAACAGTATGAAAAGGCAAAAAAGATAGGACACTGAAAGATGAACTCCCCAGATCGATAGGTGCCCAATATGCTACTGGCGATCAGTGGAGAAATAACTCCAGAAAGAATGAAGGGATGGAGCCAAGGCAAAAAGCAAAAACAACACTCAGCTATGGATGGGACTGTTGATAGAAGTAAGGTTTGATGCTGTAAAGAGCAATATTGCGTAGGAACCTGGAATGTTAGGTCCACTAATCAAGGCGAATTGGAAGTGGTCAAACAGGAGATGGCAAGAGTGAACACCAACATTCTAGGAATCACTGAACTAAAATGGACCGGAATGGGTGAATTTAACTCAGATGACCATTACATCTACTACTATGGGTAGGAATCCCTTAGATGAAATGGAGTAGCCATCATGGTCAACAAGAGTCTGAAATGCAGTACTTGGATGCAATCTCAAAAACGACAGAATGATCTCTGTTCGTTTCCAAAGCAAACCATTCAATATCACGGTAATCCAAGCCTATGCCCCAACCAGCAATGCTGAAGAAGCTGAAGTTGAACAGTTCTATGAAGACCTACAAGACCTTCTAGAACTAACACCCAAAAAAGATGTCCTTTTCATTATAGAGGACTGGAATGCAAAAGTAGGAAGTCAAGAAACACCTGGAGTTAACAGGCAGATTTGGCCTTGGAATACGGAATGAAGCAGGGCAAAGGCTAATAGAGAGTTCTGCCAAGAGAACGCACTGGTCATAGCAAACACCCTCTTCCAACAACACAGGAGAAGACTCTACACATGGACATCACCAGATGGTCAACACTGAAATCAGATTGATTATATTCTTTGCAGCCAAAGATGGAGAAGCTCTATACAGTCAGCAAAAATAAGACCGGGAGCTGACTGGCTCAGATCATGAAGTTCTTATTGCCAAATTCAGACTGAAATTGAAGAAAGTGGAGAAAACCACTAGACCATTCAGGTATGACCTAAATCAAATCCCTTATGGCTATACAGTGGAAGTGAGAAATAGATTTAAGGTACTAGATCTGATAGACAGAGTGCCTGATGAACAATGGCCAGAGGTTCGTGACCTTGTACAGGAGACAGGAATCAAGACCATCCCCAAGAAAAAGAAATGCAAAAAAGCAAAATGGCTGTCTGAGGAGGCCTTAAAAATAGCTGTGAAAAGAAGGGAAGGGAAAAGCAAAGGAGAAAAGGAAAGATATGCCCATCTGAATGCAGAGTTCCAAAGAATAGCAAGGAGAGATAAGAAAGTCTTCTTTAGCAATCAATGCAAAGAAATAGAGGAAAACAATAGAATGGGAAAGACTAGAGATCTCTTCAAGAAAATTAGAGATACCAAGGGAACATTTCATGCAAAGATGGGCTCAATAAAAGACAGAGAGAGTGGGACCTAACAGAAGCAGAAGATAAGAGGAAGCAAGATAAGAAGAGGTAGCAAGAATACACAGAAGAACTGTACAAAAAAGATCTTCATGACCCAGATAATTACAATGGTGTGGTTACTCACCTAGAGCCAGACATCCTGGAATGTGAAGTCAGGTGGGCCTTAGGAAACATCACTATGAACAAAGCTAGTGGAGGTGATGGAAAGAGGCCTAGAGAAACATAAAAAGAGAGGAGAAACAAAAAATGAAAAATAAAATGGTAGTGCTAACTGCCAAGAAAAGATGTTTTAAAAATCAGATACTATTTAATATGTATTGATTTGGCAAAATAATTGGTAAGTATGACACTTATGTGTGGGTGTAGCAAAACTGTGGCTATAGCAAAATTGATTCTCATACATTGCTATTGTGAATGCAAATTACTATCAACGCTACATAGTGATAACCTGTACATGAGCAATTTAACTTTTATGTGTGTGCTTTAGAGAAACTATGGTAAACATGCTTGAAAAACATGTGCAAAGATTTATTGAAACATTTTTAAAAACTCATTTTTTAATAGAGGGAAAAATGCAAAAATATAGTTTTATAGAATTTAATTCTGACAAAATATTCAATATAATTCTGACAGAATATAGTTCTGACAAAACATGATGCACTGGAGAAGGTAATACAAACCATTTCAGTATTCCTGCCTCAAGAACTCCATGAACAGTATAGAATGTAATGCCAGTTAATTAACATTAAAATTTAATTAACATTAAATTTAAATTAATTAACATTAAAATTTAATTAACATTAAAATTAAAAATGCTGCCTATTGTTTATGGATACTACAGTAAGTTTAAAGCTCTGATTAGGAACTACAAAATCATGAGTGTCATCACATTTGAGCAGGAAGGTAATAAGCGTGAGAAGGTAGCTATACTGTTCAGATTTTTAAAAGAAACCAGAAGCAAAAATAATTTTTTGAAATAAAGGAAATACACAATTACTTATAGCGCCTATTTATACAATTCACTTTACAGGCCTTTTTACCCCATAGTACTTTTTGTTATGATAATTTCAATGTCAGTTGATTGAGTTATCCAGGGATAATGAAAAAAGGAACAAATACTGATCATTCATCTCCTGCTTTATTCATCATTCTTAGGAAAGGCAGTAGTCTGATTGGAATGTACACATTTTGATTCCTCCTAATTTGCTAGGGGTTGAGGTAGGACTCACAATCTGTGATGTCCCATTCCTGACACCTGGTTTTGACACTTTAGAATTTCCTTTTTTACTGGGGCAGTGGCTTAACCAGTGCTAGCACTGCCATGGCTGTGTTAGAAGTATTATAACTTTCAATCTCCTGTACATGTTTCCAAATATTTTACAGGTTAAGCAAGCATCATTTCTTACTCTCTAAGCAGCTCACAATAATTGAGGAAGAACTCTAAAAACTGAGAAGTCAAAAATGGAATGTCATAGTGCAATGCTATGCAACAATTAAAAATAATCACGTGGTAATATGCCCCCACGATACTATTAGGGAAAAAAACAGTGTCCAAATCCATAGTTTGATGCTACTGATGTAGAAATTTTGTTAAAGTTAGTAATAATTATAAACACCTGGATGCATAGATTCATATTTCCCCAGGGTGGGAGTGGAAGGGAACTCCATGTACCAAAATGTTACCTCTGTTTATCACTACTTAATGAAATCTATCGGAGAAGGCAATGGCAACCCACTCCAGTACTCTTGCCTGGCAAATCCTGTGCACGGAGGGGCTGGTAGGCTGCAGTCCCTGGGGTCGCTGGGAGTCGGATACAACTGAGCGACTTCATTTTCACTTTTCACTTTCATGCATTGGAGAAGGAAATGGCAACCCACTCCAGTGTTCTTGCCCGGAGAATCCCAGGGACGGGGAGCCTGGTGGGCTGCCGTCTCTGGGGTCACACAGAGTCAGACACGACTGAAGCGACTTAGCAGCAGCAGCAATGAAATCTATGACTACACCTTTTTCTTTCTTTCTGTATTGTCTATTGTTCAATGGATGCTTTTACTTTCATAATTTAGAATGTTCAACTCTAAAGACAATTAATTTAAACTTTATTTAAATTTAAATAAATTTCAGAAATTTGGTAAATTTCAGAAGTATGGCATCTGTTTTTACCCACTTCCTACAAATAGTGTGTTTAAAGTTAGAGTGCTATCTGCTGCTGCTACTGCTGCTGCTGCTAAGTCGCTTCAGTCGTGTCCGACTCTGTGCGACCCCATAGATGGCAGCCCACCAGGCTCTGCCGTCCCTGGGATTCTCCAGGCAAGAACACTGGAGTGGGTTGCCATTTCCTTCTCCATTGCGTGAAAGTGAAAAGTGAAAGTGAAGTCGCTCAATCGCGACTGACTCGTAGCGACCCCATGGAATGCAGCCCACCAGGCTCTTCCATCCATGGGATCTTCTAGGCAAGAGTACTAGAGTGGCTTGCCATTGCCTTCTCCGGAGTGCTATCTAATTGTGGCTAATTCAAAGATAAATTTAGTTTTATTTCCGCATTTGTTACTGAGGGCTTCCCACGTGGTGCCAGAAGAAAAGAATCCACCTGCCAATACAAGAGACACAAGAGATCCAAGTTCAAACCCGGAGTCAGGACGATCTTCTGGAGGAGATGGAAATGGCAACGCATCCCAGTATTCTTGTTTGGAGAATCCCATGGACAGAGGAGACTGGCAGGGTACAGTCATGGGGTCGCAAAGAGTCAGACACAACTGAGCGCCTGATCACAGCACGTCTGTTATTGAATTTGGTTTTGAAAGGAGTATACTTTTCAATCTTTGTGATTATCAATTTAGAACAGATCAAATATAAAATTTGATTTAAGTTCTGCAGTCAAAATCTAGGCTAGATTATTTACTTTCTTTTCTAAAGCACAGTACTTCTAAGATCAGAGGATACAGATGATTTCTTTCAAGAGAGGTTATTTATATTTTTCTCCTTTTGTATTGACCACGAAGTAGTATTTGGATGAGCCCTTGTCATATGGACTTGAATGAAAAAGATATTTTATTAAAATGTAAAGTGAGGTTACCTTGTATTCTATCTATCCCAAACAACAAAAAATCAAAATTAAGCTACTCTAAGAAACAGGACATTTGCAAAATCTTTATTCTCCAGCATTTGGATAGTATTTAGCTCAAGTATTTTGATACCATTTGCCAAGGAAGAAGCTGAGAACACAAAAATGCTTGCTAGGGTATTTTTCTCTTTTTTTTTCTGCTTAGATTTCTCATCCATAATACATTGGATTGATTCTTTTGTTGGTAGTCTAATATAAGGGTAGTTCACAAATTTTTTTCACTAAGTCTCTTAGGATAAAGTATCAACATATGCATTTCTAATTAATACATTTCTAATTAGAAATGCACCCACATTTCTAATTAATAAGATGTTTATTTTACACTAATAGCATGAAATAAAGAGTGGAATTTCATATGATCATGTCCATTGGGTAGTTGCAGTCTCTTGAGTTTTTGTTATTTGCAGAGTTATATTACTGTAATTTGAAATCAATGCAACTAGAATTAATTTAAAAATTCTTATGGAGAAATTTTCATTTCATTTAATTTTGCATTTTTCTTACTGTATTTCTCTTTACATACATAGTATATTTAAAGGCATGCTGGAAAATTTTTTTGACCCAGTGTGGTTTTCCAGGTTGGTTAAGATATCTATGGAATTACAGAGCCTTTCACTAGTCCCTCCTCCTGGAAAGTTCTTTAACCAGTTATCTGTTTTGATGACTCTTTCACCAACTTCAAGTCTCAGCTTCAATCTTTGCTCAGCTTCACCATGTGGCTTATCTTGAATATCCTATTAATTTGGTAAACTCCTTGTACTCATTTTGACCTCACCCTCACTCTCCTAATTTCCCATACTTCAATCTACATTTTCCTTCCCCCCAAGCACTTATCAACTTTCACCATATTATATAATTTACTTCTTTCTTATATTTACTGTTAAATGTGTAATTCTTCCACCTAGAATGCAGGCATTTTGAGGGTGGGAATCTTTGTCTTTGGGGCTTAATAATATATCCTAAGAACTAAAAACACCAGGATCATCACAGGTACTCAATGTGTGTTTTCTTTAAATTATTTCAAGTCAAATGAGGTATCAATGAAATATCAGCAGATTATTTCATTGGGGAATGAATGTGATGCAGCATATCCCATTGTAACTTGACTTTAAATACTGTTTCCTAGTATATTTACTGAGCAATGATCCTGGCACACTTCAATTCTGTTGAATAAGTCAAAATCATGGCCATGGATGGATGTCTGACTGCTTATTTGAGGACACTAATGGTCATATTACAGTCAGTTTTACCAAGCTTTCCTCTAATTCTCCCCTCCATGTGTGGAGGTGTAGGTTTTTTACAAAGGAATATTTTAATCTAAAAATGTTTCTCAACACTAAATCTTAGACTGATAAATTACCATCTTCTCTTCTGTAGGCATACAGCTGCAAGAATGAGGGGAATAAGGAACTATAAGACAGAGAGAACCATGGTTTTTCATTTCTAAGAGTGAGCAATCAATGAGAAAGGCATGGAGGCCCATGTTTGGGAGATATTCTTTCACATCATCTTACAGTTATGGGAGAAAATGATTAACAGGGATGGAGTCGGATTAAATGATTTAACCAAGCCATAGCTACATTCCTCGAATCTTCTTAGTGTCTTGGGCTTTTGGGTGAATGAATCGTTCCAAAATGGCCTCATTCAAGGAAATCTTAAAGAATTATCAAACAATGTAGAAAATGTATTTGACTGGCCCCAAGTAGCGGGTCTAAGCTGACACTGGGGGTTCTCACATCTGTGTGCTGTTCACGATGATGGATGGGTAAGTGCATCCTGATTAGTGTCTTGGGATGGACAGAGAGCTAATGCAGAGAGTCAGCAGTTTATAAATCTATTACCGACATCTTGGCTGAATCTGACCTTTGTTTGCAGTGCCAGAGTAGATGACAGTACAATACACTGGTACCAAGGGCTAGCTCCCAGGAAAGCTTATACTTCATCTTGAATAAAATTTTAATGATGAACCAATAGCAGAATCTATCAGTACTTATAGCCTTTCTACTGTGACTTTTTGTATTATACTGGAGTGGGTAGCCATTCCTTCCTCCAAAGGAATCTTCCCAACTCAGGGATCACACTCAGGTCTCATGCATTGCAAGCAGATTCTTTACCAGCTGAGCTACAAGGGAAGCCCATATTATACTAAGACAGCTATAGATGACTATATATCTTATTTTGGGTATCTAATTTTTTCTTAGAATACATATTGCTGTCTTTATGTATTTGTATATGTGTGTGTATCAAACATTTGAAATAGCTAAAACTCAAAAAAACTAGAGCTCTGTTAAGATGTAACATTTAATTGTCATTAATCCTCTTGATGAAATCTGTTTCTTGAGATGTTCCCAACTCAGGGATCAAACCCAAGTCTCCTGTATTACAAGCAGATTCTTTACCATCTGAGCCACCACGGAAACCCCTTGAAAATACTACATTTTCCATTTAAGTTTTGAAGTTAATTCTTTCCATTAATCAGGGAATCAGTACAACAGAGTTGTTAAAGCCTGGTACTAGGGTCACCAGTCCTGAATTTTAATCCCAGCCGTATCACTTACTAGCTGGATGACCATGGGTAAATTACTAGCCTTACTGAGTTTTGGTTTCTTCTTTCCTCAAAGAGGAGAATAACATCTCCCAGAGCTCTTGTGAGAGTGTGAAAATATGTATTTTGTAAATTTTAGTCATTTAGTCTTCATTCCTGGTGCCCTTTCTATCTCGCTATTTTCTTCACTGTGTGCTTACACAAAAGGGTAGATTGTTCTGCTTTTTCACAGTTGGAAAACTATTTTTAAAAATGAATGGTGAAGCCACTCATCTGAATGTACCTTTGCCCCAAAATTTCTACTTCCTTCTCTTGGATTCTGAGCCGTTCTACTCTGAATACAGCTTAATTCACCTCCAGTCCTTTAATTTGTAGAAATAAATTATTACTCTTCTTTTCCCCTCTCATCTATAGATATCTCTCAGGCAAAGGAAACAAACTTTGTGGCTGAAAATATGACCATAAAGCATGGGGCAGGGTAAACACATTACAGATTTCAATAACATGTTGGTCACTGTCACGTGTCGCTCCTGTACACATTCAGAAGTTCCTTGAATTCATTTCACTACTTCATGTCTCTTCTCCCGGCTCACACAATCCCACAACCTCTCTCTTCATATAGAACAGTTAGAACTTATTTATCCAGCGAGACTTGGCTTATTTATTGTTTTCCACTAATAGTTTCTTGCCTGCTACACATCCTTGCCTCCACTTCCCCCCTTCAAGGAGAGATAATCTCTCTCCTACTCTACTTTACTGTAAGCATACTTCTTACGAGTTCTTCTAAGCATGATTGTATGTATTGTCTATCTTTGTTCACTAGATGCTAGACCTTAGAGTCCACGGCCACAGCATTGCCGCATCGTTTGTAGACAATCTCCTACGGGGGTTTCTCGCTACAGAGCTTTACTGCCAGGTGTAGGATCAGTGTCTTCTGCTCTGGCCCTGATCTAATTCTAATGAGTCGACTACAACTGCCACTATTTACATTGATTATATGTGAAGTAGTATATTGTAGTGGTTTGGTAACAAATTATCTGATTGTACATCCTAACTCTACCAATTTGTCTTTTGGTTGATTACCTACTACTTGAGTTTGGGCAAGGTGCTTCTCTGATGTTTGTCTATGTGCGCTCAGTCGTGTCTGATTCTTTGCAACCCCATGGACTACTCTGTCTACGGAATTTCTCGGGCAAGAACACTGGAGTGGGTTGCCATTTCCTACTCCAGGGGATCTTCCCAACCCAGGGGTCAAACCCATGTCTCCTGCATTGACAGGTGGGTTCTTAACCACAGAGCCACCAACAAAGCCCTACCATCTCTAAACTGAGATGATAATACCTCCTTGTAGGGATATTGTAAAGTTTAAGTGGGAAATCCATATGCTTAGAATGCAGCCTGGTACATAGACGCACTAATCAAGGTTAATGCTCATATTTAAATAATAATCATAATCTAAATAATTTAAAGAAGAAACTTTTACAGTCAGTAGATCCAATTTCTTTAAAGTGTCCTAGGGAAAGATGGCCAGCATGAATGGTTTTCATCCATTTATAGACATGTTAATGTGGAGGCTCATAGTGGTTATATTCAGTTTGAGGGCATGTTCTGAAAGGCTTCTTTCCTGTATAAATTCTTCCTGACTCTCACCTCATAGGAAAAAGAGATGGTGCATTTTCTGGTGAAAAGATTTCACATGATAGTAATTTTCTGTTTCTCTTTCAAAATGTAAATGATTTCCTTTAGGACACAGTTCTGTAATCTAGTATTATTAATAATTTGCCTGGCTCTCTCATAGTAATTTCCGTACTTCTTTAAGTTGGAGCTAATTTTCTGAAACTGGGTGTACTTTACTAGCACAGGCTCTTCTCTAAAACACCAAATTGCCTTCACTGGTGTTAGATCACCAAGTCAAGGGAAAGCAGCATCTGTGAACTCACAGAGAATCTGTCTCAAAGAATTAAGGGGTTGACTTTTCATTGATCGGCTGATTTACTTATTATACTCTGACTTCACATGTCACGGGATCAGATCTCTTGAAAGTATATTAGGTCAACTCACCAAGGAATATGAAATTTTTTCTCCTTTATCTTTTTCAAGTAAATTAATAATTACTGTCCAGTCACCAAAATTACATCTCACTTGAGGTTATTTTTACTGTACTGAACTATTCTAGCGGTATATCTTGAATTAGAAACTGGGAATTTTGCTGTGAAGGGAATTTTCATGCACAGTTTAATAATTCAGCTACCTCCACCCCTGGGCAAAATAAATAGCTAGCTGAATGCTTGTTGGCAAAGTCACAGCGAATTATATTATTTGAAACTCTAAATATCCCCCCAAATAAATGTTGGAATTATCTGTGGGAAAGCAAAGGGTTCAGGGCATTACAGTAATATTGCTTCCTTACTGTACGTGCATTTTCTTCTTGGAGATCTATGGAGTTTGGTAATTTTTTTTATTGGAATAATAGAAGTACACCCATTGTACTCGGGCTGCAATTACTCCCCCTGACTCTCAGCCCTGCAGCAATTCTAGGACCTGATGTTGGATGGGAAGAGTTACTCCTCTGATTTTTAAACATAGATAAATAAGTTATCTCAAATATCTAGTAAGAATTCCAAAGAGTTGGGATAACTGTCACTATTGAATTTTATCAACTAGTTGTTTTTAATTAATTCATTTTTGAGCATTTATTTTGTGTGAGGCACTATTAGAGTCAGTTGGCATACATTAGTGAATACAATTGTCAAAGATAACTGCCATTGTAGAGGTTGGATTCCATTGTGGGAAGGGGGTGGGGTTAAGGAAAGAGATAATGAATGATAGATGCCATTAGTAATTCTTTTGGTATGTTAGAAACCGATATATGCTATGGGAAAGGAGACAGGGGAAAAGTGAATCCGGAGTAAGGAAAGAGGTTGCAGCCTAGGGAGGTTTGGGGTGAAACAGTTATACCACAGAAATGGTACGTAACACACCCATGTGGGGAAGTGGTGGAGTGGGGAGAGTAAAGCTGCATAGAGCTCGATTTTCAGCACAGAAGTCCTGACAAGGTATCAAAAATACATTTCATTCTCTGCCTTTTTACAACTAGTGGAGTGAATTCCTGGCCTCATCTGTCAGTGCTAGAGATGAAATAAATTATAAAGGAAATGATACTGCCCAGGCTCAGATCCTATGACATCCTGTCTAATTGAAACTCTTGTGGGTAGCATGTTTCCCATTAGTTGTCCCAGTTCACAGGGGATGGAGGAAGAAGGCATTGAAGAGATACGCAGTTCAATTCAACAAGCACTTATTCATACATCTTATTTACCCAGAATGACTTTATTCAATTTCAGTGATACAAAGATGCACACGTTCTTAAGGCCCCTCAGCTGGGTTGTAAGATGAACCACAGATGAATGAATATAAAAGAAAAATATGTGATGTTGCTAAGCAAAGGTTGTGCATACATTCACATGTGGAAGAGAAATACTGTAATCCGGAGTTAGCCCAGGGCTTTCTGGAAAAATGAGATCAAGGTTAGACCTTAGCAAGCTTGAGTGTGGTAATGAAGCAAGTGGGAGTAATCCAGGAAGGGCCACAGTATCCCAAGACACAGAGGTAGAAAAGTCAGAGCTCCTGGGTTAATTAAGGGAGAGAAATCTGGCCAAGGGACTTCATGACCAGGAGTAATGAGCCCCTGGACTAATAGAAGGATTTCCACACTCAATGTCCTCAATGAGGGGGATCAACACCTATATTAGACAGACTGCTACAGCCTTCCTAGGGACTCAGACTTGGACAGGAGGAGCCCAGTTACAGTGGTGATTCCATTACATTTTACCTTAGTAAAGTGGAGACAAAGGATAATTATCTCCAAAAAACAAAAAGATTTCTTCTCTTCTGTTACATGGATATATCCTACTAGTCTCTAAGTATGGCCTAACTTAGGTCACTACGGTGGTCATAGGCTTTGAGCTTGAGTCTGGAGAAAGTTTAAAAACAGGGACCCCGCTGAAGACACGGGAGACGGGGATCGTGTTAGAAAGAAGGCACCCCCAGGATGCGTGTTCACTACTTATACTCAGCAGGCTGCCTCATGACCTCTCCCCCTGGCAACCCTGCTCAGCGGAAGACACCTGTACTCTGTTCCCATGGGCAGCCTGGAGAGGTTGGCACTTGGAGGCCCAGAGAACGTCAGCTCCCATCTATGAGCTATGTCCACGTGTAAACCAAGATTTGGGGAAGGGACAGGGTGAGTTGGGAGGCTGACACTTTCTTAGGCCGTCTCCTCTGGTTCCCCAGGTCGGGCCCTCATCTGGTCCCACTCCCAGGTTTTGGACACATATTGGATCCCTGATGACAGCCTCAACATGCTTCCCCCACACCCCCGCGCGGTAGAGCCTGCTCCCCTCGCAGCAACCGCTAAGACCCGGAGGAGTGGAATTCCACTTTGAAACTCTGTGCGTGCGGCGCGAGGGCCAGCACCGGGCATGCTCAGTCGCCGCGACGCGGTGGGGCTGCTGCTCTCACAGCTCTGGCCCCGGGCTCCAGGGCTGGCTCCCTCCACCTCCTCCCCCGCTCCCCCCGCCCCGCGGCTGCGGAGCTTCCAGAAGGCCGAGCTGTAGCGGCTCCCCGCGATCTCGGCCCCCGCCCAGCGCCGCCCGGCTTGCCGCCGCCTCCCACTCCTCTTTCTCCTCTCCTCTCTTAAGGTGGAGAATCTGGTGCTTGCTTCTGTTCGCGCCACACACCGCTCTGCCAGCCCCAGCCCAGGACCTGCGAATGCCTCCCGGAGACCAGAGGACTCTCGGCGGGGGCTCTTTCCAACACCTCTTTGCCTGAAGTGGGATCGTGGCGGAGTTGCTCCTCCGCCGCTCAATGCAAACACTATGCGGAGAGCGGTCGGCTTCCCTGCGCTGTGCCTGCTTCTTAGTCTTCACGCTGCAGGTAAGGGGTTGCCCGGCAGAGCTGTGGATGCGCTAGGAGACTGCACATGCTCCAGGACTCTAGGGAAAGCTGGCTTCGCGAGGAAACCCTTAGAAAGGCAAAGCAGGACAGTGCTGAAACGGTAGGGGCGAGGGAGTCCTGCACCTGTTGGAAGACTGAGGCCGAAAACTTAAGCTAAAATCAGCCCTTGATTTTTCCTGACCTCGTATGAACATTTTCAATGCGAATACAGGTTTGCTTCTTCCACCCCTCCCCTCCATCTAGACTCCCAGATTTTGTTTCTAAGCTCCGCACTTGACTGCCCGTTTTTCAGGAGGGCAGACAAGACTCCCTACTGGATGTAATATTTTCTACTGCAGCGGCTACTTCCATAAGGTCTCTCGGTTTAGCGAGAGCTTACAGGGATCCATTGGCTGTAACCTGATGGACCACATCTCTGCCCCAAAGATCGAAATACACGGTTCCCATTAGCGATGCCACTCCAGGATCCTTTGGCCCCAGCTCTTGTCAGTCGAATATTCTAAACCAGTAAGACGGACGAAAGCTTTAAAATAGGACCCTCTCGTCTCTTTCAGCATCATGGTCAGGTTTCGAGGGCACCAGACAGAAAACCAATCACAGTTTCAAAGCTGACAACCGCAGGGTAGGCACTGTCCCTGGGACGGGTTTGATGAGGTATAGAAAGGAATGACAGTGAGACTGGTTCCCAAATATAAATATAGTTGATATCAGAACCAGTATCAGGTTTCGTTTGGAAGCAAACCTTGGGAAGTACCTGGGGAATTTTACATAAAATGTCGCTATACACCCTGCTTTTTGGATACAAGCAGCCTCGATCTGATGCAGGGACTTGCTGGACTGAATCCTTTATCATTTTCACACACACATGAACCAAAATAAAATATGGTAGAGAGATTTTGGGAGCCCTACTGCGACAGCAGTTGCCCGTGCAGTATCCCTGTAGCAATCAAAGACCAGGTATTTTCCCCGAGGTTGCCTGTCATCCGATCACACGTATTCATTCATTTTTCCAAGCAATATTTTATTGAGTATATACTACAGTCCGGAGATAGTGTGTAAAGATAATGGATACAAAATTGAAATTTTAGGGTATCTTTTAAAAAGAGTGTGGGTGAGTCCTTTTCTGTGTAGGCAATAGTGAGAGTGAAAGATGGTACCTCCGTATTTCTAGCTAATGCTATTTTAATGTATTGTGAATCTCTTGAACAAGTAATGTATAAGAACATTCAGGCTATAATTAAGTACCCATGTTAACTGTTATAATTATGATGTTATATTGTGGAATTTTCAGTAGTTCTTTAACACTTTGAAAACTAGGATGTAGCGATGACATGGTCATTAAATTATTTGCAAACAGTTATAGTAAATCCTTTTATTACTGCATACAATTCTTTAATGTCAAAATATGAAATGAAAACATACACATTGGGTTGAATTTTATTTACATTATTGTTTTATTATACCCCTGACACAAATAGCTATTACCAAAAATATCCTCAGTTCCTATCAAATTTAGGAATGATTTGAACTGATCTATGAAAAATATTAGTGTTGTTATTTTTAAAACTAATATATAACATTTCTAAAGATAACATTTAATGTATCTTGAGTAATTATAACTTAAAAGCTATAAATAACCTTAAAACTAAGCAGGTGGAAAACATTTATAAATTTGTTGTAGGTGAACATTTGGGATGAGGAAATAGAGGACTTCTGTTCATCAAAAGAGAAACCTAAAAGTCTGTAGCCCTAGATTATACCTGGAGCTCTGCCAAAGGGTGTATTACCAAGACAAACCAATCCAACTCTACTTTGACCTCTTAATTTGAAGAAAAAAAAAAAAGGAAGATGATTAATCAATTGAATTTAGTCACAAGGCATTGAAGGCTGTCTCCAGATTTAAGTTGCAAGATGCCACATAGAAATTAATTACATTCATATTTTTAATGTAGTGCTTTTGATAGGTGTTTTTTTCACAGCAGATTGCAAGTTTAATATTGTGGTTGTCTTGCCAGTTTCATTTTGAATGCATCTTAATTTAAACAGCAATTTGTGGGTCACAAGCTGTCATCAGATTAAAATTCATCACAGTTATCTAAATAACATTGTTAGGACTTTTCATTAGAACTTAGACGAATCAGCTTTCTAGATCTCAGCTCCTGTAGATTTGGGTAATAAAAAAGTGAGTGAGTGGAAGGACAAAGATCAAGAAGTCAGTGATAGTCTCTACTTGTTGAATGTCTCATTTGGCTTCTCTTACAGAAGGCTCTCTTCTCAGGAGGAAAGTGGGCTTTATAAAGAAGGAGAATGAATTCTATGTAGTCAAGCCTCTTTGGCTGAAAAGCTAATTGATCTGTTTGGTTGTGCCCCGGGTACCAGCCACTACTTTATGCTGGCAGAACTGATGATAGGTTAGACCTCTTTCAGGATGGGAGAAATTGGCTGCAAGGATGTGAGTGCTCTTCGTAGCTATACTAGAAACCGTTAACTTCCATAGTCATTCTCCTAATGGTAAAGTAGCAAACTGTTTTCACCTTGAGTGCCCTCTCCAACTGTTGGGTCATGATCGCCTGAGTCACTATGCAAGAAAAAAAAAAAAATTCTGACCAACCCTGAGTTCTGATGACTTAACAGGGACAAGTATTGCAATCTGTTTGCAACGTCTATGGGAGCAAAAAGAGGAAGAGGGGTACAATGCTGTGTAATTAACATCTCTAGGTAAGATAACTGTAATGAATTACTGAGCATGGAGTTTATCAGAGAACCTGGACTTAACTCTATCCATGGCAGCTGATTTTCGTAGACCTTCTTAACAGAAAAAGTGATAGTTATTGTTCATCCAGCTGCTTACTATACAGGGGAGAAAACTATGATTCAGTAAATAGTAGATATTATTACTTTAAAGTGCCAGTTAACAGTATAGTCAGGGTAAAAACCCCATGTTTTCAGGCCTGTGATTGCATTCTATATAAAATCCTACACTCTTTGGGAGGCCACCATTGAGATAGTGGTGCCAGATTCTTTTTCCCTAATTGTCCTCATTCCTTACACCTCTGTGAAGCAACATAACGTATCAACTTTACTAGAAAAGACAACTACAAGCTACCCAATGATTTGGATGGTAACATAATTATGTGGAAGAGCCACAGATAGCTTATTTCCTTCAGTGTTTCTTCTCTTTCTTTGCCCAAAGAACTATGGGAGATGATATTTATTGATAATATTTTAGTTACAAAGGAGTAAAAGTTTTGGGATATCTTGAAGATTCTCATGGGAAAGCTTTCTTTTACCTAGTGCATGTCTTGCTAAAAAAACACAAGTTGATTTCAATGCATTATTCTCTCTTCAAGCTCTGGAAATGGTTCTTTCAAATTTCTGTATGGTTCTTACTACCTGATTTTCTGGGCACAGGGACTACCTTCAATGTATATTCTGACGATGCTTCTTCATTCTCAGAGAAGTGCCTAGTCAGTTTCTCTAGTCTTTGAGAAGCATGAGTTCCTGTGATGAAACTAAGAGGATCAGGGAAGTCATTGGCAGAAACACCATCCTCAAAAGAAAGGATAGGAACTTCCCTGGTGGCCCAGTGGTTAAGAATCTGCCTTGCAATACAATGAACATGGGTTCAGTCCCTGGTTGGGGAACTGAGATTCCACATGCCATGAAGCGACTAAGCCATGCACCGCAAGTATTGAAGCCCGTGTGCTCTAGAGCCCCTGTACTGCAGCTAAGACCCAATGCAGCCAAAATAAACGAATAAAATATTTTTAAAAAAGAAAGGGTAGACAGATAGGAAAATGATATTTTAAGATATCTTTTCTCAATGAAGAGTCCCTTAGAGTTCCAGAATCAGTTTTTCACTCAATATAGTTCTTATACTGGCAAGGGGTCTGCTCTATCCTCTCCCATATTACCTCTCTGATATCTCTCTGTTTTCCTCTTTTTTGTCTCTCTCCAGCTACAATGGTCTCCTCCCTATTCCAAGAAGACAACAAGTGCTTGCCCATCCTCCCGAAAAGTTTTATTTCTTTGCCTGAACTATCCTTTCTCCATATTTCCATGGCTTAATCCCTCAATTTTCAGTCTTTGTTCAAAGATCACTTTCTCAGTGAAGCCCTCATTGACTATCCTAATTAATATTTCATCACCCCTGAAATCTTCCAATACCCTTCCTTGGTTACATTTTATTATTAATTTTATTGAAGTATAGTTGATTTACAATGGTGTGTTAATTTCTGCTTTATAGCAAAGTTACTCAGTAACTCATACAGATACTCTTTTTCATATTCTTTTCCATTCTGGTTTATCACAGGATATTTAATATATACAGTTAAAGTTCCCTGTGCTATATAGTAGGACCTTGGTGTTTCCCCATTTTATACATACTAGTTTGCATCTGCTAATTCCAAGCTCTCAATCCTCTCCCCCACATTCCTTCCCCCTTGGCAACAACAGATCCGTCCTCTATGTCTGTTTCTGTTTCCTACATATGTTCATTTGTGTCCTATTTTAGATTCCACATATAACCCCTGATAGCTCAGTTGGTAAAGAATCTGCCTGCAATGCAGGAGACTCAGGTTCAATTCCTGGGTCAGGAAGGTCCGATGGAGAATGGATAGGCTACCCACTCTAGTATTCCTGGGCTTACCTTGTGACTCAGCTGGTAAAGAATCTGCCTGCAATGCGGGAGACCTGGGTTTGATCCCTGGGTTGGGAAGATACCCTGGAGAAGGGAAAGGCTACCCACTCCAGTATTCTGGCCTGGAGAATTCCATGGACTGTATAGTTCATGGAGTCACAAAGAGTGGACACAACTGAGCGACTTTCACTTTCACTTTTCATAAGTGCTATCAGGTTTTTTTCTATTTTGTTTACTGCTATTTCTATAGCAGATCCTGCCCATCCTAGCACTGGGAGAGGAGCTGTGCCTGGCATAAAAGCTGCTGAAGATTAGATAAATACATTGAATAAATAAAAACAACACAGTAATATTTCTAGTCTCCTCTTTTTGCATTTAATTTCTTCTTGGCACTCATGCAAGGCACCTAGTCAACTTAGCCACTTCCAGAATGGATTTCAGCAGAGCTCATTTACCCAAAAATTAAGTTGCTCCCCAGAAGTCTCACATACCCAAGGGACATACAATCTCAAGCAGACATTGCTACTTTGGGAAATGAAGAGCAACTGGGGATGGGCTTTAACTATTGATGAACTCAGTGGCAAAGTCCTTCCAACTGATTGCCAGATGCTGAAAGAGCCCAAATGCCTTGTTGGTTGGCTATATTTTTAATTCTTTGTAAAGTGCTTTATACCTATGGGAATGACTATGGTAATGTCTGCATCTTTAGCATATAAGAAGATAGATGTATGTATATTTGAGACCACACATTCCTAGAACCATGGAGACTGCTTATTCTATTGGAAATCACACCCTGACTAGCATCTTGTAAAAATTCTGGGTTGTATTATCCACAACCCAGATAATGATAAATGTATTATCTATCATTCAGATTTCTTCTCTGTTTCTCATCTACTTTTCTACCAACTTTAATCTTTTTTTTATTAATTTTAAATTTATTGATTGATTGATTGAAGGACAATTGTTTTACAGGATTGTGTTGGTTTCAGCTGACCATCAACATGAGTAAGTCATAGATAAACATATGTCCCCTCCCTCCTTCCCATCTTCCCTATCCCACCCTTCTAGGTTGTTACAGAGCCCCAGTTGAGTTCCCTGAGTCATATAGCAAATTCCCCAACTCTAATTATGGTTCAACATAGTTAAGGTGGTAATTTATCTTTTCCTTATCAATGAATATTGAGATTAGATTAAATCTAATTTTGAAAATTCTTCTCATTGATTCCCATGGATAGCCACTGGTTTCCTCAATAGCTTCTCTCTTATCTAACTAGTCATTTCTCAGTTGCACTTTTAGGTCTTTCTCTGAGCATTCTTTAATAGGTTAGTGCTCTGTAGACTTTATGTGTCCTAGGTCTTTTTTCCTCTCTTATCCCTGTATACTTTCTCTGTGGATGTTTATATTCAGGCCTACATAGCAAAGTTGAAATTCATATTTCTATCTCAGATATCTCTCCTGCTCTCCAGTCCTATCACTACAATTACCTAGGAGTCATTGGAGATCCCTCAAGTATCAGGAATCTGGCTGTTAATGCTCAGCACTTCCCATAACAACTTCTTTTATTTCTATATATTCTATCATTGTGAATAACATGAGAGTCCCCCACAGTCACCCAAGCCTGGTAAAACTGGAAAAAAGCATACTCGATCACATTCTCACTTTGTATTCTCTAATACAGCCATTTCCTTTTCCCTTAGGGTAAACTCAAACTCATTAGCATGGGGAAGTCTTTTACTATCAGGTATTTCCCAACTCCATCCTTATTTCCTATCATCATGTTCTGCTTTGCCCACTGTTATACTAAAAGCAAATTTCATTGATTGGTTTGCCATGCCTCTCATCCTTTTCACATACTGTTCTATTTATTTTAAGTATCCAACTCTGCTTCGTTTTCTAGATAATTTTTCTCCAACTTTAAATCATAATTGAGCATTGCCTACTTTGAGAACCCTTCCTTGAACCCCATCTCATCCAACTAGCTTTCCTAGGTTTTCCTTTGAGGCCCTGTGTATTTCACTATTACTGCTCTTAACCTGAGTTTTTTTTTTGAGGACAATAAGAGAATTGTAGCTTTTATCTCTGTATACTAATAACATATTAATAGAACTGTGCTTGTTATCCAGTATACCATCAATAAATGTTGCATTCAATAAATATATTCAGGATGTATTTGGCAAAATAAATTTTGATTAATTTATATTTACAAAGAGATTATATCTCACTTTCATGATCATAAAGAGTAGAATTGACTTTACTACTGCCCTTTCAATCCAATATATATTTACTGGTTACAAAGCAGTGGAAATGGGACAGAATAGCTTTCATTTAAACATATTCTGTTTAAGGTAAGTTTGTGTTCTGTGAGCATGATGCTTATTCTAGTGGTGTGTGTTGAACTCCTCCTAGATGGATAGACATTCCTATATGATTTTCTAGTACTACTTTAGGATGGGAGTGAGATGAATGAGTTTATTTTAAAGAGATAAAATAATTAGACAAGATACATAACATGATAGCTGTGCATTAAAGAATGAACCCAGAACCCCTAACTCTGATTACTGATCAGCTATCTTGAAATAACAAACATGAGCCAACTACACATTTAAAATCAGGTGGGAGTTTGAGGTAGTGTATTCAATAAGCAGAAATAAAAAATAATCCAAACTTCCTTTGCTCCCCCTACCAAAATCCAAACCATCACAGAAAATTTCTGAGTATTGGATGGTTTTATACAATTTTTCTCTTTTTTATGTATAGATAAAGTCTTTATTAAACCTTTATGGGAGCTATGCTTTTACTTGAAGAATGGAGAGTGGTTGATGAATAATAAAAAGTCACTTCTTCTGAGATGATGGGGTCACACATCAAAAACTCATTTATTGCCATTATTATTAGTGATAACATGGTTATGTTTCATGGTAAGTATATTGTTAAATCTCTTAAAAGCTATTTGTTAAGTCTAGTTCAAAAGGTAGAGAAAGCCATTTTTCCCTTTAAAGATCCTACTTGGCCATAAATGCATTCTTCATCTTCAAAGCACTTAAAAT
The DNA here is from genome assembly GCF_032452875.1 of Bos javanicus. Lineage (NCBI taxonomy): Eukaryota > Metazoa > Chordata > Mammalia > Artiodactyla > Bovidae > Bos > Bos javanicus. Next base: position 43,097,705 of record NC_083872.1, read on the forward strand.
GCTGACACACTTAGAGTAGCTTTGATATTTCTCAACACAAAGGACTTTAATAGCTTGAAACATTTTAATGGTAAAATATTATTTTAAGATCAGGTTTCCTAATTCCTGCTCACCAAATAATGTAGCTATAAGTGTCTACTATTGAGATATTTGCCACAGAATGACAATTAGCAAATTTATGTTGTGGATAGTAGCACTTTCCATTTAGACAATTTTCTACTTATAATGACAATCTAGACTTTTCTCATTGATTTCATTTTATTAAGTTGTTGATATCCATGAAAATTTCAACCACAGGGACCAACAACAAAACAAAACTGTTTACCTGAAACAGCAGTCTAGATCAATGAGTCTAATTACACTGAAGTAGATGCTAAATTCCGGAGAAGGCAATGGCAACCCACTCCAGTACTCTTGCCTGGAAAATTCCATGGACGGAGGAGCCTGGTAGGCTGCAGTCCATGGGGGTCGAGAAGAGTCGGACACGACTGAGCGACTTCACTTTCACTTTTCACTTTCATTTGTTGGAGAAGGAAATGGCAACCCACTCCAGTGTTCTTGCCTGGAGAATCCCAGGGATGGGGGAGCCTGGTGGGTTGCCATCTTTGGGGTCGCACAGAATCAGACACGACTGAAGCGACTTAGCAGCAGCAGCAGCAGCAGATACTAAGTTCAGTAGGGGCATTAACTATTTTCTGTCTTAGTTCGGACGTGAAGCAATGTCCATTTACTGGCTATGCAGAAGGGCTTAAGACAGCCTAAACTACTGTTTCTTTGAAAAAGAGCAGTGAATGAGCACAGAGTAAGATTATCTCACAGTGATTTACTGGCCTATACAGCAACATGTACAGAGTAAAACTCTTCTGCTATTTCACTACAGTAGTGATTCAATTCCTGACTGAGACTGGAGGGGAAATGAGGCGATGTGCGTAACTACACAAAGTCAGCTCCCAGTACTGGGATACTTTCACTTACCTGGGGAAGAGGCTCAATACAAACTATGTCAAACATTATATCATGATGAGTTAGTCCGCAAGGCCATCAATCTATCAATATAAATGTATAGATTATGATTTTAAAGTAATTCACTTTCTTGGTCTCTTGTTGATTCAAGACAGTATTTTTATTCTCCCTGGAAGAAAATGAAATAGCTTAAGCCGAAAAGTAAAGAGAAAATTGAAATAAAGGAGAAAATGCCATATTTTTAGATAATGCTTAGCAGAGTACTGTAGCAGTTAAGAGCATGTATATGGTGATCAGTTTCAAATGCAGTCATGGTCACTTACTGTCTCTAAGGTGGTTTAGTCCCTATTTTGTGTCCGACTCTTGCGACTCCATGGACTACATTTCCCAAGGCTCTGTCCGTGAGATTTCCCAGGCAAAAATATTGAAGTGGATTGTCATTTCCTTCTCCAGGGAGGATCTTCCTGACCCAGGATTTGAACCTGGGTCTCCTGCATTATAGGCAGATTCTTTACCAACTGAGCTATGAGGGAATCCCTACTATCTCTCTATAACTTGGAGTAAATTGCTTGATCTTTCCACATCTCAATTTCTTCTTTTAAAAATGGAGGCCATGTATTATAGAGTTGTTGTGTGTTAAATATAATGTAAAATAGACTGTGCTGTCTTAGTAAGTGTCATGTAAGTGTTAGGTATTATTTGACTAGGGGTGGGAGAGGTCAGATGCTAAATGATCAACCAGTATCTTGGAGCAATTTCTCATTCTTTTTGTATTTGAGCCAATGCTAGAGAAGCATACATGCCCAAGAGAGATTCTGCATTCCAACCTCTTTTTCAGTTGGATCTTATCTGCATAATTCCTCTCTCTTTGGTCTGAGCCTACTAATGGGCAGGTTTGTGATGGATTTTGAAGCTTCAAAGCATCCACCTATTTCTTCTGGCCACTGAGAGGCTGAAGAGAGCCTGGCCAGGCCCAGGATGTCAGATCTCATTCTCCTAGTCCCTCTTCTACACCCCACACCAAATCCCTCAATAAAATAGTTTAACATACTTCTCCTCCTCCAAATTCACCTCTCCCCTAAGTCTCTCTCCTAATGCCTTACCTATAAGCATTTAAATGTATTATCTATCTATCATGTCTTCAGCAAATCCTTATTTAAGTGAATATATTAGTAAAATGCAATTTTTGGGGGGCTTACCTCATGGTAATTGAAAATAGATAACCTTTTCACCTTTTCCTAAACACCATAGGTCTGAAATATCTAGTTCTTATTGCACTGTGTTGCTTAGCAGATAGCCCAGACTTGTCCTAGAAGCTGCCTCCCTAACTAGTCTCACTAGGCACAGATGCAGAGTGAGAAGTTCAGATGTCTGACCAAGGCTGAAACTCATAGCTCTAAGAACCTCTTTTAGGACTGCTGCTCTAGTAAGACTTCTCCTCTACTGACTGACTGACACTCTCCTGCTTGCTATTTGTAGCCTATGGAACTTCTAGATCATTGGGCTCTAGTCCACATGGAAGGCTGCCCATGGTTCAGTGGGCACTGGAGAAGATAGGAGTGTTTGAATGTAAAAGGAAAGCAAGCAGGGACATGGAGGTGGGAAGACCTTTTATTGGGGATTGTCAAGCACAGCCTTCGCCTGTTCAAGGGACGACTCATCACTCCCTAATACCCCGACCTTGCTACCCAGACGCACTTGATCTGAGGATTCTATCCTGCTGATTTTATCTCAGGTGACCTACCATGTATAGCTCCAGTCTGGCTCCCTGGGAGAGCTGCAACCCATCAGAAAAATCAGAATTCAACTATGAAAACTTTTTCATGGTGCTAACCTCCGATATGCAAAGTTAGGTTCGTGGTGGGTTGGCTGTTTCAGTACCTCTGAACACTCCATGGCAGTTAAGAAGCTCCCTAGGGGAATTCTCACAGGTGCTCACAGGTCTGGTCCAGTTGGGCAGGGCTCTTGGCATTCTTGGGTCCCTCTGTATCTACAGAGCATCAAGATTCCCCATCAGGTGTCCACTGGTCCTTTCTGAGTGACTTATTTCTTCAAAATGGGAGTGGCTGATTCTTAGAGAGCTTGGATTATAACATTTATCAGGCTGTTTGTAATTCCTAAATCTGAACATTATCTGAAGCTATGAAAATGTAACAAAAGGGTCTCCTCTCTAGATAAACATTGGATTTATAGGGAAGAGACAAATAGATTTCATTATAAGAAAAGAAGGGAAATACAAATGACTATTTCCTAAATTCCTGTGATGTGCTAAGTGTGAAAGTGTTAGTTGCTCAGCCATATCCAACTCTGTGTGGCCTCATAGACTGCAGCCCAGCAGGCTCCTTTGTCTGTGGAATTCTCCAGGCAAGAATACTGGAGTGGGTAGCCGTTCTCTTCTATTGAAACCAGGTCTCCTGAATTGCAGGCAGATTCTTTACTGTCTGAGCCACCAGGTCTATTTAATCCCTATGACGTACCAATATCTATCCCAAATGCTTTCTATAGTATAATCATCTCACCCTTTAGGATAGAAAGTTTGTTTGAAACGGTATGCTTGTACTACAGAAACAGCAAAAATATACTCTAACTCATGTAGCAGAGTAAAAATAAAAAAGTTAAGCTCTAGAATCTGACTTCCTGGGCTGGAATCCCATCTCTGCTATTTACTGTTTAAATTCTCTGTGCTTCCCTTTTCTTATCAGAATAAAAGGCTAATACCATGGTAACTACCTCATAGGGTGGTTTAAGGATTTAAGGAGCTAATTCATAAGGCCCACAGCATGGGGCTGGAACACTGCATATATTCAATGGCAATAGTTGTGAGAATTATCATATTAGCATGTGAAAACTTTCATTGGTCCTGTATTTCAGGTTCCATACTTGAAAAGGAAAAAGTGTGCACACTGACTATTGCCTATTAAAAAGAAATTCACTCTGAAGCCTTCTTTTGTGAAGAGTCCCTGCCATGAAAATCTAATTTTTGTACCTCCATTAAAAAGAAAATACTAATAGAACTTTTGCCTTATGAATTAAAAATTGCTCATAACTAGTAAGCTTGTGTTGGAAGCAATGAATGCTGTTTGCCAAACTGGAGAACATAAGAGAAAAATAACTCCATAGCCACCAGAGGTGCTGCAATTATGGGCAACCTCCCTTCTGGTAAAGACCTTAAGTCTTAGGTTTGGGGTAGAATTGGTAGTATCACCCCTCCTGCTGTCTCACTCTACAAACTATCTGAATTCACAACATCCAACAGGAGCCAAAATATCCCACTTCTAATGTTGAACCTTCTGCGTGTCCACGGACACCTTGCAAACTCCGTGCATTGCATGGTTTCCATACTCCACTGTGAGAGCCTTGCCCACACCTTTGAGGTGTGTATGTGGGAGGGGAGGGAGTGGGCTTCATGAAATCAGATATGCATTCTGTGGATCAGGCAACCCACCTCCCCTAGCGTTAAGTTCTGCTGAGTCGACCATAAATTCACCATGGGTACAGAGTCTGTGCCTCCAAACCAGTCCTGCCCTGAGCCTGAAGCAAAAGTGCTTTGGGTCTCCCATACTTCAGCCTAAGGCATCAGCCCCCGATGCTGGCAGCCCTTCCCTGCTCCCCGCACCCTGCCCTTGACGTCTTGAAGCTCACTCTCTGGAGCTCTGTGCTCAGGCTGAATCTCAACCTCCTGCCTTCTCCTTCCTCTCCACCCCAATTAAAGAGTGTTCTTTTTACTTCCCATTGCAAGAGAGGTCTCTCCTCCACTAGCACTATTTTAGGAAAGATGTGACACAGTGATCTACTCCTGATAAAAATAGCTGTTAATTGTGTGGTCTTTCCCTAGCAAATGTTCATTTTTTTTCAAAGAACAGTGAAAAAAAAAAAAAAAAAGCAGTGTCTTCTGAGGAAGCAGTACCTTTGACCAGTGGTGTTAATTTCAAGTGATGGATGAAGGGACCAGGACAGGATGGAGTAGAGGTGTTGACCTGAAGGACCTACCAAGTGCCCTGTGCTCCTCAAATCCTTAAATACAGGCAGAGGAACACAGGAAAAGATTTCTTCAAGTGACCACCATGGACCTCCTTCCTTACTCTCTATAGTATCATTACTGGGGCTTCCCAGGTATAGCTAGTGGTAAAGAACCTGCCTGCCAATGCAGGAGACTTAAGAGACACAGGTTTGATTCCTGAGTCAGGAAGATCTCCTGGAGGAGAGCATGGCAAGCCACTCCAGTATTCTTGCCTGGAGAGTCCCATGGACAGAGGAGCTTGGTGGGCTATAGTCAGTGGGGTCATAAAGAGTTGGACACGACTGAATGACTGAGCACAGCATACCATAGTGTCATTACTATAAAAATATTGTAATTTTTATATGTTCTAATATTAATTTTGCTACTTTTTAATATAATTCCTAATCTTCTATGAGAATTATTCTTAAAACAAATATTTTTCTTTTTCTTGCAATGGAAGTACAGCTTTCAAGTCATTTGGAGAATTCTACTATAAAAAAGATGATAATATTTTATAATCTCTATATTTATAAATAGCAATATTTTAAATGCTTGCATAACAATGAGGCATAAAAATTATATTTTACAAGTATATTTAGAGCTTTATCACTCTATAAATGCATATGGAACTCAATTTCTATGATTTCTGCAGAGGCTAGTGTTACTTAGCTTTCTAGCTGTATGATCATTTTTCTCCACTTCTGCATTTCCCAAGAGGGCATATCTTGATGAAGATCTTCTCTTAACTGCTGTGTAGAGTTGAAGAGATAGTAGCTTTCACTCTTGTCAACCTCTCCTCCAAGCATCTTTCAACTCAGTTCTTCAGGAACTGGGGAGCATCTGACTGCTTCTCTTGAGCCAATATAAATCTCACTTCCTCCAGCAGAGTCTGAGGCCGTGGTCTTAACCTCACTTCTTTATGACTTCTGTCTAGTCACACTGCCCCAAAGGGTGCTGTCCTAATTGTATTAAATTTCACTCTGTAATACTAATTTATCAGATGAAACATATGGCTACTAAAGCTGGGCAAAACCCAGGAAGCATGAAGTCCTTTCATTATAATTTTACCATGGGCACATGGCACACAGTGGATGTTTGCTGAAATGACTGTCTATTTCTGTGGCTTCCAGATAGAGTTTTCTGTCGTGCAGCTCAACTTTGGATGGAAGAGATAAATAGGAAGAATGGAGGGACTCCCAGAGTAGTTACAGTGGGCTCTAAGTGGGAGTAGGAACCACATTAGTTCTAACAGGATATTTGAGGAAATATGAAGGAGTGTTTATACCAAAGAGCATGCAGAAAAAGTTGCAAGATGCCTTAATAAAAATCTTTCCTTATTGTTGTAAGATTCAGGCCCTTTCCTACATAGAAAAAAATAGAAGCAGTTCTATAAAAGTAAGACGAGTTACTGTGGTGTTTTTTTTTTTAATTTTTATTATTGATATACTAGATATATCACTGGTCAAACACTTAAAACATTTAAATAATATTAGAAGAAGACATAGAGCTTCCTCATGGAACTATGTTTTTATATCTTAGAGACTAAGGCATATACTAAATTTTAGGAAAAAACATTTCTGGAAGGGAGTGTTCTTTTGGTAACAAGCTCTTTTACTGAAAGGGAGGGCCTTTTGGTAAATCATGGTAATCATGGGAGGGCCCATGATTGTTTAAAATTTATATATATATATATATATAATTCAATTAAAAGTTATAATTGTTATCTTTTAGAAACAATGGCTCAGTGGGTAAAGAATCTGCCTGCAATGCAGGAGACTCGGTATACACGAGTCTCCACCCCTGAATCAGGAAAATCACCTGCAAAAGGAAATGGCAATTCACTCTAATATTTTCCCCTGGGAAATCCCATGGACAGAGGAATCTGGAGGGCTCCTCCATGGGGCTGCAAAGAGTCAGACACGACTAATAACGCAGCACGCACACATTATTTTACTTTTTATGATTCATTTACTGGTCTGAAGATGAACTTTTTTTTTAATCAAATTGATTATTTGGTATCAGTATACAAAACAAGTGTGTGCACATATAAATATATGCATACATAATATAACACGTGTTGTAAGAACATAACTAAGACACAAACTGAATTTTGCAAAATTAGCTTTATGTTAATATATATAGACAGGGCCACAGTGGAATTTTCAAAACACTAATGTACCTTGCTAATAAGATATGAGTGAGTGCCTGTTATACCTGGAAGGTTATCCTAATGCACCTCAGTTGCCGCATCTTGGGAAGGCTGTGTTTGTTCACCAGGAAGATTCAGTGTTGGTACTGTGGGTGCTTCTAACTGGAGATTAGTGCCATGGTGACTTCACGGGTTAGCATTAACAGTAGTGAGTAGTATTACAGAACAACTGGAAGAATTGTTTTAATGTTAAACTCCTTCCATCCAAGGATAGCACTTCTGAAAATCCTCCTTTAAGTTCCCAAAGAGTCCTAGATTGTTCTTATGGAAAAACTTACCTCTTTAGAGAAAAATCAGTGCCATGTGAAATCTAACTGAATTGAGGCTCGCTTTAAAGAATGTACTGTACTCTCTTGTAAAGTACATTTCTAATCTGGTTGTAGACCTGTAATACAAGAACCACCTTCATTTTCTGATGAGAAAACGGAGGCTCAGAGAGGTTGAGGACCGTAACTCAAGTTCCGATAGACGGGGTGTGGTGGGTGTTAAAGATGCAATCTAGGTCTCTAATCTCTTAAACCACTGCTTTTTTTTTTTTTTTTTTTAAAAGCATGTTTCTTTCCTTTCTCAGTTCTACTAATTGGCATTTTCTAAGTAAACTTTTACTGGTACTTATGTATTTTTAACTTTTCCTGAGAGGCATTTACAAATCAAATGAGAACCTTGTCATAGCTCATGTAGAAATTCCCAAGGGACTTCCTTGATGTTATCTATTTGCATCTCCTTTCTAGAGAAGAAAGTGCTGGCAATCTTTGAAAAACAACAATTGTCCTTTTACAAAATAATCAGAAAACAAAGTTGCCCTTTTTTGATTGTTCACTTTTTCAGGTCTCTTTGGTGACCACTGTTTCATCCTTTGTTCCTTTCCCAAGTCACTGACACTGATTTAAACAGCTGCAATCCATAGGACTTACTCTGAGAGGGTGTATGTGAGGCCATTCTACCTTATGCATCCAGAGTTACCAAAGTTGAATTTGAAATAATGAATCATAATGTACATAATCATAATATCACATTGTGATTTTACATATTTTCTCTTTCCTTTGTTATGCATCTCTTCAGAGATTATCAGGGTCATATCCAGAATGAAATTTCAATTGTGGAATTTTATGACCATCAAAATTGGTTATTGTCCTGTAAATGTCATTCTATGATAAACGTACTTTTATTTTAAATGCAGTTAAGTATCTTCGACAAGCTAGTCACTATTCTGTGAGGGAGCTCTGTCCCTTAGAAATTGAAAAATTTGTCACTGAGCTCTCAGTGAAGATGAGGAATCCTATTACTCATCTCATATCTACTTTCTTTTTCATTCCTTACAAGAAGTTTTTTCAGTCCTTCTCAGTTCTCCTGGAATCTCCAATCTTTGCTCTCTTATCCTCTCTCTGTTATGAGATAGCTTCATCTCCTTCACTGAGAAAATAGAAACTGTCAGAAGAAAACTAGCTCAACTTCCACTGCCAAATCCATTAACATCCTTCATCTTCCTGCCTCTCCTGTATCCCCATATTATAATGGAAGAAATACCTCCCTCCAATCCAAGGCTCATCCTTCTGACTACTCTGGATCCCAACTCCTCCAGTCTTCTGGGGAGGCTCAATCTATTGATTATTCCATCTGTTTTTTCTTTTAGTGGTATTTCCAACCACTCCTTCTCAACTAGCTCTTTCCCTTTATGGATTAAATGTAGTCAGACCTCTCCTATAGTGAAAAAAAAAAAAAATCCCTCAACCCTACTTTCCCTTCCTGTTAATACACTGCTACTCTCTTATCACACTGAAGTTTGTTGTAAGAGTTGTTATACGTATTATTTCTCATTTATCTCCCACTTGATCCTCAATCCAATTACATCTAGCTTTCTTCCCCGTCAACTCTGAAATTACTTTCTGTACATTTATCAATCATTTGTGAATGAGATAGATAAACATTTAGTGATGAGAAAAGATGTTTTGATACAGTATTGAGTGAAAAGGTAGCTTACAAAGCATAATATAGCATAATCTATTGCCTTTATTTGGAATATAGTGCAATGAATTTTAACTTATCTATAGATTCATGTAATCATATCGTATACAGAAAAGTTCAGTCACTCCAAAGAACTCCTTCATTCTACTCCCCCTGCTTCTCAACTGATAACCTAATAATCATTGATCTAGTTTTTTCTTTTCAGTATTAGTTTTTGCTTTTCAAGAATGTTCTATAAATGGACTTTCTGCAAGTGTCTTCCTTTCCTCAGCCTAATGCCTTTGAGAGTAATCCAAATTGTTTTGCAGATCAATACTTCATTTTTTTAAAATTGATGAGCGATGTTCCATTGTATAGATGTATCAGTTTGCTTTCCATTCATCAATCGAAGGACATTTGAGTTTATTCCACTTTAGAGCAATTATGCATAGAGTTGCTGCAAAAGTTTGTTTACTATTTGAGTATCATTAGTATTTTTGATTTTAGCAATTCTAAGAGGTATGTAGTGTTATCATATCACAGTTTTAATATGCATTTCATTACTGGGGTAATATTCATATGCCTCTTTGCCATTCATGTATCTTTGATTTTGTGTCTGTTCAAATCTTTAGCCTAGTTTTAAATTGGTTTGTTTTGTTTTCCTACTGTTAAATTTCTTGAGTTCTTTATTTTTTCTTATTACAAGTCCCTTGTTGGATATGTGATTTGCAATTACTTTTTGCCACTCTTTAGCTTGCTGTTTCATTCTCTTAACAGTGTCTTAAACAGAGCAAAAGTTTTTCTGTTTCAATCCAGTCCAATTGATCAATTCTTTTTCTCTTATGGATTGTGATTTTGGTGACATCTTTAAGAATTTTTTGCCTAACCCTAGTTATAAAGATTTTCTCCTGTATTTTATTCTAGAAGTTTTATAGTTGTATATTATATATTTGGATCTGTGAACTTTATTAAGATCATTTCTATGAAGTTTGTATAGAGATTCATTTTGTTACAAATGGATGTCTGATTGTTCCAATATGATTTTGAAAAAAACTATCCTTTATTGTTTTTACATCTTTATAAAAAAATCAAATGGTGACATTTTCTCTGGATCTGTTTTAATTAATTAATTAATTAATTTTAATTGGAGACTAATTACTTTACATTCTTGTGGTGGTTTTTGCCATGCATCAATCTGTTTTTGAACTCTGTTTTGTCTCATTATCTACCTCTTTCTTTGCTAATACTCCACTATATTGATTACTGTAGCTTTATCGCAAGTCCTAGAATAGGAGAGTAGTATTCTGTCACCGTTATTCTTCATTTAAAATTGTTTATTCTACTTTAGAATCAATCTATTATATGTGTAGAATTTTGCTTGAATTTTTATTGTCATTGGGGATAATGAAATCTTCATTATATAAAGACTTCCAATTCATGAACATAGTATGTCTATTCAGTTCTTCTTGTTTTACTTTCTCAGCGTTTTGTAATTTTCAGTATATATATTTTGTACATATTTTGTTAGAATTATACCTGAGTATTTTATTTTTTGTAACTGTTGTAAATATTTTTTAAAATTCAGTTTTCAGTTGTACATTGCTAGCTTGTAGAAATGCCATTGATTTCATAGGTTAATATTACAGTCTATTCACTTGCTAAACTCACCTGTTGTATCAAAATTTTGATGTGTTCCTTAGAATTTTATACATAGACAATCATCCTTTCCACAAATAGAACAATTTTATTTTTTCTTCTCCACTATGTGTGCCTTTTACTTCTTTTCTTTGTTTACTGGCAATAAATAGGACTTTCATTCAGTAGAGTGTTGTATAAGAGTGATGAGTGTCATTGTCTTGTTCTCTATTCTTAAGAGAAGGAAGATAAACCTATTGTTAGCTGTGAGTTTTTGTGTAGGTGTCTTTTACAAGTTTGAAGAAGTTCCCTTCTATTTCTGGTTTGCTTTTTTTTTCACTGTAAGTTGATATGAATTTTGTCAAATGCTCTTTCTGCATCACTTGGTATGATAATATGATTTTCCTTCATTAGACTGTCAATATGATGGATTAGGTTGATTGCTTTTTAAATATTAAAGCAGCCTTACATTCCCAGGATAAGCCTTACTTGGTTACGTATTATCTTTTATATTTCTGCATTCAATTTGCTAATATGCTCTTGAGGATTTTTACATATATATTCACAACCAATATTTGGTCTTTAGTTTTCTTTTTTAGTAGGGTCTCTTTCTGGTTTTGTTATCAGAGTAATTTTGGCCTTATAAAGTGCTTTGAGGAATGTTCCTTTTTCTTCTATTTTCTGGGAGAGGTTATGTATAAATGAAGTTAATTTTGTCTTTAAGTGTTTCAATTTGCCAGTGAAACCATTTGATCTTGAAGATTTCTTTTCCATAAGAAAACTTAAGTAGGAATTCAATTTCTTTTATAATTTTAGGACAATTTAGGTAACATATTTCATCTTGTGTGAGTTCCATTATTTTCTAGGGTTTGAATTGGTCATTTCATCTAAGTTGTTAAATGTAGATGCAAAGAGTTGTACACATTTATTTTCTCATTATCCTTTTCATGTCTGCTGGGTATATAGTGATATTCTTTCTTTCATCTGATGCTGGCAATCTGTGTCTTCTCTGTTTGTCAGTCTTGCTAGAACTTTATCAATTTATTGATGTTTTCAAAGAATAAACTTTTGTTTCGTTGATTTTCTTTATTGTTTCCTATTTTCAATATAATTATTTCTCATTTTAACTTCTTAATTTATTTTCCTCTAGATTCTTTACATTTATTTTGCTCTTTTTTTTTCTGGTTTCCTAAAGTAGAGGCTTAGATTATTGATTTGAGACCTCTCTTCTTTTCTAATACAAACATTTATGCTGTAAGCTTTCCTCTAGGCACTGCTTCAACTGCATCTCACAAATTATGGTGTTGTATTTTCTCCTGGAGCTATCCTTGTCCATACTCTGGTGTACACTGTGGGTTGGCTAGAGAATACTGGAGGCAGGGAGAAATGGTAAACTTACTGCTGGTGTTGTGCAATTTTGAATTCTGTTCTTCATCCCTAATCGCTCTGCTACTGTTTACTTCCCAGAGTCCTCAGAAAGCTGTTTTATGTATTTTGTTTAGATTTTATAGCTCTGTTTATTATAGTTAACAAGGCAGAGTGAGTCTTACCCAGACTCAGAATCTTCCTTAACCTTTTAAGTCCTTAAAAATTACTTTATTTTTGTTTAAAGACTCAACAGTGGAGGATGGTTAGCTTTGTATTTCTGATGCTATACCCAGAGCTTTTCCATGTTGAGTCTGATGCTCTGAATATCCAAGGTCAGCTGTCCATTGATGAATTTTAGGTCAGTAAATCCTATGCAAGTGTTCAGAGTTGTTTCAACTCTCAGACTGTCAGTGACACTGGACACTGCCAATCACAGACTCCTTGGTACACTCTTTCCACGACTTCCATACTTCCACAATCTCTAATTTTTCTTCTTCTCCCGCCAAACATTCCTTTAATGTGGCTTCTTCTGGATCTTTGCTGTAGACTCATAGTTTTTCTCATTCCACAAGGCAGACTCATCATTCTGGCACTCACTTTTCCTTGAGTATGCTTATGGTTTTTCAGTATTTATCTTTAGTCCAGCACTTTCTCCTGGGTTCCATATAAATGTAATTTCTTTCTAGATGTTTCTGTTTCTATATATTGTAGGCACTACAGAATCACATTTCCCTGTCTCAATAAAGGACACCCCTATACATTGAATTGCCAACTAGAAATAGAAATATTCTTAAATATCCACTGTTAGTTCCTTCCTACAACATTAACTCAATTACTGAATTTATTCCTTTTTATTTTTGCGTCAATCCCCATATCTTAAGGCTTCCGGAATTCACCTCTGCTTTGTCTTCCTACTGCCTGCCACCTTGTCTGGGTTATTCTACTGTCTTCTAAAATATTTTACCCAGTTCGTTTGCACTTACTTTTGCTTCCTCCCAGTCCATTTTATTGTACAGCCAGAGTAATCTCTGAGAAATATAAATTTTACATTATCACTTTCCTCTCTAAATTTTATCAAATGTTCAATTGCCTAATGTTTCATTTCTTAAATGCTATTAAAGGTATTTTGCAATGTACCATGTTATCCTCAAAAATCACTCAGTCTCTTGGCATTAGTTTCCTATCACTGCATAACAAACTGCTATAAAATTTAGCAAATTAAAACAATACGTATTTAGTATTTCTTAGTTTCTGTGAGGCAGAAATTTGGCCATGGCTTACTGGAGACTTCCGCTTCAAGGTCTCTCATTAGGCTTCAGTTAAAGTGTTGGCCTGAGCTAGGCTCCTAGGTGAAGGCTCACCTGAGGACAGATTTGCTTCCAAGCTTATTTACATGATTGCTGACAGGATTCAGTTCCTTAATTGTTGTTGCAACTGAGAGCCTCAGTTCTTCCTTGGATTTTGGCTAGAAGCCTCCTTCTTCACGTGGACCTCTCCAACAACTTGCTTCATCAAAGTCAAAAGGAGTCTCCTGGCAGCACAGAAGTCATCTTTTTTTAGCCGAATCACAGAAAGGACATCCCATCACAGGCGAGGTCTCACTCACTCTTAATGAGCATGAATGCCAGTAGGTATGGGTCTTAGAGTCCCAAAGGAACCTTCTTTTTCTAATTTCCTCTCTTAATTTCTCTGTGCTGCTTTCTGAATTATTACCTAAACTTTTCCAACTTACCAATTCTCTATTCAGTGGTGTCTAGTCTACTGTTTAACCCACATATTGCATTTCTTCAGTTACGATATTTTTCATTTCTATGATTTTCACTTGAATTGAAACATGCCAATTCTCTTTTCCTCAAATCCCTTATTCTTGTTTTCTTTTCTATTTGGATGTTTTAATTAACTTATTTTGAAGCCCCCTTCAATTTTCTCTTTCGTTTTTTTTCTTAGTTAAGAATCTACCCACTTCTCCATCTTCTGACCATCTCTCATGGCAGTAATCCCTATGTGCTTTGTAATTTTTTTATGTCTATAAGTATGTCTTCAGTGGGACTTACCTTACTTGGAAACACATGGAAATTCCATTTATATTCAAGTTTCTAGAGACATCACTGTAAGATTGATTTTTCAGTTGCTCCTAAGACCTTATAATACATACAGGTTCTAAAACATTTTCTTTCTTAATCTTCTAGGAACTACTCTTCCTTGGTTTTCCTCCTTCTTTACTACCATTCCTTCTCATTTGTCATTATTGGCTCTATTTCATTCAGCTTCTTGACTCTAAATATTGTAATTCTACCATGAGCTCTGTCCTATATACTCTTCTCTTTTCAAGGAATCTCCAGTCACTTGGCTTTAAATTTTATCCATACTGGATGATTCACAAATCTGTCTCTCTCCAACCATGAAGTATATACTTATTAAATTTCTAATTCAACATCTCCACTTTGATTTTTAATAGGCATCTGAATCTTAAAATTTCCGAAATGTTTACCTGAATATATTCATAATGTTGAAGTGAAGAGGTAACATTTGAAGACAAAAAAATAAAACTTATCCCAAAGTTAGGAGCACTAACTCAGTGGTCCTCAACTTCAGAGTTGGAATGTGAGAAAATTTTGATTAGAAATCCAGATTTGTAAGCTACCTTTGCAAAGAGTCTGCTATGGTATTTCTCAGCTAAGATATGGGGATCTGAGTCTTAATATCCCAGGTAATTTTGATGCAGGGATCTAAGCACAACACTTTGAAAAACTTTTTCTTTCCTAATGTCTTTGGTAGGGTTCCTAATAGTGATGCCAACTTGGTTCTCATTACTCAGGGACAAGGCAGGACTGAGTCTTTTCACATATACAACTGGATAGGGCTGGAAATTCTAGTTGTGTTTCAATTGCACTTAAAATTAGATTTTTTTCGTCTTTCTCTGTAGGTCTATTTTCATACAAGAGACCTTATTAGTTGGACTCACCTTTTCTATTTTTTGGGGATTGATATCACATGTTGTATGTTTAGCCACCCAGTCATGTCCAACTCTTTGCGACCCTTTGCACCATAGCCTGCCAGGCTTCTCTGTCCATGGGATTTTTCAGGCAAGAATGCTGGAGTGGGTTGCCATTTCCTTCTCAAGATCGAACCTGCATCTCCTGTGTCTTGTGCATTGCAGGTGGATTCTTTACCCACTGAGTCATCGGGGAAGCCTGATATCATATAAAAAGAAAGATTGAAGATAAATGTCTCAGGTCTTCATTAATTTTTCCCCTTCTCATAAATCCGTGTTTTCTGATCTTCTGAGCTACTTCGTTTTCTTAGTGAAACTCTTTGCCATCCCCTACCATGTTTTTGTTTTTGTTTTTTTCCTTTTTCCTCTTCTCAAATCTTGCAAGGACTTCCAGTCTTTTTTGCATGTTAATTTTTTAATTAACATGCCTATTTCTATAGCACTATCTTGTCAGATAGGGTTATAATCCCTCTTTTTGGTAGGAGAACCAATCCCTCAGGTGAGAAACCTAAATTCATTCAAGTGTGCAATATGCATTTCTGAAACAAGGGACCATCTTTAAGTGAGGCATGTTTACAAAGTCAGCTAAGATAAAAATAGTATCTCCATTCTGTTTCTTAACCTTAAGGTGACCACTCCGTTGTTGCTCTTTACAATGTCAGACTCAGTCCTCTAACAGGGGAGGGAGGAAACTGTTCACCTATAGTATAGAAATACTGTGGGACAGTGGCCCCAGCCTTTTTGGCGCCAGGGATCAGTTTCGTGGAAGAGAGTTTTTCCATGGACAGGCCTGACAGGGGATGGTTTGGGGATGATTCAAGTGCATTACAGTTATTGTGTACTTTATTTCTGTTATTGTTATATCAGCTCTACTTTATATCATCAGATATTAGACCCTGGAGGCCGGGGGCCCCTACTGTAGGACACTACAATATAATTTATTAAATCACTTTTAGTAAAATTTAAACAAACATTTGTGGTCAGAAAGTTAGTATATCTCTAAAACATTTTATCACCATTCTCCATTAATAAAACACAGCAAGAATATTAACAGTGGAGGACCATATTCATTTATATATGTTCCTAATGACAGTGTCATTTCCAAATCTGAGGAATTCCTACTTCATTCAGAGAAACAAAGTTTATAGTTATTTCAAGGTCACACTATCTAATCATCATTGTTGGTGAATGGTTATAGTAAATTGATTTCTTTTTCTAAAAAGTTACAGTCTATTCAGCATACTGAGGATTGAAGACATGAGGGCTAGTTTCTATTACTGTCTCAGAATTCACGTAGAATTTAATTGTGATTGGAATGATCTAAAAGCCTAAAGGCACTGGGACCCAATGGTCTCCAAACAATTACATCATGGTGAATGCAGTTGAGCTTACTGAAAAAAAATAACCTGTCTTCTTATCCCTAAGTGAGAGTTGAGAGCATATTGGTAAAATAACGTTACTGAAAGTGCTGTAAATATATGCTGGTCACAGAGGCTTGATGGAGGGGAAAGCTATAAAAACTAGAAATTTCTCTACTATAAATATTTGGTAAGAATTCAAGGCACCCCAGAATTCTTATAAAAAGAGGTAAGTCATCTTCTGGGGAGAGCATTTTTACAGCTTCTTGTTGCCATAGGCATCCTGAGGGAAAATCTGTGGTGCCTGGGTTGCCAGGTACAACGTGGATGGCATTATTATGTTGTGATCTGTTCAATCTGCTTGTCGTCTTATATAGAAGACCTTATTTGCTTTTCTAATTGGCATGTGACCTAGTGATACTCTTTAGACTTACATGTATATGTTATCTGTTTCCTTCTGTGGCCAATGATAAAAAGAATAAAAGAGCTATTCAAGTCAATGGATATTTACCTAACAGACAAAATAAAAGAGAATGTATTACTTTATCGGGATGGCTAAGTAAGAAGGGGAGAATGGATATTATACAACTGGGAGTTGCTACCACAATGAGTATACTCAGCCTTCTGCCCTTAGTCAGCTTCAAATAGTATACAAGTATTAAAAATTACACATAATTGATTATAGAATATCAGCAGGATAAAAGAAGTATGAAATAAGAATTGTATGAAATGCTATTGATTAAAGGGAGGAAAGCTTGAATATGATATAAAGGGTTGTCATTTGAGGAATAGGTAGGACATCCAGGAAGAGTTGATCAACAAGGTGTTAGAGCCATGCATTTAGATAAAGGAGGAAATTCCTGACTAAAAGATGCATTAGAATATCTGAAATATAGGACTTTTTCAAACTATACCCACTTCTGTGTACCCAAAATCTCTGACATGCCTCCATGCCACCAAGTGTGTTCTCTTTATTGGGGATAATGGAGTAGGGATGAAAATGGAGAGTAACTGATCTAAATCCTTCACAAGTCTTAAAGCTTTCTAAGAACAGGTAATTCTCTTTATCAGATAATCTATTCAGCTCAGTGAAGAAGGTCTTTGATTTTTGCTTCTTCTTCTTCCCCCTTTCAGGATGCCTTGCAAAAAATAATGATCACTTCTTGGCAATTCGTCAGAAGAAGAGTGGGAAGCCAGCATTCATTTATCACCACTCACAAGACATTGAGAAGAGCCTGGATATAGCTCCACAAAAGATACACAAACATAACTACCATTCCTCTTCTGAAGCTCAAATAGGCAGACACCACCAAATTGTTAATTCAGCATTTCCTAAACCCGCATATGACCCATCTCTCAATCTGTTGGCCATGGCTGGTCAAGACCTTGAAGTGGAAAACCGCCCAGTCCCAGCAGCAAATGTGATTGTGGTGGTAAGTATTGCATTTAACTGATGCTGATGCTTTCCTCTGTGGTTGATGCTTTCAAACAAATGAAACCTAATGGTGACAAGTTATCACTGGATCTCAATGACTGTTTACCATAGCATTTCTTATTCTCTGGTGTTTCCTTTTTGTTAATTGATTATTATCTGTTGGCTTCCTCTTGAATGTAGGCCCATAAAATAAGAAACTCTGTCTGTATCTTCTCTGCACAGCCCAATGCAAGGTGCACAGTGGGTGCTTAATAATTTGAACAAAAAATTGTATCAGGAAGTCTTTACTTATGTTGATTCATATCCTGCAGTTTTGGATCATATCCTGCGCTTAGCCTCCTGCCTTCTGTGATAATTTGCTCTAAGTAGATTGGCTTGAGTCTCAGTTTATATATATAAATTGTTGTTGTTGTTGCTTAGTTGTTAAGTCATGTCCGACTCTTTTGCGACCCCATGGACTGTAGCCCACCATGCTCCTCTGTCCATAGGATTTTCCAGGCAATACTGGAGTGGGTTGCTGTTTCCTTCTCCAGGGGGTCTTCCCAACTTAGGGATCAAATCTGCATCTCATGCATTGGTAGGTGGATTCCACCACTGAGCCACCAGGAAAGCCCATATATATACATAGTATTTATTAAAGATAATCTGGTCACTTGATTCAAATGGTAAGAAATGAAGGGACCCTGAAAGGGAAGAAGTGATGATGAAGGAGGGGAATTCTCTAACTGGAGTAGATAAAGTGGTTGGGAAGTAATTGATGGATAATATTCCTAATATCAGTGAACAAGCATCACCTTTTATTAATCAAGGTGATGTAGTGGGTCCATTGTTTGCATTCTTAGGATTTGTAACCTAGACCAGAGGGTCCCAATTTCTGGAAGTATCGTAAACTTATGCTAAGGTTGACAGAGCATTTGGACTACAGTCCCTCTCAAATTTAAATTACGATAGGAGGATTCACATTAAAACTACAAAGCAGTAGCTAAATGAGTGTTGATCACATTTCTGTCTCCAAATATAACCAAGTATGTTGACTTTTAAGATGATTCAATGAAACCATGTTTGCATTTTGGCAACCTCTCTATAAGCCTAATGTAATGAAAATTAATAACCTTTTTTTCCTTTTCTTTACTTTTTTATCTACCACATATATGACAACTAAGTATGGAGAATCAAAGATCCATTCATTGATGTTTTCAACTAGCATGCACTTAATATTTATTATGATCCAGCCATCATTTTGAGTATCTAGAAATACCCATCATTTGAGGTATCTACAAGTGAAATGGAGTCTTTTGTTTTGGTTGGGAAATGTCTGGGAGGAATGTTGGTAACCAAAAAAAAATCATAAGTTGAGAACATAATATGAGCTTTTGTTAAGGAAAAATATGTGGGTCATTTTGCTGCTTGAAAAACTCAGACAAATTTTCTGCATTTACATGAGTAACAGATGTTCTGAAGGTAAAAGCCATGCACTGTGTCTATTGAGTGAAGACAAATGATATTAATGTTGCTGTATCTCTATATGACTGTGCTAATGCTCGGACTCAGGAGAGATATTTCCTCTAGTGACCATCATACACTCATCGTTATCAACTCTTAAAGTCATTATGAATTACAGATCAAGAGGTTTATTCTATCTTCTGATGTCATGTACTGTCGAGTTAATTTAATATTATGGAGGATAAAAGGCATCAATGAGGAATTCTGGCAGGTCATTTCACTTTTAGTCCATCTGTGGTTTAGAGATTCATGAAGAAGCTGTGCTTTTTCTTTGGGGTGATGATGACATGGAGGCAATAGGCAATTTTGCTGCATTAGCCTTCACTAACCTCTCTTGGTCTAGACTCTAACCATTCTGTGGCTCTGATAGCTGGCAACAACAATTACTAGTGCTAATGTTTCCTGTAATCCACTTACATTACTTATGCACATGATGATTTACTAGGAAAACCAGGGAAGTTGGGTTATTTTTAAATAAATATGGGCTATCTCCTAACACTCAGACTTTTTGCCTATGAGGACTATGATTTAGCGCAATCTTTTGGACCCAGGATATTTTATCCCAAGAAAGTTCTGAACTTATGAAAACCACTCTAGCCTGTATACTTCTTGGTGCATGTATGCATGCTTGGTCTCTCAGTAGTGTCCAAGTCTTTTGCGACCCCATGAAGTGTAGCCTGTCAGGCTCCTCTCTCCATGGAATTCTCCAGGCAAGAGTACTGGAGTGGGTTGCCATTTCCTCCACCAGGGAATCTTCCTAACCCAGGGATCAAACCCGTGTCTCTTGGGTCTCTGGGGTTGGCAGTTAGATTCCTTACCACTAGCACCATCTGAGAAGCCCATACTTCTTGATGTTGCTACTGCTGCTGCTAAGTCGCTTCAGTCATGTCCGACTCTGTGCGACCCCATAGACAGCAGCCCACCAGGCTCCTCCGTCCCTGGGATTCTCCAGGCAAGAACACTGGAGTGGGTTGCCATTTCCTTCTCCATACTTCTTGATAGTGACTGCTTATATGGTGGGGACCAAGGTGGCTGCATTCATGCGTAGGCTAAGTGATTGCAGACAGTGGAGTGATGGTCATTGTGGGCAAGCTCACGGAAGGTGGGAAGCAAATGCAGGCTTTGAGAAAATTACGAATTATTGTGTGTCAAGCATATTCAGGATCTGACAGTAAGTACCAAGTCCAAAATATTAAATAGATGCAAGAAATAAGCCTAATGCAATGTAATGTCTTCCAATGCAGTCCTGAGAACTAGTCCCAAGTTCCTAAAGAAGATGAATATAAAAAACCTCAAAGAAAAATCTCTACCATTGTTTTTTAATGTTGAGCTTTTGTTACTTTATTTTTAATTGAGGGATAATTGCATTACAATATTATGTTGGTTTCGGCCATACATCAACATTAATCAGCCATAGATATACATATGTCCCCTCCATCTTGAGCCTCCCTCCCACCTCCCACCCTATCCCACTCTTCTAGTTTGCTACAGAGCCCTGGTTTGAGTTCCTTGAGTCATACAGCATATTTTTACCAACTGTCTATTTTATATATGGTAGTGCTGTGTTGTGCTGTGTGTGCTCAGTGGTGTCCAACTCTTTGCACCCCGTGGACTGTAGCTCACCAGGCTCCTTTGTCCATGGACTTTTTCAGGCAAGAATACTGGAGTGGGTTGCCATTTCCTTCTCCAGGTGATCTTCCCAGACAAGGGATCGAACCCATGTCTCCTACATTTCCTGCATTGGCCAGCAGATTCTTTACCAATGAGCCACTGGGAAGGCCAAAATGTAGTTACATATAGTTAATATAGTATGTTTTATATTATGTGACTTTTAATGAAATAAATTTTTTTTTAAAAATGGGTTGCTAGGTCTTACCCGCCTTTTAATGGATAAAACTACAGAGGGCTTGAAATCACTGGAGACTGTTTTGGAGCTTGGGTGCCACAATCTTCAAAGCAAAACTGGAGTATCTTTTTATTACGCTATTGCTTATTACGTACTTCTACCTGTAAACTTCTGGGAACATGACATATAAACTTCAGGAAAGGTAGCTGTGTGCTAAAACCATATTACTGCAGAAATTGCATCATATATTGTAAAAGGGGAAGAAACTGTGTCAATAAAGAATCTTTGAGCCTTAAGAAAACCCTTATGATTGGTGGCAATTTACAGGCAAAAAAATTAAAACCCTAATTCAATGTTTCTCCAAGTTATACAATAACTAAAAGGTGCTACAGGCAAAATTCAAATTTGTCTGACTTTAAAACTCAAACATTTTCATTTTTAACAGAAGTTATTTGATTTGCTTACTCCTTGGAAGGAAAGTTATGACCAACCTAGATAGCATATTCAAAAGCAGAGACATTACCCTGCCAACAAAGGTTCGTCTAGTCAAGGCTATGGTTTTTCCTGTGGTCATGTATGGATGTGAGAGTTGGACTGTGAAGAAGGCTGAGCACCAAAGAATTGATGCTTTTGAACTGTGGTGTTGGAGAAGACTCTTGAGAGTCCCTTGGACTGCAAGGAGATCCAACCAGTCCATTCTGAAGGAGATCAGCCCTGGGATTTCTTTGGAAGGAATGATACTAAAGCTGAGACTCCAGTACTTTGGCCACCTCATGCGAAGAGTTGACTCATTGGAAAAGACTCTGATGCTGGGAGGGATTGGGGGCAGGAGGAGAAGGGGACGACAGAGGATGAGATGGCTGGATGGCATCACTGACTCAATGGATGTGAGTCTCAGTGAACTCCGGGAGTTGGTGATGGACAGGGAGGCCTGGCGTGCTGTGATTCATGGGGTCGCAAAGAGTCGGACACGACTGAGCGACTGATCTGATCTGATCTGATTTGGTTTGCTTTGGGAAAGTACTGTAAATTTTCCTAACAGAGATTGTGACTTTATGAATTACATTTTATTTAAGCTAATGATAATGTTAATTTTTATACTCTGAAAATACATTCATTGATAGCTAGATGTTCATGTTGGAGCCAGAGGTTAAAAGGTAAAAGATCCACTCCACAGATAATAATATAAAATGAATTATAATGTGACATTAGATTTTAAGAAAGTTTAGTAAAAGAAATTCTGCAGTCTACTTCAGATATTTAGTTAACTTTTTATTCTTTTCTGAAACAAAAGCCTTCATATTAAACTATAAGATCTTCTTACATAATCACCTTTCTTTTAAAATCCCAAACATTTGCATTTTGGAAAGCTTTGTGCCTAGATTCTCCAGATATTATTGTACCCCTGCAAAATCATCTTGAAGTAGAAATTCCATTCTCAAGGTTGGCACCCTGACAGTCACAGCTGTCACCATCTGTTGCTTTTCTCCATTTCTAGCTACTAAAGCAGCAAGGAGAATGCTGGAACACACTTTGGAAATGATAGAGGTCAAGCTTAGGCAACGTCTATGTGAAGTTTCAACACTGGGCCACTCAGTACATCTGTTTGTTTTGGATCACATTAGAATGATGGGAAGTCTTACAGGAACTGATTTAATTATCATACTAATTGGACATTGGATATTTAGTAATGTTTTTGTTTTAACTCCAGAAGTAATGTATTTTCATACTGTTTCAAAATATTTAGAAATATAGAGAAGGAAAAAAGAGGAAGTAAAAATAATCCTTAGCAGATAACAGTGTTGTCTTGATATATGTATCTATCTATATGATCTTTTCAATATATATGGATATATATCTTTTTTATCAAATATGCAATCAAGATTGAGGGCAGAAAGAGAAGGGGATGACAGAGGATGAGATAGATAGATGGCATCACTGACTCAATGGACGTGAGTCTGAGTGAACTCCAGGAGTTGGTGATGGACAGGGAAGCCTGGCGTGCTGTGATTCATGGGGTCACAAAGAGTTGGACACGACTGAGCGACTGAACTGAACTGAACTGAAGATTTTGTCAAATTTTTTTGCTTAGTTTATATTGCATAAACTATGAAATTCCGTTGTATATCTTCATATTATTAACTATACAGCATTATTTTTGTTGTTGTTGTTGTTCAGTCACTCAGTTATGTCTGACTCTTCGCAACTCCATGGACTGCAGCACGCCAGGCTTCCCTGTCATTCATTATCTCCCAGAGCTTACTCAACCTCTTGTCCATTGGGTTGATTATGCCATCCAATCATCTCATCCTCTGTTGTCCCCTTCTCTTCCTGCCCTCAATCTTTCCCAGCATCCGGGCCTGCTAAAAATTCCATTGTGTAATAGATTTCACAGTTTTTATGTATTGATGTATATCCCCAATACATTCAGTAAGTTAAGACAAAAGGAGAGATAAATGTTGAGTATATCAAATATAGTACTTGTTTCCATTGCAACTGCCTCCTTAATAATCTTGAGAGAATTTTCAGAGTTTATCTTAAGGGAAACTGCTTTCTTTATGAACTCTATATGTAATTGTATTATAGGATCGATTTTTTTCCACTTGGCCAAATTATGTGTTCCATAGACCTTAAATCTTAAGCAAGGGAAATATTTAAAGCAGTCAATGAAGTTAGCAGGACAAAAAAAAAGGATCTCCTGTTAAGAGCATATTAAAAAATATTCTGTTTCAGGAGTTTTCATTGAGGAAGATGGAAAGTGCTGAGTCTCATTGTGTTGAAACCTAAAAACTCTTTTCGTCAGTCCAAAATTTTCAGTAATGTAAAAACAAATAGAATCTGCAGATGAACAAAGAGATTTATATTTTCTTTTGAGCAAATATTTACTTGTCAGGTCTCTCTCTAAGAATTGCCCTTTGGTTTTCCAGTTGTTAAGAACTGTGCTCTTGCACTCTCTGGGAGTGACTTAGTCCTTTTTTCTTTCTTTCTTTGTTTCTCTCTAATTATAAATGCCTATATATCATGCTTATTTGTGTGTTTGTTTTGTTTGTTTTACTGTACAATGCTTTATTTAAAATCTAACTGCTGACAGATAATTCAACTGGGCTTTCTGGGCATCTGGCCTTGCCAGTGAATAATGAGATTGGCCCCATTTAGCAAATGAGTTAGTTCTTTGACCATGATCCCTGTAACTCAGACGGTAGAAGCAATTTGTTCCTTTCTCTTGTTTTAAGAAAACATAAGAGTTAAAAGTCTCTGGAAGGTTGTCTCCTTGAGCAACATTATGAAGCTTACTCATTGGTAACTCTTATCTTTAACAACTGAGCACAGCACAGCTGCTGCTTCATTCTGTGGGTGACCACATGGCCACCAGGGAATCAGTGGTCATTGTCCCCTGCCCTTTGATCCATTCCCCCCTCCCCACAAACCACATGTTTTCGTGAACCAGGACTGAAATGAAAAATCCCACTTTTTTTTAGATTTTTTTTTTAATGTGGACCATTTCCAAAGTTTTTATTGAATTTGTTACAATATTGCTTCTGTTGCTTATGTTCTGGTTTTTTGGCCAAGAGGCATGTGTAATCCTAGCTCCCCAACCAAGGACTGAACCCCCCCAACACACATACCTCACACTGGAAGGCAAAGTCTTAACCACTAGACCTCTAGGAAAGTGTCGTAAATCCCACTTTTAACATCAAAATGCAAAGGAAAAAAATCTTCCTCTGTTACTCCTCTACTCTTCACATTCTCAGTACTCTGGTTATGATATTTCTGGCCACCAAAACCGAGAAGAGGGCAGGTTTTCCACACCAAGCAATTCTGCAACACCAGCTGGGTGTCCTCCAGTTTAATTCAATTCAGACACTCTGTACTTGGAGAGAGCATCAGATCCCACAGGCTAAGGGCTTAGTCCTATAAAAGTTCAGGTGCCAATCACAAATCCAGGTTGTTACCTGTGTTTTGATCAACTGTCTGTGAATTTTCCTTTGAACCCTTTATTGGGTTTGATCAGTTTGCTGGAGTGGCTCATAGAGCTCCGTATGACATTTTACTTAGCAGATTACCAGTTTATTATAAAAAGATATAACTTGCGAAAAGGCAACTGGAAAGATACAAAGGGCAAGGTATGTGGGAAGAAATGCAGAGCTTCCCTGCCCTCTCTGGGTGCACTGTTCTCCAAGCACCAATCTCTCTGAACACTTTTCTTTGGGGTTTCTATAGAGACTTACGTAAGCATGACTGACTAATTCATTGGTCATGGGTAATTGATTGAACCTCCTAGCCTCTCTCCCTACCCCAGAGGTTTGGGAATTGGACTGAAAGTTCTATCCTTCTCTCCCTGAAGTTATTTCTTCTGGAACCTGCCTTCATCTTTGGAGGGATGGGTGGTCTAAAAGTAACCTCACTAATGTAAACCCAGGTGTGGTTTATATGAATAACAAAATATACACATTTCACATTTAAAACTTGAGTTAGTTCAGGAACTCGAGACAAAACTAAATAGTGTAACAAAAGACGTTTCTGCTGCTCTTATATAGGGAACTGTAAGGGTGCCAGGAACTGTGGATGAAGACCAAATTACTTTTTCTTATTATAAATCACAATGTCACATCACCTTAGCCATTTATCATTGCACTTTCATCTTGTGCTTTATACATTTTTCCAGATTTTCTTTTTGAAGAGTGAAAGTACAACCCAGCCAGTAGTCATATCCCAAGTTGCTCTTTCCTTACCTATCTGCTGTATTTGGACCATATGAATCCAGAAAAATAAACCAAGAGGAAATCACCAGCTTTACATCTTTCAATTTAGCCTGTGTTTTCATATAATTTAGTCATTTAACTGAAACAGTAAGTTAGCAACAGAAACTTCAATGAAATAAGAAGAAAAAGACCCACTTTTGAGGGCTAGGACAGATGTTCACAGTTCCTAAGACTGCAGGGAAGATGTGTTTGTGAGATTTGTCTGCCCTTTTTTTTCTGGAAATGGCAGTCATACGATACAAATTCCAAGAGAGCTGGAGAGAACACTGAGATATACATCAAGATAATCATGGCTAAGAGTCTTAATCCCAGATTTCCTGGATTGCATTTATGAATGTCATTCAATTATTTTGAATATCTTGGGGTTCTGTATGTTTGTGTGTCTGTAGTTCAAAAAGGCCTCTGATTTTCTCATGCTTTCATTATTGACCTAGGGAAGCTGCACGGTTTAAAAATTTGTCTATTTTTCCTGCCTGAAAGCATGGCAACTAGAATTAAGTCTTTAACCAGAACAAGTTATTATAACATGTTGGTTTATTGTGCTTTAACCCATCAAGTTGCTTAGAGCTGGTCTGTATTTTAAATAGAAAGTATTGAGCAACAAATGGCAAAATTTGTATGAAATGGGCCTCTGTGCAAATTCTTTGAATTTAGACTTTTAGAAATCAGTGGTCTTTGTTTTATGGGCAAATAAATGTTTCAAAATTTCTTCATGTATGACAGGTGATGGTATCATCTTTATACTTAACTGTAATTTTTAAAATTATAAGATCAAATTAATTAAATCAAATCTATAATAAGCTGGATTATGAAAAACAGCCAGTTACAGAAAGCGATATATTTCTCATAACTATTATAGTATAGGTAAGTCATGGAGACAAGAGAAGAGTAGGCAGTATCTGGAAGGAAATGAGAATAAGCAGGGGTAACTGGATCCTCAGACATGCAAAAGGTTTGAATGAACACCTAATGCTTGCTCCTTGAAATATTCATTCATTCAAAAAAATCACTGAGTGCCTCCTATGTCCTAGGCAGGAAAGTAGGCTCTGGAAATGCAAGAGTTGACAAGGTAAACAGTATCATTACAGCTGTGTAGCTCACATTCTGATATGAGAAAAACAATAAAAACCAGTGAGCAATTGAACATATTTCAGATGGTGATAAATGCAGTGAATAAAACAAAATGAAGTTATGTGGCAGGGAGAGAGTGGTGGAACTAGACTGGACTGGACATTTAGGGGTTCTAGTGTATATCCAGAAATACTTAGGGATTGGATCAAAGTATAGCTCCCAAATGGAAGCTGCATGTTAGAAGCATAACTTTGGAGTCAGCAGAATGGGGTTGGAATCCCAAATTAGGTACTTATTAATTGTATTTCCTTTGGTGACTAAACATCTCTGTATTTCACTTTCCTCATCTGTAAAAAATCGATACTAACAATACCCATCTTATGGAATTCATGTGGGAATTGAATGAGATAAAACATTCAAAGCACTTTGCATCATGTCTGACACATAGTAAGATGCTTCATTCACCTAGAGCCAGACATCTTGCAGTGTGAAGTCAAGCGGGCCTTAGGAAGCATCAGTACAAACAAAGCTAGTATAAGTGATGGAATTCCAGCTAAGCTATTTCAAATCCTAAAAGATGATGCTGTTAAGGTGCTGCACTCAATATGCCAGCAAATATGGAAAACTCAGCAGTGGACACAAGATCGGAAAAGGTATTTGGGATTTCATTCCAATCCCAAAGAAGGGCAATGCCAAAGAATGTTCAAACTACCACACAATTCTACTCATTTCACATGCTAGCAGAGTAATGCTCAAAATTCTCCAAGTGAGGCTTGAACAGTACGTGTGAACCAAGAACTTCCAGATGTTCAAGCTGGATTTAGAAAGGGCAGAGGAACCAGAGATCAATTGCCAACATCTGTTGGATCATAGAAAAAGCAAGAGAATTCCAGAAAAAACACCTACTTCTGTTTCATTGACTACACCAAAGCCTTGACTGTGTGGATTACAAGAAACTGTGGAAAATTCTTAGAGAGATGGGAAGAACAGACCACTTTACCTATCTCCTGCAAAACCTGTATGCAGGTCAAGAAGCAACAGTTAATACTGGACATGGAACAACAGACTGGTTCCAAATTGGGGAAAGAAGTACGTCAAGACTGTATATTGTCACCCTGCTTATTTAACTGTTATGTAGAATATATCATGCGAGATGCCAGGGTGGATGAAGCATAAATTGGAATCAAGATTGCCAGGAGAAATACCAGTACTCTCAGATATACAGATGACACAATCCTTATGGCAGAAAGCGAAGAGGAACTAGAGCCTCTTGATGAAGGTGAAAGAGAAGAGTAAAAAAGCTGGCTTAAAACTCAACATTCAAAGATCATGGCATCTGGTCCCATTACTTCATGGCAAGTGGATGGGGAAACAATAGAAACAGTGAAACACTTTATTTTCTTGGTCTCCAAAATCACTGCAGATGGTGACTGCAGCCATGAAATTAAAAGACGCTTGCTCCTTGGAAGAAAAGCATTGACAAATCTAGACAGCATATTAAAAAGCAGAGACGTTACTTTGCCAATAACAGTCCATCTAGTCAATGCTATAGTTTTTTCAGTAGTCATGTATGGATGTGAGAGTTGGGCCATAAAGAAGGCTGAGCACTGAAGAATCGATGCTTTTAACTGTGGTGTTAGAGAAGATTCTTGAGAGTGCCTTGGACCGGAAGGAGATCAAACCAGTCAATCCTAAAGGAAATCAACCCTGCATAGTCATTGGAGAGACTGATGCTGAGGCTGAAACCCCAATACTTTGGCCACCTGATGTGAAAATCTGACTCCTTAGAAATGACCCTGATGCTGGGAAAGATTGAAGGCAGGAGGAGGAGGGGATGACAGAGGATGAGATGGTTGGATGGCATCACTGACTCAATGGACATGAGTTTGAGGAAGCTCTCAGAGATGGTGAAGGACAGGGAAGTCTGGCGTTCTGCAGTCCATGGGGTTGCCAAGAGTCAGACATAACTGAGTGACTGAGCAGCAACAACACAGCAAATTGTTAGTACTGGGCTTCTCAGGTGGTGCTAGTGGTAAAGACCCACCTGCCAGTGAAGGAGACATGAGACATAAGGGATCGCAAGTTCAGTCCCTTGATTGGGAAGATACCCTGGAGGAGGGCATGGCAAACCACTCCAGTAGTCTTGCCTGGAGAATCCCAAGGACAGAGGAGCCTCTCAGGCTACAGTCCATAGGGTCACAAAGAGTTAGACATGACTGAAGTGACTTAACATATACACATTATTAGCATTATATAAAACAGTGGAGAAATACAGTTTTCTAGTCAGTACCAAGAACACTTGTATTGCTCCTGAGCCCTTGGTTGGCTTATATCATTTAAATACTGTGAATCATATTTCCCTCTTTCTCTTGACAGCTGGAAAGCTGAGGCCCAAATTTGTGGTCCACCTCTAGCAAATAGAACTTTATTGAGTGCCTTATTTATTTTGTGAACTAACCTCATTCTTGGCTGGATGTTTACTTTTTCTCACTCGTTTTCTAATCCAATTTCCTCATTTCCTTAGTTTTTATTCAATTTTATTTTGTGTTATTTGTGTTTTTGTAAGCTGCCATAAATCTTTTGTGTAATATATTCTCTCTAAACAAATAGTCACTACAAGGAAATAGCCAATCAGTATGGACCAGCTGAGTCTGAATGTTACATGTTCTCCCTTACAGGCAGAATTTGTTTAACCCTTCGGCTTGAAAATATAAGGAAATATAATTTATGTTAAAAATTATAATATGCATAATGGTCTGTTTGGCTCACTGCTCAGCAGGCCCTTAGCCTCAGCCCAATCCAATATCATGGGCCAGTATTCATTCTTATCATGAGTGGCTTGAGCCAGTAGGAACACAATGCTTTTACTTTTTATTTTTTTAACTTTTCATTTTATACTAGAATGTAGTTGGTTAACAATGTTGTGTTTATTTTTAAGATGTCCAACAAAGTGATTCAGTTATATATATACATGTATCTATTCTTTTTCACATTCTTTCCCCATTTAGGTTGTTACATAATACTGAGCAGAGTTCCCTGGGCTATCCTTGTTGGTTATCCATTTTTAATATAGCATGACATGTGTACATGTCAATCCCAAACTCCCTGATTCTCCCTTCCTCCCTTAGAAGGAGATGTCCTATGTTTACATGACTGTTCTGCCACTGACCGCCATTGAGATCTTGGGCAAGTCAATGAACATTTCTGAGTCTCTGATTTTTCATTTTAATGGCAATTTTAATATGTGACCTGGCTACCTTCTGCTTTTTTCCAGGACCAGTGAATGTATTGTGTAAAGCATAACACATTGTCATCATGTCTGCTGTTGCAATCATGGTAATGATAGTGATGGGATGATGATAATCAGTAGGTTGTCAGTTTTGTTGCTGATCTACTCTGATCTTGGGGTAAAAATCCCAGTACTGTAATGGGCTTCTTGCCTTGCTATACAAACCTAGAAGGTATCCCTCACACAGTAGTTGAAGCCAACAGCATCACCCAAAGCTGTGCATCATACAGCCCACCCAGCCACATGTGGTTACCCTACCTTAACTTCCATTGCTAATTACCTAAGTTCTTGACATTATCTTCCTTCCCCGAGTGTCTGCTTTGTTCAGTCAACTGGTACTTCAGTTCCTCTGAGCCTGGAAACCTGTCATTTTACTAGGTTTGTCTTTCAACTCCAGTCTCTCAGCCAGCCCACACCTCTCTCCTGCTGGTAGCTTTTCATGTTGCCGTGGGCCATGTCTTATGAAACTCCCACCTTCTATTCTTATCTGCAGAAAGCCTAACCATCTTTTCTGTCAGCCAGAATGTGCTAACACCTGCTCCACATTCACCTCTCATCACCTGCTCCCAGATGCAGTGACTTCTTTTTGCCTAGAATTTTCTGAAGAAAATAATGTATTAATTGCCTTCAGGATCTTAACATTTGCTGTATTATCAGTAGTTTCTGTTACAGAAAAGATCTTTTTAAAGGTGTTATTAATCCAAATGCAGAATGATTTATTGACAAATTAATAATTTATTAATAACCTCATAATTTATTCCCAATTTATTAGGGAAGAACAGGTAATAAGGACTCCATACATATAAACACATACTCTAGGTAACTGAAAGTTACCTTTATAATTATTAAGGATGTGAATTTTTAAAATTTATATTATGCATTTCTCTATTTTTAATGGGTATATAGTGCTTTTAATTACTTTTTAAAAAACTAGGTCATACTCTAGAATTTGTTTTTCTTAACAGTAGCAGGTCACAGATATACCTCAAAGCCTTTAGATATAAATTTGACTAATTAGAATAAATATTCTAGCTAGAAGAAAAATTCTAAATAATTCTAAAGTTTGAAAGTTGCATCTACCATATTTTCTTAAACTATGCCTCAGAGTCAGTGTACAACCAGTTGTTCTTTATATGTTTTGTATTTGCTGCAGCAAAATTGCTGCAATAAATGTCTTTAATATACACTCTTAGAGAAAAAAGAATATATAATATGTATGTGTGTATATAATATATTTATTATAATATGTATATAATACATGTGTTCTTATATATATAGTATATATTTAAATATATTTTGTTCATTTATATATATATATATATGAGATTTTCAAAAGAGAGATTGTTACAAGAGTATTTTAGTTAATATATTATCAAATTATTATTTTCTGAATAATTGTAGCAATTTACCCTCTGATTAGTAATGTATCTTGACTGATTCAAAATCTCTCTGGTAGCAGTTGGTTGCTGAATTTTTTTAATTTTTGCTGACCAGTAGGGGAAAGAATTGCACCTCATGGTTGCTTTGCTTACATTAGCATTTCCATGACAGTGTAAAATATTGAGCATCTCTCATGTGTATTGATTATTTGGATTGCCTCTCATGCAATTGCTTATTTGTAACTTGTGTATCAAGTTAATTATCTTTTTCTTAACAATTTGTAGAAGCTCTGTTTATTGGAATATAATCCCTTTGTCTGCCATATGGGTTGCACAGATTTCCTTCTAGACTCTCATTTCTCTTTTTTATGATGTTTTTTGCTGTACAAATTTTTAATTGTTTTGCATTCAAACATTTATGTTGGCCTTCTTTAAAAAATAACTTTCTTGTGGCTTTTTCTTTTCCACTTAAGAATATATCATGGTCATTTTTACAAGGCAGGTTTAATTTGTTCATTTACCTTTCCCTAGTTTCTTTGTATGGAATAACCTTATGCATGCATAGTTCTGTCTAAATGAGAAATCATTTCATTTTTTATTGTAATCATTCTTATTTAGGATTTTTGTGTCTTCCTTCTCCTCTCCTCCTTCTTTTCACCCACTTCGTCTCCTGTTGAACCTTCTTTTTCTCCTGGTCATTCATTCTAAGAACTTAGTGGGTGTCCTCTTATTAATTTTTTATACTCATAGAATTCACACACACATACATATGCATGCACATACACGGTCAACACATATATGTACATGTAGACATATACCTATGTTGAAA
Organism: Bos javanicus; assembly: GCF_032452875.1. Lineage (NCBI taxonomy): Eukaryota > Metazoa > Chordata > Mammalia > Artiodactyla > Bovidae > Bos > Bos javanicus. The sequence continues at coordinate 43,130,292 of NC_083872.1, forward strand.
TTTTTGTCATTTTATGTTCCACAAAAATGGTATAATGTTATAAATATTTCTTTGCTCTTTTTTCCCTTCTTTCCCACTGATAATTCATGAAAAACTTTTCTACTCCATGGTCATACTACTTCATGATGTGGTTATACCATAATTTATTCAGTCCTTCCTCTATTCATAGTAATTCACATTGTTTCCACCTTTGTTTTTGGCCCTATGAATAATGTTATAAAAAGATCTTTGTACATATGCTTCTACACCCTAGCCCTTTTATTTCTACAGACTAGATTCCCAAAAGTGATATTGCCAGGCTGAAGTAATGTACAGCAAGATTTGTTTCCCAAAAGACAATAGTAATTTGCATTTCTACCCATAAGTACACAAGTACCACCTTTCATCCTTATCAACAACAATGTTACCAGTCTTAATTCTTGTGACTGACAGGTATAAATTTATATCTCATTATTACTTCTGGTTTCTTAAAGAAGCTATCAAGTATAACTTGCCCTTTCTGGATGACTCCAGATCCTTTGACTTCCTTTATTACATGGTGTGATATGGTAGCTTTGTGAGTTTCCTGATTCCTCTCTGAATGTCTTGGAGTCACTGCCTGTGCCTGCTTCTAGGGGTCACGCCTCCACCCCACCTACTGGGTTGTCTCTGATATGTTTGAAAAGTTTGATTTAAAACCAAAAGACGGTATTTGCCTGTAATATTTAAACATCAGTCAATAAACTCTCAGTGAAGACCCAAAGAATACCGTTTATGAATTTAGTTTGATACTTCATTATCATTCAATTCTTAAGAAAAATTTATTTTCCAAAAAGTTAGTTAATGAGGGTCAGTTAAAAAGCTTGGATTCCATGATTTTAAATTGCTGGACACCATTGTCAGTCTGCTTAGAGTATTAATAAACTCAGAACCTGCTTATCACCTAGCAAGAAAAATGTGTAACCTCAGGTCACCAGCTTAGAGAAGGATGATCACCTCCATCATGACATACTGACAGCTTCTTTAATGACAAATTCTGTTTGTCACTCACTCTTCCTGCATCCTGCCACTGCATCACTGAAATTTATAGACTCTGGTCTTTATATGTTCTGAATGTTCCTGTCTGGGAACATTTATTTTCTTTCCTATCATGTCCCTGGGATAGTCTCATGGTAAAATTGTAGCCTAGATAAATGACCCCCCCCCCCCACCATGGAAGATAGCAAAGATGGCTCACAAAAGGAGAGAGAAGGCATGCTGGGAGTCACGGTCCTATACACCCAGCAGTCTCCCATGGAATGGAGTCTTTGTCAAAAGATTCCAAACATTTTGGTTACATAGGTTCATGCATAGTTAGAAAATCCTTAAGCTGTCCTAAAGACTTTTCTTTTTTTCATCGATCATTTCAATTCTTTTTGCTTTGATTTTGGAGTCAATAAAACTGACTTCTGTTCAAGACTAGACCTCTCATCCAGCTTAACTACAGGATGCGATTACTCCAAAGAAAATGGTTTTAAGAATTCTAGTTCCCAAGAAATTTATTTAAAAAAAAAAAACACAACAAAAAGGATTCTGGCTCCTATGCAATCAGCAATCACTTCCCTTTGTAAATGAAATCACTAGACACCCAGCTGTCCCAGGCTTCTTGATTGGCATGCATTCGCTCATGGTTCCATCACACTTAGCAAGAGGGAGTAAAATCTCAAAACTCCACAAGTTGGCAGCCTAACCCAGTGAAGTCTGAGTTGTTTCAACCACTTGATCTTTAAATTTACACAAGTACTAGTAGAGGAAGTAGTCTTACACACCACCTACCTAACACACTTATTTCACAGATAGGCCAGAAATATGAGATGTCTTGCTGGAGACTTAAAGCTCGTCAAGGACTAAAGCATCTTGAACCAGATCATCTGAATCTCAATTTCTTTCATGAAAAATTATGATATTAATGTCTGTTCTGTTTCCTTCACAAAGATTTTGGTGATGAGCAAATGAATCAATATGTATGAAAACACTTTGAAATAATTGTGTTATGCACAAATGTCAGATATCAAAAATTGTCTTATTTTTATTTTTTATTGATTTATTTTTTGGCCACATCATGTGGCATGTGGGATCTTCATTTCTTGACCAGGGATCAAACTCGCATCTCCTGCAGTGAAAGCAGAGTCTTAACCACTGGATTGCCAGGAAGATTCCCACAAAATTGTTTTAAAGTTGAGTGCTGAATTCCTTGTAGTAGGAATTTCTGGATGGATTATAATAGCCACCATTTATTGAGATGCTATCTATGAATGGGCCCTCTACCAAACTTATTTTGAGATTTTTATTGTCACACCTCTAGGGTTCCCCAGGTTGTGCTAGCAGTAAAGAATCTGCCTACCAACGTAGGACAAGCAAGAGACACAGGTTCAGTCCCTAGGTTGGGAAGATCCCCTGGAATAGCAGTATACTTGCCTGGAAAATTCCAAGGGCAGAGGAGCCTGACAGGCTACAGTTCATTGGGCTACAAAGAATTGGACACGAATGAAACCCTCTTCCCCCCTACACACACACATTGTCACACCGCTACCCTTGCCCAAAAGGAATGGGATAGTTGATTTGTTAACATCAGGGTGTTTCTGCCATCATTTTTTCTGAAAGATATTTAAGATGGGCAATATATCATGGAGAAAAGAGTCAAATTCAGGCAGATCTTTTCCAGTGTCTATGCACTGAACCCACCTGTCTCCATGAAGCCTATTTTATGTGCCACTATATGACCTACAGAAATAAGAGTAAATATTTTACAAACACAAAATAAAAATATTTATGTCTGAACATAGTTTTACTTATACCCACATTTTAAATAATCTTAAAGAAATAAATCTAACTTAAAAAAATTAAATATCACTCCAGTCAATTCTGTTTATGGCCCTTATGAAACAGCTATATAAATTCAAATTTTTAAAAATCAGATTATTCAACTTATATCCATTGTTTTTTGTTCAGAAAGATGAAGTGTGTGTTTTCAAAAATAAGTGCAAAAGTGCCACTCTGAAAGTTCTGTTGTTACCTCTCTGAACTCTTTCAGGCTTCTCTACTGACCATTATTATTGTCTTTATGAAAATGAAGCCAAGGTGGTGATAGAAGGTGATAAAATAATCCCTCCTCCAAAATATATACAGTAGCATCTATCACAATCTACACTTCCACCAGTAGAAAAAAAAATTCTTTAATGCACTGAATTCCCAGGATATCTGGGGTAAATAAAGTCTTGATATTTTAGCATTATGTAGGTAACTGAGATATTCCCCATATACATTTTCTAGATAGCACCACCAAATAATTTATTTATGCAGCATGCTTTATTGATCCTGACTTGATGATGTATACTGCTGTACATGTGGGGCTGTGGATTCCTAGCCTTGACCTCGAGGAATAAATGAGGCTTCAAATACATAATCTCGTCCACAAGAGAGTGACCTAGGCTTGGAATATTCTTTTGTTGTTCTTCAGTCACTCACTCATGTCTGACTCTTTGTGACCCCATGGACTGCAGCATGGTTAGGCTAAAATGGGCCTTCGGTTGGGGAGGTCTGAGGAATCAGAATAGGAAGTACAGGTGTGGACACCTAAGAGGAGTGATGGTGATTTCTTGTAGGGGTGGCTCTGAAAACAAGTAGCCTTCTTTTCCTTTAGACTGAGTTTGTTACTGTTGACTTTTTAAGCAAACATCCGTTAGCCACAGGGGTCACGTGCTCCAAGTCTGTGAACTGAAGTCAGCCTACAGAGGAGTCTGTTGGTTCCAGGGTTTTGATGGAAACCCCAGGGCAGAGCTTTCAAGCAGGATCTGCTGCTCAGTCTGCACCGAGTCCTGCAGATGGCAGGTCCCTCATCCTTAACACCTTGGGTTTGCTGCTTGCCTTCTAAAATCTTTTGGGTTTGTAACATTGATTTTAGATTTCCAGATCCACTGAACCTCTGTATCCCAAGTGTTGGTTGTATTTTTAATCTGTTCCAAAATTTGTTCACGTCCTTTACCTGTTTTTTTTCCAGCATCAAATCTGTGAGTGCACCCTGCTTTACATATCCTCTGCTCAGTTAATGCAATAAAACTGTGAAAACCTTGCTGGAAATGTCACTGTGAATCTTTGCAAAGCCTAAAGGCTGCTGAATGCCATAAGCATGTAGTCTGAAGCTGCAATAATTAAATCCTTCTTTAACAGGTGCTAGTAACACACTGTGTGTATTGGACATGATGGTTGTCAGGATGGCTTAAGGACAGTGGACTTTTCTAGAAGCCTCTCATGCTTCTAATATTCTAGTGACAGGAGGTTGTACTATAAATGTACTATGTTCACAGTGATGGCAGTATCTGTTATCCCTGTCTTTGAGAGAATAGAGTATGAAGACCAGAATTAAAGTTTTTTGTTGTTTCTATTGAGCTGCTAGTTGACTAAGGATATGTAGAAAACTCAACGTTGTGATCATGATGAATCTAGAGAATATAGGGTAACAATAAAGGAATAACCATGTATTGGGCTCCCACTATTTGTAAGGCCATGGTAGAGGCTTTTCATCCCTCTCAGTTCAGTTCAGTCGCTCAGTCGTGTCTGACTGTTTGTGACCCCATGAATCACAGCACACCAGGCCTCCCTGTCCATCACCAACTCCCGGAGTTCACTCAGACTCACGTCCATCGAGTCAGTCATGCCATCCAGCCATCTCATCCTCTGTTGTCCCCTTCTCCTCCTGCCCCCAATCCCTCCCAGCATCAGAGTCTTTTCCAATGAGTCAACTCTTCGCATGAGGTGGCCAAAGTACTGGAGTTTCAGCTTTAGCATCATTCCTTCCAAAGAAATCCCAGGGCTGATCTCCTTCAGAATGGACTGGTTGGATCTCCTTGCAGTCCAAGGGACTCTCAAGAGTCTTCTCCAACACCACAGTTCAAAAGCATCAATTCTTCAGCGCTCAGCTTTCTTCACAGTCCAACTCTCACATCCATACATGACCACTGGAAAAACCATAGCCTTGACTAGATGGACCTTTGTTGGCAAAGTAATGTCTCTGCTTTTGAATATGCTATCTAGGTTGGTCATAACTTTCCTTCCAAGGAGTAAGCATCTTTTAATCTCATGGCTGCAGTCACCATCTGCAGTGATTTTTGAGCCCAAAAAATAAAGTCTGACACTGTTTCATCCCTCTAGTTCTTCCTAATTCTGTGTCATATTATTAATCTTATTTTACAGATAATGGCATCAAGGCTCACAGAAGTTGTCACACAGAACGTATCTCGTTTGACTTTTAAAGATAGTGTTCTTTCCACCATGTGGCTCTGGGTTTCCTCTCATCTGGGGCTTTGGGAAAGGTCTGATCAGGATTGGAGATGACTGGTAACTATCTTCCTTAGGCTTTAGCAAGAGAATTATTTGTGCAAGGAAAATCAAGGGCTTTCTAATAGATAGTAGGTTCCCTTAGTGCTAGGAAGCTCTGAAATTCATGACCTGGATCTGTGAAAAATTCATCTCTAACTCTCCCACAGCATTCTCTTCGGTCCAGAAGAGAATGCCTGACTCCTTGGGAAGTTCCATGTTGCTGTATTAGCTGCCTACGGGTGCTGCAATAAATCGCCAAAAACAGTGGCTTAGAACAACACTCTTGTATTATCATATAATTCTGGAGGTCAGAAGTCTAAAATCAGTCTTACTGGGGTAAAGTCAAGGAGTCTACAGGGCTGGTTCCTTCTAGAGGAAGCTCTAGGGGAGAAATAGTTCCTTGCCTTTTCCAGCTTGACTGATGACCTTCTTCTAGCAATGGTATCTTTCTGACCCAGCCATCCATCATCTCATCTCCTGCACTTTCCTGCCTGTCTCTTATAGAGCTCTTGTAATTACACTGATCTCATCTGGAAAATCCAGAATAATTTCCCATCTCAAAATATTCAACTTAATCATATCTGCAAATAACCTTTTGCTCTGTAAAGTCGCATTCATAGGATGAAGATGTTGGCATCACCGGAGGTCCATTATTCAGCATACCACAGCCGCTATTCCTGGTGATTGCTCCACTTGTAATGATATCCCACTTTGGACAGCTCAGGACTGCCCCAGCATCTCGCAAGACACAGAATTCAGAGTTGCCCTTGTGCATACCTACTCAAGGCAAGAATGTGAGTGGCGAAGCCAATTTGGGCTTCTTGCTGTCAAACAGGACTTGCAATTTGGCAACCTCAATCTGGATGAAGCTCATAGATAAATTTTGAATATGCATTTTTTTCTTAAGTTGGGTGTTCTTTACAAAAACTGGCATTTTGAGTGTTTAAAAATTGGGAGATCTGGCATCACAGTGCCATGTTTTCAAATGGCTGTGTAATGGCTTACACTTTTCCACTTTAGACAGAGTATGTCTCGCCCATTTATCTTAGTCCCTGTCACTGTCTGATGATGAATTACACTGGCCTTTTCACTCATTTATTTTAACCACTTGGACTGTGCAGTTTGAGTATCTGAATGTACAATAACAATTCTCAAACCACAGCATTAACATACATATCAGAGAACTTCTGTTCAGTAATTTAAGGCAGGGAAGTAACTTTATTTGTACTAGAACACTTTGTGTTAATCCCTGGGTATCCATGCAAGGTAGAGAATGATCCTTGTCCTACAACAGCATCCTGACATTTGCAGATTGGTTGGATCCTCCCTTTGGATGTTTATTTTTTCAGCCTAACATGCAGCCTTTGATCCACCAACACCTGGGCCAAGCATTCCTAATCATCAGTTTAATATTTCCATTTCATTGGAGGCAAAATTTTCTACCTGTTACTGGGAAAAGTGACCCTCGCTTTCTTCTTCCTAATACTGTTTCATAAGTATATCAGTTTCTTAAAATTTAGAATCTACTTTATTTCACAAAAAGACTGTCATTCTCTTTATGTCCACAGTCTCAGAGAGTGGCTGGTGTATAATGAGTTATGTAGAAATATTTACTGAATGAATTAATAAATGATGATAATGAGTGACATTGATAATGATAGCTAACATTTATGTGAACTTAGTTATGAATGAATGTTTATATCTTTAATGAGTTTAAATCTTTAATATCTTTAATGAGCATCTTTAAATGAGTTAGCAATTGCAGTCCTGATAGAGACAAGTTCACTGTGAGTGCATGCCCTCCCACAGGCCCTGGAAAAGCTACCTTATTTATCATATGATGCTCTGTTCCTGGCTACAGATGATGGGACCACAGAAAGATTTCTAAGCCAAGGATTCCTATCCTTAACCTGACCAGGAACCTATGACATGGCCAATTGCAAAGAGCATTCCCAAGAAATCAACCTAGCCCTCTAGGGTGTTTTTAAGAACTCAAATCAAGAGAAACAGTCTCTCTACAGTTGGCAGCAGATGCTGGAGCAAATGGATCATGCTGGGATTAGGGACAGACTCCCAGTCAGGCTACATGCAAGATGATTAGGCAGAAATAATGCAGCCACTGAGAGATGGAGGAGAATCTCAGTGCCTGCTTTTCTAGCTCCCAGTTAACATTTTACTGAGGCTTGGCTATTTTGGGAGGGCTCTGAAATTACCTGTTGTACCCTTACAACTTTGCTTCATCTGTCTTTAACCCAGAGAGGCTATCATTAAAATACTTGCCCAGAATGTTGCCTTAATCTGGGATCCTAGCATGATAGCAGAATTTAATGAAGGAGGGATTGTCGAATAGCAGTGTGGCCAAAGTGAAGATCAAAGGAAACCAAGAATTCTGACAGCTTCAGGTGCTACAAACTCCCAGCAAGCAGAACTGGGACTCAACAGTTTTTAGTGTTGAATGTTTTTCAATATGTGAATGTGCCTGAATCCTTCCATTCTAAATGGGAAAAAAAGTAATAAAAACACCTGGAGATACTTCACACTATTATAAAGCAAAAAGATATGATAGCAATCGGTTCATTAGATTCATTGGACTGAAAAGGATGTCAAATAAAAAGAAACTGTTAATATTTAATTGGGCATTTTAGGAATTAGCTTGCTAAATTTGTAAAGATTGCCTTCTTGGTTTTTTAAATATGCTTCCTGGAATAACTACCTTCAAAGTGGGTATAATCTTTATGCAATAGCCTTGGCATTAAATTTTTATGAATTAAAAACCATGCTAGGGGATTAAAGTAGAATAATAGATGTAACATTACATGAGAGTAGGACACTCATAAATCATTTATGACTTCCTTGCTCATCAGGACTTGACTTTTTGAATCTTAATTGAAAACTGGCATGGATTTATTGTTGAAAAAAAGTAAATTGGTAATTCTGATAGCAGACAACTTTCATTAGGGAGTTAATTAATTTTAGGAGGCTGAGAGCCTGGTTTTTTAAACATACACAGTCATGTTGAGTCGTGGGACTTTATTTAATTATAGTCATCTTCTGGTCAGTGCACATTTTTTATCTTTTATTTTCATTCTGATCAATGCTAGTAAGATACAGCATAAGCTATTGTGAGCTATAATTGTATAGAAAAACAAAAAAATAGTGTTAGGCCCCAAGTAATCTTAGATGTGCACATGTGCTCAGTTGTGTCCAACTCTTTGTGACCCCATGGACTGTAGCCCACCAGCTCCCCCTTTCATAGAGTTTTCTAGGCAAGACTACTGGAGTGGGTTCCATGTCATGCCCCAGGGAATCTTCCCAACCCAGGGATTGAACCCATGTCTCTTGCATCTCCTACACTGGCAGGCAGATTCTTTACCACTAGTGCCACCTGGGAAGCCCAGGCCCTAAGTAGGGCATAGGTCAATTGGTAGACAAAAAGACATCTTCTGTAGCAATCTTAACACTAGACCAGTCCTCATGCCATCATATTTCTATCTTCCTTTTATGTTTACTTACTCATCAATTGCTGTGATAAAGTTGAACATTTTTTAGATCCCAAATGAGATACTATTATAAAAGATCAATTAATTGATTTTTTAGAAAGAAAAGATCAATTAATTTCTCTTTTAATTAATTGATTAATTAAAATAATTTTATTAAGAAATAATACAATCCTTTGATAAATAAAGCAACAGATAGACTGGCTGGTATATTTTATTGTTCTGAAGTTAATTATGTAATTTCTTTAGTTTTTACCCTTTGAATTCCCTAACCATCTTAGTTCCCTTCTTTAATACAAATGATTATTCTACTAGTTATTGCACACTGAACAATGCTAGTTGTAATACTGTTGTAACACTAGTTGTAATACTGTAATCTGTGAAAAAGGCATCACTGTCTTCATTTTACAGATGAAGAAACTGGGGCTCATGTATGTCACCAAAACGTAACTTTCCCAGGGCTGTGAAGTTCTGAAAAAGACTGCTTTTTTAGTAAGCCCTGGAGAGTTTTCAAGCACTTATAAATTTTTGCACACTGCTTCACCTCTCCCATGGGGACTATGGACAATCGCCCTACTTTCTCCATCACTAATCATGAACTTTGTCATGCTGACTGGATTGGTGTGGGAAAGAAAGGTCTGATCATGAGCAATCCTGATTTATTTGCCTTGTGCCCCCACTCTCTGGCCAGATGTCATTCTGTTTAAAATTCTTCCCTAAAAGAGCATGACAGTCTGAGGATCACCCTATTCTGAATTTAAGTTTACAGCCTGGTTTTGAAATCCAAATTTTATTCCTTAAGAACTAGATTTGGAAGGCAGTAGCCAATTAAAGCCACCTGTTTATGGGCATAGTGATGTGTTTGGAGGAGTTCTTGTACAATGAGAGATTGATGGCCCTTCAACAGGATCATAACTCCTGTAGGCAGAGGACCATAATTTGCTTACCCAACCCCAGACTAAACAAAGGTCTCTGTGTGACCTAAAGGGGTTCAGTGTAACCCAGAACATAGCCCAGACTGAGATCAATCCCAGTCATTCCACAAGGCCTTGGGAGATCTGCATGGATGCCATTGGAATTCAATCTCCGCAAGGATATTTGGAGCAGAGCAGCCCAGCCTTATGGTTTTATAGATTTCACAACCTGACTGATGACCTCTATAAAAGCTTATCCTATTTTCCATTTGCCAGGCAGTTTCTCAAGCTCAACTTTAAAGACACTATATGAAAATATTTGAGAATTTCAAAATTAAATACTTATCAATTCCAGGAATGGGAAAGACTGACCACATGTGAAAATAATTTTACAGAAACCCATGGCAAGGAAATGGTTTAACGGTAATGTTAACAAATGCCCTCAGAGACTCTGCTGTGAGATCTCTTTCAGTCTTTCTTTCTAGCTGGCATTTTCTCCTCGTGGATATCTCACCTTTCATTTCCTACTAGGCCAAGAGGAGCTTCTTGTATGGAACTTTCTTAGTTTGCTGTAGTCTTGTCCTAAATCCTACCACATCAGAGCTTCATTTATTTGATGAATATTTATAAAGCATTTTTATGTGCCAAGATGAATACACTGGCCCCCCTGTCTTGTCCCCCTGAAAGCAGGAAATAAATCTCTCCTGTGAAAGGTACCCGTCTTCACCAGGAGATAGAAATACATTCTTATCACCAGACAGATAGACAGTTCAAGGTCCAGAAGGCTGTGTTAATGAACTTCACCTAGATTCTTCATTAATGAGTACCCAAGCCTAAGTTTCTTAATCTTGTCAGTTCTTGACAAATGTATTATTCCTTTGTCTTAAATGTATAAAAGCTGCCTGCTTTGGCCATTTCTCTGTGTCTCATATTTTTACATATGAAATTAAAGTGTGGTTTTTCTCCTATTAATCTGCCTTATGGCAATTTAATCTCTAGACTAGCCAGAAGAACCTAGAGGGGTAGAGGAATCATTTTTCCCAACAAGATTCTAATACAGAAAGGAAAGCAATCGTGAGAGGTGAAGAGATTAAGACTGAATCAAGAGAAAGGGGCTAGTGCAGCATTTCTGAGAAGCCAGCGCTCTCGGCAGAGGGTTTGTTCCTCTGTAGAAGAAAGAACCGGAAAAGGCAATGGCAACCCACTCTAGTACTATTGCCTGGAAAATCCCATGGACGGAGAAGCCTGGTAGGCTGCAGTCGATGGGGTCTCGAAGGTTGGGACATGACTGAGCGACTTCACTTTCACTTTTCACTTTCAAGCATTGGAGAAGGAAATGGCAACCCACTCCAGTGTTCTTGCCTGGAGAACCTGGTGGGCTGCCGTCTATGGGGTCACACAGAGTTGGACGCAACTGAAGCAACTTAACAGCATCAGCAGAAGAAAGAACATGATTTTGATTAGAACCACTATAAAAGACCAAGGAGAGCCCACAATGGACGACAGGGCACCATTGTGGTAGGATAGTGGGATTCTGGGCGAGTTCTGTCTGATTTAATATCACTGATGAGAAGAGAACTTTTGAGAACAACAAAAGAATTTTAGAAATAGTCTTTGTGGAAAATTGGAGTGAGAATTAACTAGGAAACTAGAGTAAAAGAACAGAGCAGTTTGTAGGACCATTCCTGTGAAATGAGAGAGGGTAATAAGGCAAGATTGGCTAAGAAGAGCCTCAGACTGAAGTGCAGCTCTGAGAAAGGCTCAGCCAGGCTGATGGGGAATGAGCACCTGTAGAAAAGATTGTCTAGAGAGTGCCGTGTTGGACAGGTAGGGCCTGGCTTTTTTGCTCCTGCTGAGCTCAGTGGTTGATTGGGAGTGGTCAGGCAAGAAAATATCCTCAGCATGAACCTCTGGTGAAAGCACAGCAGCTGGAGACGGTCAGCAACAGGTTTTCTCTTGAAGGGAGATCTGAGCAGCACACCCCACAGCTGCCATGAGGTAAGTAAATGCCACCAACCTCTGGCTCCTTCTGGTCCCTCTTCTGTGCCCCATTGGCTTTTTTTTTTTTTTTTTTAGTTTAATTTAATTTTATTTTTAAACTTTACAATATTGTATTAGTTTTGCCAAACATCAAAATGAATCCGCCACAGGTATGCATGTGCTCCCCATCCTGAACCCTCCTCCCTCCTCCCTCCCCATACCATCCCTCTGGGTCGTCCCAGTGCACCAGCCCCAAGCATCCAGTATCGTGCATCTAACCTGGACTGGCAACTCATTTCATACATGATATTATACATGTTTTAATGCCATTCTCCCAAATCTTCCCACCCTCTCCCTCTCCAACAGAGTCCATAAGACTGTTCTATACATCAGTGTCTCTTTTGCTGTCTCGTACACAGGGTTATTGTTACCATCTTTCTAAATTCCATATATATGCATTAGTATACTGTATTGGTGTTTTTCTTTCTGGCTTACTTCACTCTGTATAATAGGCTCCAGTTTCATCCACCTCATTAGAACTGATTCAAATGTATTCTTTTTAATGGCTGAGTAATACTCCATTGTGTATATGTACCACTGCTTTCTTTATCCATTCATCTGCTGATGGACATCTAGATTGCTTCCATGTCCTGGCTATTATAAACAGTGCTGCGATGAACATTGGGGTACACGTGTCTCTTTCCCTTCTGGTTTCCTCAGTGTGTATGCCCAGCAGTGGGATTGCAGGATCATAAGGCAGTTCTATTTCCAGTTTTTTAAGGAATCTCCACACTGTTCTCCATAGTGGCTGTACTAGTTTGCATTCCCACCAACAGTGTAAGAGGGTTCCCTTTTCTCCACACCCTCTCCAGCATTTATTGCTTGTAGACTTTTGGATCACAGCCATTCTGACTGGCGTGAAATGGTACCTCATAGTGGTTTTGATTTGCATGTATCTGATAATGAGTGATGTTGAGCATCTTTTCATGTGTTTGTTAGTCATCTGTATGTTTTCTTTGGAGAAATGTCTATTTAGTTCTTTGGCCCATTTTTTGATTGGGTCATTTATTTTTCTGGAGTTGAGCTGTAGGAGTTGCTTGTATATTTTTGAGATTAGTTGTTTGTCAGTTGCTTCATTTGCTATTATTTTCTCCCATTCTGAAGGTTGTCTTTTCACCTTGCTAATAGTTTCCTTTGATGTGCAGAAGCTTTTAAGGTTAATTAGGTCCCATTTGTTTATTTTTGCTTTTATTTCCAATATTCTGGGAGGTGGGTCATAGAGGATCCTGCTGTGATGTATTTCAGAGTGTTTTGCCTATGTTCTCCTCTAGGAGTTTTATAGTTTCTGGTCTTACGTTGAGATCTTTAATCCATTTTGAGTTTATTTTTGTGTATGGTGTTAGAAAGTGTTCTAGTTTCATTCTTTTACAAGTGGTTGACCAGATTTCCCAGCACCACTTGTTAAAGAGATTGTCTTTAATCCATTGTATATTCTTGCCTCCTTTGTCAAAGATAAGGTGTGCATATGTGCGTGGATTTATCTCTGGGCTTTCTATTTTGTTCCATTGATCTATATTTCTGTCTTTGTGCCAGTACCATACTGTCTTGATAACTGTGGCTTTGTAGTAGAGCCTGAAGTCAGGTAGGTTGATTCCTCCAGTTCCATTCTTCTTTCTCAAGATCGCTTTGGCTATTCGAGGTTTTTTGTATTTCCATACAAATTGTGAAATTATTTGTTCTAGCTCTGTGAAGAATACTGTTGGTAGCTTGATAGGGATTGCGTTGAATCTATAAATTGCTTTGGGTAGTATACTCATTTTCACTATATTGATTCTTCCAATCCATGAACATGGTATATTTCTCCATCTATTAGTGTCCTCTTTGATTTCTTTCACCAGTGTTTTATAGTTTTCTATATATAGGTCTTTAGTTTCTTTAGGTAGATATATTCCTAAGTATTTTATTCTTTCTGTTGCAATGGTGAATGGAATTGTTTCCTTAATTTCTCTTTCTGTTTTCTCATCATTAGTGTATAGGAATGCAAACTCATTCTATGAGGCCACCATCACCCTAATACCAAAACCTGACAAAGATCCCACAAAAAAAGAAAACTACAGGCCAATATCACTGATGAACATAGATGCAAAAATCCTTAACAAAATTCTAGCAATCAGAAGCCAACAACACATTAAAAAGATCATACACCATGACCAAGTGGGCGTTATCCCAGGGATGCAAGGATTCTTCAGTATCCGCAAATCAATCAATGTAATACACCACGTTAACAAATTGAAAAATAAAAACCGTATGATTATCTCAATAGATGTAGAGAAAGCCTTTGACAAAATTCAACATCCATTTATGATAAAAACTCTCCAGAAAGCAGGAATAGAAGGAACATACCTCAACATAATAAAAGCTATATATGACAAGCCCACAGCAAACATTATCCTCAATGGTGAAAAATTGAAAGCATTTCCTCTAAAGTCAGGAACAAGACAAGGGTGCCCACTTTCACCATTACTATTCAACATGGTTTTGGAAGTTTTGGCCACAGCAATCAGAGCTGAAAAAGAAATGAATCCAAATTGGAAAAGAAGAAGTAAAACTCACTCTTTGCAGATGACATGATCCTCTACATAGAAAACCCTAAAGACTCCACCAGAAAATTACTAGAACTAATCAATGATTATAGTAAAGTTGCAGGATATAAAATCAACACACAGAAATACCACTGGCTTTTGTCTAGCAGCCTATTGTCAAAAAACAGTGTTCTTGCTTTATAGGTTTTGAGTAGATTTTTTCCCTGTCTCCCTAATTTAAGTCTTATCAATTTAACTAGACTTTGATGTGTTCCCAAACTTTCGGTGACTCAGACAGAAAAGAATCTGCCTGCAATGCAGGAGACATGGGCTCGATCCCTGGGTTGGGAAGATCCCCTGGAGGAGGACATAGCAACCCACTCCAGTATTCTTGCCTGGAGAATCCAGCGGACAGAAAATCCTGGTGGGCTGTCATCCATAGGATTGCAAAGAGTCAGACACGACTAAGGCAACCTAATACACATGCACATCTCCCTATTCAATATCATTTTCACTCAAGATGTATGGGTGTATATGTGTGTGTTCAGTCACTCAGTCAGGATAGAGTTTCAGTAGGAAGGTGAAAAATCTGGGAGATGGATGATGGTGAGAGTTGCTCGACAATATATCTGTACATAGAGCCCCTGAAAATGTACAGTTTGTTTAGTCGCTGAGTTATGTCTGATTCTTTTGTGACCCTGTGGACTGTAGCCCACAAGGCTTCTCTGTCCATGGGACTTCCAGTGCAAGAATACTGGAGTAGGTTGCCATTTCCTTCTCCAGGGGATCTTCGTGACCCACAGATCAAACCTGTGTCTCCTGTGTTGGCAGGCAGATTTTTTACCACTGTGCCACCTAGGGAAAGCCAAGATAACAAATT
This sequence comes from Bos javanicus, assembly GCF_032452875.1. Classification (NCBI taxonomy): domain Eukaryota; kingdom Metazoa; phylum Chordata; class Mammalia; order Artiodactyla; family Bovidae; genus Bos; species Bos javanicus. Next base: position 43,145,482 of record NC_083872.1, read on the forward strand.
CCTATTTGCTAATGGCTCTCCAAATGTATGTCTCCACAGCAGATTCTTCTCTACAGCCCCAGAATGAACCACTGCTTACAATTATTTGATCATTCGACTCCTTCATTGAAATCTCCCTTCAGATGTTACACAAGCACCTCAACGGTCGTCAGTCCCACGTATTTCTAAAATCATATCCCTTGTATTTCTCCCATTTTCCTATTATTCCCTGTTTTGATTTTTTTAAAAAATCCACTCAGTTGCCCAAAACATAATATAGAATGACAGTAGATTCTTTCTCTCTCCTCCCCACCTTGCTTGCTAACTCCATCTCACATTGAACACCAACCCTAAGTAATTCCAATCCATATATGCTTTGCCATCCTAACTGCAATTTTAATGGTTAAGGACTTATAATTTTCTGCTCATTTAGAGCTATAACCTTCAAACTGGCATTCCTGACTTCAGATATGATCTCTGTTATTGCTGAAGAGATTATTCTCATGGGCAATCTGTTCATATTATTCAAAAGTCTTCAGTAGTTCACCATCAAATACTGCTTATATACCACATGTAGCTTTCTACCATTTCAGCTCTGAAAACGTATCCAATTCCATCCCCTCTAAGTCTCACGTTCCTGTGCTCTACTTGAACTGAACTACTCATGGGGAGAAGCCATCACGCTCCTTTTTACCTGCCCTTTTGTATACATGGCTGCATCTACCAGCCTGGAAAATGCCTTCTCACTCTTCATACCCCAGGCAGGTTGATGTCCTTTCTCTGTGCTCCTGTTCTTTCTTTCATGCACCTTCACTGTAGCCATTGCAATTGGCCTGCCGTTGCTGGCAAAGCCAACAATGTCTGTCTCCTCACCATGCTGCTGTTGCCGCTGCTAAGTCACTTCAGTCGTGTCCGACTCTGTGCGACCCCATAGACGGCAGCCCACCAGGCTCCTCTGTCCATGGGGTTTTCCAGGCAAGAGTACTGGAGTGGGGTGCCATTGCCTTCTCCGTCTCCTCACCATAAATGACACTAATTACATGCAAAGGTTATATCTTTTAATCAATATATTCCCAGAGCCTGGGCCTTTAAGTGACTCATGATACTTCAGTTTCAATGAGCACATGAATATGAATGAATTCAAAGAATTGAGTCTTGAAAATAATGTTTTAAAAGTATGTCCTTTCTTAAATTGTTTTTAAATAGTTACCTGAAGAGATAGCAGATAAAAAATATTGAGAGTGAAAAATACTGTGGGTTATGGATGAAATTTTTCCTCTTTTTACTGAAGTACACAGATTTCATTCTACTACAAGCAACTTCAGAGGATTATCTCCAACTGCCTGTCATAGCTTCGGTTGTATCAAGTATTTCCAGTGCAAGTAGGACATGGAAGTGTCTTAAAACACATTGTTCTATGAAGGTTTCCACAGGCAGTGCTTTGTTGTTGTTTAAGTGGAATTTGGCCTGAAATCCTTAAAAAAAAAAAAAAAAACTATATTCATACAGTACTTAACAGTTGCCAAACCATTTTCACACCCTGATTTTACTTGATATTTAAAGTATCTCAATGAAGTAGTCAGGAAAAAACTGATCATCTCTTTATAGATAACAGATGCTCGGAGAGGCAATGAGGCTTACTCAAGACTGACCGTTACTGGAGCTGGAATGCACGACTTCTGGTTGCTAAACCCATGTTCCTCCTCTCCAGCCTTGCAGCCTTCTTGGTGGTTTCTGTCTGCAGAGCAGATAGAGCTGTGGGCTGTTAGTCACTCCCCAGATCAGTTTGCATTCCTACAGTGTTTCTCATGGCCCCAAGGTTACTGGTCACTGTCGACTGTGGATGTTATAGAAGTTACTTCATTTCAAAAGTGCTTTTCCTCAACAGCTTTCCCAGCTGCCCTAGTTAAGGTTGGCACTGCCAGCTCCAGTTACACTAGCAAACCCCTTTACTGATATTACATAATGATTATTGCTCTTGGGTTGGTGTCTAAACTGCAACCCTACATTTGATGGTTTTATAGTTTCATCTTCCTGAATGTAAAAACAATCATCACAACAATTTTTTTTAAAGTTTAAACTGAAATTCTTTAATTCTGCAGAGGGCTAGAATATTTTTTATAGCCCTCATGGAAGAATTTATTAGCCCACATTTCTCTACACAAGGCTAAGTTTAACAGCAGATGTGTTTTGTTTGGATTTTACAGTGCTTTAAAACACAGTTAGAATTTGGAAGATTTTAGGCAGAGTATGTACCTTTCAGTTTTTCCCTGGGCCCCCATCCTAAGTCCTTTATTTTAAGTTTCTGGCCCCAGAAGTAGTCTGAGTTTGCACCCCATCTGTATTAATATACATCATGGTTTAAAAATAACAGCTAATATTTATGTACTGTATATCTATGTACTGTTTTTTTCAATATTTTACAAATATTAGTTTGTTTAATTTTCACAAGAGACTCTTGACATGTAGATAACTCTTAGCTGTAGGTGCTATCTCACCATCTGCATTTTATAAATAAGAGCATAGAGGCACCAAGGGTTAAGTAACTTGCCCAGTCATAAAGTCATCAAGGGGCAGGGCTGAAATTCAGACCAGGCACTCTGAATCCAGAGGCAAGCCCTACACTCAAGGGTCCAGATACAATGTCAGCTTTTGTATGATTCATAAAAGGAAAAACAGAAAACAAATCATTGGTTGGTAGTCCTTACCAAAGAAATGTGAGCTAAGGAGCTTGAATAAATGAGCTGAGAGTGCTTTGTCTGCATATGCAGCAGTGAGCATATGCTTGCTTCTGTGGACATTGAAGACTCTGAAAGTCTCGTGAAGATACATCTACTACAGTCAAAAAGATGTAAAGGGCACTTGGCACAGAGTGGACCCATGAAATTGAAACACAGTGTGTGTCCTTGTGCTACTCCGATTTTGTATAAATGTAGATTGCCAGATTACATTGGTAGGAGCAGCTGGTTTTGCTCTGCATTTTCCTTGTTAGTAATTCCACTTCTCTTTGCAAGCTTGTAATATCACTCAGTATCACACAGAAGTTGAATGAGATTCGTAAGAAATCCTTACCAGTCAAGCTGGGGAATTGTATGTAATCAAGGCAAGGGAAGGGGAGGGTAAGTAATTCCTTCCCAATATATGGCTACAAAATAATTATCACTAATCACCAGTATGCAATTTTATTAATAGAATGGAAAAGAACAGAAATGATTCAGATGTTTCCAAGTTTTAAGATTTCATAGAACTCTAATTCCAGTAGTGATAGTAACGACATTTTAGCTACTGGAATTTTAGAGGTTTATTGTTGAATCACTCTGAAAAGACAGAGATGGAGAGAGAGAGAGTGAGCACTGTATTTTACTTTCTGATATACAAAAGTGAAGGATAGAAACACTTGTAAACTTGGAATGTTATGCTTGTTATCATTCCCCCTTGTTGGTCTATAGTAAATTTTGTTCATAAGCCTATGTGATCAATATGTTTCATATTTGGTAAGGGCATTGCTGGCTGACTTGACTTTGGTCCTATAGCAAGCCTGATAGCCAAGAACTGTCATGCTATGTTAGAAACAGAAGCCAGGGATCGGATAGAATGCCATCTTGTTCTGGGGTGAGCACAATGGATGACAGAGTCCTGTACAAGAAGCAAAAGCATAACTGGGTTTGGTGCAATGTCGTTAAGTCAGGTCAGACACCAAAACTGAGTAAAGGTGGGTGAGAAGCCCAGTGTGTGCGCTTAGTCGCCCAGTGATGTCCAGCTCTTTGTGACCCTATGGACTGTAACCCTCCAGGCTCCTCTGTCCATGGGGCTCTCCCTGCAAGACTACTGGAGTGGGTAGCCATTCCCTTCTCTGGAAGATCTTCCTAACCCAGGGAGTGAACCTAGGTCTCCTGAATTGCAGGTGAATTCTTTACTGTCTGAGCTACTGGGGAATTTATATGGGAAGGCCAGAGACACAGACAAATTAGAAGGAGAAGAATGTGGTCTGGCAAGGAGGCAAGGCAGTATTGCTTAATAGAAGTTAAAAGTCTATATTTTGGAGTCAATTCTGAATTCCTACTTTTCTTATCATGTGTTTTAGTTGCTCAGTTGTGTCCAACTCTTTGTGACCCCATAGACTGTAGCCCTCCAGGCTCCTCTGTCAATGAGACTCTCCAGGCAAGAACACTGGAGTGGGTTGTCATTTCCTTCTCCAGGGATCTTTCCAACCCAGGGATCAAACCCAGGTCTCCCGCACTGCAGGCAGATTCTCTACCATCTGAGCCCAGGCTTCCCTACTTTTCTTATTAGTTGTCTGCCTATTTGTAAGCGGAATGTGCAGAGGGTGGGTACTAGATTCTGTGGTTGGATTGCTGAAGTTTGAATCCTGTTTCTTTACTACCAACCGTGTGACATTGTTACCAACCCAGGTTCTTGGACTCTTTATGCAGCAGAAATTGATAAGAGGCCAGATGAGAAATTCAGGCAAGGCTTTACTGGGACTCGTGCTATAGCACGAGGGAGGGAATCAAGTAACAGGTGCCCTCGCTCACTTCCTCACAGGGGGCAAACAAGACCCTTAGAGGGGGTGAGGGTAAGGGTGATAGGCAGTCAGATAGGAGGGTTGGCTTAAGTGGTCTGCCCATCACCTTCCTGGTACTGTGTGCAGCAATCATGCATGGTACCAGACTTTTACTCCTGGCACCTGAGAAGAAGCAGGTGGATTTTGGCCCTTTTGTGTCTTATTGTTCGTACTTTGCCCCCACTGTACATGCAAGCAGTTGCTTTTAGTCCCTTATAATTTCTTTGTATTTTGTTGCTCCAAGAGATGTTTGTCCAGGCCCCAGTGATTCAGTAAAGGGTGCCAGGTCCCAGGACCCAGCCTGTCTCAGATGAGTAGGTTATTTAATCACTGGATGTTTCAGCTGTGAATCTGGGAATTAGAGAAGACCCTTCTTCTTCAGAGGCTTCTCTGGTGGCTCAGACGGTAAAGAGTCTGCCTGCAATGCAGGAGACCTGGGTTCGATCCCTGAGTCAGGTAGATCCCCTGGAGAAGGAAATGGCAACCCACTCCAGTATCCTTGCCTGGAAAACCCCATGGATGGAGGAGCCTAGCAGGCTACAGTCCATGGGGTCACAAAGAGTCAGACATGACTGGGTGACTTCAGTTTTCTTCCTCATAAGGTGGGTGTGAGCCTAGCAGGCTACAGTCCATGGGGTCACAAAGAGTCAGACATGACTGGGTGACTTCAGTTTTCTTCCTCATAAGGTGGATGTGTTAATATATGAATAATCTTTAGTGCAGTCATTGCAGATAGTAAACACAAATAATTGTTACTATCATTATTAATAATCTTTTTTTGTTTCTGCATCTCCTTTATAAAATGAAAGTCATAACACACCGCAGAGCGCTGTAGCAAGGAATAAATGAGATAAGGCGTGGAGGCAGCAGGCTCCAGAACAGTGGTCAGGAATTGTTATCAGGTCCATAGAGGATGTGTTTGCCAAGGTAATATCCCATGAGGACAGACCTTCTTTTAAGAGCCCTAAGATCCTACCAGTAAATCAGATAAATCATAAAGCATGTACTCCAAGCCTAGCATCTGACAGCAGCCACTTTCCTGCCTCTCTCATCCTGTAAAACAATATCAGAAAATTGAAGAGTGCTAAATGGAAGGGAATTTAAAGTCCTAAATTCAGTCTGTGCTTTGTATGAACAAAGGGACAGAAGCCCAGAAAGATAAGGTAATTTGCAGTGACACAACTAGCTTGTTATAAAACTGCTCCTTGAATTTACTTATAATACTTAGACTCCTAGTCTAATATCTATTCCACTCCGCCACACTGACTCTGCCTCTTCTCAATTCTCACAACCTAACTGGCACTTCCTCTGGGGCTGACTTGAGTTCCATGAAGGACCTTAACTTAACTTCAATATGGAGTGAGCCTCTCCTGAGTAGGTCCCCAATTTCTGCTTAACAAATGCTAAGTATTTCTGATGGTAATCACGTGTCCGACTCTGTGCAACCCCACAGACGGCAGCCCACCAGGCTCCCCCATCCCTGGGATTCTCCAGGCAAGAACACTGGAGTGGGTTGCCATTTCCTTCTCCAATGCATGAAAGTGAAAAGTGAAAGTGAAGTTGCTCAGTCGTGTCCAACTCTTAGCAACCCCACGGACTGCACCTTACCAGGCTCCTCCGTCCATGGGATTTTCCAGGCAAGAGTACTGGAGTGGGGTGCCATTGCCTTCTCCATTAAAGGAAATAATATACTATTAATCAGGAAAGCATTATGCTAGCAACAGGAAAGCTATGTTATGTTAACTATGTTATTTTTAAACACACTGTTAATTTCAAATTTCTCTTTGGTATTTTTTCTTCCTGTAATAGGTAATGCCTTACTTGTTTGTTTGTTCTTTTTATATCTTTCACGTACCACATAAAACATCTTGAGTTCACATTGGTTAACTTAATATCTGTTGAATGAATAATTTGATTAGAGGGTTTGTCTTAAGTCTGACAACTCATTTTGATTTTTTTTTCAACCCCTTACATTTTTCTGATTCTCATTTTTGATTGAATTTTTCAACCCCTTACATTTTTCTGATTCTCAGGTTTGCCAGGTAGTTTTGGATACCGATTTGAAAAACCTAAGTATCCGCACACTCTTCAACTCTTTACCCCTTCACATTCACACACTCAGACATTGCCTATGGTCCTTCTAGAGCCTTCTGTCTTTCTTCAGAGGATTGAGTACAGCAAGTAATTTTGGCAGGGGGCAGGGAGGTAGTGGGGCGCACCACAAAGCATGGAGGATCTTACTTCCCAGACCAGGGATTGAACCTGTGCCCCCTGCAGTGTAAATGCGCAGTCTTAACCACTGGACCAGCAACCAACTTTTAGATCTAAACAAAAATAGTATTCCCACAACAATGAGACTAAAAGCTGATGGTCAGGCACAAAATATTTGAAAAAATAATGAAGAGAAAGTAAAAATTAGAATTGAAAAAAAAGAAAATGTTAACGTACTCAAACATTTAATTCTCTCAAATGGCTTCTTTTTTCTTCTCTATTCTGTCTATAATAATAAAATGGTGTTTCATCAATTTTAAGACATACTTTTTTACAAAACATTTCAACATCTCTAACATTATGATGTGTTTCCAACGTGATGGCATCGTGCATTTTATAATAAACACTTTTTCTATCAGGTTACACAAAAAATATGTCATTGTATGATGGAGGGCATTTTTAACATGATGAAATACAGCAATAACAGTATCAGTGCTATTTTGTGCTGGTCATCTTCTGAGTATTTGATACATATTAACTTCTTTAATCCTCACAAACACTTCCAGAGTGGGCTGTCTTATTATTCCTCTTTTTAGATTAGAGAAACAAGAGCAGATTAGAGTTAAGTAGTTGCCTATAAAGTTCCACATCTAGTCAGTAATGGATCTGGAATGTGAACCCAGACTCCTTCCCAAGACTGCATTCTTAACCTCTCTACCTGCTACATTTTTCTGGCTTTTCTTATAGGACTTTGAATGCTCTTCTTGTTTCCATCTCCTTGATTGTCTTTTAGAATACTTACATATTTTTGTAAAATAACTATACTATCCATTTTCATTCTCACTGGTATTTAAAATTAATTAATTAATTTGTACTTTTGTGTCTGCGTGTTTTTCCAAAGGGCCATTAATAGAGTTATGATAGATACACTAGTTAAAAGAGCCATCTCTGGGACTGGAAACTACCTGAGTTCAAACACTGGCTTGGCCACCTACCAGCTTGCTTACCTTAGACAAATTACCTAACCTCTGTTTCCTCATTTTAAAAAATAAGTATTTAATGTTTTTAGAAATTCCACTTTATAAGGTTATTTTGAGTATTAAATCAAATGACTTATATGTATTTAGGACATAATACATATAATGTTGGGCATAATGAATGCCCAACAAATGTTAAATGATTTTTATAACTTTTATGAAATCAGTATATGAGACTGGAGTAAAAAGGGAGGGAATGAGGTTAAAATATGTTAGGAAGAAATACTCAGAAAAATTAGTAGTTTACTAACTTATTCATGTATTCTACAAAATACATTTGAGGTTGTATTTTGTCCAAAGCAACAAAGGGACAGTATCTTCCTTCCTATATCTGAAGATCTATAGAAGGAAGATACCTTGCCAAATACATTTGTGTTCTGCACAGAGCCTGGCACTGAAAGTAAATGAGTGAATGAGTGAGTGAGGGAATGAATGGATGGGAAGGAGAGGTACATCAATTCTTATTCCCCAAAAAAGTATAGAGTCATAGAGTTCTGAGTGCTCAAGGAAGGGTGAAATCACTCCCAGGTAAGATGGATGTGAAGAGATTCACTCACCATATATTTAAGTGCCTTCAATATTCTCTCTTGTGGATACAGAGAATAGAATGTCAGGGGCTTCCCCGGTGGTGCTAGTGGTAAAGAACCTGCCTGCCAATGCAGGAGACATAAGAGACAGGGGTTCGATCCCTAGGTCAGGAAGATCCCCTGGAGGAAGGTAGGGCAAGCCACTCCAATATTCTTGCCTGGAGAATCCCATGGACAGAGGAGTCTGGTAGGCTATAATCTATGGGGTCACAAAGATCCAGACAACTTAGCACATAGCACACCGCTCTCAAGAGTGATGCTCCTAGCACTGCCTTATTTATGTGTAGATATTACTGATGAAAAATATCACTAAAGAATTGGGTAGTCATTTTAGTTAGTAGAATTGGATTCATTTTATTAATTCAGGCAAGCTGCCTCTAAATTGCTGCTATCTTGTTCTTTCTTGAATGGTTACAAAATTACCTTATTCCCATAGAGAAATGTATTACTCTATTTGAATATTTAAATTAATTTCAAATTTATGAGAGCAAAAAAATCACATGAATAGCTCGGTAAAGACAAATTAAACAATTGTATTTATAGTTTAGACAATTGGGTATTTTCTGTTTGTGTGTATGCCATTTCTTCTGCGGAATGACTAAGCTTAAAAACACAAATCTTAATTGGTAGCCAAGAAGATTACATGCTTATGTTTTACAAGAATAAGCAACTCGTCCTGAAAAAGCCTAATTTGAATTGATGAAAGAAAAATTACTAAAAAGGCATTAATTCGATAAATATTAAAGGACTAGATGAAACAATTATCTTACCCAAATCACCTGATTATAAATAGTTATTGCTACAAAGGAAATCAGTCCTGAATATTCATTGGAAGGACTGATGTTGAAGCTGAAACTCCAATACTTTGGCCACCTGATGTGAAGAACTGACTCATTTGAAAAGACCCTGATGCTGGGAAAGATTGAAGGTGGAAAGAGAAGGGGACAACAGAGGATGCGATGGTTGGATGGCATCACCAACTCAATGGACATGAGTTTGAATAAACTCCAGGGGTTGGTGATGGACAGGGAGACCTGGCATGCTGCAGCCCATGGGGTCACAAAGACATGACTGAGCGACTGAACTGAACTTGTAAACAGTATATTTATATAGATAGATTGATAATTTTTTTCCATGGAAAAAATCAATGGAAATGTCAAAAACAGTTGAAATATGAATATGAAATTAAAACCTCTCTTCTTTTGCTTATTTCATCCACCAGATGTCCCTCTTCTTAAATGTGGTGATGTGTTACTACACAAATAAGTGTCAATGCTATGTTAATGAAAATAACTGGTAGTTGAGTTGAATAAAATCCACAGACAATCCCAAAGGCTTATTCTGGCAACTGCAAAATGGCAAAGCCTTAGCAACTAAGTCTAAATGCTCTTTCCAGACAGAGTTTCTCTCTATACTGTCATTGCTAAGAGGCTATCTGGCCTGTTCTTAAGAATCTACTTCAGTGGGGAGCCACTCCTATCCAAAGCAGTGGGTTTAACTCTGGTCAGCTCTGCCTGTTAGGAAATTCTTTCTTACTTTGATCAAAAATTTCCTTCTTATACTTATCAACTACTGTTTGAATTTCTACCTTTGGAAATTTTATGTCATAACTAATACATGTATTCCAATAACATGTATCTAAATAATTAAGTAGCTATTAAATAATATCTGTGTATTCTTTTCTTCAGGCTAAGTATGTTATGTCCCCAAAATTCATTGATGAGTTAGTTGTTTAGAATTAGAGGCATATTTTCATATAAGCACAAAATTATGGATGGTGATCATGGTTGTGGACTAGGTCACAAAATTTTATTTAACTTATACCAAGATGAAATAGTCAGAAGTTATCTTTATTCAGTAAATATTTGTGAAATACCTGATTAAGAATTCCCAGTGAGGGTTATTTAATGTTAATTATATTTATTGAATGGACACTACACAGAAATTTATTTGAAAATTATTTTCTCAGATTCAAATCATAATTCTAAGCATCTACAACATATTCTGCCCCAGTGTTTTGATGTAGCTGTAAATAATCTGAATTGTAAATGATTATTTTACATTATTCAAACTAAGAGTAACTAAATAGCATTCAAAGTACATTTCCATTCTTAAATTATCAGACAAGTCTCTAATCTGATCATTACAATTTAATATCCATTAATCTGCATGAACACAGATGAGCATATAAATATCCAGAGGGAATAGTACTGAGAGAAGGAAATTTGATCACAGAACCGGGTAATTATTGCAAATGGAGATTACTCAGCGCCAGTACAGCTGTCTACACACTAAATCATTATATTTTATTTTTAAGAGTTGTTTGATGGTTGCTGTAGTCAACATCTGAACTCTGTTAATTTTAAAGACATTTTTCCCCATTATATGTAATATGAGTGGGCATTTCTTGTAACTCATTTAATGACCCCATGACACATATACATTTTTAGTTCTAGGTAATAATAGTTTATGATCACACTCATTTGAAATAATTTTCTCTTCAGAATCTCAGTGAAAGGATGGAGTACTCCAAAAATCAACTGACTGCAAATTATCTTCACTGAAAATCATTATGTTTATGCAAATCAAGTAACACAAATTACATGTTCCGACTATTTCTAAACTGTTCTTGGGGGAAAAAAATAGAACAAATACTTCTTAAAATGAAAATCCAGCCAAATTTCCCAGTTCTGCTGAGTCTTTCTAGGCTCTCGAGACGTCCATCCGGTACTTGAAGCCACAGAGTTTGAAATTCAGAAATTCTCAACTTCCAAGCGTTATGGTTGTGGGAGGTTTAGATCTAAAGCCCATTACTGACAAATCCTGTTAATTGGTGTTTCATCTCTTGGTGAGGCAGGAACAGGGAGGCAGATTCATAAGCTTATTCTAGAAAATCATAGAAAAGATAGGCCACCAGACAGTTCATCAGTGATGTTGACTCCACAGGGCAAGATGCCAAGATTAAGTGAATTGCTTTCTTTTCTTTCTCTACTTTCCATTTTTCTCTTAGCTCCCTAGGCTCTATTCATGTGGTCATTTATAGAACTACTAGGCACAAAGCCTAGGAGAAGGAAATGGCAACCCACTCCAGTATTCTTGCCTGGAGAATCCCATGGATGAAGGAGCTTGGTGGGCTATAGTCCACGGGTCGCAAAGAGTCGGACATGACTGAGAGACTTCACTTTCACTAGGCACAAAGCGCAGCACTGGATTTCATACTTTTCTTGGGCATTTTAGCCAGTGAAGACCTAAGATTCATGGTGTGGTTGGGGTAGTCCTTAAAGGAAATAGTGCACTTTTAAGGTTAATGGGAAAATATTAGCATTATGTGTGTGGGTGTGTGTGTTAAAGATAATTAAAGTAGAATACAGATCATCCTCAAGGGATACAGAAAAGCATGCTAAATGTCATTGCTCTAAGCCCATAGATGAATCCTTTCTAAATTGTCCTGCTGTGATTCTGACTTTTCAGTCTCCTCTTTTAGATGATGTGTTATAAATATATATTCAGATTCTGCCCAGTGCAATCCCTATGATTCAGTTTTGTTTCTTTCCCTTTTTTTCCCCTTTGACTTGTTTTTCTAACCAAGATAAGTGCTTCCAATGTTTCCACTCATTTTTATTGTGAGCTCTGTGTTTGGGGGGAAATTTCCTGTGCACACCTACAAGTTGCTTTCTCTCTGCACCTTTCTATTCCTTCAACTTTCACCTCCCAGTGAAATTTTCCTAGAAGAAGGAAATGAGCTTCCTGAGCTTTCATGATCTGCTTTCATGATTTTCAGAACTTTAAATGAGAGCCTGAACCAAATGCACTCATTCCAGCTGGGCCCTTACTGCTGTTTCATATACTATCCTCACTTTTATGGGGGGCCACGCCATGCAGCACATGGGGTCTCAGTTCCCCGACCAGGGATTGAACCCGTACTCCCTGCATTGAAAGTGTGGAGTCTTAGCCACTGGAACACCAGGAAAGTCTCTAATATCCTCACTTTTACCTCTTGACCTTTGCTTTTCCAATTCCCTCCAGCTGTCTTCCCTAACTTCCCCAGTCTTCCTTCTTCACTGTCCAATTCAGATCCAACCTCCTTTTTGAAACTTTGTCTGATTCCAGTAGCCCACAAAGTCTTCTATTTTTTTCTTCTTTTTATTATGCTTGAAAAAATGTAACTCAGAGTTTTGTCCTCTGTGTATTGATTGTTGTTCTTTTTTATGTTATTGTTGTGGTCTTACCCTCAACTAAATTCTACTTCCCTAAAAGTGTACAACATGATTTATGCTGCTGCTGCTGCTGCTAAGTCGCTTCAGTCGTGTCCGACTCTGTGCGACCCCACAGATGGCAGCCCACCAGCCTCCCCCGTCGCTGGGATTCTCCAGGCAAGAACACTGGAGTGGGTTGCCATTCCCTTCTCCAATGCATGAAAGTGAAAAGTGAAAGTGAAGTCACTCAGTCATGTCCGACTCATCGCAACCCCATGGACTGCAGCCTACCAGGCTCCTCCGTCCATGGGATTTTCTAGGCAAGAGTACTAGAGTAGGGTGCCATCGCATTCTCCGAACATGATTTATACTTATCTGGTATTTTCCTACCATAGCTAGTAGGAAACATAGGTATATATTGTACATATAAACTGTATTTACTTTTTATTTTGCATAAATATTTGTCTACTAGTTACTCTTTCCACAGGATTTGAATGAAAAATTTTTAAATCAACTAAAATTATCATGTAATTCAAGTCCAAATCTAGTATGAACCTTCTTATGTAATGTAATCAAAACTGATAATTGGTTAACTAATTTAGTTCAACTGCAGTAGATAATGATAAAAACGATGTACCTTTTAGTCTTATTTTATTTTATTTAGTTTCAACTTTATAACCTTAGACCATTTTTTATTATGAATATACTGATTAGGGTACAATGTCATCTTATAAAAACCATGCTCAAATTTTATATCTAATTTCCAATTTTAGTGTTTTTAAAAATGGAATGAAAACCCCATTTGCAAAAATAAACTCAAAATGGATTAAACACCTACCTAAATGTAAGACTGGATACTACAATAAAACTCCTAGAGAAAAACATAGGCAGAATACTCTTTGACATAAATCACAACAATACTTTTTTGGCTCCATCTCCTAGAGTAGAGTAACTAAAAACAAAAATAAACAAATGGGACTGAATTAAAGTTAAAAGCTTTTGCACAGCGAAGGAAACTATAAACAAAATGAGAAGACAACCTACAGAATGAGAGAAAATATTTGCAAATAATGTGACCAACAAGGGCTTAATTTCCAAAATACAAATAGCTTATACACCTTAATATCAGAAAAACAAATAACCCCCAAAATGGGCAGAAGACCTAAATAGACATTTCTCCAAAAAAGACACACGGATAGCCAATAGGCACATGAAAAGATGCTCAACAACACTAATTAGAAAGATGCAAATCGAAACGACAATGAGGTACCCTTCACATTGGTCAGAATGGCCATCGTCACAAAGTCTACAAATAAGAAATGCTGGAGTGGGTGTGGAGAAGAGGAAACTCTCTTACTGTTGGTGGCAATGTAAATTAGTGCAACTACTATGTGAAAGAGTATTGAGATTCCTTAAATTTTTTTTAAAAAGTTACCATAGGATCCAGCAACCCCACTTCTGGGCATATATCCAGAAAAGAAGAAAACTTTAATTCAGAAGGATACATGTACTTCTATGCTCATAGCAGCACTATTTACAATAGCCAAGACATGGAGCAACCTAAATGTCCATCAACAGGTGAATGGATAAAGAAGATGTGGTACATATATTCAGTGGGATATTACTCAGCCATTGAGAAAAAAGAAATAATGCCATTTGAAGCAACATGGATGGACCTAGAGATTATCATACTAAATAAAGTAAGCCAGGGAAAGACAAATACTGTATGATATCACTTATATATGTAATATTTAAAAATTATATAAATTTTATATAAATAATATATTTATTATTTATACATAATATATATATTATATAAAATATATATTTATATAATATATATATTTACATATATATTATATATTTTTAAATATATTATATAAATTATTTACAAAACAGAAATAGACTCACAGATACAGACAACAAAGTTGTGGTTACTAAAGGGAAAAGAAAGCGAAGGGATAAATTGAAAATTTGAGGTTAAGGATACACACTACTCTATTTACTATTATATATAGTATATATAGTATGTATAGTACAGGGGATTATATTTAATATCTTGTAATAGCCTGTAATGGAAAACAATCTAAAAAAGATCGTATCTCTCTATCTACCTAGTAACTATCTGTGACTTTGCTGTATAACTGAAACATAATAAATCAATTATGCTTCAAATAAAAAGGAGTGAGAACCTTAAAGATGTAATGTGAGTACAGAATCCTTCTAGAATTCTATAATTTTTCCTATTGTAGTACAATTGTCTAACCTAAACCTAATTCGACAGGGATTCTTTTTAGCAACATATGTGTCTTGAATCTTTCAAAGATTTCAGCATAGTTTTCATAGAAATAACAGCTATCTGGGTTTCAGTGCTCATTTTAACCATCCTACATAAGAGTTCCTAAATTACAGCAGTAACAAGAATAAATGCATTTGGCATATACAGGTTTGGAAACACACCCAACTGACTTTTAGTGAGCAGACAATGAGTTGGTGTAGAATCACACAGATCTGCTGGAACCGAATCCACTTATCACCAGCATCTAGCAGACCTTGAGATTTGCTCCATATATTTTACAGAGCAATTGGGGAGTTTCTTGAAGAGCACTTAATTATGGAGATAATGTTTGAGAGCTTTTGTGAACACATAATATTCACATTGCCTTTTTAGACATTCATGTTCACCTCCAGAGAGGCCTGGCACTCAATTAACGTTCAATAAACATTAGCCATTCCATGTTTCATTAGAAAGTTAAACATTTTTAAATGTGTTAAGTCAATAAAAACTTTTATAGACTGTTTCAATTCTGTTCAGTTTCTCAGTCATGTCCGACTCCTTGCGACCCCTGACTGCAGCACTCCAAGCTTTGCTGTCCATCACCAACTCCCAGAGCTCGCTCAAACTCATGTCCATCAAGTCAGTGATGCCATTCAACCATCTCATCCTCTGTCGTCCCCTTTTCCTCCAGCCTTCAGGCTTTCCCAGCATCAGGGTCTTTTCCAATGAGTCAGTTCTTTGCATCAGGTGGCCAAAGTATTGGAGTTTCAGCTTCAGCATCAGTCCTTCCAATGAATATTCAGGACTGATTTCCTTTAGGATGGACTGGTTGGATCTCCTTGCAGTCTAAGGGACTCTCAAGAGTCTTCTCCAACACCACAGTACAAAAGCATCAATTCTTCAGTGTTCAGCTTTCTTTATGGTCCAATTCTCATATCCATACATGACTACTGGAAAAACCATAGCTTTGACTATATGGATCTTTGTCAGTAAAGTAATGTCTCTGCTTTTTATTTATTTTTTTAAATTTTATTTTATTTTTAAACTTTACATAATTGTATTAGTTTTGCCAAATATCAAAATGAATCCATCACAGGTATACATGTGCTCCCCATCCTGAACCCTCCTCCCTCCCCATACCATCCCTCTGGGTCGTCCCAGTGCACTAGCCCCAAGCATCCAGTATCGTGCATTGAACCTGGACTGGCATCTCGTTTCATACATGATATTTTACATGTTTCAATGCCATTCTCCCAAATCTTCCCACCCTCTCCATCTCCCACAGAGTCCATAAGACTGTTCCATACATCAGTGTCTCTTTTGCTGTCTCGTACACAGGGTTATTGTTACCATCTTTCTAAATTCCATATATATGCATTAGTATACTGTATTGCTGTTTTTCTTTCTGGCTTACTTCACTCTGTATAATAGGCTCCAGTTTCATCCACCTCATTAGAACTGATTCAAATGAATTCTTTTTAATGGCTGAGTAATACTCCATTGTGTATATGTACCACTGCTTTCTTATCCATTCATCTGCTGATGGACATCTAGGTTGCTTCCATGTCCTGGCTATTATAAACAGTGCTGCGATGAACATTGGGGTACACGTGTCTCTTTCCCTTCTGGTTTCCTCAGTGTGTATGCCCAGCAGTGGGATTGCTGGATCATAAGGCAGTTCTATTTCCAGTTTTTTAAGGAATCTCCACACTGTTCTCCATAGTGGCTGTACTAGGTTGCATTCCCACCAACAGTGTAAGAGGGTTCCCTTTTCTCCACACCCTCTCCAACATTTATTATTTGTAGACTTTTGGATCGCAGCCATTCTGACTGGTGTGAAATGGTACCTCATAGTGGTCTTGATTTGCATTTCTCTGATAATGAGTGATGTTGAGCATCTTTTCATGTGTTTGTTAGCCATCTGTATGTCTTCTTTGGAGAAATGTCTATTTAGTTCTTTGGCCCATTTTTTGATTGGGTCATTTATTTTTCTGGAGTTGAGCTGTAGGAGTTGCTTGTATATTTTTGAGATTAGTTGTTTGTCAGTTGCTTCATTTGCTATTATTTTCTCCCATTCTGAAGGTTGTCTTTTCACCTTGCTGATAGTTTCCTTTGATGTGCAGAAGCTTTTAAGGTTAATTAGGTCCCATTTGTTTGTTTTTGCTTTTATTTCTGATATTCTGGGAGGTGGGTCCTAGAGGATCCTGCTGTGATGTATGTCAGAGAGTGTTTTGCCTATGTTCTCCTCTAGGAGTTTTATAGTTTCTGGTCTTACGTTGAGATCTTTAATCCATTTTGAGTTTATTTTTGTGTATGGTGTTAGAAAGTGTTCTAGTTTCATTCTTTTACAAGTGGTTGACCAATTTTCCCAGCACCACTTGTTAAAGAGATTGTCTTTAATCCATTGTATATTCTTGCCTCCTTTGTCAAAGATAAGGTGTCCATATGTGCGTGGATTTATCTCTGGGCTTTCTATTTTGTTCCATTGATCTATATTTCTGTCTTTGTGCCAGTACCATACTGTCTTGATAACTGTGGCTTTGTAGTAGAGCCTGAAGTCAGGTAGGTTGATTCCTCCAGTTCCATTCTTCTTTCTCAAGATCGCTTTGGCTATTCGAGGTTTTTTGTATTTCCATACAAATTGTGAAATTAGTTGTTCTAGCTCTGTGAAGAATACTGTTGGTAGCTTGATAGGGATTGCATTGAATCTATAAATTGCTTTGTGTAGTATACTCATTTTCACTATATTGATTCTTCCAATCCATGAACATGGTATATTTCTCCATCTATTAGTGTCCTCTTTGATTTCTTTCACCAGTGTTTTATAGTTTTCTATATATAGGTCTTTAGTTTCTTTAGGTAGATATATTCCTAAGTATTTTATTCTTTCCGTTGCAATGGTGAATGGAATTGTTTCCTTAATTTCTCTTTCTGTTTTCTCATTATTAGTGTATAGGAATGCAAGGGATTTCTGTGTGTTGATTTTATATCCTGCAACTTTACTATATTCATTGATTAGTTCTAGTAATTTTCTGATGGAGTCTTTAGCGTTTTCTATGTAGAGGATCATGTCATCTGCAAAGAGTGAGAGTTTTACTTCTTCTTTTCCAATTTGGATTCCTTTTATTTCTTTTTCTGCTCTGATTGCTGTGGCCAAAACTTCCAAAACTATGTTGAATAGTAATGGTGAAAGTGGGCACCCTTGTCTTGTTCCTGACTTTAGAGGAAATGCTTTCAATTTTTCACCATTGAGGATAATGTTTGCTGTGGGTTTGTCATATATAGCTTTTATTATGTTGAGGTATGTTCCTTCTATTCTGCTTTTTGGAGGGTTTTTATCATAAATGGGTGTTGAATTTTGTCAAAGGCTTTCTCTGCATCTATTGAGATAATCATATGGTTTTTATTTTTCAATTTGTTAATGTGGTGTATTACATTGATTGATTTGCAGATATTGAAGAATCCTTGCGTTCCTGGGATAAAGCCCACTTGGTCATGGTGTATGATCTTTTTAATGTGTTGTTGGATTCTTATTGCTAGAATTTTGTTAAGGATTTTTGCATCTATGTTCATCAGTGATATTGGCCTGTAGTTTTCTTTTTTTGTGGGATCTTTGTCAGGTTTTGGTATTAGGGTGATGGTGGCCTCATAGAATGAGTTTGGAAGTTTACCTTCCTCTATAAAATTGACAAACCATTAGCCAGACTCATCAAGAAACAAAGGGAGAAAAATCAAATCAATAAAATTAGAAATGAAAATGGAGAGATCACAACAGACAACACAGAAATACAAAGGATCATAAGAGACTACTATCAACAATTATATGCCAATAAAATGGACGACGTGGAAGAAATGGACAAATTCTTAGAAAAGTACAACTTTCCAAAACTCAACCAGGAAGAAATAGAAAATCTTAACAGACCCATCACAAGCACGGAAATTGAAACTGTAATCAAAAATCTTCCAGCAAACAAAAGCCCAGGTCCAGATGGCTTCACAGCTGAATTCTACCAAAAATTTAGAGAAGAGCTAACACCTATCCTGCTCAAACTCTTCCAGAAAAATGTCTCTGCTTTTTAATATGCTGTCTAGGTTTGTTATAGCTTTTCTTCCAAGGAGCAAGTGTCATGGCTGCAGTCACCATTGACAATGATTTTGGAGCCCAAAAAATAGACCGTTTAGCTTGCAATATACATTTCTGGGGTAAGATAACCATAACTGAAAAGCGTTAAGACTATAACAGTAGTGAGACTGCAGGACATGTAAAGGCCTAGTTTATTCCTTATATTCCTTAATTCAACAATAAAGACAGTATTTTTTTTAATAACTCAAACATATTAATTTTTTTGCCAGCCTCTGCCCTCAGTATAACAGTCAATTATTCAAAGACAGAAAATTGTCATATTTTAATACAAGTGTTTCATCTTTTTTCATTAATTTTGTGAGTGATTTCTTTTACCTCCTGAAGTAAAATATGTTTTCCAAACTTAATCGAACAAATTTCTTTAAATATTTAAGTAGAGTATATATACAAAACTTTTTCTAGAATTAGTTCTAGTTCTTTAAACAAACTGAAAGAACAGTAAAATTATAAGGCAGAAGACTTAGAATATTTCAAGCAAAATAGATTTAAAAATCTGCCATCAAAGGCTAAATAATAGCCCTCCAAAAGATATCTGCACCAAATCTCTGAAATCTGTGAATGCTAGCTAATTTAGAAAAGTGGTCTTTTCAGATGTGATTAAGAATCTCAACTTGAGATAATCCTGGACTACCCTGATAGGCCTAAATCCAATGATAAGTGTCCTTGTAAGAGAAAGACAGAGGTAGGTTTGAGCCAGACAGAAGAGAAGACACAGAGAAGAGAAGGCAGTGTGACCACAGAGGCAAAGATAAGAGTAATCAGGCTACAAGTCAAGGAATGCATACAACTGCCAGTAGCTGGAGGAGGCAAAGAATAGATCATTGCATAGGACTTTTGGAGGGACTGCAGTCAGACCAACCCCTTAATTTCAGAATGCTGAACTCCAAAACTATGTGAGAATACATTTCTGCTGTTTTAAGCTACCAAGTTTGTGGTTCCTTGTTACAATAGCTACAGGAAATTAATATTCATAAAATAAATCCAGTAAGCATGTCATCTAATCCAACACTGGGAACAACTCAAGATTAAATAGATACTAAGGTCTTCATTAGATGAAGGTTTCCCAAAGAATGGTATTTGAGCAATTCAATGATTTTACAGATCTGGTTATGTTCATTATAATCTGTTGTGCTCCTTATAGAAAATTATAGGGAAAAGGTAAAATATATTCATATAAAAAAGCAAAATTCAGAAGTCTTACATAAAAAGTGGTAGCAGTTGTTTACAAATACAACGTATTTTCATTTCCGTAGGAATTTCTTTGCTGTGCTTTTAAAGAGGAAATTTGGTTCTAAGTTCCTTCAGGGGAAATATTAACATTGTATTTTGTTTTTGAAAACTTGTAAAATTAAATTTGAAGCTAGGAGACTTGAGTATTGATAAAGAAAATTGCAATGCTAATACTAATAGAGCACCAGGGGAATGTTAACAGAAAGGCTTATCCGCAGAGTATTAGTAAATTGTTTTATAAATACTATGTGCCCATGCATATACTCTCATTAATAAAATGTTAATTGGATTTTAAATTTATGGTGAAAACTAATGCTGTGAGCAATTAAATGAGTAAGTAGTAATCTGGTATCAGAACTTTTTATTAAATTGGGAGGAAAGTTGTCTTTTATTCAGCTTACATGAAACATTTGGAATGTGAATATTTTACATTTGAATATTTTAAGATATTATTGTGTTGTGTAAAAATCAGAATTATTTTACACTTTCAATCCTTACTTTATTTTCAATAGGCTTTCAACTCCATGACTAAGGTTTTCTTACTTTACCCAATCTTAAGCATCACATCATGCAATTATGTCCTAGTTTTCAGCTTTTCCTATGGACTCTGGTACTCAGAATCAGAGTCATGTTGCAAGAGTTACCTTGTAGAGATACTAATAATTTGGGGGAGATCACCCAAGTCATGGTTGAGAGAATCAGCCAAGGGACGAGGGATATTCAGTTTGTGATGCAAATGGAGATAAGTCTATGGCCAAAATGGCAACCCACTGCAGTATTCTTGCCTGGAGAATACTGTGGTCAGAGAAGCCTGGTGGGCTGCTGTCCGTGGGGTCACACAGAGTCAGACATGACTGAAGTGACTTAGCATACATGCATACATTGAAGAAGGAAATGGCAACCCACTTCAGTATTCTTGCCTGGAGAATTCCAGGGACAGAGGAGCCTGGTGGGCTACCATCTGTAGGGTCGCACAGAGTCAGACACGACTGAAGCAACTTAGCCACAGCAGCATACCACCCTGAACGCGCCTCATCTCCTCTGATCTTGGAAGCTAAGCAGGGTCGGTCTGGTTAGTACTTGGATGGGAGACCACCTGGGAATACCAGATGCTGTAGGCTTATGGAGAAGAAAATGGCAACCCACTCCAGTATTCTTGCCTGGAAAATCCCATGGACAGAGGATCCTGGTAGGCTACAGTCCATGGATAGTGTTCCACTATCTTCTGCCATTTTTGAGGTGGCTCAGAGGGTAAAACATCTGCCTGCAATGTGGGAGACCTGGGTTCGATCCCCGGGTCGGGAAGATCCCCTGGAGAAGGAAATGGCAATCTACTCTGGTACTCTTGCCTGGAAAATCCCATGGACGGAGAAGTCTGGTAGGCTACAGTCCATGGGGTCTCAAAGAGACGGACACAATTGAGCAAATTCATTTTGGGCTTCCCTGGTGGCTCAGAAGTTAAAGCATCTGCCTGCAATGAGGGAGACCTGGATTGGATCCCTGGGTTGGGATGATCCCCTGGAGAAGGAAGTGGCAACCCACTCCTGGAAAATCCCATGGACAGAGGAGCCTGGTGGGCTACAGTCCACGGGGTAGCAAAGAGTCGGACATGACTGAGCGACTTCACTTTCTTTCTTCTAAGAAATATGGAAAATTATGTGATACCTCTACAGGAAATTGAATTACCCATATCATATTAATAAGTTTAACATTAGATCTTCTTGTCATCCAGCATATTGAGGCACTGCATCTTAACTCTACTGCTGATTCACAGGTAGTTCAGGTGAAGGGTGGCTGTAGCTGTTTATGCATTATGATATTTTGTTGGTACATTGCAGTCTGAGTCCAATTGAGCTGAGATAGAATTTCCACTGAATGGCTCTTCTGTGGCAGAGAAAAGGCTCAGTACAGGGATTTCTCTAAAACCAACCAAAGAAGGCTTAGTTACTGAGAGTACAAAAGAAGTTGATTGTAAGGGTCTCTTATCTCTGAGGTAAAGCCAATTGTAAAAATTCGAGATAAGAAGATAATCTGACCATATTGATCATAGTATATTTGTATGCATAGTGACTTCGTGGTATCTCTGTTAAATCTAACCCCTGTTCTGATAATTCTGGTGGAGGAATTATGCTGGAATTAGATTAACCTTAATCTCCTGCTATGTAGCAGAAGTGAAAAGTGAAGGTGTTAGTCGGTTAGTCGCTTGGTCATATCCAACTCTTTGGGACCCCCATGGACCGTAGTCCATCAGGCTCCTCTGTCCATGGAATTCTTCAGGCAAGGATACTGGGATAGCCATTCCTTTCTCCAGGGATCTTCCCAACCAGGGATCAAACCCGTTCTCTACATTGTAGGCAGATTCTTTACCATCTGAGCCACCAGGGAAGATATGTGGTGAAGGATATTCAAATGCAGACACAAGGACAATGCCTGCCTTCCCCACAAGGCCTCAAACATTCTTAAGGGGGGAGGAATTTGCAGTGGGTTCTCCCCACAGTTTTCGACGATGACCCATGTTTCACTGTCCTGTGTGCTGTCACACCAATTGTTCAGAATCATGTAAATCTCTATCCTGTGTTGGAAAGACTCTAGTGGATGAAGCAGCTGGCTACAATCAAAGATTCAGAAATTAGTCCATTTAACTCAGAAATGCTTATGGTAGACAGAATAATACCTCAAAAAGTCCATGTCCTAATTCCTGGAACCTGTGTATGTGTTACTGTACATGGCAAAGGGGAAATAAAGTTGCAGATGGAATCAAGTTTGCTAATAAACTGACCTCAAGATGAGGAGACTATCCTGGCCAATGAAATCACAAGGGTCCTTAAAAGTGGAGGAGAAGCAATGTGAGAGTGTTACAGTGTGAGGAGGACTCAGTGTGCCATTGGCACCCTTGAAAATGAAAGGAGGAAACCACAAGACAAGGAACATGACATCCTCTAGAAATGGGAAAAGGCAAAAGAAATGAATTCACCCCAGCCCTAGCACCTGCAGAAAAGAATGTGGTCTGGTAGACACATTTTAGCCCAGTGAAACCCATGTCAGATCTCTGACCTACAAAGCTATACGATAAATTTATATTATTTCAGGCATGAAATTTCAGTAATTTGTTATGGCAATAGTATTACATGAATTCAGTGGCATTCAGGAACAAACAGAAAATCAGAATCCAGTGACTGTAGTTACTTAATTCACATTTCAGAATCCAAAGACTTGATCACTTTTTATGGGACAACAGACAAGCCAATAAGAGGGCATTAATATTGCAGGATGGCATAGGCATGTTGGTTTTGAACTGGCAGTGGTTTATATCTGCTTCTAGGAAAGATATTTTAAGTACCAATAAGAGTACCAACCAGTGTCCCAGTGGAGGGAAGCCAAACTCTATGCCTTGCTCACATGTGAGCACAATCAATCAGTCATCAAGTGGGTAAGCTCAGAACCATACCATAACCAGGTTCTTTCTACCTATCACAAGGTTGATAATTCAGTAATCACTTCTTTTACTCGCTAACTGTCCATGGTACTCTAATATCATTAAAAGAAAGGAGTTTGCAGACCATAAAATGATATCTCATGGAATGTTTTATCCCCCTGACTTAGATACCCCAAATCAATATTGACACAATTACGCTAGAGTATAATAGTTTAAAAATAGCCTGTATAGCTTCAGAGATGAAGCATGTGTTGCAATTACATATTCCTAAGGTTTTTCCCCGTAATCTTTAGCAATTTAAGCCATTTGACTTGTGGTAATCATGTTCAATGATCAATGATGTATCAAATGTCTTTTAGACATATGTTCACACACACAGAATAAAGAGGAGTAAAAAAAAGTTTGAGTGAATTAGGATATCAGTTCAGTGGTTTTACTTTTCTTTCCTATAGAAATCTAGCCTGATAGGTATATCAAGTGGGCAGAAAAGTTCTGATCTATGAGCTCATCTGAAAAATTGATGCTTTTGAACTGTGGGGCTGGAGAAGACTCTTGAGAGTCCTTTGGACTGCAAAGAGATCAAACCAGTCAATCCTAAAGGAAATCAACCCCGAATATTCATTGGAAGGACTGATGCTGAAGTTGAAGCTCCAATACTTGGCCCCCTAATGTGAAGATCCAGTGCATTAGAAAAGACCCTGATGCTGGGAAAGATTGAGGACAAGAGGAGAAGGGGAAGACAGAGGATGAGATGGTTGGATAGCATCTTCAACTCAAGGGATGTGAGTTTGAGCAAACTCTGGGAGATGGTGAAGGACAGGGAAGCCTGGCGTCCTGCAGTCCATGGGGTCCCAAAGAGTTGGACACGACTTAGTGACTGAACAACAACAACAAATGAGCTTATCTGAGACCCACATTGTGTCTTTCTTGCCATCCCACCCTACTTTAGGAGATAATTCTATACATTCACATCACAGTGTCATAGCATCTTCAGCATCACAGTATCCACATTCTGGTCCATAAGCAGGGAATGAAGCAGAGGACAGACAGCTTCTGTTCAAAGGTATGCAGAAAGGTGCAGACTCTACTACTGACTTCTCATTAGCTAGAGTTGAGTCACATAGCAAAGCTGCAAAAGAGGCTGGGAAATGTAATCTGTAGACAGGTGGCTACATGTTCAGCTAAAATGTGAAGGATCCTATTAGTTAAGGCAAATGGAGAGTCTGGATATTGGGTGAGTAATCAGCAGTCCCAGTGCAGAGAGCTAGAACAATCCCTACCAGTCAAACTAGATTTGGCCCAGACCTTTGTATGTGTATCTTCACCTTATTCCTGTGCTAATGTGCCTGGTTTTGATCTGTTTCTGGCTGCCTGTTTCTCCCTTTGTATTCCTTTATGTATTTCTGTTTGCGTGTTGTCACTTTACTTGCCTTTGCTACCAGTTTACAGTCATTTTCCACTATATTCTTGGGATATCATTTTTGGTTTATGGTTGCCTACATTCTGTCTTTAAGTGGTTGCCTTTCTGGCCAACCAAATAATCTGGGATCTTAAATAGCCCAGAATTCTTCTCTTTCATTCCCAGATAATCTCAACCAATAATGTGTGACATAAATCACTTTTATGCAGACAATATCCACAAGCTTTATCCTTTGCCAGAATGCATTAAGAAAGAATGACGTCAACAGGTTTTATGTTTTATTGACCTTTAGAGTAGATAAAACTTGTGCTAAATAGTTAGTAGCTCTACTTAAACAAATTAGATTGATTTGAGACCAAATCTACATTAGGTAGTCAATATGCAACCTCATTTACAATAACACATCAATCATAATGTAGGATTAGCAGTCATGTGGATGAACCTCTGAAGCTACCACCTTCCATGGATTACTTATTCTCGATATTTTTAAGATGTTTTGTTGGTATCTTGAAATTTTTTGTTTCTTTTTTAAAGGAATTTTGAGAAAATGAGGCCCAGACTCTAGGAACATAGTGAAGAAGGGGCATTTCCAAGTCAATAGCTTTCTTTGTAATAGTCAGCAAAAGAAATATATAAATTGAACTTATAATGGAGAAATCATAATATTCCATCAAATTAAGGCAAATAAAGTAACTGATCAGTGCTTAAAGACATCGAAAGTAACTGATCATGAAGGCAGTCAATGACTTCAGCAATGTAAAAGATAAAAAATAGAACACTCAGAGATTACATAGCCCAGCATCTTTTGTCTTACTGATTGAAAGACATATCCAAGTGGGGGGATTTTCACTTGAGAAAGCCAGAACTGGAACCAGGTATAAATGCTTGGGCAAAATACAGTGTCTTGGATTTCTGACTGACCTACATTTAGAGCTACATCTCTTTTTATCTCTTCTTACCTTTTTCTTTTCTTTTTTTTTTTTTTTTACTAACAAAGTTGCTTTACTTTGGAAAATGCTGAAGGAAATAAATTAAATACTCTGGTCATTTGGCTAACCAGTTCCACAAATTCCACATACAAGATGAGTTTGTACCAAGTCAGAGGAAACAAAAATACATGCATATTCATGTACAAGAGTGGGCTTCTCTGGTCACTCATAATCTGCCTGCAATGTAGGAGACCTGGGTTCAATCCCTGGCTCATGAAGATCTCCTGAAGAAGGGAATAGCAACCCACTCCAGTATTCTTGCCTGGAGAATTCCATAGACAGAGGAGCCTGATGGGCTATAGTCCATTGGGTTGCAAAGAGTCAGACACAACTGAGTGACTAACACACATACAAGAGTAGAAAGAGAATTTTTAAACTTTTAAGACTTTCAGAAGTTCACAGATTGAAAGTCTTTTAGTAGTACAAAATTAAATGAACACCAATATGTTTTTTAAAGGTAGTGAAAAAAATAGTTCCAGGTCAATCTACTGACATCAGGTTGTGGTGAAGGGAAGTGCAGTGTTTATTACAGGGCACCATGTGAGGAATTTGGGCCTGTTAAGCACTAGTTACCTGGACTCCTTGCTTGGTGTGCTGCAATAAATGCTGTACTTTTCTTCACCATAACCCAGTGTCGGTAGGTTGGCTTTACTGCACACAGGCAAGCAGACTCCAGTTTGGTGTGGTAACAGTATCACTAGCTTTTGTTCTAGCATTGATCAAACTTACATATGAGCTTTTAGAAGGTGAATTGGATCTAATTCTTGGAAAATTTACTTTTCTGAATGAAAGAGGCCTGAAAGCAATAGATTTCCTAAGTGAGTGGAGAAAAGTAGGGGAAAGAGGCCCCACATGTCTTCACTCAGGCTCCTCCTCTCTGTCTCCAGATTCACAGTGGGCAGAGCTCCCAGTTTCTGGCTTGTTTACCCAGGAGTAGTTAGCCAGATTCATAGGCTACTTCAGCCAAGGGTCTGTGGCCAGCTTCTCCAGGATGGTGCACAGTTCAGGGGCAGCCTTGTCTTTGACTACAAGCCAATGCTGTTTTCTCCAAGTCATCCCTGCAACTAACTATTGACATATGTTTGACTGTAAATTAACTTTTAGCATCAATTATTTCCAGTAAGAGATGCTAAAGAAATATTTTCTAGCTAGGAAGCAAGTAATCAGGATAGATACCTTGTATGCAGAATGACAAATGTAATTTTCCTCCTTTAAAAATGTTCTTTTCCTATGGTTTACTTTTAAGGATTACCTGGGAGTAAATTCATTCTATTAGTTAACAACTGTACATCAAAGACCTGCTGGGTCCTAGGCATGATTCCAACCACTGAAGGAGCAGCAATGAATGAAAGAAAGGAAAACCCTGCCCTGATCAGTCTTACATTCCCATCACTTGAGTTCTTGTGGTTTGAATCACTGAAATAGTTAGGTCTCTACTAGGTGCCAACATCAAACTAATTTGAGAAAATGAGCTAATTCTGCACTTTACACTACCCATGTGATTTTGTCAGTTGAAAAGACTGAACAAAGATCTTCATGTATCAAAACTTTCAGTTAGATGGCCCTAGAGATTTGAGGATATGCAGAGAGAGATGGTTCAGAACATCGTCATTCAGTGGGGCTTTGCTACATACATATATAAGCTTGTCACGATAAAAATGGGGCAAAAGCTTGCAGCCCTACAAAACTTTAAAACATTTTTTAAATAAAATAGATTTTAAAAAATTATAAAAGATAATATCAGTAAATGTAAATACATTTTTTTAGAAATACATTTCAAAAATAGTTACCATATTCTAAAGGCCGCCAAGGTGCTATGGAACTACTGGAGTCCCACAGTAATAGCATGGGGACATCTGGCGCCCCAGTGTCAGGTGATAATTTGCAGTTAACTTTAGCCCACGCTCCATGACTCTGACATCTGTGGCAGAAGACAAGGTTTCTGTTCCCCACAATGTGCCCACAATTTCTGAATGCAGACTCAAAAGTCAATAACTGCCTGAGTTTCTAGAAAGCCTGCTGATGGAGTCAAAGCCAAAATCATTGTACATCCTTTTCCTGGTGTGATAACATTTGTAGCTGCAGTGACTGTTTGAAGAAGAAATGCATGGGAGGGATTGAGCAGTCCCAGGAAAGCTTCTTCCATGTATTGAGTCTGTCCTGTCTGGGGCCTTTTCAGGGACCATTCTAGATGTCACATTTGTTCCATCAGAGGTTTTCCATTGGATTGCTACATGCAAAGTGAGCTCGCCACTTGTCAGCTTAGATATCCAAACCACTGCAATGTGTAGGGGCAGGGAAGCATTGCTTTCTCCTGCCTACTGAGGCTTTTTGGTTGTAGGATCCAAATCTTCAAGGGTACATGTGATGTGAGTAAGAGTATTGTCTTCATTGATTGTCTTCCTTAAACCCCTAAGACATCATCCTCAACTCCCCACCTTAAAGGTTGTTGTGCTCCAGCTTCTGATCCCAAGGTATTTCCTGTCTCACCCTCCACTCCCAGGACTTCAGGCAGTCTTTACAGTGATGTCTCCCCAGAAATTGTCTCCAGCCCACCTGAATACCTCACAGCATATCATACAGAACTTGTCAAAACCTGAACTTGTTACCTCCACTTCCCCACACCATGAATCCACCATGCTTACTCTTGTCCCCATATTTCCAGCCTCAGGGAATGACAGGAGTCACTCCCCACTCATTTTTCCAACCTAGAAACTTGACTGGCAGCCTGTGTCCTTGCTTCTCCCTCGTTACCACTCTGACCTCATCACCACTTCCTGCTGCTTCTCTTCCTACGAATTCTTAAGTCCATATGTCCTCTGCATCCCTGTGTATGTTAGATCCTCGACATGTTTCCCAGAAATGGTGTGGCATCCTCCTGACTTCTGCTCCAACCCCAGTTTTCTCCTCAACTCATCCTCTTAACCACTCAAATATAAAGGTGAATCTGCACCATATAACCACTAACATCCTTCCATATACTCTCATCACCTGCAGGATAAAATCCACGTGACTTTCCAGCCCACTTTCCATTATTGCCTAGCATGCACTACTCCCTAGTACATGAAATTGCTTTAATTTCAGACATACCACATTCTCTCAAATTCTCTCTGCCTATAAAGTCCTTTCCCCATAATATTTTTCAGCTTCAGGTAACACTGAAAAATCAGAGGCTTTCCAGACTCACAGACTTAGAGAATGAACTTATGGTTACCATCAGAGTGGGGATAGTTAAAGGGTTTGGGATGGACATGTACACACTGCTATATTAAAATGGATAACCAACAAGGTCCTACTGTATAGCACAGGGAACTTGGCTCAATGTTATGTGGCAGACTGGATGGGTGGGAAGTTTGGGGGAGAATGGATACATGTATTTGTATGGCTAGGTCACTCTGCTCTTCACCTGAAACTATCACTACACTGTTAATTGGCTATAATATAAAATTACAACTTTAACAACAAGAAAAAAATAGAAAAAATTTAAAAATAAAAATCAGAGATTTTCACAGTTTTAAAAATTTGAGTTTTAAACTTCTCTAGAAAAATCATCTCTGGCAGCATGGAGTCTGCTTTTGCACACAGCAACAATTGGCCAGAGCTCCAAGCTGCTGGCCCTGTAGCTAGAACCTCAACTCTGTTTCTGACTACTACTCTCCAGCCCTGCTCACTTTATTCATTGTTTTTACTTGTCTGCTCACTGTTGGCATTTGAATTTCCAACCCCTGATCTACAGAAATGCAAAAGCTTATGAATTCATTTACCAATGAATCATAAAGCTTCCAGCATATGGGACAGTTGCCTTGCCATGACTTAAATAAACAGTGTTGCTGTAGTGAGCAAGACATTCTGCCCTCTTATTCTATTCCAGGCATTGAGAATAGAAAATTTGGTAAGATAAGGTTATCCTGGCATGCCTATTACATTTTGTTTTATTACACTTTGCAGATACTCAAGTTTTTTTTCTTTACAAATTGAAAGTTTGTTGCAACCCAGCATTAAGCAAGCCCATCAGTGCCAGTTTTCCAACAGCATTGGCTCATTTTGTGTCTCTGTGTCACATTTTGGTAATTTTCACAATACTTCAAACCCTCCACCAGCAAAATGATTGTGACTTGTGGAAGGTTCAGATGATGGTTAGCTGCTGCTGCTGCTAAGTCGCGGCAGTCATGTCCGACTCTGTGCGACCCCATAGACGACAGCCCAACAGGCTCCCCCGTCCCTGGGATTCTCCAGGCAAGAACACTGGAGTGGGTTGCCATTTCCTTCTCCAGTGCATGAAAGTGAGAAGTGAAAGTGAAGTCGCTCAGTCGTGTCTGACTCTTAGCGACCCCATGGACTATAGCCTACCAGGCTCTTCCGTCCATGGGATTTTCCAGGCAAGAGTACTGGAGTGGGGTGCCATCGCCTTCTCCGATGATGGTTAGCATTTTTTAGCAATAAAGTATTTTATTCATTGAGGTAGGCATATTGTTTTTTAAAACATAATGCTATTGCACACTTAATAGGCTACAGTATAACATAAATACAACTTTTATATGCACTGGGAAACCAAAAAATCCATGGGACTCACTGCATTTCAATGCTTATTTTATCATGGTAGCCTCAAACCAAACCCAGAATATCTCTGAGATCTGCCTGTATCTATTTAGGTCTTGGAGGAGATGCTAAATTTGGGCAAGAAAGATTTTGTTTCAGAATGTGAGCATTAAAACTAAAATGTTGGTGAGCAAGAGCAGGCAGAGTCAGGTTTGAATGGCATTAGGGTGCTACTAGAAGAAACATTGGGATTTAAGTGGGAAGATCCATGTTGGAAGACTTCCTGATCGTTAAGACTTTAAGAGATCTAGGAGGAGCAATGAGGTGTCAGGAACTATAAATATGACCTGAGAAAAGAAATGCTTTCTTAAGAAACAGAAAGCTTCATGTGGCTACATGCAGGTGAGCCAAAAAGCAGGCCTGAAGTGACAGCTTGCCATCTGTCCTCCGAGAGCCAGCTTTGCAGAACACCAGCCAAAACGAAAATGGTACCACTTGTGTGGGTTGCTCTATTTTGTAGCATTTGTAACAACAGAATTCTTCACCCAGAGTGAAGCCAGAGCATTCCGCAGCTGAAGGGAGGGTTGGGAAACCCTCATTTCCTCTGATTCCATCTTCTCCATGGGTGGGCTCAGAGAACCTCCTTTCACTTTTCTCTGCAGTTTGGCTCCTTGTAACAGAGAATGCCAAAATAATATCTGAAAGAGCTCAACTGAGACTTTACCTAGGCTATTGATTGGTGATTATTAGCCCATTAAGTCTGCTGGGTCCAAAAAAATGAGATAGTGCCTTCTGGTGAATTGCCAACAGAACACATTTAAACCTACTCCTATCCCCCAATTCACAAATTTAAAATGAAGAATTAATTAATATATTCAACATTTATCATTTTCAGCTTTACACAGTGGGGTTAAAAGTGTGGGCTTTCTTAATTCGAATCACTATTCATTAGGGGAACTCGAGGTTAAAGTGATTTAACCTGTCTGTGCCAGTCAACTTTTTCTTAGAGTTATGAGAACTTAAAAAAGCTAAAACAGGTGAAGTCTAAAAAGAGGCTAGGTGTGGATTAGCTATTATCAACACTGTATATATTAGACACTGTGCTAGGTACTGAATATCTTTCACAGAGCTTAGCCTAGTGGCTGGCTATGTGTAAAATGTTTCATAGTTACTTTGATTCGCCATTCCAGACAGTGCATTTGGATACAAAAGAGACCTTAGAACCCCTGATGACAGCTTTTTCTCTCTGGCAAAGTGATCATATCCTTGCACAAAGATGACCTCTGGCAGAAGCACAGAATGTTGACAGCCTGGTCAGGTGAGAGATCAGTGATTGCCTTTCAGATTCAGAGGTGCCAGTTTGGCAAAGTTGCTATCCATAGATGTTACAGTTTTAAAAGATAACAGAAGCTGCTCGAGCAGCTGTAGTAGACTGAACTACCCTTCAGGAGATTCCTTGCTCTTCCCTGGGAGAGTATTGGTGGCAGACTTGGCCATGCAACTTGCTTTAGGCGATATAATCCACTTCTGCTCTAAAGCTTTAGAGCCTTTGTACTGTAAATTGTGCTCTTTTTCTTGCTTCTGAGATTATGGAAGCATGTCACATGAAGCCTCCTTCAGCCTGGGTCTCTGAAATGTTATAATGAGCATCCTTTGTACATGGGGTGCATCTTTTGTACATGAGGTGCGTGAGTGATAATAGTTCTTTATCAATAAAGCTCCTGAACTTGTGGAGCCCTTTGTTACTGAATCATCACCTATCCTACTTTAACTAATACATCATCCACAGTTATATCCAGTTGCTATGATGGCCAGAATACCCTACTGCATAGATCTTTTAACCTCAGGACCTCATGCTCCTCTTTTTTTCATTTTATGTCTTTGGTGGCTCCATTGGTACCTCCAGTCTTGCTGTTCCCTTGGAGGGAACACAGAGTGGCACAATGAGCACTAGACCCGAACCCAAATTCTGAGACCAAGGTCCAGCCCCTCCACTGTCTAACTTTGTGGTCTTCAGCAAATCAATTCATCAATCTGAGCCTTAATTTTATTTGCTTAAATAGGAGGAGTAAAATATCTGCTAATTGTAACACAACTTTGTTCTCCAGAAGCACATTATAAGTTTTATGATAATATACAAAATCATTTTTAGTTCTTAAGAAGTCATGGGTGAGACTTCTCTGGGGTCCAGTGGCCAGGACTTGTCACTTCCACGGCAGGTGACATAGGTTTGATCCCTGACTGGGAAGCAAAATTCCCACATGCATACAATACAGCTGGAAAAAATAAAATTCACACCAATTTTATACAATTTTTTTTAATTAAAGAAAAGAAATCATGGATAGGCCTGATCACCATCAACCCATGAACCTCTCAGTCAATACCAATTGACTGATAAGGGTGACCACAGAAAGCAGGACACTTAGAAGATTGGTTTATGAGTGAGAGGTCAAGGTCCTCATCTGTGTCCTTACTCAAAACACACTTCTCTGTCCAAAAGTGCCATTCAGAAAAGGGAGACTTGATGACAACTTTTCATAGTTTTTCAAGACACATTTTCTTATGCCATGTAATACTGCAATTGTCTTTGAAATGCAATATGTGAGGGAGAAAAGCTTAGACTCAACCATCATATACACCGAATTCAGATTTAAAGAGAATGTAAATAAATGTATATATACCCAAGTTGTTCTCTTAGATGCTTACATCACCACACACAGTGGTTTGTGATAGCCTGAGGGTTTCCCCCAGCCCTGCATGACTCAGAGCAAAGTAAGAGCAGGGGAAGTTAGAATGTTCTTACCTATCATTCTTTCTCAAGATGACTCCTTCTCAATCTTCCTTCTAAGTAATCTTACTTGACTGCACAATCTGATTTAGATTAATTCATTCTATAATGTACTGTGACTATAATGTAATGTGACTATAATGTACCAGTTCTAGACACTATATACAGAATAGACAAGTCCCTGCCTGCATGGAACTTACATGCCTGAGGGGAGCTGATGTTCTGTGTTTCTATAGCTCCTGACACTTGTCTCCATCTGTCTCCATGTGCGACAGTTGTTGGTTTGGACTACAAGATCCTTGAAGATATGGGGAACACAAATCTCATTAGACTTTGTGTCTTCAGGGTCCCCAGCCCTGGTGCCTGGAATACAGAAGGAATCCAAAAATGTTTCTTTCAAATGAGTAAATATCAGGAGTTAGAAGAGCTAGCTTTCAAGTTCCCAAAAAATATGAAAAATGAAGGATTTAGTCACAGTGCACAATCAATAGTTATCCTTAACTGGTTTGTTTTGTGAAAATTTATAACAAGATTAATGTTGCTTTTGGTGCCACTGTGCATTTGTTGACAGACTTAGAGGAGATCAAAGTGAATAAATGCAGAAAGCTAGCTACATTATTCTAGGTTATAAAAATTGTTATGAAGTACTTTGCAAACAGTAAGTGTCAGAAAGTACTTCAGTTCAGTTGCTCAGTCATGTCTGACTCTTTGTGACCCCATGAACTGCAGCATGCCAGGCCTCCCTGTCCATCACCAACTCCTGGAGCTTACCCAAACCCAAGTCTATTGAGTCGGTGATACCATCCAACCATCCCATCCTCTGTCATCCCCTTCTCCTCCTGCCCTCAATATTTCCCAGCATCAGGGTCTTTTCCAGTGAGTCAGCTCTTCGCATCAGGTGGCCAAAGGATTGGAGTTCCAGCTTCAACATCAGTCCTTCCAATGAACACCCAGGACTGGTCTCCTTTAGGAGGGACTGGTTGGATCTCCTTGCAGTCCAAGGGACTCTCAGGAGTCGTCTCCAACACCACAGTTCAAAAGCATCAATTCTTCGGTGCTCAGCTTTCTTTATAGTCCAACTCTCACATCCATGCATGACCACTGGAAAAACCATAACCTTGACTAGACAGACCTTTGTTGACAAAGTAGTGTCTCTGCTTTTTAATATGCTGTCTAGGTTGGTCATAACTTTCCTTCCAAGGAGTAAGTGTCTTTTAATTTCGTGGCTGCAATCACTATCTGTAGTGATTTTGGAGCCCAGAAAAATAAAGTCAGCCACTGTTTCCACTTTCCCCATCTATTTCCCATGAAGTGATGAGACTGGATGCCATGATCTTAGTTTTCTGAATGTTGAGCTTTAAGCCAACTTTTTCACTCTCCTCTTTCACTTTCATCAAGAGGCTTTTTAGTTCCTCTTCTTTGTGCCATAAGGGTGGTGTCATCTGCATATCTGAGGTTATTGATATTTCTCCCAGCAATCTTGATTCCAGCTTGTGCTTCCTCCAGCCCAACGTTTCTCATGATTTATTGTGCATATAAGTTAAATAAGCAGGGTGACAAAAAGTACTACAGACTAAGAAATAACACCAAGGTGGTCAAAGCTAAGCATGGGAATGCAACCATGTGAGCAATCTGTCCTGTGTACAGCCAGTGATGTATGGGTGTTATGCAGAGAGAAAAAGAAAACCAAAGTGCATATTTGAAAGCACTTTCTTCTCCTGAGAGAGAGTCACTTAGAGATAAGCTGTGAGTACTGCAACAGTTATACAGCAAACTCTGTGGGCTTAAGAAATGTTTTCCCCAAAAGGCACTATTAGTTCAGAGTTGAGAAACTGTAAAGACAAGAGGAAAAATGGGAGGGACTTCCCTGATGGTCCAGTGGCTAAGGCTTCCCAGTCCCAATGCAGGGACTGGGGTTCGATCCCTGGTCAGGGACCTAGATCCCACATGCCATAACTTAGAGTTCTCATGCTGCAACTAAAGATCCTACATGTCACAACTAGGACCCAGCACAGACAGATAAACAAATAAATAATTTTTTTTTTTTTAAGAGTAAGAAAGGGAGAAAAGAATGGGCAAAGGATGTGGAGACAGAAATGACCTTGTTAGTGATAGTCACATGCTAGGCTACTCTTACCCTCTTCATTTACTTCTGTGGCATATTATGTACCTTACAATGTGTTTAATTACCAAAGGAAAAGAGATACACCTTTATTTAGTCATTTATTATGCAAATATTTATTAGTATCTGCTCTTTTATCTTTGTTTCTTAGGTACCTTTTTTGAATCAGATACTATCTTAGATGCTGGACAGAAAAGGACGCTTGCCCTACTGAAACTAACATTGTGATAGGGAAAACAGATAATCAACAAGTAACTATGTAAATAAGATGATCATAGGCCATGATAAGGGCCATGGAGATGATATTAGAGGGCCATACCCAAGAAGGTGTCTGGAGTGGGGTGCGTTAGTGCTAGTTTAGAAATGGCTACAGAGGAAGACATCCTAAAGAGCTGACGTTGAATCAAGGTCTGAAGTATGAGAAGAAGCTCACCATGAAAAGCTTCAAATAGCAAAACATTCTAGCCAGGGGAGAGAACAAGTGCCAAAGCCCTGAGGCAGGAATAAACTTGGCAAGTTCACAGAATAAAAAGCAGACCAGTATGACTAGAAGGTGGTGATGGAAGGGTAGAGGAGGTAGAGATCAGATCCTACCCGGCCTTGAGAGGTGTGGCAAGGATTTTAAGATTTTTTTTGGACCTAATGAGAGTCATTGGAGAGTGTTTGGCCGAGAATTGAACATGATCTGGAGCAAAGAACTAGTGAACTCAAAGTGTTACACAAACCAAATAACACTGCCTTCACTGCTTTAAGGCATCCCAGGCCTCTTCTCTCCATTAGCACTAAACCAAGGCCCATGCACCCACGTTTTAGATGGTTGGTGACTGATTCTGACCCTGTAGAATTATGAGGCATATATTTGAAATTGGGTGCAATTTTGTTAGTAACAAGATAATGCTCATTTCTTTAAGCATTCATGTGATCAGTCTATGTTGACTGTATTTTTTCTCAAATCAAAATTTTCGGCACATGAATTGACAAGTTTAAAGTATGCTTTTTTTTCAATAGCTGAGTAATATTCCATTGTATATATGTACCATATCTTCTTTATCCATTCATCTGTTGAAGGATATCTAGGTTATTTCCAAGTGCTAGCTATTGTAAATAGGTGCTGCCATGAACATTGGGGTGCATATGTCTTTTTCAATTATTATACACAGTGAAGTAAGTCAGAAAGAGCAAAACAACTATCATACATGAATGCGTTTATATGGAATCTAGAAAGATGATACTGATGAACGTACCTGCAAGGCAGCATAGGAGACAGAGACGTAAAGAACAGACTTGTGGACACAGTGGGGGAAGGAGAGGGTGGGACCACTTGAGAGCAGAACTTTGAGACATATATATTACCACATGTAAAACAGATAGCCATTGAGAATTGGCTTTATGATGCAGGGAACTCAAATCCAGTACTCTTGGACAGCCTAGAGGAGGTAGATGGAGTGGGAGGTGGAAGGGAGGTTCAAGACGGAGGGGACATATGTCTATATATCTATACCTATTGCTGATTCATGTTGCTGTATGGCAGAAATCAACACAATATTGTAAAGTAATTATCCTCCAATTAAAAAAATGATGTAAGTTTTGGAGACACTACATTTTGGAACGATCCCGTGTTCTCCCTACTTGCTACAAGTAAAAATAAAGCCTTCCTTCTCCCGCAAAAAAATAAAAATAAAAAAATAAAATAAAACGTGCTTTTGAGATCAAGAGGACAGAATATGTTAAATCGGAATCGTTTGTGGAAAACTTATTGTGCCTAGCCATATACATCTTGTTATGCGAAATAAAAAGACTGAATTCTTAGCTCTTTGTGATTTGTGGAAGGTGTTTCTCAAGTGTTATTAAACAGAAATTTCAAGGAGTTCCCAAGCAGGAAGTCAGGGAGCAGATGACACAGCAGGGCTCATTAGTGCGAGCTGTTCTTGGTGTTAGCACCACCCCTATGCTGGTGTGAGAGAAGGGGGATGAGTGCCCAGCCCTTCCCACCCTCTTCTCACCTTCTCCTTTATCCCTGCTCCATTTGCACCTCACTCCTTCTCTTCCACACCCTATTAGCACTACTATTCCATTTCCAGATGAATTGATAGAAAGGTGTTACCAAAATTTCAGCCTCTTTCTCAATAGTAACCTAGTATTTTGATACCACTGACAGTTTCTCTCTCCTGCCAATTCCTTCTCTCCTTCATCACCTCCTTCCTCTTCTTTTCACCTCATCTCTCCCACTCCTTCTTTTCTAGTAGGGATTCATCCAGGACTTCAGAAAGTCCCAGATGAAAAATATTTAAAATCCTTTCTGGTAGGAAAATAGTTTCTGAAGAACAAGATTGATCATTAATATTTTTAAATCAAGGGATATATACTTATAAAAGCTTATTATTTAAGAAAAAGAAATGAATGATATCTTTTCTATATTGAAAAAGAGCTGGGATTGCTAAAGTATCAACTATAAAGGTTATTTTGGGGGGACCTTTTGTGTGCCAAGCACAGTGTGAGATGATGAGGGAGATATACACACACTGCCTGCCCTCCAGAACAAATATCCAACAGGGCAATGGGACCCTACGAGGGCCCACAAGGCAGGAGAGGCTGTAACAAGGTCTTTTACAGGGGTGTGGTTTTCCACGGTAGGACCGAGAAT
Source organism: Bos javanicus (assembly GCF_032452875.1). Classification (NCBI taxonomy): domain Eukaryota; kingdom Metazoa; phylum Chordata; class Mammalia; order Artiodactyla; family Bovidae; genus Bos; species Bos javanicus. The sequence goes on from NC_083872.1 coordinate 43,183,646, forward strand.
AAATGGGAGGTTTATTCCAATGGAGGCCTGATATGGAAGGGATTTGATGAAAGACCAAATAACACTACCTTCCACTGCTTTATGGAGAAAAATGACAACCCACTCCAGTATTCTTGCCTGGAGAATCTCATGAGCAGAGGAGCCTGGCAGGTTACAGTTCATGGGATGGCAAGAGTCGGACACGGCTTAGTGACTAAACCAACCACTGCTTTAAGGCGGTGCCAGGCTTCTTCTCTCCATTAGCACTGAACCAAGGCCCATGCATCCACATTTTAGATGGTCAGTGGCTGATTCTGACTCTGTAGAATTGTGAGTCATATATTTGGTACTGGATACAATTTTGTTAGCAACAGGATGATACAGTGATTTGTGAGTGAGCACTCTTAAACCAGGCTATCTGGAGTGGACTGGCTGTCTGGAGTGAGTGCTGCCTCCATCATTTACTGTCTAGGTGCATTTAACCAAGTAACTTAGCCTTTCTGTTCCATTTCCTTGACTGTAAAGTAGAGTAATAATATTGTTCATATTGTGTGCTAAGTCACTTCAGTTGTGTCTGACTCTTTGCAACCCTATGGGTTGTGGCCCGCCAGACTCCTCTGTCCATTGGATGCTCCTGGCAAGAATACTGGAGTGGGTTGCCATGCCCTCCTCCAGGGGATCTTCCTGACCCAGGGATCACACCTGCATCTCTTATATTTCCTGCATTGGCAGGTGGGTTCTTTACTGTCAGTACCACCTTTGAAGCTCATTGTTCATATAAATTCCATGAAAGGACTTATTACAATATTTGATACACCATTAGTCCTTGATGGGTCTTGTACATATGAGAACTAAATGCATACAATGCACTTAGAATAGTTGAAGAAAACTTAATAAACACTGAATGATGCTAGTGAGTGTTAATTCTAGTGGCCTACTGTTAGGGCTTTGAGTGAGAGCCATCTTTGGTCCTGAGGGAGTGGTGCTTTTTCATCTTTACTTGTGCACAGACGCCCCCTCGTGGAGGCAGAGCCAAATATTTGCGGCCAGTTCCTCTCTCCAGTTCTAGGAGGACATGAAAACAGTAAGACTCAGCAGCTGACATCACCAGCCACACTGCCACCCGTGGCTTCTCCCAGGCCGGGCCACCACTGAGATCAGGGGAGAGCCTACCCTAGGGGAGAGCCATCCATTTGGGAACCAATCATTGTGTGGAAACCAGGTTCAGTCATATACATGGGAGAGTACTTAAAACAGTATGTTCATTTTTTGAGATGAAAGAAAGTGAAAGTGTTAGTAGCTCAGTCATGTCTGACTCTGCGACCCCATGGACCGTAGCCCACCAGGCCCTGCTGTCCATGAAATTTTCCAAGAACGAATACTGGTGTGGATAGCCATTCCCTTCTCCAGGGGATCTTCCTGACCTAGGGATTATTTTTGAGATAATCAAATACAGTTTTACATAATACCCTTCATGGTTGCTTTTAGCCATGAAGGTTTCCCAATGGAAACATTAAAGTTTATTGTATGATCATCCCTTACCTTTTTTAAAGATTTAAATTACTCAAAGGTATGTATTCCATCAAATGAAAAAAAAAATCTTTGCTGAGTAACTACTATACGCCTGGCACAGATGAGACCTTGGGGCACCAGAGAAAATAAAATACAGCCCCTGGCTCAAGAGACTCATCAGACAGTACCGCAGAGAATGCTGAGTAGTGAGTTAGGACTAAGCTGGAAAATACATTGTGGCTTAGATGGTAAAGAATCTGGCTGCAATGCAGGAGACCCAGGTTTGATTTCTGGGTCGAGAAGATCCCCTGGAGAAGGAAATGGCAACCCACTCCAGTATTCTTGCCTCGAGAATCCCATGGACAGAGGAGCCTGGCGGGCTACAGTCCATGGGATCACAAGAGTCGGACACGACTTAGTGACTAAACCACCACCAGGGACGCTATGAGGATGCAGGGGAAGGACATGGAACCGAGGGGTTGCTTGCAAAGGGCAGTTCTGTCTGGTATTGGGAGCTCCAGGGATGCTAAGGGTTACCGAGGACACTTGTGGAGGGAGGTGGCGTTAGCTTCTCGCCTGTAGAGGAGTGCACTGCTGTGTTGCCTCCACTGCTTGTCTCTCCACAGAGCCCTGCCCCTCATCCACATGGCCACCTAGACAGTGGAACTGGGGCCCACAGGCTGAATACTACATCCAACTCCTGACAGGACAGCAGGGCCAGCCCTTTTCTGGCTAGCCCTGCCTTCACTGGCCCTCTCTCAGGGGCTGCTGGCCTGGCCTGCTGGCCTCTGAGACCTCTGAGTGGTGTTATCTGTGCTGGGCAAGGCCCTGGCCCCGAACAGGCAGCCGCCACCTCCCTTAGGTAGGGTCAGGCCTCTCTGATCCTCTCCTGGAGATCCTGGCCTTCACCGTTGCCAGTGGGAACTAGAGGGAGGGAGATGAAGCTTCAAGCCAAACAGAGCTCGGAGGGAAGTATGGTAAGTGTAAGTTGTGGAAAAAAAAAACAAAACTACTAACAGAAAATAAATACGGGATGCTGTGTGAGTATGAAGGGAGGAGCTGATTACTCTGCCACTGGGTCAGAACTAGGTCAGGACAGTTTTCCTGCAAATCCCTTTTTCTATTTTCTTTGAGATACTGTGGTCCGTGAGCTGCGCTCTGCTCAGTTGCTAAGCCATGTCCCAACTCTTTGGGACATGAGGTCCCCCCATGGACCTCTTTGAGCCCGACAGGCTCGTGGAATTATCCAGATAAGAATACGGGATTGAGTTGCCATTTCCTCCTCCAGGGGATCTTCCTGACCCGGGATCGAGCCCTCATCTCCTGCATCTAAGGCGGATTCTTTACCACTGGTGCCACCTGGCTACTCCAGTATTCTTGCCTAGAGAATCCTGTGAACAGGGGTGCCTGGTGGTCTGCCGTCCATAGGGCCGCACAGAGTTGGACGTGACTGAAGCGACTTAGCAGCAGCAGCGCCACCTGGGAAACCTTATGAGGCTGCAGGCTTTAGCTTGACAAGTGACAGCAAGGTCCAGGTTTCCAGACAGTGGTTTGCATCCCTGATCTGCCCTGTCGGTGGGTCGGTTTTAGAATGTGTTTCAGTACCTCACCATCCTTTTCTTTTGTCATATGCAATTACAGCATCACCTCTGCTGTCCCATTCTTTTTCTAGCTTAACAAATAGTCTTAAACGCTGGGTAATTCTATAGCATCAGCCATGTTATTTCAAAAACAAAACAACACCAACTCCGTATGTGTGTGTGTGTGTGGTTTTGCCAGTGGTATAGGCAGGGGGAGGGAAAATTAGGGTAAAAAGGAAGTGAGCTCAAAACGTTTTTACTTTATTATTTTTTTGAATTGGGCTTTAGGGGAAATCCTTTAAACCCAAGGATAAAAAAAAAACACACACCCACAAAATTGGTCTAAAGAAGGATCAAGCCCCATGACCTTAATTTTATTGGTATTATGCTCTAATCAGCCAATGAATTAAGAGATGAGAGAACATTTCAGTCAGTTACAGTCACATGAAATCGGTGCCTTTTTCATGGTGGCAGTTTTCTAAAGGCCAAAAGACCATTTTTAAAATGCTTTTTTTTTCAGAGACTATTTATTGGCAATCCTGCCTCGGTATTGATGGAGGAAGTCATTAAATTTCCTTCCTCTGTGTCATTCAGATGGGCTCTGAAAGGAGGGAGGAGCTAGTTATATAATCGTGAACTGGAAGAAAAGAGGCACCACACTTGGCTTCTAATTGCATGCAGAATCCTGGCATCTCTTGCTTCATCCTCAGTTACATCCCCACCATGTGTCTGATACCAGAGACATGAAATTATGAATTGGCTCAGCCTTTACAGTGCATGACACATGTTTTTCATGAGCATTAAAATTCATTTTTTTTTAACTGAGAGAAAATTAAACCTAGGTTCTGGCACTAATCTCCACTTGTCTTTCTCCTGGCAGCAGGAATTGTTTATTTCTGTGATGTAAAAAAGCATAACTCTTGTTTGTTTGTTTTGCAAACTCCATGCATTTTCTAGGGAAACATTTGCTGTCTTTACCACTCACTTGAATGGATACCAATGGATAATTCAAGTCTGTTCAAGTTTTATGCCACTTCCTGGGCTCCAGGGTTATACTGTCACCTTGTCAAAAGCAGCCTTACCAATGTATTTTCTGCAGTGCTCAGCACCATGCCTTGTATACAGTGATGCTCAATGAATGCTTATTAAATAAGTGAGAGCTTTCTGGAATGTAAATATTGATTTTTCTATTAATTTTTGATACATTAACCACAGAAATCAGATATGTCAATAAATACTTTACTCAATAAATCTACAGATTTTCCCTTACTATTCTCCCCTCATCAAGTAAGCTCCAGCCTCACTAGTCTTCATGATCATTCTTAAGTATACCAAATTTATTCTTGAGTCAGGATTAAAGCATTGAAAGAAGCAGTGATCTCTTTCAACATATTTTTCATGTATATGAGCAATGTTGACAAGTATTGAAATGTCTCTTAAAAGATAAAAATCTCCTCCTTTGATGGAAATAGTCTAGTATGGATAATGCCTGGTATCTTGCTTAATCTTTTTGAACTGACTTTTTTTTTTTTTTTGGACTGTTAAAGAAAAAATTCTTCTGACACTTGGTAGAGCAGTTAAGGAACACTCTATTTGGGACTACTGTGATACATGGCAAGACTATTGCCATAGGGGAGAGAAACCAGGCTCAACTCCACATACAGCCAAGACAACTGAGGATTTATGGCCACCAAGCACAGAGAGGAGTCAGTGGATAGAATGTTACTACTAGGAGACATCAAAGATAGAGGGACTCTTGCTAAACCTATTTAACAGGATTCTTGCTGAAGACGTTGTGGGGGTGAAAAAATGGATCAGATGCTGAGGGTGATGATGTATCAAGGGTGGGAATTCTCTCTAAACCGACACAACAGGATTCTCGCTAAAACTGGATGTGGCAGGCTAAGGACAGAGCCCAAGAATGAGGCCTAGCTGTAAAAGAGCCCAGAGGAGCTATGATGTAGAAAGTGTGCACATTTATGTTCTTGGACTGTTTAATTCTAATGCCACTGTACAATCTGACAGAAAGCAGACTATGAAGAGGCCGCAGGAACTCTCAACCATCCTTTCCTCTCTGGGTCTCTGAACTCTGTTTACTCCAGGACTCCACCCAGTTCTTCCATCCTATTCCCTTAAGTGACCTGCACCTCCCCTATTAAACTGCCTTGGGCTTAAAATTCTCTTCTAAGATCATAAAGAGGAAAAGATTTGAATGTTCTTACCAGGGAATGATTACTTAAAGGTCTACATCCTATAAAACATTGGCATTATGTAGTAGAAACCTCGAGCAATGTGAAATAAATTGAAGTGACATTTTTGAACAATTCAAGTTTTCCAGGAAGCCCTCTTATCGCAGCTCATTGGTGTATCTGCTTGGATGGTGACACTACTTGTGACCTTGACCATAAATACTTCGCTAAAATTATTGAAAATACTTTTCAGAAAGTATTGGCCAATGCCAAGTTTTTTTCCTGCATATTCTTTATCCTATTTCATTCTTCCTTTTCTGTGGAATACTGTGCTCTCCTTGAAGTCAGGGTTCATGCCTCTTCATTTGTGTATTCACTACATAAAGGAGATCTTGTTCAATACGTGTTTGTATAATTAAATCAAATTACAAGCTTGGATAAAGCCCTATCACATCTCATGTTCAAAAGTGGAGGATAGGCAACTAATCTAAAATTGGTCTTTGTTTTACCAATCAGATCAATGAGGTATTATATTATTATTATTATATTTTAATGAAAATGTGTTTAATACACATATATTAAATTCATTTAATACGTTACTTTTGGGGTGGGGCTTCCCAGGTGGCAATAGTGGTAGAGAACCCGCCAGCCAATGCAGGAAACGAAAGAGACTCAGATTCGATCTCTGAGTCAGGAAGATCCCCTGGAGGAGGGCATGGTAACCCACTCCAGTATTCTTGCCTGGAGAATCCCATGGACGGAGGAGCCTAGTGAGCTACAACCCATAGGGTCACAAAGGGTCAAACACAGCCAAAGCAACTTAGCATGCCAGCACACCCACACTTTTGGGGTGACGACATAGATTCTTGGTAAAGTCTTCCAAAGGCAAGATGAAACAGGCAGCATGAGGGCTATGAAGCAACTATAACTCCAATCACTGTAAGACATAAGTAGAGAAACTTCAAAATCTTAAATCATAGCAACCCCATTATGTACCAGTCCCTTCTAGATGATCAGTTTCAGTCTTCTGTAACTATTCATTTATGAATCATTTCAGATTTCTTGAAAAGTATAACAGTGCTCTCGTATAGTTTCTCTCTTCACTTAGTTTCCCCCGTTGTTAATATTTACATTGACTTTATCATGCTCTCTCTCGCTTCTCTTTCCTCCCTCTCTCTCTGCCTTACCCTCTCCTTTCTCTTTCTAGGTAGATAAACAAAGATATGTGTGTGATTCAAATATATTCTTTGAATCTATCTCCTTTGTTAGAGAACATGGTATTCTATGAACAGCCTGGCCGCCTTTAAATCAATCTGGCATTTGAACTGGCATTTCCTTTGAAATCCTCCTCAGTCTTTCCTCAGTCTAGCAGGCATCACTGTGTACCAAAATAATAGAAGAATGATGTCTGATGGTTATTTCTTTGAGCAAACAATTCATGCTAGTTTCAGTTGTAGATACCAAGTTAAAAATATATTAAACTTTTTGGAGCCATTTTAGAATATGTTGCAGTCATGTTGAGCTCTTTAACCCTAAATAGTTCAGTATATGGTCTCTAAGAATAAGAACATTATCTTTCTTAATCATAGCCTAATTCTTAAAAGCAGGGAAAATAACATTAATACTAATACCTAATATATCATCTTATTCATTGCTAAATAGGTCTGTAATGTTCTTTATAGCAAAGAAAGAAAGATGAAAGGAGGGAAGAAAGGGAGGAGGGAAGGAAGGAAGGGAGGTGGGAAGGAAGAAAGGAAGGAAGGAAAAGAAAGAAAAGAGGAAAGAAAGAAAAAGAAAGGAAGGAATCTTCAGACTAGTGGGCTTTTTATTGCTTTCCTTGGAAAACTAGGGCAGAGGGTCAACACATCTTTCATTTTTGCTTTTTTCATATACTTTAAGCTTTTAAAATACATTTTAAACTATTTTTAAAGACCAGTACATATGCTAAATTTGACACTTTGCAGCCCACAATCGCATTAACATGTGCGGCCTGCTGGGCTCTTTTTGTGTAGATGTTAAAGTTTCTACTGCTAAATCTGTTGAATTAAAGACATCCCGACATTCATTCATCCATGGTTCATCCACCCACTTAGCAGTGCCAGTAGTATTGAGGATCTACCAAAGACCTGTGCTGGATGAGATAAGCTGTTAGTCTGTGATCATTCATAGCTACTTGTCTACGAGTACTGCAAAATCCATAGAAATAAATCCAGAAGCTGAGACTGATAAAATGCTACAACTATCCATAATCCTTCACTTCAAGTCAAATAGTTCCATCGGTTTCTTGATTGATTTTGTCAAAATCAAATGTTAGAATTTTTAAATTGGAAAATAAACAGTTTTTATTTTAATATGTTTAAAAATATTTATATTATCCTTACCTTTTTATTTGGGGGGTTTAAATATGCATTTGTATGAAAAAAAGGGTAATGGTTCTAATACTGTTTAAACATAACTTGTCTAGGCCTGAGTTTCCAAATATTTTTTGTCACACATCCATAAGTTTAAGAATTAATATATTCCCTGAGGTATGTTTATTTATATAATAGAGCTTTCCTGGTGGCTCAGCAGTAAAGAATCCACCTGCAATGCAGGAGATTTGGGTTCAGTCTGGATCGGGAAGACCACCTGGAGGAAGGCATGGCAGTCCACTCCAGTATTCTTGTGTGGAGAATCCCATGGACAGAGGAGCCTGGCAGGCTGTAGTCCATGGGGTCACAAAGTCAGACACAACTGAAGCAACTTTCACACATGCACATTTACATAATAAGTGTATACTAGTGTAGTAGTGTTGTATATATATTATACAACTTACCCAAAAAACAAAATTCTAAGAAAAAAAACAAGTAAAATGGATATAAATGAAATTCCTAGTAACCTCTTCCTTGACTCTGTTGGCTCATCTTGTTGATTCAGTTGACTCCACTGGGCCCCTCACTCGTCCTTGTACTGTACTTTTCCGTACTTTGAGGCTGGACTCTTTCCTGCTTTATTATCTATTCTTGACTATCATTTTTATGGTGATGACTAGTACTGCACTGTAGAAGTCTGTTTAAAGGTCATTTTTCTTGAGGAATGCTAATTCATTTTCACATTTGTATATCACCTCTATAAAGGTCATTTTTTTAGGGTATGCTCATTCATGTCATACTTGTTCGTAAATATTTGTTCTCTCCCACATGACTATTACATTTTTACTTGTAATAAAATTTTAGATAAGAAGCTTCAGGAAACATTTGTGCTAGAGATAAAGAATGATAAATTAAAGAAGTGACTGAGCAGAAAACTATTTTTACCACAAGCAATACCACCCACCTCATGCGCCTAGAGAATGATTTCACACATTAAGAAGATATAGATAACTCAGGAAAAGAGCACTTCTTCTAAATTAGCAATAATTCCATGTTCAGTGCAATATGTGATAAGGAAATGAAGAAGAAACAGCTAAAACCGACATGTGTGTCTGTCAAACAATTTTAAAATTGTTTTAACCATAACACTTGGAAAGAAATTAGATTACTAGATCTCTGAGGACAGGGCTAGTGTTCATTTTTATGTATCCTTAATGTGCTTTTGCAAAAACAGAGCTCAAATGTTTGTTGAATGAATGTTAGTGGATTAATAAGCGACAACATTTCCGCAGCTTCAGTACCAATAATTTTGGTCAGAATTAGCAACCTGAACTGCTTAGCTCATACAAATTACCAGAATTTCTATGTTCCTCTTGAAGTCTTAATTTTCATGATGCTAAATCTGTATAAAATATACAGAGAATGGGATTAAAAGCAAATTAGACCAGGCAGAAGAATAGATTAGCAGACTTAAGGCCATAGCAATAGAAACTATCCAAAATGCAACACACAGAGAAAAAAAATTGGAAAAAAAAATGAATAGAGCCTCAATTAGGTGTGGGACATCTTCAGGTGGTTTGATATTTAATTATTGGTTTGATATTTATTTATTAGAGTCCCTAGGGGGAGTCAGAAAAATATTCAAGGAATACATATATTTCATACCAGACACTGTAATTTTTTTCTCTAGAAGTGAGATTTGCCTCTTTTTTATACCTTCAGTTTCTGTCCTCAGAATGTTCATGCTGTCCTCTACCTGACTGTTGTTGAGTCACTAAGTCAAGTCTGACTCTTTGCAACTCTGTGAACTGTAACTAGCCAAGCTCTTCTGTCCATGGAATTTTCCAGTCAAGGATATTGGAGAGCACCTCCTAAAATCATCCCATGAGGGCTATGCATTTGGGGAGGAAGGGACCAAAATATTCAGTCCATAACACTGCACACTAAACAGACCTTTCCTCTCAGGCTAGTGTTTTCATCCTAAGAATGTCTCCGGCAAATGGCAATTAGACATAAACCATGCCTACCACATGGGATGGCCCATCTTGGTCAAATAGGGAGTGCAGTGAGGAGTTTTGTCTCTTGTTATATAAGGATGTACAAAATATATTTGGTTTTGCCTCTGTCTATAAAGTCTAAAATATTTACTATGTGAACTTTAATAGGGAAAGTTTGTGGACCTTGATCCAAGACTAATCTTGCCCCACCGCTGAGGTAATACCATTCTAAATACTCTGTCCAGTTCTCAGTGTATTTTAAGGTTTTGCTGCTCTAGCTGGTGGAAACAGGAACTATTCCCATCCTGTGTGAGCTCTGAAAACTATTCCTCCTATGTTTTTATGGTGGTTTTTCCTTCTGCCTCAGGAAGTTTCATCCTTTCTGAGGTTCCACAAAAAATTAAAAATAGAGCTATCATATGATCCACCAATTCCACTTCTGAATCTGAAAAAAACGAAAACACTAATTTGCAAAGATATATGCATCCCATGTTTACTGAATCAGTATTTGTGATACCTGAACCATGGAAACAACTTATGTGGGTATTAGTAGTTATATGAGTAAAGACATTGTGGTATATGTATATATTATTCACCATAAACAAGAATGAAATCTGTCATTTGCAACAACATGGATGGATCTCAAGGGCTTCATGCTAAGTGAAATAAGTCAAAGAAAGAAAATACTCTATAATCTCTCATATAAGAAACTTAAAAAAAAAAGAAAATAATAAAACACTAAGGTTATAGATACAAAGAACAGACTGATGGTTGCCAGAGAGGAGACGATGGGGTGGAATAAATGGGTGAATTGAGTGTGTATGTGTTTTAGTTTAAATAAATTGAGTAAAAATTTAAGTGCTCCAAATTATATCAAAGAATAGGCTGAAATTCTTTCTCCCAGATTCTAAAATTTAAAATTAATTTGTACCCAAATAATGATTTTTAGAAAGAAAAACATCTAAATAATGAAGCAATTAAACTAAGGGTTGATTTATATATGTATAACTGGATTGCTTTGCTCAGTTCAGTTCAGTCACTCAGTCGTGTCCAACTCTTTGCAACCCCATGAACTGCAGCATGACAGGACTCCTTGTCCATCACCAACTACCGGAGTTCACTCAAACTCATGTCCATCGAGTAGGTGATGACATCCAGCCATCTCATCCTCCGTCGTCCCCTTCTCCTCCTGCCTCCAATCCCTCCCAGCATCAGAGTCTTTTCCAATGAGTCAACTCTTTGCATGAGGTGGCCAAAGTACTGGAGTTTCAGCTTCAGCATCACTTCTTCCAAAGAACACCCAGGACTGATCTCCTTTAGGATGGACTGGTTGGATCTCCTTGCAGTCCAAGGGACTCTCAAGAGTCTTCTCCAACACCACAGTTCAAAAGCATCAATTCTTCGGCGCTCAGCCTTCTTCACAGTCCAACTCTCACATCCATACAGGACCACTGGAAAAACCATAACCTTGATAGATGGACCTTTGTTGGCAAAGTAGTATCTCTGCTTTTGAATATGCTATTTAGGTTGGTCATAACTTTCCTTCCAAGGAGGAAACGTCTTTTAATTTCATGGCTGCAATCACCATCTGCAGTGATTTTGAAGCCCAGAAAAATAAAGTCTGACACTGTTTCCACTGTTTCCCCATCTATTTCGCATGAAGTGATGGGACTAGATGCCATGATCTTCATTTTCTGAATATTGAGCTTTAAGCCAACTTTTTCACTCTGCTCTTTCACTTTCATCAAGAGGCTTTTTAGTTCCTCTTCACTTTCTGCCATAAGTGTGGTGTCATCTGCATATCTGAGGTTATCGATATTTCTCCCAGCAATCTTGATTCCAGCTTCTGCTTCTTGCAGCCCAGCATTTCTCATGATGTACTCTGCATAGAAGTTAAATAAGCCGGGTGACAATACACAGCCTTGACATACTCTTTTTCCTATTTGGAACCAGTCTGTTGTTCCATGTTCAGTTCTAACTATTGCTTCCTGACCTACATATAGGTTTCTCAAGGGACAGGTCAGGTGGTATTCCCATCTCTTTCAGAATTTTCCAGTTTATTGTGATCCACACAGTCAAAGGCTTTGGCATAGTCAATAAAGCAGAAATAGATGTTTTTCTGGATGTTTTGCTTTGCTATACAGCAGAAATTAACAAAATATTGTAAATCAACAATATTCAATAAAATATTTTTAAAAAAACTAAGACTGCAGCCAAGAAATTAAAAGACCCTTACTCCTTGGAAGGAAAGTTATGACCAACCTAGATAGCATATTCAAAAGCAGAGACATTACTTTGCCAACAAAGGTCTGTCTAGTCAAGGCTATGGTTTTTCCTGTGGTCATGTATGGATGTGAGAGTTGGACTGTGAAGAAGGCTGAGCGCCGAAGAATTGATGCTTTTGAACTGTTGTGTTGAAGAAGACTCTTGAGAGTCCCTTGGACTGCAAGGAGATCTAACCAGTCCATCCTAAAGGAGACCAGCCCTGGGATTTTCTTTGGAAGGACTGATGCTAAAGCTGAAACTCTAGTACTTTGGCCACCTCATGCAAAGAGTTGACTCATTGGAAAAGACTCTGATGCTGGGAGGGATTGGGGGCAAGAGGAGAAGGGGACGACAGAGGATGAGATGGCTGGATGGCATGACTGACTCGATGGACGTGAGTCTGAGTGAACTCCAGGAGTTGGTGATGGACAGGGAGGCCTGGCGTGCTGCGATTCATGAGGTCGCAAAGAATCGGACACGACTGAGGGACTGATCTGATCTGAAGGGCTGATTTTATAGATCCAGAAAGTAGGTGGTGTAACTTTCTCATTGCTGACTCTATTCAGTGAATTTTTTAATCTGTCCATGATCTGAAAATGCATCTGCAATAATAATGGAGAAATCATTTAGCTCTAGTTTCATCCATGAGGAGGGCACTTTCTGAAAAGTATGCTTTTCTTACCCCTAACATAATATCCTTTGGACATATACACATACCAAACTGCTTCTCAAGCTGCCAACTCATTGTGATAGACTGCCAAGAGAAAGCCTATTTTCTTCTTGTCATTAATAGTTAATTGTTAGTGCGGTTTCTCAGATGGGAGATGTGGGTTACAGAAATCATATCCATCCTTTCTAAAAGTGCTGCGATATTATTAGAGGTGATCATGTAGCAGAAAATAAACCTGTTCCTTGGAGGATTAAATGGAGTGGGCTTGCAGATTTTTCTTTCTCCTCTCCTCTGAAGCACTTTAGAGAGTCACTCATTTTCACAAGTAGTCTGCCTGGGATACTAAATCAATGTTAATGTTCCATGAAAGCTCTCCTGTTCCGGAATGATTTGCATTGGTATATATCTAGAGCTTGCCTTTTGAGGGGTAACATGCGTACCCATAGTAATGCTTCATGCATCACTGAAGCATCTCATTTACCCTCTCTGCTGCCAGGGTCTCTTATACAATTATACTGACATTTGGAACATCATTTTACAATACTGTGAGCCAACTTTTCTAATATATCACCTCTGGGATTCTGTGGCTTCCGTAATTGGGGAAAAGAATAAAAGAAAAAGTGACCAAAAAAGGTTAACCAATTAAGAGAAGAAGAGTTTTAAACTATCCTTAAAACACAGTAGAGAAATCACTTTGATGATCCCTCACTAGACAATGTATCTTATTAGAGGATCTTGATTAAAATAAATTGAGCTGAAAAGCTAAAATGAAATAATGCCTAAAATAGGAAAATCTTGATGTAAATATTAGTCAATGCTAGATGAACCCATTGAAATTTTGCTATATTTGCTGCTTTGCAATGAGGCAAATACAGGTTTTTTAAAAAATCAGCTAAAATCTCTGTAGGGCAATGTAATGGATAATGTTCTAGGAGCAGAGTCGGGCCCTATGTCCACTACTTACCGCTATCTGACCTTGGGCAAGTCATTCACCTCTACTTCATCTGTAGTTTCCTCATTGGCAGGGGGACATGGTAATGAAACCTGTTCAATAGGAGTGTTGAGAAACTTCAGTGAACTAGTGCCTGCAAAAGTGAAAGTGAAAGTTGCTGTCATGTCCAGTTCTTTGAACCCCATGGACTGTAGCCCACCAGGCTCCTCTGTCCATGGAATTCTCCAGGCAAGAATTCTGCAGTGGGTAGCCATTCCCTTCTCAAGGGAATCTTCCCAACCCAGGGATTGAACCCAGATCTCCCTCATTGCAGGTGGATTCTTTACCATCTGAGCCATCAGGGAAGCAATGCCTGCAAAGCGTTCCATGAATGCTAATATTGTTATTAATAATCAAAAATATTGAGCACAATCTACACTTGCTTCAATTATCTGGAAATATACAATGAAAATGGCTTGAAGACAAGAATTACCTAGGCTGACAAGCTAATATTTCTGTCATGTTTTGCATGGAGGCCAACCTCTACCTGAATTTTGCAATAATTTGCAGAAAGCTAAGAGGAACTAAAGAGCCTCTTGATGAAAGTGAAAGAGGAGAGTAAAAAAGTTGGCTTAAAGCTCAACATTCAGAAAACTAAGATCATGGCATCTGGTCCCATCACTTCATGGCAAATAAATGGGAAACAATGGAAACAGTGACAGACTTCATTTTCTTGGGTTCCAAAATCACTGCAGATGGTGACTGCAATCATGAAATTAAAAGACGCTTGCTCCTTGGAAGAAAAGCTATGACAAACCTAGACAGCATATTAAAAAGCAGAGACATTACTTTGCCAACCAAGGTCTGTCTAGTCAAGGCTATGGTTTTTCCAGTAGTCATGTATGGATGTGAAAGCTGGACTATAAAGAAAGCTGAGTGCTGAAGAAGACTTGATGCTTTTCAACTGTGATGTTGGAGAAGACTCTTGAGAGTCCCTTGAACTGCAAGGAGATCAAACCAGGCCATCCTAAAGGAAATCAGTCCTTAATATTCATTGGAAGGACTGATGCGGAAGCTGAAACTCTGGTACTTTGGCCACCTGATACGAAGAACTGACTCATTAGAAAAGACCCTGATGCTGGGAAAGATTGGGGGCAGGAAGAGAAGGGGATGGCAGAAGATGAGATGGTTGGATGGTATCACCGACTCGATGGACATGAGTTTGAGCAAGCTCTGGGAATTGGTGATGGACAGGGAAGCCTGGCATGCTGCAGTATATGGAGTCGCAAAGAGTTGGGCATGACTGAACGACTCAGTTGAACTGAACCTCTGCCTAACAATGTTGTTCAAATGGGAATACTTTATAACAGTATAGCATATGCTTTTGAATGTTTTCTAGGTAGATTCCACCCCCACCAAAAAAAAAAAAACCATAGAAGTATATTAGAAAATGCATACTTTCAGTTATTCAGTCAGTCAAACTATATATATATATAATTTCTGTTTTCATTTTTCCTTTAAAGCTGCCTGAAGAATTTCACATTTGGGGGCAGAGTCACTGAACTTCTGACATAAAAACCAACCAAAATTAAATTGAAGATATCATATTTTGTAGGCACTTGCTAGTTCATACTAATGTCCCATGAAATTATTATTTCAGAGTAGAGCCTCTCATTATCAGTTTTGCATTGGTTCCAAAATGGTAGTTGTGTCCATCAAATGCAAATATCTCCCATCTATGCTGAAGATACGCTTTTCATCTTGTGCTTTTATTGATGTGAGGTTTAAATATAGTGAATCTTCATCTCCCCATCCTACTGTCTCTGACATATCTTAATAATACTGGGCACATTGACTTTTTTAAAGATGCCTCATTGCACATTCACTAACATCATTACCCTTTAGAAGAATAATACTAGTTAAAACTGACAAGATATGCAGTCATAGAATTGCCAGAGTGCATTTCAATTAAGTTTGATTTTCTTACCCATAAGGTCTTAAATCTAATTGGCTCAAAGAGCTTTTGTCTTTCTGTGAAAGACAGACACATAATTATGCTATTCGTTAAGGGAAAAGAAATATGCCTGGCACTGAGATTTCCATTGTCATTTAAATGATAAGTACTTTGTAACCACAAGACATTCTCATTAGACTTGAGAAAGTACTTAAATCCCAAATACATGGATCAGAGAAATGTTTTCTCAGCAACCATTTCCAGGCAACATGCATTTTGTATAGAGTATAGAGTTCATATTAATTCTACATAAGAACAGCATTGTTGCATTAAGTCAACATTCAAGAAAACAATCCCTTAAAATGTATACTCAAGTAATTGTTGAAAAGTTAGATGATTATTCTAAAAGATGTTTATGTATTTTACCACTAATTTTTGTGCATACTTGGAAATGAAGGGAAAAGACCTCCATGGAAGTAATGATATTATATCCCTAATGACTAAATTTTTTAGTATTACTACTCAAAATTAGAAAATATACTGGGCAGTTCTCTCTTTGAAATTTAAAAACTGTTACAAAATAAATTCTAGGGACAGCATGTGCTTTGAATCATCCCATTCAACCACAGAAATTGTTCATTAATTTTAGATGATATTTTTATTGGAACAGAATCTGAAAATAACTTCAGCATGGATCCTTGGGGTTTAATGAATGTAGCAGATGCTTACCTGGATGTATGTATAGGGGAATACTGCAAACAAGAAGGAATTCCATTAAGAATGCCTCAGCAGCAAAAAACAAAACATTCAGCTTAACAGAGGCTCACACAATAAATCATTTTAGTTTCTCACATGTAAGAAGTTTATGGATAAGCAGTCTTGGTCAGACACAAAGGTTTAACAATGTCCCATCCCTTCACTTTGCCTTCCATGGCATATGTTCTGGCCTTGTGCTTCCCACCTCATGATTATAAGGTAACTGCCCCATCTCTGAGTATCACATCAATGTTCAAAGCATGAGGAAGACACAGAGAGCTCCCCTCTGGTGCCTCAGTCTTTTATAAGGAAGCATAAGGTTACTTGTTATGCAACTTGATTGTGTATCAGAAATATGCTCACTTAGCTGTACAGAAGACTCAGATACGAGCACTTAGTTTTTCCAGTCCCTCTGTGGGAAGTGGTAGGGGAGAAAGAAGAGACTTGAGAATTGCTGCTGGGTCAGTTTCCCTATAATGTCCCCACATAGACCAACTAGACACGGCAGACAGAAATCAGCTATAAGGAGAAGAAAAGAGCAATTTCTGATTTGGAGTAAGGATATCGTGAAAGTAGTACCTAGACCGGGACTTTTAGGATAAATAAGATTTGGTAAAGGAGTTGCAGGCTACAGAACAATTCAAAATAGAGTAAACAAAGGAAAGGGAAGAAGTACAAAATGACATGACATGTATGGGCATTGAGCAAAAAGTATGGATCTAGGGATGTGTAAATGTGCTGATTGGGAAGTTGTATGCTAAGAATTTACAAAGGGATTTTAAGATTCATTTATAAACTACCAAATAGTTTAACTTTCAATGGTTTCCCAGAACTACAAAATCAAAATCACTCAAACTGCATAGCCTGCCAGTAAGGCTCTCAGTTATTTGGACCTAACCTGCTTAGGTAGTACATTCTTTCCTTCCACTATACCTGCATATATGAAGATATCTTTGGTCAAACTGGATTTCTTATCACATCCACCTGCTGCCCCCAAACAACATGCTCTTTCTATACCCATTAGTCTCCTGCTACAGATTCTACTGAAATCTTCTGTTCACCTCTTTCCAGACTGAAGTTCTACCCCTCAAGTCCCCTCCCATCAAGAGGTGTAGTGGGATCATCTCCAGTCACCTTAACTATATTAAGTCCCTCTTTTGCACTCTTGTGTGTGTGTGTTAGTCACTCAGTTGTGTCCAACTCTTTGCAACCTCATGGACTATAGCCTGTCATTTGTCCATAGAATTCTCCAGGCAAAAATACTGGAGTTGGTTGTCATTGCCTCTGCCAGGAATCTTCCCTACCCCAGGAACAAACCTGGGTCTCCTGCATTGCAAGCAGATTCTTTACCATCTGAACCACCAGGGAAGCCCACTATTTTAAATGTTGTTGACCTGTATTGGAAAGGATAAGGTAAGAGAGACCCAATCTCCTAGCCTACATGCAAAGACTGGCAAGAATGATGACTTCAACTCAATTCAGATTTGCTTTCATTTCAGAGAACTCCCAAGCAGGCAGTCAAGCAGATCAGGGATAGACACAGGATTAGGAAGCAAGTGAGTGGCCATAGCTCCCCAGTTTCTCCCTAAACCTTCATGAAATCATGTGTGTAGTTGTTGGTCAACTCAAGCCTTTTGGGGTAAGAAACTTACCAGATCTGAGGAGGCCAGAACTACAGGTTCAATGCCTTTTATATGCTTAGCCAGGGGAGGGACCACAACAGCATCAGGATTTATTTATTATGTAAATAAATTTTGGCTTCAGACCAGTTACAGTCCACATTCTATTTCTGGCCAGAACCTACACACACTATCTTACCACATATTTTTCTAACATTGGAGTTAACTGTGTATATCTGTTACACCTTGTATGTGTGTATCTATTACACATGTTTACTTGTTATTGTTCAGTCACTCATTTGTGCCCGGCTCTTTGTGATCCATGGACTGGAGCAAGCCAGACTTCCCTGTCCTTCATTATCTCCTGGAGTTTGCTCAAATTCATGTCCCTTGAATTGATGATGCCATCCAACCATCTCGTATTCTGTCCCCCACTTCTTCTGCCTTCAGTCTTTCCCATCATCAGGGTCTTTTCCAATGAGTCAGCTCTTCTCGCAAGGTGGCCAAAGCTGAGCTTCAGATTCAGCATCAGTCCTTCCAAGGAATATTCGAGGCTGATTTCCTTTAGAATTGACTGCTTTGATCTCCTTGCAGTCCAAAGGACTCTCAAGAGTCTTCTCCAACACCACTGTTTAAAAGCATCAGTTCTTTGGCCCTCAGTCTTCTTTCTAGTCTGACTCTCACACCTTTACATGACTACTGGAAAAACTGTAGTTTTGACTATACTGACCTTTGTCAGCAAAGTTATGTCTCTGCTTTTTAATACACGGTCTAGGTTTGTCATAGCTTTTCTTCCAAGGAGCAAGTGTCTTTTAATTTCATGCCTGCAGTCAACATCCACAATGATTTTGGAGCCCAAGAAAATAAAGTCTCACTGTTTCCATTTTTGGCCCGTCTGGTCACCATTTATTACACATATGTATATCCATTACAGGGGGTGCCTGGTGTGCTGCAGTCCATGGGGGTCACAAAGAGCTGGACACGACTTAGTGAATGAGCAACAACAAATATCTACTACACATGGAGAAGGAAACGGCAACCCACTGCAGTATTCTTGTCTGGGAAATCCCATGGACAGAGGAGCCTGGCAGGCTACAGTCCATGGGGTTGCAAAAGAGTCAGACATGACTTAACCACTGAACAGCAGTTACACACTGCAACGTGAAGGTTAAGAGCACAAGCTCTAGAGTCAAATTACCAGAATTTAAATCTCATCTCTTAGTGGCTTTATTTTAGGGAAAATATGATCTTAATTTTTTTCTTTATACTAATTTTTAATTATTTTACAATGACAAAAAAGCTTTCTTCTTGTGAATGCAATCATCTTGAAACGTCAGTTTTGGCAAACACAGCGTGATGGCCCGTGGTTCCCCGCCTGTTCACACATCCATCAGGGCTGTCAACAGTCTGTCTTCTGATGTGGAGGTGGTGGGTGGTATGGTGAAAGCAAAGACGCAAAAAGCAGACTGATTCTAATCCCATTTCTTTTGTTAATTTTCCATGTGGCCTTGAGGAAACTTTGTTCAACTGTCAAGACATACTGATAATCATATCATATTGCTATTAAGTGTAGGTAAATTTACTTTTTTTCTAAGTAGCTAACATCAAGGGTCTTCAGATGCTAAAATAAAATAGCTCTGACCCACCTAACTATAAAGAGCCTACTGCTAATTACAGACCCAGATTTTGAGTTAGGACACACACACACACACATACAGTGCCAGGTCCAGGGGCAGGCATGTGAGGCACTCTAGGCACAAAATGTAAGGAGACACTCATTCTCGGGGTCATGCAAGCTGACTGTCTGATTCTAAACCCATTTCTAATCCCCAAAATGCCCAATGCTTGACCTCAACTCAGCCCTGACTGTGAATGCCTCCTTATATTTTGTACCTTAAGTGCCTCTTACCCTAGTTTTGGCCATGCATGTAAGTGTACATACACACACACACACACACACACACACACACACACACACTTTAATAGTAGTCAGAGAGAAGGATAAAAAATTTTTCTCTAGAATGCTTGTCAGTTCTATAAAGTTTATCAAATATATAGAAACAACTTAATTGCACTTAGAGAAATGAAACTACCCTGTTTTCTGATAGATGATAAGGAATGGTAGAAAAACCTCTCTTTACTCAGACAGTATCCTGTCCTTTTTTTCCTTCCACGTGATTCTCATTCTGTTTCTTCACAGCCATTATTGTCTGCTTGGCATGACTCCAGAATTCCCACATTAAAATCCATAGGAATAGTATTTTTTTGTTTTGTTTTCTTTCTGACCACACTGCACAGCATGCAGGCTCTTAGATCCCTGACAAGGGATCAAATCCATGGTCCCTACAGTAGAAGTATGGAGTCTTAACCACTGGACCACGAGGGAAGTCCCGATAGGAATTGGGTTAAAAGTATCTATCCAGTCATCCAGTGAATCTTCTGGAGATCTTACCATGAGGTTCAAGCTTCGCATGTGTGGAAAGAAATACATGTTGGCCTCTGTCTACTTTAATTTATATACTGCCTTTTCTTAGGGCTTCCATTTAGATTTAGTCTCCAGCTCTGGACATTTGAACATGCTTTATTGACTATACTGAAGCCTTTGACTATCTGGATCACAATAAACTGTGGAAAATTCTTCAAGAGATGGAAACACCAGACCACCTGACCTGCCTACTGAGAAACCTATATGCAGGTCAGGAAGCAACAGTTAGAACTGAACATGGAACAACAGACTGGTTCCAAATAGTAAAAGGAGTACGTCAAGGCTGTATATTGTCACCCTGCTTATTTAACTTATATGCAGAGTACATCATGAGAGACGCTGAGCTGGAAGAAGCACAAGCTGGAATCAAGATTGCCAGAAGGAATGTCAATAACCTCAGATATACAGATGACACCACCCTTATGGCAGAAAGTGAAGAAGAACTAAAAAAACCTCTTGATGAAAGTGAAAGAAGAGAGTGAAAAATTTGGCTTAAAGCTAAACATTCAGAAAACTAAGATCATGGCATCCGGTTTCATTACTTCATTGCAAATAGATGGGGAAACAGTGTCAGACTTTTTTTTTTGGAGCTCCCAAATCACTGCAGATGGTGATTGCAGCCATGAAATTAAAAGACACTTATTCCTTGGAAGAAAAGTTATGACCAACCTAGATAGCATATTGAAAAGCAGAGATATTACTTTGCCAAGAAAGGTTCTTCTAGTCAAGGCTATGGTTTTTTCCAGTGGTCATGTATGGATGTGAGAGTTGGACTGTGAAGAAGGCTGAGCGCCGAAGAGTTGATGCTTTTGAACTGTGGTGTTGGAGAAGACTCTTGAGAGTCCCTTGGACTGCAAGAAGATCCAACCAGTCCATCCTAAAGGAGATCGGTCCTGGGTGTTCATTGGAAGGACTGATGCTGAAGCTGAAACTCCAGTACTTTGGCCACCTCATGCGAAGAGTTGACTCATTGGAAAAGACCCTGATGCTGGGAGGGATTGGGGTAGGAGGAGAAGGGGATGACAGAGGATGAGGTGGCTGGATGGCATCACCGACTCGATGGACATGAGTTTTGGTAAACTCTGGGAGTTGGTGACGGACAAGGAGGTCTGGCGTGCTGCAATTCATGGGGTCTCAAAGAGTCAAACATGACTGAGCGACTGAACTGAACTGAACTGATTGACCTGGAAACTTCAAAGAATGCTTCTTTTGGATATTGCTTCATTATTCTTATCTCTGTGATCTGAAACTGCTAACTCCCCATGCCCAGAGTAATTATTTGAATTCTGTTTGTCAGAAGGTACATTTGCACAGTACTGAGTGACTGTAAGGACAAAGCAGCAGTTTAACATGACCATACTCCTTGGCACACAGGCAGACAGCAAGTGCTTCTGTGACAAAACTTCAACATGACCCCAAATCAAAAACTTACTTTTATAAGATATGATAGATATCCTTTCTAAATGTTTAGTTTGGAGACAAAATTAACAGTTTAGCCTTATGAAATTAGATTTTACTCTGTGTAGCTAAGTAATATAAACCAAATCTGCATGATGCTAATTCACCCAAACATTAATTCATTCGTATGAGTTGAAGTAGGTCATTTTGCCATATGTAGTTACATTTATATTTTCTATTTCAGGCTTTTTTTTTTTGTAAAATAATACATTTCCATGCCTTATTTCTTAACTATTATCTAACAGGTATTTACAAAATGAATAACAGTACATGTGAAACTAATTGCAAATTCACTGCCCAGTCATTGCTGTTAACATGCAAATCCACTTTAAGTGTTGTGTCATATACCTAATTCCTATAACTATACATCAGTTCACAAAATATGGCTTCTTCTACACAACTCTTCAGTATAATTTGCTTATCATTGCTTAATGGAGTAAATGAAACAATATTTTGTCCATCATGAAGAGACATCTGTGAGAATATTATTCTTGGTAAAACTGTATCAATTTAACAAATAATGCTTGCAAAAGTTGATGTTGCTTGTATTTTGTGAGTAATTCAATAGTTGTTTAGTATTATTTAGTTCATTTCAGAGAGAAGCTCATGTACCCTAATATTTTTTCTTTCCTGTCAGAAAACAAAACTAAAGTAAAGGGCGACAGTTATTTTGGTTGTATAAGTATTCTGTTCAGCATTATGGGTTAAAGACAAACTGACTCTTACAGGTTTTTGATAAATATTCTCTCGGTTTGGTAACCACAATCTACTTTGCTACACCCCCACACCATCTGTTTTTATCCTCATAGTCTATAGGATGACAGCCAAAACTTTCTACAAACTCCAGGAGGATGTGCAAGAAAAAGTTCAATCATAAGAAATCTGAAAAAAACTGTTTTTTATCATTGAGTGTCATTGTTATTATATGGGTGTGTTAGTGGTGGGTTCTCTGGAAAAAAACCGAACCAATAGGAAGCATATCTAGATTTATTATAAAGAATTATCTCACATGGTTATGAAGGCCAGGAAGTTCAAAAATCTGAAGTCAGCAATCCGAGACCTAGAGGAGTTGATGGTAGTTCCAGAATGAATGCGACATCCTAAGAACAAGGAAAACCAATGGTGTAAGTTCTAAACGTCCAAGTCCAGGTCCTAAAGCAGAAGATGACCAATGTCCTAGCTTGAAGCTTATAAGCAGAAAGAGCAAATGCTCTCTTACTCAGCCTTTCTGTTGTATTCAGGACTGCACTGGATTGGATGAGGCCCATCCATGTGGGAAAGAGCAATCTGCTTTACTCAGTCCACACATGCAATGTTAATCTCATCCAGAAACATCCTTACAGACATACCCAGGGTAACAGTCAACCAAATATCTGGGTACCTTGTGACCAAATCAAAATAACATGTAAAATTAACCATCACAATGGGTGATCTAAAAGTATAGAGTCAACTCTATCCATTTAAACCTAAGAAAACTGAACTCCAGAGATATAAAGTGACAAAGTGACTATCCAACTCATATAATTAGTGGGAGATCCAGGATTATAACCTAAGTCTTTATATTTTATAATATATAGTATATGCATCAACTACATATATATATATATATATGTGTGTGTATTCATTCAACTCTCATTCGACTATACCACAGTAGTTCTTTTTAAAAATTGCCTTTCAAACTAATTTAAATATAGTCTATGTTAATGAATCCCATCTGTGTGTGTGTGTGTGTGTGTGTGTGTGTGTGTGTGTGGAGAGGGAGAATATGCATGACTTAATAACTATGTGATCTTTGGGAAATCATTAATACTCTTGAGCCTCAGTTTCCTCATTAGTAAATGAGGACAATAATTGTACCTACCTCATGAGTTTATTGCAAAGATTAACTAGGTCACTGTATTAAGGGTAAGCCCTTCTAGTTACTGGAACATAGCAAGTGCCACCTAACCATTAGCTATTATTGGTAATGTTGATATAAAACCTTGTATTGTCGAGTTTTGCCTTATTCCTCCCCTTAGCACCATCCTTCTCTGCCCTAATCACTAGGCCTCGTATGTCAGCTAGTTCCTGTTTCTCTATGATACTGTATCTCATTCGTAAGCACTCAAGGATTTCACAAGCAAACTGGACAGCCACAGCACGGAAAGAATAGCATGTCTGAAAAGTACTGGGCAAGGGGAAACTGGTTTAGACAACTTTGAAGAGGGAGGCAGTGTTCAGGTATTTTATTATTCCTGTTCTTCTGTTGCTGAAGCTGAAGCTCCAATACTTTGGCCACCTGATGTGAAGAGCCAACTCATTGGAAAAGACCCTGATGCTGGAAAAGATTGAAAGCAAAAGGAGAAGGGGGCAGCAGAGGATGAGTTTGTTAGATAGCATCACCGACTCAGTGGACATGAATTTGAGCAAACTCCAGGAGATAGTGAAGGACAGAGGAGCCTGGCATGCTGCAGTCCATTGGGGTTGCAAAGAATTGGACACAACTTACTGACTGAACAACAACAGCAATTCTTTATTAGGTTTTGGATTTTTGCTTTAGCAAAAACAGCCAAACCAATGTGTGTAACCATATTCCCTGAAGTTTCCAAATGTGCAGTTTAGCAGCATATTCTAATCTGGGGATCATTTTCCAAATACTTGCTATACCTCCAAGTGGGTGGGTAACCTGGGCATTTAGAGAAACAAGAACTTATTAGGCTTTCCTTTATTTTGTTTGTATTGATGTGACCCTCAGCTTCTTCTTAATCACATGTTACAATGTTATTTATAATGAGCTGCTTGTTAAAAGGACTGGCTGAGTGATCTGATGAGCTGCTCTCTGAGATTTTGCCTCATGACAAAGTGCTCGTGATGTCAGTTATTTGGGGTGCTGTAAATTTACATACGAGGGCTTGAACTGGGTTTATTTTATGAAAACCTACCTCTTTTTTAAAATGACTTACATGTAAAATATTTGAATTTTTTTTTTCTTGTCAACAAGGATATTTTCCAGTGTTTATTTCTGACAAAGAGTTGACTTCTGGTTACTTAGCAAAATGTTAAGATATTTATGAAACCTATACATATCCAGGAGAACATGTGTTAATATATCCATGGTATGAAAAAATTAGTGCTATATCATCCCTAGTGCGGAGAAGGCAATGGCACCCCACTCCAGTACTCTTACCTGGAAAATCCCATGGATGGAGGAGCCTGGTAGGCTCTAGTCCATGGGGTCGATAAGAGTCAGACACAACTGAGTGACTTCACTTTGACTTTTCACTTTCATGCACTGGAGAAGGAAATGGCAACCCACTCCAGTGTTCTTGCCTGGAGAATCCCAGGAACGGGGGAGCCCGGTGGGCTGCCATCTGTGGGGTCGCACAGAGTCGGACACGACTGAAGCGACTTAGCAGCAGCAGCATCCCTAATGACAAAGAAATATAAATATCACACCTGGACATTGTTTATTAAAAGAAGTGCATATTTAATTTCTTCAATGGCTCTCAACTACTTTCATACATGATCTTACTGAGATTCAATATACAAAGATAAACTTTTATTTTAGAGGGACTAAATTTGTGATGCTTGACCTCAGTCACAATCTTTAACTTCTGGTAAGGAATTAAGAACAACAATTATAAATAATACCTGGTGTGCTGTGTCTAGATTTGTGTGTGTTTTATTTAATGCAGGTGCATATAACATGGACTTCCCAGCTGGCTCAGTGATGGAGAATCCACCTGCAAATGCAGGAGACACAGGAGACATGAATCTAGGTTAGGAATATCCCGTGGAGGAGGAAATGGCAACCCGTATTCTTGCCTGGAAAATTCCATGAACAGAGGAGCCTGGTGGGCTACAGTCCATAGCGTCACAAAGCGTCAGACACAATTGAGTGACTGAGCATGCATGCATACACATATAACATATATGATGTGCATAATATTCACTACATATAGACACAGACTACATGGCTAAGTTGTGTAATAGGGTCTATAAGTACACTGGAGTGCTCTTTGAAGATAAAATTAGTGTTCAGGTGTGGTTAGAATGATAAATGGACCCTACACTTTTATTCTCCTGATTGAAAGTTTCAGTTCAGTTCAGTTCAGTTGCTCAGTCGTCTCTGACTCTTTGTGACCCCATGAATCGCAGCATGCCAGGCCTCCCTGTCCATCACCAACTCGCAGAGTTCACTCAAACTCACGTCCATCGAGTCAGTGATGCCATCCAGCCATCTCATCCTTTGTTGTCCCCTTCTCTTCCTGCCCCTGATCCCTCCCAGCATCAGGGTCTTTTGCAATGAGTCAACTCTTCACATAATGTGGCCAAAGTATTGGAGTTTAAGCCTTAACATCAGTCTTTCCAATGAACATCCAGGACAGATCTCCTTTAGGATGGACGGGTTGGATCTCCTTGCAGTCCAAGGGACTCTCAAGAGTCTTCTCCAACACCACAGTTCAAAAGCATCAATTCTTTGGTGCTCAGTTTTCTTCACAGTCCAACTTTCACATCCATACAGGACTACTGGAAAAACCATAGCCTTGACTAGACGAACCTTTGTTGGCAAAGTAATGTCTCTGCTTTTCAATATGCTGTCTAGGTTGGTCATGATTTTCCTTCCAAGGAGTAAGCATCTTTTAATTTCATGGCTGCAATCACCATCTGCAGTGATTTTGGAGCCCAGAAAAATAAAGTCTGACACTGTTTCCACTGTTTCCCCATCTATTTCCCATGAAGTGATGGGACCAGATGCCATGATCTTTGTTTTCTGAATGTTGAGCTTTAAGCCAACTTTTTCAATCTCCTCTTTCACTTTCATCAAGAGGCTCTTTAGTTCTTCTTCACTTTCTGCCATAAGGGTGGTGTCATCTGCATAAATGAGGTTATTGATATTTCTCCCTGCAATCTCGATTCCAGCTTGTGCTTCTTCCAGCCCAGCATTTCTCATGATGTACTCTGCATATAAGTTAAATAAGCAGGGTGACAATATACAGCCTTTTCCTATTTGGAACCAGTCTGTTGTCCCATGTCCAGTTCTAACTGTTGCTTCCTGACCTGCATATAGGTTTCTCAAGAGGCAGGTCAGATGGTCTGGTATTCCCATCTCTTTCAGAATTTTCCACAGTTGATTGTGATCCACACAGTCAAAGGCTTTGGCATAGTCAGTAAAGCAGAAGTAGATGTTTTTCTGGAACTCTCTTGCTTTTTCCATGATCCAGCAGATGTTGGCAATTTGATCTCTGGTTCCTCTGCCTTTTCTATAACCAGCTTGAACATCTGGAAGTTCACAGTTCATGTATTGCTGAAGCCTGGCTTGGAGAATTTTGAGCATTACTTTACTAGCGTGTGCTGCTGCTGCTGCTAAGTCGCTTCAGTCATGTCCAACTCTGTGCGACCCCATAGACAGCGTGTGAGATGAGTGCAATTGTGCGGTAGTTTGAGCATTCTTTGGCATTGCCTTGAAAGGTTAGGTGCCCTTAAAAGATGCTCTTGGAGCCTTTTATGGTTTCTATACCAAGGTCTTTAGATAACTGTTTGTTATTTTTTATTTCCTTTCACTCTGGTATCTACTGTTTGCTTCCATTTGTCTGCTTAACAAAAAAAATTGTTGAGTACCTACTTATGTGCAAGGAACTATGATGGACACTGGGTTGAACACAGCCAATCTGACTTACTCCTCAAATTTCTAACATTCAGACAAATATATAAAGTGAATACATAAGTGTAGTCATTAGAGATTAGAGTAAGACCTATGAAAGAAACACAGAGACTATGTTGAGGATGAGAATGAAGGGCCTCTCTAGATAAGATGATGAAAATAGCCACCATGAAGATGGACACTTGAACCAGACCTGAAAGAGAGTAACTCAGAATTTCAAGATTTGGCAGAACAACATTATAAACAGAAGGAAGAGCCAGTAAAAAAACATTTGCAAAGCAGAGAGAATGCCAGTGTGGTGGGCGCATTGAAAAAAGAGGAAGATGAGATTAGTGAAGTGAGTTGAAGACAGTGTAGGGCTTGGTAGGCCAAGGTATGAAGTTGGAACTTTCTTCTAAAAAGAATGGGAAAGAAGCCCTAAGAATTTTTGTATGGAATAGATGTGATCTTATTTAGAGTTTTAAAGATCTTTCCTGATGCTCTGTGAAGAACGAATTGGAAAGAAGCAAAAATGGGAACAGGGATATTATGTCAGTGTACTAACATACAGATAATGGAAGTTTAAACTTGGTGCTGACAATAGAGATAGATCAAAATGGGAAGCTTTCTTGTGTATCTGGAGGCAGAATGGAGAGATCTTGAGGACAGTGTGTGTGGTGGGTAAGAAAGTATTCACAGGTTCTTCAAGTTGTTACCTTGTGCAATTGGATGGTTAGTAGTTCCAGTTACTAAGATGGGAAAGTTCGAAGAATAACAGGCTTAAGAACAGTCAGAATCTGAAATTCGGGATATTACGTTTCAGATTCCTTTTGGATATGCAGATGGAGACACTGGGTAGCAGTTAGATATCGGAGTCTGTAGAACTCAGGGTAACGAGCTGGGCCGGAGATAGGCATTTGGTAAACGTCAACACATCAAGTGGAGAAGGCAATGGCACCCTACTCCAGTACTCTTGCCTGGAAAATCCCATGGATGGAGGAGCCTAGTAGACTGCAATCCCTGGGGTCACGAAGAGTCAGACACGACTGAGCGACTTCACTTTTACTTTTCACTTTCATGCACTGGAGAAGGAAATGGCAACCCACTCCAGTGTTCTTGCCTGGAGAATTCCAGGGACAGCAGAGCCTGTTGGGCTGCCGTCTATGGGGTCGCACAGAGTCGGACATGACTGAAGCGACTTAGCAGCAGCAGCAGCACATCAAGAGTGTGCAAAGCCTAGGGCTAGATAATAGTTCCTAAAGGAAGAGTAAGATAGAAAATAGAAGGTGTCCAGGAAGGAACCCTAAGGTTCATCATCATTTAGAAGCTGGGCAGAAGAAAAGTCAGCAAAGAAAATGAGAAGGAAAATCATTGATGTTGAAGAAAAGTTGAGAGAATACGATGCCACAGAAGCTAAGAGAAGAAAGTTTCAAGAAGGAAAGAATAGTCAACTGTGCCAAAAAGCTTCTGAAAATTAGCTTAGGATATATAAGTGTCTATTAGACCTGACAATGTGGAGGTCGTTGATGATCTTAACAAGACTGGGTTTTTTCAGTTGTTGGGGTCAGTGTTAGATGAGAGTGTTTGAAGAATGAAATAGAGATAATAATGGGGCAAAGACTACAGAAGATTTGCTTGAAAGTATTGGGTTGGCTGAAAGATTCGTTCAGGTTTTTCCATAAGATTTTATAGAAAAACCCAAACAAACCTTTTGGCTAACCAATGTTTCATGTGATGGGGAACAGAGAAATGGGACAAGCAGTAGAGAAAGATATGGACTCTATGAAGATTTAATTTTCAGGATACATATTTCTATATATGTATCTTATACACATTTATATGTTTATAGGAAAAGTCCAGTACTGAGAAAGGAACTGATAATGCAGAAGATGGAAGAGGAAAAAAATTCTCAAGAACACAGCAGGGGATGAGAGCATAAGTGGAGGGATTTGCCTTTGGAGCAGGAAAGGACTGGGGGGGACGGAGATGGAGCCTTAGTGACCATCAGATGTCCAGCGTATCCAGTGCTTGGCATATGTTAGCAGTTCAGTAAATACTTACTGAGTGAACCAAGTAAACATCCGCCCTAAGACTGGGAAACCAAATAGGCAGCAGACGCAAAGACAAAGTGGAGAGAAAGAAAGCAAAGAGGACATGACACGTTCATAGTCCTTCATCAGTTATTGCTTATTTTATAATATGTTCTTTATGATTCAGGTTAGACAACTTAGCCAAAAATTTTAAGAATTAAACTAAAATTCTTAAAAGTGGAGACTCAGCCTATGTAGTGTTTAGCTACTTTAGTTCTTAGTGTACTTAGTGCCTAGTATGATCCCCTAACAATGTGAATTCTCAAATGCAAGAGGTGTGTTCTACCTCAGTAATTCATTTCCAGATGCGTGGCAAGAGCCTAACAAATTTGTTGTTCTGCATGCAGTTTCCCTTAGTTTTCATGATTGTCTTCAGCACTGATAAAATTACAGATCATATTGAACAAAAACATATTCATAAATCACATAACCATTTTTACTTTGGAGGTACAAATTGGCACTTCATAAGATCTAATTCATAGTCACAGAGTCAATGTTTTTCACAAGCCTAAGAAAACTGTCATAAAAAAATCTGTATACTCTGATGAGGTTCAAATAAACATATTTTTATTGTGCCTATGTCGGGATGTTCAGATGAACTAGAAGACAGATCATTTGTAATTACAATTTTTCTAAACACATTTTGAAATACAGGACTCAATAAAATATTTTTGGATATTTGTTGTTTAGCAGTTGCCATCCTCAAAATACATGGCAACCAGCAGTAGTCAAAAACAACACTATAAAGAAAGCACATCAAATAAGATACATTTAGTACTTCAGATTTTTGTTTTCTTTTTATATTAGGAATGATTCTTTTGATGTTAATAAATCATGATACTTTGTCAGTGCATTCGGAGTAAAGGAAATAGTAAATTTTGAGGTTCTCATTTTAGTTCTCTAATTTAACATAATGCAAACAAATTATATATACACTCTAATGAAGTGTATGGATAATAAATGATGTGGCTATATTTTTACCATATGATAAAAACAAAATTGAAAAATAATATAGTCAGAAGAATTCTGATGAGTTAATCACAAATATCAGGCTTCCCTCATAGCACAGTTGGTAAAGAAATCTGCTTGCAATGCAGGAAACCTGGGTTCGATCCCTGGGTTGGGAAGATCCCCTGGAGAAGGAAACAGCTACCCACTCCAGTATTCTTGCCTGAAGAATCCTATGGACAGAGGAACCTGGCAGGCTACAGTCCATGGAATTGCAAGAGTTGGATACAACTTGGCAACTAAACTTACCACCAATCACAAATGAGAATTTAGTCTCATACATTCAGTGGATGAGAATTTAGTTTAATTTATTCTGGAGTTACTGTGAAATTTTCATTTGTGGTCTGTTAGAAAATCATCAAAGATTTATCTCATCTCTTATTATTCCAACATACTGATTATTTGCTTGAACTTTCTAGAGACTTTGAGTAGTTCATTATAATAGTTGTCATATTTAGAAACAATTTCAGCCTGGAAAATAAGTTTAATTTAATTTATATATTTGGGGAGTGTAACAAAAGAACCCCTGAGGAAATATCACTTAAACTGAGATCCAAATGATGAAAAAGAGTGAAGTAATTGAAAAGTGACAGAGAATTGCATGTTGGAGTTTGTGGTAAAGCAAAAATGTCTGAAGAAACCTGTATTGCCCTCGCCTTACCAGCACAGTGATAAGACCTGCATTATAATAGTGATAACAGAGATTACGGATATTGTACTTGCTGCTTGCCCCACCTTACACCTAAACTCTGACTACCACCTTAACTCCAATTTCTTCAGTTCTCCCACTTTCATATTTACTGAGACTCCCCAGAAGACATCAACATTTTCTCATAAGTACAGTTCTTTTGGTTTTGCATAACACATGCAGGACAGATGTCTGCTGCCCTCACTCCTGGGGTCATCTGCTCTGGGGTTTCCTGGGCCTCCAAGTAGCCATAGCTGTTGGCAGTGGTGATATCTGCCTGTGTCTATATCGGGACTTCCTCTACTGATGCTGATGCCATTGATAGCTGCACTGAGGACGCTGCTGTCGGATTGCTACTGATACTTAAGGCCCCGTGTCTCTTGACTGAGGATGCGTGTGACCTGACTCGCTGCATGAGCCCTCCGTGGGCTGAAGCTCTGTTCTGTGTGACACCAAAGGAAGGGGATTTCTATACTCCTTCTCTTCTACCATGCTTGTGTGTTCCTTGGTAATGTATGTGCCCAAAATGATGTTCTGTTTTGTTGTTGTTCAGTCACTAAGTCGTGTCTGACTCTTTGTGACTCCATGGACTGCAGCACACCAGGCTTCCCTGTCCTTCACCATCTCCCAGAGCTTCCTCAGACTCATGTCCATTGAGTCAGTGATTCCATCCAACCATTTCATTTTTTCAAGCTTAATTTCCCCAGAGTTCTGGAACAAGTCTGCCTAAATTCTTCTCTCCTCCTCTTTCATTTCACCCAAGTCCATTGCCCTTAAATCCCTCTCTTGAGACCCAACCCCCCTTCCCCAACTAAATGTTTTTTTTTTTTTCCCAAGAAGCTTCTTAAGCTCTCATGTAAATAAAGAAGACACACAGTTATTTCTAACTCTTCAGTTTTCTCATTAAGCCAGATTTTCCTGAATCCTCAGATGCACACATCATTATTTGAAGCTGTGGTTCCTCTCATGTTAGTTCTATATTTTTGGCAACTAAGTTCCTTGACCAACATCTTCTAGAAAAGATTTTTCAATAATATGATTACATGTGGATTTTTAAAATTACATGTGTGCTTCCAGAATCCTCATTTGGTGCCTATGAAGTGATCTAAAGACAATATATCTGGTTAAATTAGTCACCCTCTCCTCCCTCATCTCTCCACTTTTAAATCTTTCATTAGTAAGGAAATGTGATTATCTTGTGAGATATTAGAGGAGTTAGTATGTGTATAAAACCCAGTATAAATTATAATCTTAATAAGAGATATAGCAAGAAAGTTAACAAAGAGACAAATCATCATTTTCCATAAGCAGAATTGATCTACCTTTGCTTGAGTCCTGTAGAACATCCCCATGACATAATAATAGAACAACTGAGGTTAGAGTAGGAGGAAGTCCTGGCTATGAGCTCTGATTCTGCTACTTTTTGTTCATCATTTAAGTTTTTTGAATTTTAGTATCCTTACCTGTGAAATAAAGACAAAAATATCTGCTCAGCTTAAAAATAGCAAAGTAATTAATAGTAATATTTATTGAATGCCTACTGGGTTCCAGACAACATGATAATCATAGAAGCTTTATCTCAATCGGTCCCCTTAACATCCCTCTAGGATGGGTACATGGAACATAAAACGCTGCATATGAATGTTTATAGCAACTTTATTCATATTTGCCAAAACTTGGAAGCTAACTTGGAAGATATCCTTCAGTGGGTGAATGGATAAATAAAATTTGGTACATCCAGACAATTAAATACCATTTAAGCCTCCCCTAAATATAATTGCCTGCAATGCAGGAGACCCTGGTTCGATTCCTGGGTCGGGAAGATCCCCTAGAGAAGGGATAGGCTACCCACTCTAGTATTCTTGGGCCTCCCTGGTAGCTCAGATGGTAAAGAATGAGCCTGCAATTTGGGAGATCTGGTATCAATCCCTGGGTTGGGAAGATCCCCTGAAGGAGGGCATGGAACCCATTCCAGTGTTCTTGCCTGGAGAATCCCCATGGACAGAGCAGCCTCCATGGGGTCACAAAGAGTCAGACACAACTGAGCGACTAAGCACACACACACAGCACAGTGCTAAAAGGAAATAAACCAGCAAGTCACGAAGAGACATGGAGGAAATTTAAATTCATATTACTAAATGAAATAAGCCAATCTGAAAAGGCTACAGACTATGATTCTAACTATATGAGATTCTGGAAAAGGAAAAATATGGAGACAGTAAAAAGATCAGTGGTTAGGAATATGATAAGGATGAATGGATGAAGAACAGAGGATTTTTATACCAGGAAAAATACTCTGTGATACTATAATAGTGATTTCATGTCATTATTCATTTGTCAAAACTCATAGAATGTACACCACCAAGAATGAACCCTAATGTAAACTATGGACTTTAGATGATAGTGATGTGTCAATGACCTGACTGACCTGCCTCCTGAGAAATCTGTATACAGGTCACGAAGCAACAGTTAAAACTGGACGTGGAACAACAGACTGGTTCCAAAGTACATCAAGGCTGTATTTATCACCCTGCTTATTTAACTTACATGCAGAGTACATCATGCAAAATGCCAGTCTGGATGAAGCACAAGCTGGAATCAAGATTACCAGGAGAAATATCAATAATCTCAGATACACAGGTGACACCACCCTTATGGCAGAAAGTGAAGAAGAACTAAAGAGCCTCTTGATGAAAGTGAAAGAGGAGAGTGAAAAAGTTGGCATAAAACTCAACATTCAGAAAACTAAGATCATGGCATCTGGTTCCATCACTTCATGGCAAATAGATGCGGAAACAATGGAAACAGTAACAGACTTTATTTTAGGGGGACTCCAAAATCATTTCAGATGGTGACTGCAGCCATGAAATTAAAAGACGCTTGTTCCTTGGAAGAAAAGCTATGATCAAACTAGACAGCATATTTAAAAGCAGAGACATTACTTTGCCAACAAAGGTCCATCTAGTCAAAGCTGTGGTTTTTCCAGTAGTCATGTATGGATGCGAGAGTTGGACTATAAAGAAAGCTGAGCCACAAAAAATTGATACTTTTGAACTGTTGTGTTGGAGAAGATTCTTGAGAGTCCCTTGGACTGCTAGGAGATCCAACCAGTCAATCCTAAAGGAAATCAGTCCTGAATATTCATTGGAAAGACTGATGCTGAAGCTGAAACTCCAATACTTTGGCCACTTGATGAGAAGAACCGACTCATTGGAAAAGACCCTGATCCTGGGAAAGATTGAAGGCTGGAGGAGAAGGGGAAGAAGGGGAAGACAGAGGATGAGATGGTTGGATGGTATCACCAACTCTATGAAAATGAGTTTGAGCAAGCTCCAGGAGTTGGTAATGGACAGGGAAGCCTGGCGTGCTGCAGTCCATGGGGTCTCAAAGAGTCAGACACAGCTGAGCGACTGAACTGAACTGAACTGATGTGGTCAATGTAGGTTTATCAGTTGACAATCAGTGTACTATTCTGGGGTTCAAGTTCGGGGGAGAAATGTTTTTAATTGGGGAAGCTAGGAATGTGTGTGGGAGTAGGAGATATATGGAAAATCTTCACCTCAGTTTTGCTATGAACCTAAAGCTCCTCTGAAAAATAGTCTTAAAAGTACTGACCTTGATAGTAGTTAAGTCACTACAGCAAAGTCTTCTGGTTATTAAGTGGAAGAGCTATGCTTCAGATTCAGACCCTCTAACTCTGAATTGCTGTACTTATCTGGTGTGCTGTGCTGAATACGAGATAATGTTCAAATGTACATGAATGATATTAACTCTGAAATCCCTGTGGTTTTTTTCCTCTGAGATATGTGGCTGAAGCTAGTCATTTCTCAAAAAGAGCAACTGCATTTTCTGTAACCGTCACTGATGTCATTTCCCAACTACACATGGTGATTTTATATTTTAAAAATCTTGGGGATTAAGGATTTCAGTGGGTTCAGGGGAGGGAAGGCCTATTAAAAAATCTTGGGAATTAGTGCAACATTATAACTTTTTGTTCAAAAACCATTATTCACAATTATTTTAATGTCTTTGTATTACTTTACAAATCTTAACGTACTTACATAGTTCTAAAACATACATACTTTGCATTTAGGGCTTCCCTGGTGGCTCAATGGTAAAGAATCCACCTCCAATGCTAGAGATGCGGGTTCGATCCCTGGGTCAGGAAGATCTCCTGAAGAAGGAAATGGCAACCCACTCTGGTATTATTGTCTGGGAAATCCCTTGGACAGGAGCCTGGTCCTTGGGTCCATGGGGTTGCAAAGGAGTTGAACATGACTTAATGACTAAACAACAAGAACATTTTGCATTTATGCTTATCTAATCTTAAATTATGAATCTGCTTTATTCATTCAAAAGATATTTATTGAGCTTCTGCCATAAGCTAGGCATTGTCTAGACTGTATGGTTAATCAGGAAGCAAAATAGCTATCTTGATTAATATTTCCTAGTTGGGAGAGAGTATTATTTATCAATGATGAAAAGTGTTGCAAAATAAAAAGTAAGACAGGATAAGGAGGTGCAAGTAACAGGCAAGATGATATTTTAAAATAGTCTGATTTAGGGAAGGCATCTCTGAAAAGGTAGTGTTTGAGTAGAGACCTAAGTAAAATGAGGGTGTGAGTCCTACGTATATCTCAGGAAAAGAGTTTCTAACAGTGAGACAACAATGCAAAAGCTGTGAGCAGAGGAGGAGTTCTCTGTGTTGGGAGATCAGCAAGGAGATAAGAATGTCTAGGGTAAGATAAAAGGAAGAGTAGTAGAAGATGGTAGCTGGGGTGGAACAGATGGGGATGGAGGAGGGGAGGAAAGTTGCTATTAGGGAGATCAAAAAGGAACTCTAGACGGTTTTTATTTTTCCTCACAAATTTTTGGATGTATAATCGAAAAACTGCACTGCATAAGTTTAAGGTGTGCAACATGATAATTTGACTTACATACATCATTAAATGCTTGCCATAAGTTTAGTGAACACCCATCATTTCATATAGGTACAAAGTGAAAGAAATAGGGAAAAAATGTCTTCCTTGCAATGAGAACTAAGATTTACTCTCTTAACTTTTGCATATAACATACAACACTGTTAATTATGTTTACTATGTTGTATATTACACCCCTATATTATCTTATAACTGGAAGTTTGTACCTTTTTACTACCTTTATTGAATTCCCCCTCCCCCTGCCCTCACCTCTGGTAACCGCAAACTCAATCTCTTTTTTCATGAGTTTATTTGTTTTTTAAGTGTAGTTGACCAACAACACTATGACAGTTTGTGGTACACAGTATAGTGAAAATCACTCAATTGTGTCCAACTTTTGCGACCCCATGAATTGCTAGAGGCATCAGAGGGCAGACACACAAACCATAATCACGGAAAACTAGTCAATCTAATCACACGGACCACAGCCTTGTCTAACTAAATGAAACTAAGCCATGCCAGGTGGGGCCACCCAAGACGGGCGGGTCGTGGTGGAGAGGTCTGACAGAATGTGGTCCACTGGAGAAGGGAATGGCAAACCACTTCAGTATTCTTGCCTCGAGAACCCCATGAAGACAAATTAGAAAGACACAAAAGAGGGTGAGCTAATGATGCAGAAACTAGAAAGAGAATTATGCAATAATTACCTCCCATCGAGGTACCATAATATATTTATCCTTTTGCACCAGTGTTCATTTAAGTTGCTTCTGATTTTTTACTATAATACTGCAAAGAGGGCTTCGCCGGTGGCTCAGCAATAAAGTATCTGCCTGCAATGCAGGAGTTCCAAGAGACACAGGTTCACTCTCTGGGTTGCAAAGATCCCCTGAAGCAGAAAATGGCAACCCAGTCCAGTATTCTTGCCTGGAAAACCCCACGGACAGAGGAGCCTGAGGGCCCTACTCCATGGGGTTGCAAAGAGTTAAACACAACTGAGGGCACACACACACATACTGCAAAGAAAATCTTTGTGTCTGTTTCTTTTTTATTCATGGAAATCATTTCCTTAAGATAAATATGCAGGGAGGGAATTACTGGATCAAAGATCATGAGCATTTTTAAGAACCTTGATGGTGCCCCATTGCTTTAAAAAATCAATTTCCTGTTCTACTCATAATGTATAAATGGTTAAGATTTATTTTAATCTTGCTTGCATTATCTTGTGGCCATAGCTCATGGAATCCCCATACTGTTGCAACAGTGTTTTTTCTAACAAACTGTTAGCTTCTTAAAGACAGAGATCATACCTTAAAATTATCTTCATTCCCTCCTATTTTTTAAACCAAATATTTTACTTATAATAATAAAAACAATCATTTATCTGATATCCCTCTGCATAAAGGTCTGCATGTGGTATAATGGGAAAAAATAATCAGTTATGGAATCAGACCAACCTATATTTGAACACCACATTCATTACTTGGTTTTTTTTTTAAATCACTTTAATTTCCCTATCAATTAAAAGATTAATAACAATGCCTGGTCTCTAAGTCCTGATGAGAGCTGAAATGAGATATCTATGAAGTCCCTCACACAAGTAGGAAATTTTACAGAAAACAGTGGAACTTTTAGAAGAACTTTCTCATGAAAATACCTTGTGAACATATACATATTTTTTAAGGGCAGAAAAAAATAAAAACCTTCATATAGCTTGTCTGTAGTCCGTAGAGTTCTCATATTATAGTTTTGCTAAGGGTTATGAAAAAAAAAATCCCTATGCATTTCATTCTTATAAACTGTTGAAACAGAAAGCACCTGAGGTATCTCTTGGGAATGTACAGGCTGCTACAGTAGGCCTGGGATCTGCAACGTCTCGAAATAGCGCCAGGCAGTTACCTCCAGGTGACTAAATGGGGCTTCCTCTCAGTACACCAGGTTAGAAAGCTTTGTGATTAGTCCGGCTCTCCGAGGTGAGGAAATAACACAAAGAGGAGTACAAATGGAAACCGAACTTAACACAGCATCAGGCCGATTTCCAAACAGGTAAGAGAATCTTTCGTGACACTAAGAGTGCTAGGTTAAGAGGTTGAATATTGAGATTTCTGTCTGTAGCTGTTCTTGTGCATGCGTATGAGTGAGTCAGCAGAGAATCTTTGTGATACCTAGGGAAATAGCTTTAGCCTCAAAGTTTGAAATTAAAAGAAAATCCTATGCAATTATTCAATATCTCTCAACAGTAAATACCTTACCACCATTACAAGAAGTTTCTTATAAAAAATTTGTATCCAGACCAACAAGGACCTACTGTATAGCACAGGGAACTCTGCTCAGTGTTGTGTGGCAGCCTGGATGGGAGGAGAATTTGGGGGAGAATGGATACATGTGTATGTATGGCTGAGTCCCTTTGGTGTCCACCTGAAACTCACAATGTTGTTAAATATCAAATAAAAAGTTAAAAAAATTATTAAGCTAAAAGCCTTTCCCCCAGTTTGAGAAAATATTCTATGGGAAATACATATTTTCTTTATATGAAGTGGTATAGAAAATAAAGATGTGTGTTTCCCCCAAAATATTGTGTCTATAATAAAAAGAATGGAATTACAAATACATCCACTTGGAAAATTTTCATAAAAGGTATTGAGTGGGGCAGCTATTTCCTTGGTTTTGCTTGGTGTAGTTCCCACACTGGGGAAAAAGATGACCCCTTGCATTTATGGTAACTAGAAAATAAAAGGCGAGCTTACAGTGGGTTTAGTCACTAAATCTAGACACGTTATCATACTGCATTCTGGGGACCCTGCCTTTGTGTGCAGACTTCACGAAAAGACTAGTCAGTATCTTCCATTGTAATCGGATGTGGGAGACCAATAAACGACAGTTGGTGACAGGAGATATCCTCTGTCTAATTCCCAACCGGGACCTCAGCTTTGTTGTTTTCTACCAGTAAACCAAGAATCTTATTATGAAAGCCGGGCTGTCCTCATAAGAATTAGGGCTCTCATTAAAAATTATGTATGAATTCATTAGCTAATCTGTACAGAAAGTGCTATCCCCAGGTGAAAACACTCACAAAATATTTAGTTCACTTAAGTTTATTTCAAAAAAATATGTATCACGTTCCCATTGTATTCTAAGCATTGTACAAAGTTCTGGGTGTACAAGGATTAAAAATAAGAATTTATGTTGAATGTTTAAAGATAATAGAGTGATTTTGGTGTTGGTACAAAATTATGGATTATTCTGATTTATCTGTGGTCTGTGATGATGAATAACAATGTCAGAAAACAGTACATCTTGTGTTTCCATCCATCTTAATCATAAAATTGGATTAACTTCCTGTCTGATTCAATGTTGCAGAAAACAATCATCAAGACGCCCCAAATATATCATTTGATTCAAGAAATCAACCTTTATTTGCCACAAAATATAGGGCTGTCAGATTTTTTTAAAGTATGTTTCTAGCGTGAAACATGAGGAGATTATAATGCCAAACGATGGTTTGGCAATCATTTCAAAGAAGGATTTAGGGTTTAGCAGCAAGATTTTAGATTAAAGAGAAATAAAAGTTTTTAGTGATTTTCTTTTAATGTCTTTTAATACGAGGAGGATAACATGTTTAAATCTGCCATTTAATAGAAATTAAAGCTTTAAAGGAGACATGGCTTCTTAATTCTGCACACCAAAATATTGTTCCCTACAGCTTCCACAGTCCTAAATTTATATTTTAAATTGCTAGCGTGAATTATCCAGTTGATAATTGATGCTAGATTGTGTTGTATGAAATATAGAAATCAGCCGTTTCTATATTTAGCTGTAACAAGGAGGAATAAGATATATATAGTTTCCTTTGTTTTTCTGAACAATCCATGTACTTCTATCTAGCAATTTAATAATTAGTTCAGAGATATAGCAATCCTAATAAATATCATGACCCCAATTATGCTTAAAGGAAAAAAAAAGGAGTATCACTAAGAAGATTGAGAAGTAATAACAGGATGAAATTGGCACAGTCATGCTGTGCATTAAAGTTATGCTGCAGACAACATCACTCAGAACCTTTATTTTCCAGAAATGAGATGATTCTCAGCATTCTAATCACCAAAATAACACATTGTGGGAAATTATATGCTTATTATTTTGCCATCTCCTTCCACAGATGATAAAAAAACCACAAGAACACTGAGTAAAACTTATTCCACCTTCTCTCTTTATTCATTTTTAGTTATGCAGAAAATTATTACTTCCCACTGTGTCAGAAAAATCAAGA
Organism: Bos javanicus; assembly: GCF_032452875.1. Classification (NCBI taxonomy): domain Eukaryota; kingdom Metazoa; phylum Chordata; class Mammalia; order Artiodactyla; family Bovidae; genus Bos; species Bos javanicus. The sequence continues at coordinate 43,223,987 of NC_083872.1, forward strand.
TTCCCGAGAATAAAAGTTTTGAAAGAACACTAAATCATAGATTTTTTATTTGCATCCCAGAACACATGCCAATAAACCTCGCTTTATTTTACCATACTTCTTGGGAAATTGGGTGGTTCACCAGAATAGTGAAAAACAGAATCCTGTTACAGTCATTGACGTGAAACATAAACTGCTTCATGGAGGGAATGGAAATAAAAGTAAATTTATAACATCCTTCCAGGGATGTTAGACCACAAACCACCCTGTTGATCAGACTGATATTTCAGAGCCTGTGTGGTCCTCCCTGCCACTCACAGCTCAAGATTTCACGTGTGAAAAAAGTCAAAAGTCCCCAAAGAATATATTCCTGTTGATTGCACATAAGCCCATAAAAATAAAAGGGGACAGTCTCCCTATTTAACCCACAGATGGATAAAGCACCCGGGGTCTATAACGATTGATAGTTTCTTCATTTTTTAAGATAATACTTATATGCTTGATGGCTTGGGAAGCATCACTTTCTGACTGGGAAGCAAAGTGCTTGAGGAGTTAAAGGATTATTACTTTGCCTGGAATGTCTATTTCCAAGCATCCCTAAATGCCACTTAGAAATCAGCCTGATCACAATTCTTACTGCATTCAGTGGTCAGATGTCTCCGTCTTTTCAGAAAAGCTGCGTGAATGGAGCGGTCATGGCTGTGATGATTAGAGTTCATCCTGATGGGGTTGAATGTAGAAACCTGAATTAGTCTGACCTCATTTTTCAGGCAACATTCGTCTGAGCATTGGGCTTTTGTCTGTAGAGTTTCTGCCTGGCCTTGATTCTAGCCATTTTCCATTCAAGCTTTTGGTTACTGTGCCTGCCTGTAGCATAAGAGATGCTGAAGGACAGGGAGAAGAAGTAACAACAGAGGGGAGATTGAAAGACAACACAGGAATAAGAATAATGGAGAAGAAATAATAATCAGTACAAGGTAGAAAACATTATCAGGGGAGTTGAATATGGAAATTTCTGTTGACTGGAGCATATAATAATGAGACTTGAAAATTCTGTTAAAAGCAAGTAACTTGCTATTATATTTGTTTACTGTACTCAGAGTAATATCTATTTGTGGATAAATCGTGATTTTTCTCCTGTCTCCAAAGAACTTTGTGTTAAAACTGTATTTTCTTCTATCTTACCCATAGATGTGTCTGTGACTTTACGAGACAGCAAAAGAGACACTGATGTATAGAACAGTCTTATGGACTCTGTTGCAGAGGGAGAGGGTGGGAAGATTTGGGAGAATGGCATTGAAACATGTATAATATCATGTATGAAACGAGTTGCCAGTCCAGGTTCGATGCACGATACTGGATGCTTGGGGCTGGTGCACTGGGACGACCCAGAGGGATGGTATGGGGAGGGAGGAGGGAGGAGGGTTCAGGATGGGGAACACATTGTATACCTGTGGTGGATTCATTCTGATATTTGGCAAAACTAATACAATTTGTAAAGTTTAAAAATAAAATTTAAAAAAAAGAAATAGGTCATAAACCTGACCACAACAACAACAACAAAAAAATATTGTTAAGAATTTGCTGAATGACAAAAAAAAAAAAAAATTTTTTTTCTAAGTCTAAACAGACACCAAGTCACAAAGTATAGGAATGATAGTATCATAAAAGTATATGAAGTGTTATTTTGTGATTTTGGGAAGCCTCATCTCCTCCATTGACTCAGAAAAGTCAAGACCTTCACCATTTCATGATTTTTTAAAATAGCTTATTATAAAGATTGGGGCTTCCTCCGAATTAAATAGAATTTAAAGTTTTAAGAACAATGTATTAAAATTCTGGAGGGTTCAGGATGGGGAACACATGTATACCTGTGGCAGATTCATTTTGATATTTGGCAAAACTAATACAATTATGTAAAGTTTAAAAATAAAATAAAATGTAAAAAAAAAATTCTTAACTTTATTGCTAAATTATAGGAGGCTTTTTTTTTCTTTTGGCCACAAGGAATATGAAATGAAGGATCTTAGTTCCCCAATGAGTAATTGAACCTGCGCCCCCTTCAGTGAAAGCTCAGAGTCTTAACCACTGGACAATCAGGGAAATTCCAATAGAAGAGTCTTTAAAGGCAAAAGAAAAGATTTTTTTACAAGAATTTTATTAGAGGATGTGAAAAGGAACACTAAGTAAGAGATAATATTAAAATAGAAAAGGGTGATTAATGAAATGAAGAAAAAATTGGTTGTAAAAAGCTTTTCAAATGAGTAGGATAGAGATTCCAATCTAAATCACTAGATTCGACTGTTTCAATATTAATATTTAATTTGTAGTAGTAGACAGAGAAACAAGAAAAGGATCATGAATATGAATTTGATTCAGTAGCTATAAGGAGTCTTTTATACAATTTGGGTCTGAGTTGATGGTTCACACAACCATGGTTAGAGTGGAGTAGGGAGCGAATGAAAGTAGTGATTCTGAAATCAAAGAACCCTTCTTAAAATGTGCTATTTTAACCTTAAACCTCACGCATGTATTCTTCCAAAATTATGTCACTTTTGCAAAACCAAATTATTTGACCATTGCTTTTTCCTCTGACCTAGATTTCCTAATTGAGTTTTGGCCAAAGTCCTTTGATTGTTAAATCAGTAAATGTAAGCACTGGAAATCCAATCAGGCCACTTCTTAGTATATTAATATTATTACTGTTCCAGGAAATAAGTATAAGAACTTCATTTAGTCAACAGATTTGCTCCTCATCCATGTGCTGAGTATCCAGAGTAGATCACTTCGTTGTTTGTAACATTGATGTACAGTCAATCCATATTTTTAAGCAAAGTCTATGGAGCACATTTTATCTATCAGTTTTAGCTGTTTTATGTTTGATAACAGGTGATCTTCAAAAGCCCTGTGAAAAGTATGCCGTTAACAATCGATTTGACAGATGAGGAAACTGAGGCTCAGAGAGAGTTAGTAATTTGACCAAGGTCACTCAGCCCGGGATATATCAAAGTCTGTCTTACTAACCATGCTCTTAACTATTATATTATACTGTGGCAAAGTTTTCTTATTTGGTATTTGCTTACCTGTGTGCAACTTCCAAACTCACAATTATTTTAAGTCATATTCATTCTCTCTAGCTATTAGAAAACCGAGTACTCCAGAGCTTTTAAATGTGTGAGAACGTAATTCGAGAAGCTCTTGAATATCTCCCTGGTCCACAAGGTCTTTCCTTTCTAAATAAGAATTTAGATACATTTTCTCACTCTCTACCAATTTTCATTTAGCTCCTTCAGGAATTGCTTTAACTAATTAGCTAATCAGTTGTTTTAGCAGCCCATAGCTCTAACAGAGTCTAGGATGTGAGAAACTCATGAAGCTGGCACTGTAATTGTTTTCAAAATCTCACAAAACATTACTCTGCCTAAAAGTAGCATTGGCATGTCATGTGTTAAAAGAGGTAGCTCATCACAGTGTAGAGATCTTAAAAAGAAAGATTAAGTCACATGATGCATGATTGCTGTAGTATAAAGGTCAAAATTCTTACCACCTGAAGGGAAAAGATTTTTCTATTTACCATCTTGTCTTCTTTGTTCTCAAAAAAAAAAACTGGCCTTGGTGTTTTGCCTGTTTTTTTCAGTATCCAATCACATCTTAACATCCCAGCTTTCCTACCAAAGTCTCAGTATACACTCATAACACACTAACTTTAGTTTATGAGTATCAAATTGTACTAACCCTTAAAAACTCATTAAGGGACCCTTTAGGACAAAAGAGGGCTTCCCTAATGGCTCAGCAGTAAAGAATCTGCCTGCAATTCAGGAGATGCAAGAGACTCGGGTTCTATCCCTGAGTCGGGAAGATCCCCTGAAGGAGAAAATGGCAACCCACTCCAGTATTCTTGCCTGAAGAGCCCATGGACAGAGGAGCCCGGTGGGCTATAGTCCAAAGAATTGCAAAGAGTTGGACATAACCGAGCAACTGAACACAGATACCTAGGACAAAAGAAAGTCTGTGGGATTGTACCCCAGTGGTCCCGCACTTTCAAATAAGTTCCAGTGAGGATTCACTTGGCCTCCCAATGGACCGTGGACCACATTTTGAGATTCATTACTTGAAGGTCACCAATTATTTCTCATCAACAAATCCAAGAACCTTTCCTTGGTCTGCATTTTTCTTAACCTTCAGCAGCATCCAGCAGTATTGACAAACCTCTTTCACAAACTGCTCTTGACTCCACAGCACCATATACTTGATTTTCCTTGAACCCTGCCACCCCTGTAAATATCCATGCTGAAATCAAGGCCAACTAACAAAAACAGTGGTTGAGCCTTTTTGCCTTTTGTGGGTGTGGGCAACAGGGTGCAATGTAATGTCTAGCTTTGGTGCACCATGTATTGGTGTTTGAGGGGGACAAGAAATAGCATCTCCCTTCTCCTGCCTGAGGAAGACAGAGGAAACAGACCTGTGAAGATACAAAATGTAGCTTTATTGCTGATGGAGCTGCTGGACTGTGACTTAGGAGCATGACAGTATACTTCCCTGCCTGCCTCTCCTTCTGTAGCAGATTCACCCACCAGCCACAAGAGTACTGGGCAACTGGGGCCTCTGGAAGGGACAGAGTCTTCCCAACTCACTTTACTATTTGCAAAGAGTATACCAGGTTGTATTTACAGGTAAGCAGACCCCAAAAGGAAGTACAGAGCTACATATGCCCCAGTGTCTCATTCCAAGTGCACCAATTACATATCACTTACCCTCCCCTGGGGAGATCGAGGAGGGGAGGAACCAGGAATATTATATATTTGAGATGCCACCATACAGAATAAAACATCAGGGTTGGGGAATAGTGTTTCCTCCTAACATTATGGGAAGAGAAAAGGCATAGAGACATGGCAGTTATAGCATCACGTTAAAATGGATACATATTTGTATGATTATATATTAGATATATAATATATATTAGATATATAATATATATTAGATATATATTAGATATGCACATATATATATGATATATGTGCATATTACATTATATTACCTACATGTTAGAAAAAAGCTAACACTAAAACACCACAAGCTTTATTTCAGGGTGATGGAATAAACTATTATGAATAATATTTATTTCTTTTTCCTAGTTCTTTTAAGTTTCTAATCTCCTATCATGAGCGTATTTAGTTTTTATAATTAGAAAGATAAAATTTAAAACTCTTCAAATTAGTCACAAGAAATATACACACTGATTAAGTGCTGTTTACAAACAGTATAACACACAACTCAGGAAGCTGATATTGATTTTGTGCGTTAGAAACAAGTTTCAAAGAATTGGTTAGATAAAATAAACTGATTCTTCCCCCTCCTGAATGGTGCAGTAGTCAAAGTGTGTGTGCGTGTGTGTATGTGTGTGTGTGTGTGTGCGTGTGTGCTTGTGCACGTGTGCACGTGAAAATCAAAGCCCACCAGGCTCCGCTCTCCATGGGATTCTCCAGGCAAGACTACTGGAGTGGGTTGCCATTTCCTACTCCAGGGGATCTTACCGATCCGGGAATCGATTCTGTCTCTAATGTCTCCTGTTTGGGCAGGTGGGTTCTTTACCACTAGCACCACCTGGGAAGCCCCGACATTGAAGCCCCACCCAATTACAGTTTTCGACCTTTGAACAATGTGAAGATTAGCTGAACCGACCCCAGTGTTCAGTTGCAAATCCAAATGTAACTTTACAGTCGGCCCTCCATACCTGAGGTTCTGCATCCTTGGATTCAACCAACCCTTGCTTTGTGTAGTGCTGTGGTGCATATCCAGTGAAAGAAATGAGTGTCTAAGTGGACCCATAACTTTCAAGTGAGTACTACTCATGGGCCAAGCATAGTAACTACACAATGTTGAGTGTGATGAGTTACATATTCCTTCACTTCACAAAGAGTTATTAAACACCTACCAAGTGCCAGGCACTATTCCAGGTCCTGAGGATATAACAGAGAACCAGAAAGGCAAGTTTCCACGAGGGCGGTGCTCACGTTTTAGTGAATGCATGCATACTAGGTCGCTTCACTCATGTCCAACTCTGCAACTTTATGGACGGCAGCCCGCCAAGCTCCTCTGTTCATGGGATTCTCCAGGCAAGATTACTGGAGTGGGTTGCCATGCCTCCTCCAGGCTCATTTTAGTGAAGGGAGGTATATAATAAGCAAACAAACAAAAAAAAAAAAGAAGCAAGAAACTACAAGATAGTGAGGAATGCTATCCGGAAAATAAAGCAAGGTGATGTGATAGGGATTGGCCAGGTGGGACAACCCCTCTGAGGAGACGACACTTAACTGAGAGCAGAAAGATCAGAAGGACCCACCATATAGTGCTGTTGAATGACTATCCAGTGGGCAGGCAGATGCCATGGCCATGATGCGGGAATGAGCACAGCTTGTTGAGGAGCTGGAAAAAAGGGTGGAGTGACTTGAGGGAGAGATATGAGATGAAATTTAGAAGGAACGGGAGCCAAATAAAGTAAAGCCTGGTAAGCCATGTAATTGAATTTAATTCTAAAAGTAATAGAAAGTCATTGGAGGATGTTAAAAAAGAAAGGAAGCTGAGCTCTTTGGGAAAAAATAGATTTAAAAATGGATAGAGAAGATTAGGAAACTATAAACGAAATTTTGTGCCGTTTCCTGTCTGAAACAGTTAAGAGAGAACGTATCTTATCTGAAGCATCGCAAAGAATACACTGACAGAACTCAGAAGATAAATGAAGATAATAAACATACTTTACAGAATCAAAATCACACTAGAAACCAAATAATTAGATTAGATTCTATTGAAAACACATAAAAACACAGAGTAGACCTGAGAAATTTTCGATGAACTAAAGATAAAGAAGTGGTAAGAAAAAACAAGTACATAAAGTGGTTAAAAAGAAAGAATATAAAATTGTATAATTAGTATCCTTAAAGTTGAACCAAAAAATATTTAGAAGAAAGATCATTCGGATGTGTAATAGGAAGAAATACTTCTGAAACAAGACATCTGGGATGTGTAGACATCAAGAGCATACTATGCTGCAAAAACTATCAAATCAAAGAAACATCCTGGTGAAACTTTTTAACTTTAAAAAATAAAGATTACTATGAGATTGCAGGCAGAAAAGCAAATTATCTACAAGACAGGCTGGCCTCAGGCCAGAGCATTTTTCACAGCAATTTTCAATGCCAAGAGGCATTGGAATAACAGCAGCAGAGTTCAAAGGCAAGAAATAAAAATGGGGATTGAATCAAGAAGTTAATATTCAGCCAAGTTGTAATTTATTGTTAAAGGCACCATAACTACATTTTCAAACACATAACATGGGAGGAAACATAGCGCTTATGAAGCCTGCTTTAAAGAACCTACTTGATAATGAAATACGGCTAAATAAGAGATACATCAAAATAAAGAATTCAGGAATGTATGCCCTTCTAAAAAAGAGCTGATAATGATCTTGACTATGAATATGTAACTAACACTATAGAGCCTTAAAATTTTTAATTACAGAATATATTCGTTAGTGTAAATAATGCTAAAACAATCCCAAGGGCTTCCCTGGTGGCTCAGATGGTAAAGCGTCTGCCTACAATGCAGAAGACCCGGGTTTGATCCCTGGGTCGGGAAGATCCCCTGGAGAAGGAAATGGCAATCCACTCCAGTACTATTGCCTGGAAAATCCCATGGACAGAGGAGCCTGGTAGGCTACAGTCCATGGGGTCGCAAAGAGTTGGACACGACTGAGCGACTTCACTTCACTAATGCAATAAAAGTTTGTTTTTAACTCATGTTGCTGTTTAACAAGTGTTGGATGGGACCCCTGCTTCATGCAGTGATCAGATCCTATGCATCTTCTTTTGTATGGCTCCATAATTTTATTACAGTCTTCAGAGTCATGCTGGACCCATACAGCTTATAGACAGGGAAGAGAGAGGGTAGAGAAGACTGCCTCAGACTGAAAATGTCACTTCACTTTAATTTACATTAATTGGTGAGCACTATTGCATGGCTCCACCGAGATATAAATGGGCTAAGATACCAGGAGGAAACAATAGGTTTAGTGAGTAGTCTCTATTACATAAAAACATAAATATCATCAAATATAACAATACAAAAATAATAATGTAATTATAAAAACTGGAAAATGATAATTGATGGGAAGAGATGTACATTTCCTCACTTTTCATAGCAGCAATTAATAAATATTTGTTGAAGTTTTCAAATCAAGAAATAAAGATTTAAATGTATTATCATGCAATATGTATATTATGAACATAGGCACCTGAAGAAAAAAAATTTAGAATGACCAAAAAAGAAAAAAAAAAAACCACTTAACAAAGGACAGAAAACTAAGGAGGTATAGAAACAAATTTTAAAAGATAGCATAACATAAAACACATTTAGATCTACTAAGCCACTTCAGTCCTGTCCAACTCTATGCACCCCCATAGACGGCAGCCCACCAGGCTCCCTTGTTCCTGGGATTCTCCAGGCAAGAACACTGGAGTGGGTTGCCATTTCCTTCTCCAATGCAGGAAAGTGAAAAGTGAAAGTGAAGTCGCTCAGTCGTGTCTGACTCTTTGCGACCCCATGGACTGCAGCCTACCAGGCTCCTCCATCCATGGGATTTTCCAGACAAGAGTACTGGAGTGGGGTGCCATTTAGATCTATTAAAATAATAAAAGTCAAAAGGATCAGCTAAACTATAGTAAGAAATTATTAGGTGAGACTCAAAATATTATATTTAATGACAATATATATTGTAAATACAGAAGTATATTTGGATATATTTAATAAATTAAATATATATTAAGTGGAATAAAGCAAGCTATGGACAATATGTGTATTTTAATCATATTTGTATTTAATAATAATAAACATGGTATATAATAAATATACATTATTTTACATTCTATACACATAGAAAATATTTGCAAGAGTACACAAGAAATAGCAATGTTGTGTCTGAGGACTGGAATGAAAAGTTAGGAGAAGGAAAGCATGCTTCCATTTTTTACTCTATATCTTTCTGTAACTTAAAATTTTTGTAATATGAATTTTTATTATTAAAATGTAAACAAAAATAACTAAAGTTCAACATAGAATACTGTCAGAGAACTGAAAGATGCAAGCAAAGGGAAGGGAAAGAGAGGTCATGGAAATCCAGCAGCATTATATTTTATTAAATATGGAAAGAGAAGTAAATTTGGTTGTGGATGAGGAGAGGGAAAAAGTTAAGTTCAGTTTGAGTAATATTGTGTTTGAAGCATAAATGGAACAATCAGGTGGAAGGCTGCAGGTGTAGGACTCTAAGAAAGGTGGGAGCATGAAATATGGAAATAAAAATGGTTAGTGTGTGAGTGACAGTAGAGGACAGCTCAGGGAGTTAGAAGAAGGGGTTGAGTGATGGTATAAATTCCTCCAATAGGTCAGGGTTTTCTTCTCTGTTCAGAGACAGAGAAACTTTTGCTTTTGTTCTTGGGAATCACTTGACATTCCAACTGCTGGTCAAAAAGGGAAAACTCCTTGCCAAGAATGAGCTTAGAGATCCTGCGGAGCAGTGAGCACACGTTAAAGTTAGAAAGGGGAGAGTGGAGTCTTCCTGACAGGCTTGGTCCTAAAGGAAGCTGGGATCATTTGTGGCTGTTGGGAATTGAAACTGGACTTCTTTGAGGGCTTTGAGGACATCTCTTTGGCCCTCCTCTCCCTATTAGGGTCATTGGAGAAGGAAATGGCAACCCACTCCAGCGTTCTTGCCTGGAGAATCCCAGGGACACGGAGCCTGGTGGGCTGCCGTCTGTGGGGTCGCACAGAGTCCGACACGACTGAAGCGACTTAGCAGCAGCAGCAGCAGCAGGTGTGCTCCTGACTCTTACTGGGGGTGATCAGATGACAGACCAAGCTGCCTAATAGCTTCAAGAGGTGACGAACATTTAGAAAACCGACCCCCCCAGGCAAAAATAATTCAACTGCCCTTTAAATATAAATAACTAAAAGCCAGCCACATACTTACAACTTAAACATAATGCTGGTACATAAATTCAGGTGCTGCATTTTCATCAGTTTCCTCAAATTGATTTATATCTAAGACTCATAGGCTTCATATGCTTTAGTAGACTGTCTAGTGACCAAAGAAAGAAAGTCATATTACACAGGGGTATTTCCTTTGTGGGAAGAAGTAGACCTGGGGGAGGGGACATGGGTCCCAGATCAAAGGAACTGACTCAGGAATCTCTTTGCAAGGCGGAAGCCCAATAAATTTAAATACAAATAGAGCTTGAAATCTTTGAATTTTTACCATGTTCAATTTTTTATATGTTTAGATATTAATAATATCAATAATAATACTCAGTTGTTTGGGATAGTAACTCTATTTGCATCATTCATTACTGTGAAATGGCTTAACATTTGCACTTGAAAAGAGCATGGTAATTTCTTTTAAACTTAAAATTTTCAGTCATTTGTATGTTAAATAATAGAAATGACCAAATGGGTTTAGAATAAGACTGAAATATATCTTGCACTGTTATATGGTAACTTTGAAGTTGTGACACTGTTATTGTCATGGAAATTTATATTCTGTCATAGCTGTTATGATCTAACAGAATAGGATGAGAAAAAGCTGTGTGTTTCTAGCATCTCTCCAGAAGGAAGAAGTAACATATATTCTCTTATTATAAGAAGTCATATTTATTTTCCCTGAAATAAAATTTTCATTTTGCCTAGAACCCTTTCTTTTCCTCAAATTGTAATTGTATATAATGTCTGGCATGTATTAGGCTTTCCGATACATCTTTCTTGTTGTTGTTTATACTGTATTTTAGCATTACTGTTTCATGGTGAATAGTCAGAAATACATGCATGTGCTCTGAGACCAGTTCAGCTTTTCACAGGCAAGCAGAGAACTGAGGTAAATTATTCAAATATTTGATCCCATGAACCAGATGATTGGAGTTTTAACCAGTTACTTCAACTCACTTCTTCATTTTAGTTAGGGAGTCTAAAATTTCTGTTTCAAAGGCACAGTTTTACCTTCTTGGAACGTTGCCATCTTGAGTGATTTTAAATCTTGAGTTCCCATTTCACATCCATTTGCCATTTCAATCTGAGAAACTTTAATACTGTTTCCACAGTTACAAGCCTCAAGTTAATCATGGCCCTGGGAATTGAGCTCTCAAGTGTGTACACAACCCCCTTGGCTTGCAGTTCTCAGCATAGACTGTTGGCTCCAAATCATGCCCATGGGAATCAAGGGCTGTGCCTGCTTGCTCACCCTGCCTGACAAACACTGTTGGTGAGCCAGAAGTCGGTGGTTCCTCATCAGTGTTTGCAGTAACAGAGGAACCCATCTCTGGGCTTTCCAAAGGAAGGGGAGTAAACAGTCTCCAATACAAGGTCCAATATCTATTGGCAGCTTCCACAGCTTTGCAGAGCTGAAAGTAAGCTGTTAGATAAAAGGAAGTCTCTGTTTCTCAGAGCCACCAGATGGATTTAGTTTTTCTAATCTTTTGGATTTTCCATAAAGCATGTTTTCATAAAATATAAAGTGTGCTTAAAAGTATTAGGTTTTTCTCATTACTGCATTTCTATATCCTACTCATCCTTCAGTTTTACTTTCTGCATCAAAGTGTGTGCATTCAGTCACTCAGTCATGTCCGACTCTTTGTGACCCCATGGACTGTAGCCTGCCAGGCTTCTCTGTCCATAGGATTCTCCAGGCAAGAATACTGTAGTGGGTTGCCATTTCCTCCTCCATGGGATCTTTCCCACCCAGGGATCAGACCCGCATCTCTTGTGTCTCCTGCATTGGCAGGTGGATTCTTTACTACTGTGCCACCTGGGAAGCCACTGCATCAAAGTATATTTTTGTATACAGGAAACATTTTTAAACCATAGAAAAGCACAGAGAATAACATAACAAACAACTGTGAATCATTGAATGGCTTTCGTTTGATTTTTTTTTTTTAAGTGTTACTGATGGCATTAATGTAGCTTTCCTACATACTCCCAGCAAAATTCTCCTTTTCCCCTCCCCAGAAGCAAGTTGTACCTTATAGTTGGGGTTTTGGATAGAGTTTTTCAATAGTTCTTCCCTTTTCTGGATTTCTGGTTTTTTGCCAGGAGTCTTCCAGCTACCTAACATGACCAAGCTCTATGGCCCCTGCCCCTATGCACGTGTTAAAAGACTCAAAGGTGCAAAAGCAGTATAGACTTCAGCTGGGTGTACATTTTGATTGGAAACCATTATACTTCTTCTGACCTCACCCACTCCCTTTGATTTCTGTGTATGTGTGTGCATGCGTGCTCAGCTGTGTCTGACTATTTGCAACCCCATAGACTATAACCTGATGCGAAGAGCTAACTCATTTGAAAAGACCCTGATGCTGGGAAAGATTGAGGGCAGGAGGAGACGGGGACGACAGAGGATGAGATGGCTGGATGGCATCATCCATTGAGTAATGGACATGGGTTTGGGTGGACTCCGGGGGTTGGTGATGGACAGGGAGGCCTGGCGTGCTGCAGTTCATGGGGTCGCAAAGAGTTAGACACGACTGAGCAACTGAACTGAACTGAACTGAGACTATAACCTACCAGGCTCCTCTGTCCATGGAATTCTCTAGGCAAAAATACTAGAATGGGTTGCCATTTCCACCTCCAAGGATCTTACTGACCCAGAGATTGAATGTACGTCTCCTGCATCTCCCGCATTGGGCAGGCACGGTCTTTACCACTGCACCACCTGTAGCAATGAGTATTTGGTCCAGTTTCCAATCACTTATTTTGTACCAACTTTATGTATAGAGAAGTTACTATTTCCTAACAAAGCTATAAATTATTGAAGCAGTATTAATTCTTCTTCCACAGCAAACTGGGAGAAGGTCCTCTAAGAGTTCTTATACTCCAGTAGATCACACTTAAAGCCAATCGCTTAGTCACAAAAGTGTGTACATAGACCTGCACCTCACTTTATAGAACAGATGGTATTGCAGTCATCTAACAGTTACCATTAATCTTCTATGGTCAAATCAGGGAATTAAGCGTTATAAAATAAGAAATGCCTAAAGGTTTAGTTTCCCCACTTTGCAAAGCATCTATTTCAAGTGATTATGATGCATTTTTGAAAATACATAGTTAACTAATTTTGAATGTATTAACAGCACCCATGGCTTAAATTAAGGATGTAGTATTAATTGCATACCTTGGTTTACATTTTAGGAATTTTTAAATAGTTAGTTGTCTTTTTCCAAAGCTATTTGAAAATTAAGAGTGCTTGCCCAAGCAATTGAATAAGAATTATTTACCTTAGACTGAATTATCAGTTCCATTGATTTCTTTACCAGAGTTTGAAAATGCATCATTGCAGCTCATTCTTTTGCCTTGCACTGGCAGCAAATTGCTCTATAGAGAAACTGCCAAGTCTGGTGTTATGGAACTTACACAGAATCTTCCTCTCTGTGACTGTCTGTGAACACAAATTAAAGATGTCCTCTGGCTTGGATTACTGAAATGTACTTGGCTGCATGTTCCATTCTATCATCTGGACTTAAAGCAAAATAAATCAGTACACGTTTCAGTGAAATTCTTTGTGAATTGATCATTCATATGAACTCTTGATTATAACTAGACAAATCACATTGTTATACAATGTACCATCTTCTTAACTAACACCATTTAAAATTTCACGTAAAATGTCCCTATAATTTTATCTCCATTAAAAATGAAATAAAGCACCACAACTGTGTATTTCTTAGAGTCACAGGAATTTTTGTGGTCAGTCATCCATCAGGAACTGAATGTTGAAAATCAAAGATTTACTATAATTTGAATTTTTTATTTTCCAGACACTGCAAATGGATGTAAACAGGCTGAACATAACCTTGCTTCGGATATTTCGCCAAGGAGTAGCTGCAGCTTTAGGACTCTTACCCCAGCAAGTGCATATCAATCGCCTCATTGTAAGATACCTACATTTTGCATTTCCAGAGTATAAGCTTTGATCTTTATTGCAGGGCTCAAGAATAATGAACAACAATAAAGAACACCCATGCTGTAGTTTTATGGCCCATGAACCAAATCTGGCATAACACTTGTTTTTGTCAAAGAAGTTTTATTGTAACAAACCATACCCATTTGTTTACATATTGTCTAAGGTTTCTTTCATGCTACAATGGCAGAGCCGAGTATTTGTAACAGATCGTCTGTCTAAATTGAAAGTTAAAATATTTGTTATCTGGTCCATTACAAAAAATGTTTGTCAACTTTCTCATAGTTCAGCACTAGCTACCCTGGTAGGTATAAATAGAAAGGCCCTGAATACCTGTCTCACCAACCTGACACTCCTCCCAAAATATTCTCCCTAAGAGAAAAATGTTTTCTATCAGGTAAGACTCTGTCTCCAGACAGCATCTATTAAAATCCCTTTAGATATAAGAGGATGAAGGATAGTGAACACATAGGCAGAGGATTTTGAATAAAGAGTGAGTAAGAACCATCCTTAAGGACAGTAGTCCAAGGAAAATGCAAACATAGTCTTGAAAAGTCAAGGGAAAACTTGGATGGGTAATTGAAGTGGGACGAAGTAAGCCCAAAGGATCTTTTCCATTAGGCCCACTTTAGACCTATCAGTCACCCATATCCTTTCTTTTCCTCCTCTCCTCAGTATTTAGGGACCTTGATATCATCCAACCACATGTTCCCATCTGTACTTGAAGGTGGGTGTGAGCAAACGCAAAGAAAGGCAGATTAAAATATTATGATTTTCTCTTTATAAAAAGCATATTATCAAAGCTTCCTGTGAAAAGGGACTTTGGAATAATCTTTTACAGTTTTAAAGCTGTTCTTAATTTCTGCTGCCTTAGAAACTCAAGCAAGGACTTCTCATTCTCCTTGCCCTAAATTCTTAGGCTCCTGCTTGGGCTCAGTTTTATACTGCATCAATATCTGCATTTCCACGTATGGAGAAGAATTTGCTTTTAATTTTGGTTTAGAATTGTTATTTCTTTTCCTTTTTCCTGTGTGCCAGGTGAATTACTTTCATCCCCATAATAACTTTTATTCTGTGAGTCAGCTAATCTCTGGGACTAAGACTTTTTAAAAAACAAAGTTTTTAACAATGCCATAGAAGAAGAAATACAGCATTTCCCATTATCTTGAAAGAAGTTATTTGTATCCAGAGTGTACCTTACTCAAGTGAGAAGTGAGGTATTATAGATGTCTTAGATCTAGATTTTATATATATATATATATATGTACTTAGATATCTTAGATATACTTTTATATGTGTAGATTTAAAGAGTATAATGGCTCTTTGAAAGGATAAAAGAGGGGTTTGCCACACCTAGAGAGGGATATGCATATCTTCAGAGAATGTTAGCAGTATTTATGCATGTCTGTGTCTAAGAGTAGTTTTTGTAATAGTTCGAGTTATGATGGAAGAGGGTGTTTGCTATGACCAGTGCATTCTCTTGGCAAAACTCTATTAGTCTTTGCCCTGCTTCATTCCGTATTCCAAGGCCAAATTTGCCTGTTACTCCAGGTGTTTCTTGACTTCCTACTTTTGCATTCCAGTCCCCTAGAATGAAAAGGACATCTTTTTTGGGTGTTAGTTCTAAAAGGTCTTGTAGGTCTTCATAGAACCGTTCAACTTCAGCTTCTTCAGTGTTACTGATTGGGGCATAGACTTGGATTACTGTGATATTGAACGGTTTGCCTTGGAAATGAACAGAGATCATTCTGTCATTTTTGAGATTGCATCCAAGTACTGCATTTCGGACTGTTTTGTTGACCATGATGGCTACTCCATTTCTTCTAAGGGATTCCTGCCCACAGTAGTAGATATAATGGTCATCTGAGTTAAATTCACCCATTCCAATCCATTTTAGTGCGTTGATTGCTAGAATGTCGACATTCACTCTTGCCATCTCCTTTTTGACCAATTCCAATTTGCCTTGATTCACGGACCTGACATTCCAGGTTCCTATGCAATATTGCTCTTTACAGCATCAGAACTTGCTTCTATCACCAGTCACATCCACAGCTGGGTATTGTTTTTGCTTTGGCTCCATCCCTTCATTCTTTCTGGAGTTATTTCTCCACTGATCTCCAGTAGCATATTGGGCACCTACTGACCTGGGGAGTTCTTTCAGTATCCTATCATTTTGCCTTTTCATACTGTTCATGGGGTTCTCAAGGCAAGAATACTGAAGTGGTTTGCCATTCCCTTCTCCAGTGGACCACATTCTGTCAGCCCTCTCCACCATGACCTGCCCATCTTGGGTGGCCCCATGGGCATGGCTTAGTTTCATTGAGTTAGACAAGGCTGTGGTCCTAGTGTGATTAGATTGACTAGTTTTCTGTGAGTATGGTTTCAGTGTGTCTGCCCTCTGATGCCCTCTTGCAATATCTACCATCTTACTTGGGTTTCTCTTACCTTGGGCGTGGGGTATCTCTTCATGGCTGTTCCAGCAAAGCGCAGCCACTGCTCCTTACCTTGGACGAGGGGTATCTGCTCACCGCCGCCCCTCCTGACCTTGAACATGGAATAGCTCCTCTAGGCCCTCCTGCACCTGTGCAGTCACCGCTCCTTGGACATGGGGTTGCTCCTCCCAGCCACCGCCCCTGGCCTCGTGCATTGGGTAGCTCCTCCCAGCCGCCGCCCCTGATGCTTTTGAACTGTGGTGTTGGAGAAGACTCTTGAGAGTCCCTTGGACTGCAAGGAGATCCAACCAGTCCATTCTGAAGTAGATCAGCCCTGGGTGTTCTTTGGAAGGAATGATGCTAAAGCTGAAACTCCAGTACTTTGGCCACCTCATATGAAGAGTTGACTCATTGGAAAATACACTGATGCTGGGAGGGATTGGGGGCAGGAGGAGAAGGGGACGACAGAGGATGAGATGGCTGGATGGCATCACTGACTCGATGGACGTGAGTCTGAGTGATCTCTGGGAGTTGGTGATGGACAGGGAGGTCTGGAGTGCTGCGATTCATGGGGTCGACTGAACTGAACTGAGTTATGATGGCACCTGAGGAAGCACAGTATAGTGATTAAGAGCAAGTGCTGTGGAGATAGACCCAGAATTCTATTTCATTTCCAGTTTGGCCATGTCCCAGCTCTATGACCTAAGGCAGGTTCCTTAGGTTCTTTCATTTACAACATGAAATGACCATAATACCTCTGTCCTGGAGGTAACAGCTTTAAGGCACAGGGGAACATGACAAGTACAAAACAAGGGTCTCTCCCTACTGTCGTTGCTATTAGATCATAAACTATTTGAATTATTATCCACATCTTTCACATCAGCATTATGTGATATCCAGTTGTTTTCTGTTGTTTCTGCAAACACAGAAACATTTTTTCCTGGATTGCTAGCTGTCCTCCATTTTATACCTGACTGAACATCTGATAAATTGCATTCAAAGAAAATATTCTTTAAAAAAAAGAAAGTTTTCTAGCAAGATAAAACCCTGTGTACTGAAAAGAAAAGCTAACCACAATTTTCTTTGTAAGTGTTTTGTGTAAGTTGTGAAAGAGAATCTATCAGTGACAGCATCATTTTGTGTAGCGTTTGTTTTTTATGGGTGTGTGGCACATCAGCCATTTATGGTAAGAAGTCCTCTCACCCTGCCTCAGCAAATGAGGTCAGACTAATAGGAAAGTAACATGATATCATTGCATAACACATGCATTTCTACCGAACAATAGATCTTTAGAGTGTGACATATTTAAGGTGAAAAACAGGATCAGGGAAGTAAGTTCAAAGACAGCATCACCTTCCTTAGTTAGTTCAGTCTTCACATTAATGCAAGTTATAAGATGGGGTGATGATGTCAAATAATTGTACTGTTAAATCAGATTTTGCTTAGTTCATTCAATTTTAAAATACTTCTTTAAACAATTTCTCAGGAAACATCTGAACAATGTATCTCAAAAATTATAGTATCGAATAGAAAATAAACCAGCATCTAGTGAAATATAAAATTAGAAAACTAGACATGTTAACTCATTGAAAGAAGGCCATTTGAAGATTTGGGACTTTGGGCTGGTAATTTTAAGTGTACAAGAGAATACTTAATAAAAGTGATCTCCAAGATACCATTTAGGACTCTAAGGTTCTGGTTTTCTTTAATATTTCTAGAGGAAAAGCAAAAAATATTTTCCAAATTTGCTTCACATGTCTACTAACATATACAAATAATCTGCTTTTACTAGGAAAAGAAGAACAGTGTTGAACTATTTGTGTCTCCCATAAATCGGAAAGCAGGATTTTCTGATGCTCTGCCATCTGAAGAAGTGCTGCGTTCACTCAATATCAATGTTTTGCATCAGAGTTTATCCCAGTTTGGAATTACAGACGTCTCCCCTGAGGTAGGTTGTTGCGTGGAATATTTCATTTAAAATTTGCACAGTTAGTGTGACACAACCCAATTCTAGGAGACTTTGAGATGAAAGCTGTTGATTGTGTGTTAACTGATAATATAAAAATCTCCCTGAGGGTCAAAATTCTCTTCGCTCTGTGTATTTTTATTCCTTAAGGAAGTTCATTTTCATATCAAAGTTTCACTTTTTGACACTTTCTTCTCCAGTCTTTATGGCCTTATAATTTATTTTGACTTATTCAACAAAATGTCCAGAAGAAAAGTCATTTAGATATATTTGTCAATTGATTGCTTATTACTGAGCTGTTCCAAAAAACACCGTGATATCTTTCCTCCTCGACAGTTTTGCTTCTCATTGTTTTTGCCATCAAATGGTCAATTTTCCCCACTATTAAGTGAAAGTCACTCAGTTGTGTCTGACTCTTTGCGACCCCTTGGAATTCTAAATAAAATAAATTTATTTATTTTAGGCTGTGCTGGGTCTTTGTTACTGGATATGGGCTTTCTCTAGTTGCAATGCCTGGACCTGTCATTGCGGTGGCTTCTCTTTTTGGGGAACACAGGCTCTACGTACATGGGCTTCAGCAGCTGTGGCTTATGGGCTCTAGAGCGCAGGCTCAGTAGTTGCCGTGCACAGGCTTAGTTGCCCCAAAGTATACGGATCTTCTCAGACCAGGGGTCAAACCTTTGTGCCTTACACTGGCAGTCAGATTCTTAACTACTGAACTACCAGGGAAGCCCACATGTATGTGAAAGTGAAGTGAAAGTCATTCAGTCGTGTCCAACTCTTTGCAACCCCATGGACTGTATAGTCCATGGAATTCTCTAGGCTGGAATACTGGAGTGGGCAGCCTTTCCCTTCAGGTCGCCCGCATTGCAGGCAGATTCTTTACCAGCTGAGTCACAAGGGAAGCCCAGGAATACTGGAGTGGGTGGCCTATCCCTTCTCCAGTGGATCTTCCAAACCCAGGAATTGAACCGGGGTCTCCTGCATTGCAGGCGGATTTTTTACCAACTATCAGGGAAGCCTACCTTGAAATTAATATGAAATGTGGTTTTTCAATTGGTGAGAAACCCAGTCTTTTGAACTATGAATATTTCCTTTACAGTGTTTTCTAAATTTGGCACTTTTCAGATTTCCCCTACCACCTCCACCATTTTCATTCCTAAATAAACCCAGTCTCATTTCTATTTCACCTTGCTGTGTCCCACTCTTAACTAACTTGCTAGAATAAACATCATCCAAAATAAACATGATTAAATTCACAGAATCATAGAATTAGACCTTGAGAGAACACATGTGGACATTTCAAAGATACAGAGAGTAAGGCCCATAGAAATTAAGTGATTTCATCAAGATGACAAAGCAAGTGAAGTATTAAGCAGTATTTAGCATCTAGACATCTTATTCCTAGTCTATCTCCCTTGGCAGTGAAGCATACCCCCTCTCATTATACCAAATGTCAGGTGTGGTATAAAAAGCTTTGTTACAAGATTGAGTTTGAATCCCAAAGCCAGCATTTAAAATGTGTGTGTGTGACCTTGGGTAATTTAGTCTCTGTGAAATTCAGTCTGTCTTTACCTAGCATCAGCCTCTCTGAGACTCAGATTCTTCATATCCTACATGAGTATAGAGAAAGAAAAAAGAAAGAAAAAAAGGAGGGAGGAGGAAGAAAGGAAAAGGAAACAAAAGAGAACAGAAAAGAAAAAATTGGGTATAGTCCTCATCTTATAAACTTGAAATAAGAGTAAAATTTTAAAATGTAAGAAAGTACATGGAAGTCATCACACAGTAGATACTGAACAAATATAATTTGAATGCAGAATGAAAATGTATTTCATCACTGAACCATGACTGTAACAACAACCTCCAGCTGGTCTCCCTGCATTTAGTGTTGTTTTCTTCCCTGCTCTCTCCACCACCAACCCCAACACATACACACACACACACACACACACACAGTCTTTTCTTTCTTGCCACCAGACTAATCATCCTAAAAGCAAATCCGGCCATGCCCTCCTAATGTCCTGATTCTCTGTCGGCTTCCTAAATCCTGCGGGATCAAGTCTGAATTTCTTACTGTGATATATGGTTCTTTGTGTACAGAGCTTTATTATTGTTGAACAACACTCTCTTTGGTTTACGCTTCAGCAAATCCAAACTTAATAGGCACCAGGACACCGCACACCATTTCTTCTCTCCATGGGCTTGTGTGCATGTTGATACATCTACACATATTTCATGTTTCAAGATCAGTCTACTGTATGGTGAAGCCTTCCCTTGTGCCTCCACAGGCACAGCTGCTGGCTTTGTGTTCTCATTGCGTTTAGTACCAAGACGTATCCCCTGTTGGCCTGCAGGGCCATCTCTACACTGTTGTTCCTTGAGAGCATGTGCCATTTCATCTTCTGTGTGTATCCAGTGCCTTCATTCAGGGCCTGGCGTACAGTGGATGTAAAAATAGCCAAGAACTGGGCTAGGTGGTGTCCAAAGTCAGAAAAATAAATGCATAAGCAAACAAACACACAAATAAAATATGATTTTTGCTTTTGGTGAGTTCTATTCATAACGGGTTGACAAGAGACAAGCAGATAAGGAGAATACAGGGCTACAAAAACATAACCATACTGTGCTGTGGGGGTTTTTAGAAAGAAGAAGACACTTCATACTTCAGAGAGACCAGGAGAAGGAATCAACATGAGCTCAAACACCCAGACCCCTCCCCAGCCCTCGCACGTGACCCTGAAGAGGCTCCCTTTTATACATCAAACCAAACTCCATGCCCGTAGTCCAGGCCGCTCACAGACTGACTTGTACACATTTTGCTCTGAACAACTCATCTCTAAAATTTAAAAAAGACCATTAGATTAATTTATACCACTACCCATCCTGGGTTGGAAAGATCCCCTAGAGTAGGACATGGCATCCTGCTCCAGTGTTCTTGCCTGGAGAATCCTGTGGACAGAGGAGTCTGGCGGGCTACAGTCCATGGGGTTGCAAAGAGTCAGACACGACTGAGCACTCGCGCGCGCCCACACACACACACACCCATAAGCTTTCAGTGAATAAGTGTGTTTCTTTTTGGTGCTTTATTCTGCATTTAAATGACATTCTGAAGGCTTTAGGAATATGGCAGCTTAGCGAGTCATCTAGATTTCCGAACCAAGGGAAGCTCACCATACCAAAAATTAGTTAAAGTCAAATATTTGAGGTGCAACACACCTCAGGCTGGTGAAGGCAAGCAGTCTAGCCTGAATGCCTGTCACAGAACTGTCAACTGTTAGTAGACCTCAAGCCTGTACTGCATTTGAATAATGAAAGTGTATTTGATGATCAAAATATGATATTGTCTGAAAGAATTGTGGGAGTCTAACAATCTAGGAAATCTAGAATATGGGAATTTTTATATTACAGGAGACTAGGATGTGTTTTAATTGGATATAAGGAACATTTCATCAAGGACTGGGGGATTGTTGCAGCCTTTTCTTCTGGCACTTCTAGAATGGGCCCAATGATACCGTCTGACCAGAAGCTCTAACTGCAGCCAGGAGAGAGCCATCTTCAGTGTTCACAGGCCC
Organism: Bos javanicus; assembly: GCF_032452875.1. Lineage (NCBI taxonomy): Eukaryota > Metazoa > Chordata > Mammalia > Artiodactyla > Bovidae > Bos > Bos javanicus. The sequence goes on from NC_083872.1 coordinate 43,245,929, forward strand.
TTGCTGGGAGCTTCAGACACAAACAGTCCAAGAGGCTCTGCAAGAGCATTTGTTGATAGTTCTTTAAGCTGATAGGTATTCTGCGAATTTTCCCACTTCTTTATTCATCGTTGTGGTTCAAGTGTAATAAACAGCTTAAGCCTCAACCCATTCTTTCACGTTTCTAATCCCCAAATTATAGCCCTGTTATGGTAACGTGGTTACTACCAGAACAAAAAAAAGGAATACTGGTATTTGGGGTTTTCATCCTTTGCATTGATTACAGAACATGATGAATGCTGTCTTGAAGCATCCATTTTTACACTTTTATTAATTACTTCCAGGGAAGGATGTGTTTTTTTGTTGTTGCCATTTATTTATTTGTTTGATTTTATTTAAATCAGAAATGACCCTTGGGAAACATAGACAAATATCAAATAGAATTCCTCTCACTTATTCATCTGTGTTTATTTCGAATTTAAGTTTCTTGAGTGACAAAGACATTTTTCTTTTATATATTTTCATATGATACTTATAACATTGTAGGACCTCAAGTATTGTTTAAAGATGTTCATAAAGATTGAAAACCAGACTTACTCTTTCCCAATAAGTTAAATAAAATTAAATTCAGGGAAATAAAATTAAATTCATTATTTTAGTTTCTATTTTTAAATGTGTTTATAAATTAATTAACTGTCTATTGAAGCAGTACATTCTGCATTGATAGTGAAAAAAATGATTTAAGATTTTGTTGTTATTCAATTGCAAATTACCCTAGTTTCACATGTCTTATATTTCAAAGGAGGATGTTACCTTCTTTAAATAAAAAGTCAAGGTAATGACTGATACCTTCTTGGAATGTTTACAAAGAGAAAAAATCATACCAAATAAATACAAAACCTAATTCATGAGTTTGGTGATTGTTCCTTTAAACATTAGCCAGTTGTCTAAACAGTTATATAGTCCTAGCCATACAGTGACAAGAAGGAATACAATCAGTGTTAACATGGGTCAGATCATGCATACCAAATTGTTTACCTTGTGCATGATATGGTGGAAGTTTGGCATTTATCTAACAAAACCATATTGTTATATGATCAGTTCAGTTCAGTCGCTCAGTCATGTCTGACTCTTTGTGACCCCATGGACTGCAGCATGCTAGGCTTCCCTGTCCATCACCAACTCCCAGAGCTTGTTCAAACTCATGTCCATCGAGTTGGTGATGTCATCCAACCATCTCATCCTCTGTCATACCCTTCTCCTCCTGTCTTCAATCTTTCCCAATTGGGGTCTTTTCTAATGAGTCAGTTCTTCACATCAGATGGCCAAAATATTCAGCTTCAGCTTTAGCATCAGTCCTTCCAATGAATATTCAGGACTGATTTCCTTTAGGATTGACTGGTTGGATCTCCTTGCAGTCCAAGGTAATCTCAAGAGTCTTCTCCAACACCACAATTCAAAAGCATCAAGTCTTCAGCGCTCAGCTTTCTTTATGGTCCAACTCTCACATCCATACATTACTACTGGAAAAACCATAGCTTTGACTAGATGGACCTTTGTTGGCAAAGTAATGTCTCTGCTTTTTAATACGCTGTCTAGATTGGTCATAACTTTTCTTCCAAGGAGCAAGCATCTTTTAATTTCATGGCTGCAGTCACCATCTGCAGTGATTTTGGAGCCCAAGAAAATAAAGTCTGCCACTGTTTCCATTGTTTCCCCATCTGTTTGCCAGGAAGTGATGAAGTATTATATGATACATCTCATTAATCTGCCTAAGTCAATTAATTAACCAGCTAATTTGTAACATTTCCATTTTATTCTTACTCTGTATGCTTCACCTTTTTAAAAAGATATAGCTTTTAAAGTCTCTGTATTATCTCTCCTAGCAATGGAGATATTTCCCAGTATTTGGGGTCAGAATTGGTTTTTTTTTTTAAAAAAAAAAGGAAATTATAATGCATCAAATTATTAAACAGGATGTAGAGAAGTCATTGCTGTCAGTATAGGAAACCGCCCACTTTTTAAATAATCAAACCAAACAAAACCCAGCAGTTTCTTCCACTGCCACAGAGTTAAAGGGAAAGTGATATGGTTGTGAAATAAGACGTGAAGATAATACAGTATGTTGGTGTGACCTGGCCATGGAGCCTTTGAATCACTGAACCCTCAGTCCCCTGTCAAAATGTAAAAGGCATCACAGTAACCTTATACAAAGGTTAGACTGGAGATTTTGTGAATTACAATCTTATGATTTGTGGGATCTTAACTACAAACTTTTGCATTTACTACCCTGCCCTTATCAAGGTTTTTAGATCTCTGTACAAATATAGTAGTGCTCAGTAGGACCAGCATGACTCAAAGGAAATCTGTTTACCAAGAAAGTGCAGTGACTAAGTTCTAGGAGTTCAAAACATGTGTCTTTCTAACTAGGGGTAGGGGGATGGGAGGTGGGAAGTTCATTCCTCCATCATTACTGCTTTGGTTAAAAGAGAAATCATAATTGATTTGTCTTAAGCAGAAAAGAACATGTTGATGTTCCAGGAGGTGTTGAACTATAGCAGGAAAAAAATGAACCAAATCAGGTTAGGAACACAAAATCTCTCTCCACCCACCTAACCACTCCTTTTTAATCCAAATTTTATACGAACTAAAGCTCAAATCCTCACACTTAAATTTGACAAGTTTATGCTGCCTACTTGAAGGCTTAAGTGCTTTGCTTTTATAGCAAGCAATAGATGCTATTTAGTTGCCAAAAAAAAGCTTATTTCCATATTTATACTTGATTTCTACAAGAGTTTTCTTTTCTATTTGTTTCTAGCTATGTTTACAAAGACATTGGAATAAAATATGGTCTGGCTAAGACAAGTTGTCACTTGAACCCAAGATTTCCTTTTTAGGAGGACATATGAGTTTCTACTTATCTGACAAATAAGCATTTTCAGATTCTCCATCAACTTACCACTCATGTATTTTAAAAACATGCATTAATCATTTCTTGCATCTATAAATTTGTCTCTGTCTTAAAGAAGGCAAGGTATTACATTGAATTTAAGTATATTTTACAAGCAAAAGAAAGGGAAATTAAGCTACTTCAAGCAATAGAAGTCTTCCTCACATAGTTATCACCACAACTGAACTCAAAGATCCTTTCTGTTCTGTTTTGTTCAACTTGCCACCAAGACTCACTTGAGTTTCAGGACAGAAGTTTTTCATAAAATATTTTTCAAAAGGCAAATATTTCTTTTTCTCTAATTTACAAATGTGGAATGCATTTTTTAAGTCTTGAAAAATAATTAACAATGATTTCAAAATTCAGACACCTACAAGAACAGGTTTTGCTGAAGACTTTTTTTTTTTGAGACAATTACTATTTCTTTCTCAGGATTCTATAGGTTGACTAGGATCAGCTGGGTGGCTCTTCTTTTCCACATAGTATAGGCTGAAGTCATCACAGTGGTTGCATTCAGTTGGGAATTCATCTGCCTCTGGAATGCTCAAGATGACCTCTCATTCTCCAGAGCCCCTCTCTTTGTGGTTTTTAATCATTCACTATCCTATTGTTTAGGGCTTTCTTAATCACTGGAGACAGTCCAACTAAAGGGAAGAAAAATCAGACTTCAACAAAATGTAATTTTAGATGAGTGGGAGCATTCAACTTGATTTAGCTTTATATGTTTTTCCTTTTTGTGGACCATTTGGTTTCCAGCTAAATTTTCTTTAACCTAAATCTGTAAATTTCACTGAATTATAAAACTTATATAAAATTATAATTTATATAAATTATAAAACTCCATTGCATTATAAGATGTGATATTAGTAGATGCATTTTTTAAAAGAATAGGTAAAATTAAACTAAATCACTCATTGACATTTTATTCATGCTATTTCTCTAACCTTTCACCCCTCAAATAGTAAGCTAAGTTAATAAACAAACAAACAAATAAAACTATTTTCCTTTTATTACCTACCAAATAATTTTAGATATTTTGATGCTCCCTGTTGATTTCAGTAAAATATAAAGTCCTAACAATTTATATGGCTAAAGTGGTACATTCATCAGATTTTGACAAAATAGACTGGATTTTTAAAAAAAGATTTCATAAAAAAAGGAAGGAAATGATCTCGACATTGTTGCTCTGTTTATTAATGCATCATGAGACTGCACCTGTTTCACTTTTGTTTAAAAGTTGAGAGCAGTATTACAGCACATAAATCAGGGTGTTGGTGTTGTGGGAGGAGTCTGAAAACAGAGTAAGGAAAGCTTCAGAAACAATTTCCTCAACACAGAAAAGAGCAGAACTCTCTCACCTACGAACCAGGTAGTTTCTGAGAGAGAGCGCGAGGGACATTAACAAAGGCTGGGGCCCAGTATGCCATGCTGGGCATGCTTGCTCCTATACAGGAGATAAAATAGTCTTAATGTATGAGAACAGCAATCTGATGTCTCAGATCAGTTTGAGAAGCAGCTCTGGCAGCGGGGGATGTAGGTGTGTTCTACTACACTGGATGGAATCAAGCTAAAAATATGTTTAGTGTCTGATAAGAACGCCAGTCTCCTCAAGCTCTCATTTAACGTCGGACTTTCTGTTTTGCTTTCAAAGAAAAACGTTTTACAAGGGCAGCATGAAGCGGACAAAATCTGGAGCAAAGAAGGATTTTATGCTGTTGTCATTTTTCTCAGCATCTTTGTTATTATAGTAACGTGTTTGATGGTAAGTTTGTTTCTTTATATATTTCATCTTTTACTGAGCCCACCATTTGATATTACTGGATACACTGCCATTAAAAAGAATGTTGGAAAGACTGGGAATAGAAGCAAGGCTCTGATCCTGCTAGGTTGCAAATATTTCACATCTAACAGCAGAATGAGAGCTAAAGGAAAACCTATGGAATTATGGATTCTGACCTGCAGAATAAGGCTATAATTGCACTGAGGCTTTTAGTAACTTGATCAACCCTGAGAATGAAGTTTCAGAAACTGATTTGCCGAGGTCACTGAAACCCTCAAAGTCATTTAAATCTCATGGGTGCACTTTGGGCTTGCTTTATTTCTTCTTTTATATCATCTTTATGCAACTTGGGAAAAATTTTTAAAGAAATATGTCTTAGGGGTAAATTTACTTCTTAATGAGAAAAATTAAGGTTTTCTTATTTTTAATGCACCTTGAAAGCACTTGATGAAATTCCAGTCATGAAAAGGAGATGATTATAGGCTACAAGGCTAAACAATCCATAATCAACTAATTCTTAGATGAAAGAATAATGTAAAGTATAAAAGCATACACTGCAAATAGCTCTGTAAATGACAAGTTATAGATATGAAGCCTTTAAGAGTATATTTCAAAATTTTTAAAATAGAACTCCAAATAAACTTAAACACACTAAAACAGGCAGTGCTTCTTGGTGTTGAATGAATTAACAGTTACCTTTCTGACATAATGATAAAATATTCTGTTCTTTTGAAAATTCTGTGATATAACTTAAAATATTTGAAGTTTATAAATGGGTTTTAATATATTTTTTCCTATGTGCTACATTATTCTTAATTTTGCACATTTCTAAAAGCATTCCCTCCTTAGTTTTTAAATGCCCCCTGCAAAAGACATCACTCCAATTATGCTTGCGGCAGTCAACAGTGTTGCTGAGTGTCTTAATGGGTTTTGTTTATTTGTGCTCCTTGTCCTGGGAAGGGGTTTATATTAGAAAGATTAAGGCTCAGTTTGGAAAGATAGAGGCTGAGTGGGTCTCAACTTCAAGGATATAAAACATTAAGGCCTTAAATAGGCTAAAGATTGGCATATTTCCTAGAATCTAAGCTTTAGAAAGTAGCAAGTTTCCAGTCACCCTAGAGTTCCCATCATCATGAATTCAGCGGCATCTTCTATGGGTCAGGCAGTCAGAAAGAAAACTTCTAAAAATTGTGACATGATCAACAAAAGAATAATTTAAGAGTAAGAATGCAGATTTTTATAGCTAAATAGTGGAGGTTATGGGTAAAAAAATTTAATGAAATTTGGAGGTTTTATGGAAATTTTGACAGACACCTCTGGACATTTTTTAGGTAGTATATGATATGGTTCTTGTTATGGTTAATTGAGTTTTAAAATATGTGGTTCTTTTTTTCTTTTTGTAATAGAGGGAATCTCAAGTGTTGTCCTCTATCTTATAAGTCACAATTACAGTGTTTTTCTGCTTGGAACATTGGAAGGAAGAGGAAAATAGAAAGGGATACAGAGAGATTCAAGTGGAAATTGTATCATGTCTGACTCTTTGTGACCCCATGGACTGTAGCCCTGATAGATCAGTTGGTAAAGAATCCACCTGCAATGTAGGAGACCTCAGTTAAATTCCTGGGTCAGGAAGAACCCCTTGAGAAGGGATAGGCTACCCACTCCAGTATTCTGGGCTTCCCTTGTGTTTCAGCTGGTAAAGAATCTACCTGCAATGCAGGAGACCTGGGTTCGATTCCTGGGTTGGGAAGATCCTCTGGAGAAGGGAAAGGCTACCCACTCCAGTATTCTGGCCTGGAGAATTCTGTGGACTGTATAGTCCTTGGGGTCACAAAGAGTTGGACACAACTGAGTGACTCACTTCATTTCACTTCATTTCGGACTGTCGCCCATCAGGTTCCTCTGTCCATGGGATTTTTAAGGCAAGAATACTGGAGTGGGTTGCCATTTCCTTCTCCAGCATCTTCCCTATCCTGGGATCGAACCTGCATCTCCTGCACTGGCAAGCAGATTCTTTACCACTGTGCCGTCTGGGAAGCCGCCTTGTACAGCAAGTAAATACTTAAGATCCAGAAGAGCAAAGGCAAGGATGAAAGGAAGAAAGTGGGAAAGCAGATTCCTTAGCAGCTCGTGAGCACTAGAAGGCTGAGGGAGTCAGAGCAGAGGTTGCTATTAACTTGTTAGATATGCTCCAAATTCTATATCTATAGCTCAGAGTGGATCCCCATGTATCCAACATGATTGGATAAATTCCCACCCTACATATTGGTCTCCAGTAGCAATAGAACCTGTAGTCACCACACATTAAACTACCTGGAGCCAGGGAACAACTGACCCTTCTTTTCCCAAAAGCTGCAAAGCATCCATGTAAAATCCAAAAATCTAAGTCTGCTCCAATGTTGCTGGAAGAAACCGAGAATGAAATGTTTCAAAAGTGTGTAGGCGATTGCTCCCTTCAGGGCTGGTAGGTAGATTCATCAATTCATTTAATCCAGAAATTCCTGCAGTGGGTTCACTGTGAGCCTGTTGGACCTTTGGGCAAAGGAAGAAACAAAACAGATAAGGTCCCTGTGCTCATGGTGCCTATTCTCCAGAAGAAGACAGAGACAATAATTAAGTTACTGTTTTAAAAAATTAAATAGTGTCATATTCTATGATTCCTAGTATATGACATTCTGGCAGAGGCAAAACTATAGAGACAGTAAAAAGATCAGTGGTTGTCAGAAGTTGTGGGGGAGAGATGAGTAGTTCAGACTTTTAGGGTAATGAAACTTTTCTGTGCGATACTTTTACAGTAATGCATACATGACATTATGGATTTGTCAAAACCCATGGAACGTACAGCATCAAGAGTGAGTGAGCCCTAATCTACGTTCTAGACTTCAGTTAATGATAACATAGCAATGTTGAGTTAATTAGTAACAAGTATGCCACACGAATGCAAGATGTTAGTAATAAGGGAAGTTGTTGAGGGAAGTGGGGGAGGGGGCAATATGAGAGCTCTGCTCTCTGCTCAATTTCTAATAAACCTAACACCACTTCTTAAAAACAAAGTTTGCTTATTTTGTAAAGAATCAAAAGCATTAAGTGCCATGAAGAGCTTATGGTGAGATAATAGTGAATGAGTGGAGCAGAGCAATCAAAGACAACTGAGGTATCTGAAAAAGTAGGGACAGGGCCTCCCTGGCAAAGGACGTGACAGGTGGAGGATGGAATGGAGCAGCTGACGCTGAGGCAGGAGTCCTCTCTGGCTTCCAGGAGAAGGGCAGAAGCTGTTTCAGGCAGAGCTTTGATGTGATCTGATTTGTGAATTTAAAAGATCAGAGTCTCTGCTGGTGGAGAGCGGTTGGGGATAGAACTTGGGATGAAGTGTTGGAGCAGCTATTGGATTAGCCTGATGAGAAATATGATGGTGGCCCTGAGTTAGGGGGTGGGGGTAGAGATGGAGAGGAGTGAAGGATTGGGATTTATTTGTAGGTGGAATTGAAAAGACTTGCTGTGTACTGATTCTCTGGGAGGAAGAAAGAGAAAAACGAAGGATGACTCTCAGGTTATTTGACTGATAATCCGGATGGTTGTGTTTCCATTTCCTGGGAGAGGAATCCATTCAAGATGGGGAGTAGTGAGACAGAAGAAACACTTTTGATTTGTATCCCAATAGATTTTGAATAAATGAAAGAAAGTAGTAGAATGATATGTTTCAAACAGGATCTTCCATTTTAATGTGAAAGGGTCAATTTAAAAAATAGAAGGGGAATCAGCAGTATAGAAAGGAATTAATATTGATAGAAAAATAACTACTACCTGTTACACAGGAAGACGATGAAGTTAAGTTTATCTGATACAACTTAACCACTGACAAGTTCACATGGAGGACTGGTCAAATGTGATTCTCTAAAATAAGCTTATCTTTGTACATGTTCAAGTGTTTTTGATAATGATCTTGATTTAAAGTAAGTTTTTTCCTCGGATCTCTCTGTAATAGTTACACTATCACTCTTGTGACTTTCAAACAAATATATTCTGGTTTCTGTTTCCCATAATTTTGTTGATTCCATGGCAAAGGAAAAGATATAACTCAGAAATTTCCCTCTGGCATTAATTATATTTATGAAAGATCAAATGCCATTATTTGTGTCCAAGCCTTCCTCATATCATAGAAATGAAAAGCATGTGGTTTTGTTATGAAATTATATAGGTAAATTACTGTCACGGAGGATTACATGCTCTGTAACAATAACATAAGGCTTGGCAAAATTTTTGAAATATGGCATATTGTTTACTTTCCTTAAAATTAAAAAAAAAAAAAAGTATGTTGCCAGGCATAAAATTAGACACGCATGACATTTTCAAATGTGTGACTTATTTAGCACCTCTCAAATGTGAACGCAGAGTGGGTGGCGCAGCAAATAGACAAATACAATTTTCCAGGGAAAAACGTGTGGGCAATTTCCAATCCATTCAGTCTGTTTTAGGTGGAGGAATATATTACTGAGAAGAATTAAAACTGGAATAAATAATAGAAAGAATGTGGTTTATCACCTGCATTACATCTCCAGTGCACTTAGAAGTTTATTAACAAGTGCAGAAGTATTTATGGAATTAGGTAGAGCTGTCTACAGACCAGATTGCTACTGGAAAGCAATTTGAGTTTATTTGTTTTTGGCTGTGCTGGGTCTTCCTTGCCACATGAAGGCTTTCTCTAGTTGTGGCGAGCTAGGGCTGCTCTGCATGTTGGTGCACGGGCTTCTCATTCAATGGCTCCTCTTGTTGCAGAACACAGGTTCCAGGTGCTCCGGCTTCAGTAGTTGCAGCACATACGCTCAGTAGTGGTGGTGCACAGACTTAGCTGCTCTACAGCATGTGGGATCTTCCTGGACCAGAGACTGAACCCACGTCCCCTGTGTTGGCAGGTGGATTCCTGTCCACTGCACCACCTGGGAAGTCCTGGAAAGCAGTTTTAGAAAACACATAAAAAGTAGATGTTTGGGTCAATAAAATCTCTGCCCGTAGAAGAGCCATCAATATGTCATTCAAAATGTTTGTCTAGTCATGGTCTTGGTAGTGGACAAAGCAAACTCTCTATTGGACTACCTAATGTAGCCTGAACATCACAAGGAAAATTCATGTCAAAGGTGAACATATACAGCCACACTTTTCTAATATGTTATAGGTAATTCCTAGTGGTTCAGGAAATGGGACTAGATTCCGAGCTGGAATGCTTTGGTTACAGAACCATTTTCCAAAGTAGACGTATCTCTCAAACTAATTTTCTGTTTTTTTCTGTATTAATAGAAACCATTCAGCTCAAAATACAACCCTCTCAATAATAACAAAAATAATATAACAACTATAATAGCTAGTTTCTTCCAGGCAGTACTAAATGTACTGCCTGGTACTAAACAATATATTTTTAACACACTTCATTGACATACAAAAATCTGTACATGTTTAATGTAAACAATTTGACGAGTTTGGAGACAAGCATACACCCATGAAACCATCACCATAATCTATGTCATAAATATATCTATCAGCTCCAGTAGTTTCTCTTTTCCTCTTTATTATGATTTGTGCTGTGATAAGCACACTTAACGCAGTATCTGTCCTCTTAGCAAATTTTAAGTATACAGTACAATAATTTATTAATTATAGACTTTATATATAAACACAATGTATTTTAGTTTCCTAATTTTACTGAAAAGGAAACCAAGATCAGAGAAGATAAGTGACTTGACCAAGAACAAGCAGCATGTGGGTGTCTGAGAGCAGAGGTGGGAATTCAAATCCAAGTCTATCTGGATTAAAAGTCTGGGTTCTTTCCCGTGATTTTATATGTAAAGGGATCACACTGTAGTTTCTTCAAATCCTGTCACTCTGTCTTGTGAACATCTATTTCTGGCCACGAAGGAGTCTAGAAATCAATGACAATGTCTGTGTTAATTAGAGACATTCAACTCAGGCAGACGTAATAAATGTGTACTACCATACCTGCTGTCGACACAGCTCTATTTTACACCTAGTGCCTTGTACTGGACATCATTTTTACACATCTGTCTCTTCTGGAAGCCTGTGAATCCCCAGAAGCGAGGACTGTGTGCTATCTTTGCCCCCACAGTGTTGTTCCTGCAATGTAGTAACAAGCGATCCACATTTTATTCAACTAAAAGAAATGAATGAACTGTTTCAGAACTAACTGTAAACTACTGCAAAGGAGAAGTGCTATGACTGTTAGTTGGTGGCATCCTCTTGAGATCTGAACATATTTTAATCCAAACAGATGTTTTTTGTGTTAGTCACCTATGAGTTTTATTGAAATGTATTTGATGTCTGACATTGCATAAGTTTAAGCTGTACAACTGAATAAGATTTTTAAAATGAAAATTATAAGCTGCAAAATAACTTTATAGGATTATTTTAAGCTTCCTCTCATTTGTTTCTCTGGTTTCTCTGGTTCTCTTCCTCCTGTTATTTTTTTGCTCCTGCAATAGTTTTGATTTTTACAGATTCTTTCATTCAATATTCCATTCTCTTTCTTTTTTCAAATGATCAAATGAGTGTGTTGATAATCCCAAGATTTAAACAGAAAGTTCTTAAAGGGAAAGTTATATTGACTTGCCACTCCAACAGCAAGCTTTTAGGTAGAGTTTGGAAACAAAGTCCATTCATATAGAGAAACATACATATGGTATATTCCAGATCTCGATCTGCACAGAGAAAAATTTCTGACAACACTTTTTCAGAGGCTTTGGGAAAAAGATGGGGAAGAAGATCTGTGGGGATTTAAAAGACACTGTAGTGGAGAATGATTATAGGAATACGTCAGGAAGCCTGGATTCTAAACTTCATTTCTAACTTGCCATAAGTCACTCAACCACGGATTTAAATGTGAAGTGACTGACTATACCAGGTGATTTTTAAGGTCCTTTATACCAGTTTCTCGACAGCAGCACTGCTAACATGTTGGCCTGGATAATTCTATCAGGAATGGGGGTTGTCCTGTCCATTGCAGGGTACTTAGCATTCTCTCCAGCCTCTGCCCCCTGGAGGCCAGTGTCCCCCTGCACACACCCTAGTGCACGCTGTATGTGTGTGCATGCTAAGTTGCTTCAGTTGTGTCTGACTTTTTGCAACCCCCTTGACTGCAGCCCACCTGGCTCCTCTGCCCATGGGATTCTCCAGGCAAGAATATGGAGTGGGTTGCCATGCCCTCCTCCAGGGGATCTTTCTAACCAAGGATTGAACCCGTGTCTCATGTCTCCTGCATTGGCAGACAGGTTTTTTACCACTAGCATCATCTGGGAAGGCCAGTACCATGACCAAAAGACATTTCCAGATGTGGCCAAATCTCCCAGGAGGGCAAAATTCCTGCTGGGAAGTGTTGGGAAACACTTCTGTAGAGCTTAATTCCATGACAACTGCTCTATAGGCCAAGTACCAACCTCTCCAGTTCTTTTCACATTTTGTCAGACAGACCAGCTCTCTCTGTTGAATATTTAAACAGTTCTTAGGAGTATTGTATATTCTCCAGGTTCTGCTTCCCCTAATTAAAGATGTAGAAATCAGCTTTTACACATACTGCATAGATATAGATTTAAAAAGTGACCTCTAACCAGAGATGAAGTAAAGAGATGATTGTAAAATATGTGGCGAGGTTCACCACCAAGAACATAAGCTCATGAATGGTATAGAAGGACTTTGAACCAGAGCTTGATCCAGCAATCCCACTGCTGGGCATACACACTGAGGAAACCAGAAGGGAAAGAGACACGTGTACCCCAATGTTCATCGCAGCACTGTTTATAATAGCCAGGACATGGAAGCAACCTAGATGTCCATCAGCAGATGAATGGATAAGAAAGCTGTGGTACATATACACAATGGAGTATTACTCAGCCATTAAAAAGAATACATTTGAATCAGTTCTAATGAGGTGGATGAAACTGGAGCCTATTATACAGAGTGAAGTAAGCCAGAAGGACAAACACCAATACAGTATACTAACGCATATATATGGAATTTAGAAAGATGGTAACGATAACCTTGTATACGAGACAGCAAAAGAGACACTGATGTATAGAACAGGCTTATGGACTCTGTGGGAGAGGGAGAGGGTGGCAAGATTTGGGAGAATGGCATTGAAACATGTGAAATGTCATGTATGAAACGAGATGCCAGTCCAGGTTCAATGCACGATGCTGGATGCTTGGGACTGGTGCATTGGGACGACCCAGAGGGATGGTATGGGGAGGGAGGAGAGAGGAGGGTTCAGGATGGATTTTCTTTTAAAAATTAAAGAAATAAATCAAAAGAAAAAAAAAATGAACCAGAGCTAATTTTCCACTAACACCTGTCAGTGGAACTAGGGAGAAGGCTGACATTTTCTTGGCTTTCTCATTTCCATTTTTAAAATATTTATTTATTTATTTGCCTGTGCTAAGTCTTTGTTGCAGCACGTGGGATCTTTAGTTGTGGTATATGAGATTTAGTTCCCTGACCAGGGATTGAACCTGGGCCCCCAGCATTGGGAGCTCAGAGTCTTAGCCACTGGCCCACCAGGGAAGTCTCTCTCATTTCCATTTTTGAAATATGCTTCTCCAAAACTCTAATGTAAACAGACAAGTGAATGTTTTGATTTATGTATTATAAGTGAAGTGAAGTCACTCAGTCATATCCGACTCTTTGCGGATGGATGGAGGAGCCATGGGATTTTCCAGGCAAGAGTACTGGAGTAGGTTGCCATTTCCTTCTCCAATATGTATTATAGTTGACTGTGAAAAAGCTTAGAATATACAATATATGCATTATCCTTGATTAAATAGATTTTTGTAAATATATGTCTGTTTCTTTTCTCATTCAGGAAAATAACTTACTATTAAAAAATGAAAAGCTGTCTCAAATTCTAATTTCTTCATCTTCAGTAATTACGTATTTATCTTAATACATACATGTCATCTAATTGATATTGTTCTATTGTGGGTTTTGTTTGTGCAGAATGTTGACAAAGTGCTTTTTGAAGGTTATAGAAACTGAAAAGAAGCAGCAAGTCGAAAAACATCTCCCCATCCTTAGGCATTATCTTCAGTATTTTCTATCCTACAGAAAGTAGTTACATGCCACTTAATATTGAACATCATTTTTCCTTATGCAATAATATTTGTCACAGGAATATTTAGAACCCATTGTTTCAAAAATTCAAGATTTAGCTTTACCGTTCCATAGTCAACTTTTATACCACCCGTATAAAAGTTACCACGTTATACAAAAGTGAACTGACATAAAAGGCAAGAAGGACTCTCCTTAATTTCCTGGCAGTTTGATTTATAATATGCATTTCTAGTTATACCTCATCTGTGCATAGTCCTTTTCCTTAAAAGAACTTTATTTTTTAATATTTCTATTTATTTATTTATTTGGCTGTACAGGGTCTTCATTGCAGGATTCGGGATCTTTAATTGCAGCTGGATGGCATCACTGACTCAATGGACGTGAGTCTCAGTGAACTCTGTGAGTTGGTGATGGACAGGGAGGCCTGGCATGCTGCGATTCATGGGGTCGCAAAGAGTCGGACACGACTGAGCGACTGATCTGATCTGATCTGTGAACACTTAGGTGCAGCATATGGGATCTAGTTCCCTGACTAAGGATCGAACCTAGGTCCCTGGCATTGTGGGTGTGGAGTCTTAGTGACTGGACCAACAGGGAAGTCCCAGAGAGAACTTTCAGTGTACAAAAATGTACTCCTAGATTTGGTGATGTTCAAACCCATTGCTAGAATCACATGGGCAGCAGATGTGATTTCAGAGTTGATCTTTAAGAACGATGGTGTGGCAAAGAGCATGCACATAAGGGGTGGGAAGTGATCAGTCCTTTGAAGCAGAGGGGCCTTGAGTTTGGCTCTCCCACAACTAACTGCTGACTTTGGAGCAGCCACATTAGTTAGCTAAACTTCATTTTCTTTCATGTATAATTAGGTCAGAAGGACCTCTATTTCATATATATATAAATATATAAAACCTGTATATATGTTATTGACACACTGATAATGTTGCATTTAAGAGTTGAATATTGTGAACATGTAAATTATCTCATTTAATATTCACCAAAGCTTTATGGGATACTATTATAATCCTCATTTTATTAGTGAGTGATGACCCTCAGGTTGGGAGGGGTCAAGAAATGAATGTGCCCACTACACACAGCTGCAAGATACAACAGAGAGAGAAACATCAGGAATAAAGACTTTAAGTAAATCTTCCAAATTAATGTTGTGACTTGGGAGTAAAATGTTTGAGTCCCAATTCTCAGGTTCTAATATCATAGAGGTCTGCTCTAGATGTGAATCTCTACCATAATTTTGTGCAGTGAGGCTGGGACGGTGGTGACCTTTTCTTCCTTTTGCCCCAAGCACACAGGTGGGTGGGACAGCTGAGGTTCCGGACTCCTTGGAGGAGCCTGTAGCCAGAGAAAGAAGGAGGTCTTTCTTTCCTAACCTCCTAACGTCCTAACTTCCGTTCCCTCTGTATCCCTAACTAAAACTATATTCATCCATATTTTTTTCTTTGCCCTCTTTCAACTTATTTCTTGTTATTACAATCTGAGATGTTGGAACTAAATAAATTTATTTTTCACTCTACATTTAAATAATTCCAGGGCTCCCTTTCATATTACAGTTTCTATTTCTTCAGTTCTTCATTTGGAGTCATATCTCTCATGACTCTGAGTAAAGTTTTTTCAGGAAGGGTAGACAGGTAATATATCTTATGAAACCTTGTGTCTTTGAGAAATTGCTCCTGCTGGCTTTATTCACATGAATATCAGTTTATCTAGGTATGGGATTCATATGTCCTCTGTAATATGCATTTTTTCTCAAAGTCATAAAAATTGCTCCATTTTCTTCTCACATTCACTCTTCTTTCAATCGACATACTTTAAAAAAAAAACTAAGAATTTTTTTCATTCCATATCCCTAAATTCCATAGAAACAGGATACAGACTATTTTGTCTATTTTGTACTTCACACAAGGCACTGAAAAATAGTTTTGGATGACTTGCTTCTCTCTCTTATTCTGGCTTATTATTTACCATAACTCTTCTCTGAAGTCCATATCCCATCTTTTCTCTTGTTTTCATCTTCATTTGTTTCTCCTTTGCTATAGATTCCATGCAGACTCTCAGTTTTGTCATATCTAACTGATTGTATTTTCTGCATTCTCAGTTCTGTTCTTTATTGCTTAAAAGAAGATTTACACCCTGCTGCTGAGTTTTCAGTTCTTTGAATTCTTTTCTTCTTAATTTCAGTCTAATACCTTCTCATCTTAGATTGTTGTGTTTTTGTTTCATCCTGATTCTTTTTTTTATAACTGAAGTAGAGGAGTTATCATCAAGAAAGGAGAAAAAACTATGAAGCCATTATACTGTACATCTTAAACTTTAAATGTATACAATGTTATATGTCAATTATATCTCAGTAAAACTGAAAAAAGACTATATTAAAACATATAAAATATAAAATTAATATTTTTAAAAGAAAAGGAAAAAAAGGGGAAAGGGGCTTATAAAAAGGAAAGCCTGAGGACAGGAAGGACAAACCTTGATCTCTTCACAATTTGGTCCACTGGCGTGTCCCAGCAAAGTCAGTCCTATTCTTTTAAAAGTTTTAAAACTTTCTGAATTGAGTTAGCCATTCCAGAAAGAACTCTGAGAATGAAGAAACATGACACTTTGGCTTTTTTCCAACACACATTAAAAATTTTAAGGAGCAAGAAGTAAATAAGAAAATTCTGATTGTCCAAATTATTCTTTAACATGGGCCCTAAATTTTAATTTTTTCAAGTATTTACTAGATACTCAAATTAATGTGACTAATGCATTTCTTACATTAAGAACTTGTGGCTTATTGCATTGCTATGCTTTAATTAATACTTTATGAGACTTTCTTCTTACACATTGTAGTGGTTGCAGATCTCTATTTCTATAGAAGTCATAAGTCTCTATATCATGGCTATTCTTTCTATAAGTTTTCCATGTCAGTCGTTTTAAATTAGAGTTTACATGTGATCAAACTGACATCTGATACTTTTATAAAATTAGCCATATTTGTTTTTGAGTTCTATTTGAAAAGCAGACTCATGTACATATATGTTTAATATGTTTGTACTCCTTGTGAGGGCATGTTTGCTCAGTCACTTCAGTCGTGTCTAACACTTTGCAACCTTGTGGACTGTAGTCCACCAGGTTCCACTGTCCATAGGATTCTCCAGGGAAGAATACTGGCACGGGCTGCCATTTCTTCCTCCAGGGGATCTTTCTGACCCAGGGATTGAACTCAAGTCTTCTGCATTGCAGGTGGATTTTTAAACACTTGAGCCACCAGAGAAGCCCTTTGCACTCCATAACTGTAAACAAACTATCTTTTTGAAGAAAATCCTCAATAGTATAAAACTGAGAAATTTTCCTAGGAAGCTTTGCTCACTTACTTTGGTTTGTCTTCTAAGTTGGGATGGAGATCATATTCTGTTGTTGAACATGAAAAACTGACGGAAATTTTTTGTATCTCCTTCCATAGATTCTTTACAGATTAAAAGAAAAATTTCAGCTTTCCCTGAGACAAGATAAAGAGAAAAATCAGGAGATCCACCTATCACCCATTGTATTACAGCCTGCACATTCTGAGGACAAGACAGCCAACAGCATGGTCCAGCCTGAACAGGCTCCAAAGGTACTGAGTGTGGTTGTGGACCCTCAAGGCCGATACACTCCTGAGATCAAAGCTACCACCTCTGTCTGCCCTTCTCCTTTCAAAATGAAGCCCATAGGACTTCAGGAGAGGTAAGAACTTTTTCTAGATTCCCCTGCCAGGTTGCTTTTTTTTTTAAAGAGTATTCCTAACTGACAAGGATAGAACTAGACACGATTGGCATACTGGGTAGAATCGTTCATCACCAAATGAACACTAGGAGGAAGTGGTTTTTGTTGTCCCCTAAAAGAGTCTAGCTGTGTTATCAATAATCTTTCAGTCCCATCTGATTTTGATAAGACTTGGGTCTGGTGTAGACCCAAGTCGAGTCTTCTTCAACTACAGGAGAGCTTCTATAATCATTTATTGAGTGCTTTTTTTTTTTCCTTGTTTTTTTTTTTTTAAATTTTATTTTATTTTTAAACTTTACAAATTGTATTAGTTTTGCCAAATAACAGTATCACGTTTAATTGTCATCAAAACTCTAGTAGATAGAAGGTATGGGAATAAGAATATTTATTAGACATAGTAGAGTATTTCCCACCAAAGACCACATTCTTGTAAGAAGGTAGAAAGAGTCTATACCACAAGTTAATTTTTATAAAGTTTTGCCTCTGCTTCCCTTGAGCCAAACAAACAGTAAATATCCCAAGCTTCATGACGTTATTTTTGATGTTTACCTGCCTTTGTGATATACTTGTACTGGTCCGTTCCCATTTAAAGCAAATTTAAATAGGAAAACTAAAATATGCAAAATATTTAAATAAGGGGCTAATTCTTTGCTTCCTCAAAATTTTAAGTAAAGCTTTCCCGTGGTATGTCTTAAAATAAGAAGCTTTGTGCTTACATTTGAAATATGATTGATATTATATCCAACACTGCACATCAGGGTAGTGGGAAACTGAGAATGTCTTAAGGTTCTTTCTCCCAGGTTCGTCCTCTGCTTATTTCCCTGGGTCTCCATTTTCTATCACTGTCCTTGTTGTTGCCTTAGGTTTTTAGATCATGTATGTAAATTTTGATTGTATTTTTTTATCACATGTGCACACATACACCCCACATTTCAGAAAATATATTTTGGGGCTTTAAGAATTGCAAAAGACCAAGTGGGTAATTCAAATTTCTTTGAAAATATTATCAAAGAACAATAAATGAAGTGAAAAGAAAGGAGTTTGTTGCAGTTATCTCCAACGTCCTATAAGAGTACTTTGACTCCATCATGGAAGGGAAATGGAGAACAATCAAGTCATTCTTCCTACCTCCTCCCCCAGAAGCCTTGGTTTCCTTATGAATCTACTTGGGTCTACATGGACCATTCTCTTACTTAGATGCCACCAAATTGCTGTCTGGGCTGCAATCTTAAAAGGCAGACAAGATGAACTTTCTCCCTAAGGCCAACCGGAAGAATGACTCCAGACCCAGCTCAGCCATTTCTGGATTGAGTGATTTCTGTCTATCTGGGTCTTGCTTTCTTCTTCTGCAATATGAAGGAGCTAAACTTGACTTTTTCATTTCCTTCAGGCTCTTTTATGCTTGTTACCTAAATTAGTTTCAGGCCTTTATGTTTGCTTCAAAGAGAAACCTTGAAGAAGGTGTCTGAGCAGCAGTGGTGTAGAAAGGACAGGGTGGCAGAAAAGATCTGGTCAGATGAAAGTGATAAGGGGGTCACAAAGATGATTTAAAGTTGATAATAAAACTGACTGAAAATCAGACTAATTTTTATTAGCATCATGCACCACCAGTTCTGAGCAAGGTCAGCAGTTTAGTCCTCTGGGGAGAATCTATTTCCAGTATCCTGCCCTTTGTTGGCTACTTCTGGGCATGTTTGAATTTCAAGGGGCAGAAGGTTAAGTATCCATTAATTCATTGAAATGAAGTGAATGTTTAAGAAAGGATTGCACAGTGATGGTGTCTTGCTCCTCTTTGTGGTCTACTTGGGGGACTCTGGAGAGTAAGTGTGTGATCCGTATTAAGTGGATTCCCTGCCTCCTGGTCTACAGACTTCCCTGCATCCCCACTCATTGCCTTCCACTTCCTGCCTTGAGCAGGAAAAAACTCTTCTCTCCACAAGGGCTCCAGCTCCTCCCTCCCCACCCTGATAACTTACTCTATCAAATTTCTTCGTCTATGTTCAATGGCAACCTTTTTGCTGATGCAATGCCCTCAGCATGAAAATGGTTCTCTTTTGTATCAAAGAAACTCCCTTCATCCAGTCCCTCCTCTGATTTTTGTCTTTTCTTCCTTTCTCAGATGTGTCTTAAATAAGCAGTTTATTTGGTGCCTTTATGATATTCTTTAAGTCTCCATCCTCACTGTTTCTCTCACATCTTCTTGCCAAGTATGTCAGTGGTCTAACCACCAAAGTCAGAGCACATGTTTTGTTTCTTTTTACATCCAACATTAACACCCACTTCCTGTTTGAAACTCTCTCTTCCTTTGGCTTCCAAGACATTAGTTTTCCAGTTCTTGAGTGGCTTCTTTTAGGCACTGATAAACTTTCTCCCCATAACTTCAGAGTTTCATCAGAGAGGTAGATTGAGCTGAAGATACTTCTTTAGGAATCAACCATGTAAAAGGTAGTAAGAGAAAAAGAGGAAGATGGTCTTGGATTACCTGTGTGTGGTTGAACTACCCAGAAAAGAGACAAGTGGTCCTGGGGTGAGGAGTGGAGGTAAGGAATAGGCAAGAGATATGGAGAAGGCAATTCAAGCATCGCTTTCTCTTGAAAGTCATTACTTCCTTCTGCTTCTTCCTCTCACTCACCTTCCAACCCAGATTCAGTTCCTTCTCCCTCATGCCCCTCTATCCTAGTCCCATAATCTTGTATGCATACAGTATTTATAAACTTCTTAGGTAAAATTTTTAATAATCTGTCTTACCCCATAAACTCTAAGCATCTTTAGGGCACATATATGCTTTATTTGTCTCTTCCATATAAAACATAATTCCTAAAAAGCAAGAGCTCCTGTAAATAAATGCTGTAATGAATGTGTGAATGTTATATTGAATAAGCCTCAGGTTAACAGCCAGTTCTTGTAGGGAAACATCTAATTTATTCCATCATCCCTATTCTCATCCTGTGTTTCTACCATAATTCCCTTGCCAAGATGTCATAGTAATGAGGGTTTTAAGAGTGGTAAAAGATGAGAAATATACAGTGTTCCATATAGAAGAAACTTTTCTGAGAATTTTAAGCCTTAAAACATAATTTATGTTTATATGTTCTAATGGTGCCTTTAAAATAGGCTTGTGTTTTATAGCCTTCCATCTCCTGATCCCAGAGTGAAATAATAATCCTCTGTTTATTGCATGAAAGTCTGGCTTCATTAAAATCACCGTGAGATCATAAAAGCTGCATTATGAGTCACTTGTCCCCAAAAATCTTTTGGGTCATACCATATAAATCTCTCATCCCTTAGGGGGAGAATCTATCCCTCTGACATAATTGATAATAGAATATAATTTTAAATTAAAAATAAATAAAGGAAAATATAGAGACTAACTGAATATGCTTGACTGAGTACAAAGGGTATACCCTGAAAATTATGCAGATTAAAGAATTATAAGGGGACAGAGCAGTCCCCTTGTTTTCCTCTATTTCCAACTAGTCACCAGGTCATATGGATCCTTACTACTTGGATTTCCTCATTTTCAATTCCTCTCTTTGTAGCCATCACCCTGGAACTAGCTCTCATTACTTTATATTTACATTATTATGTCCTATGATTATAAAAATGGCATTAGGACTAATGGGATTATATATTTCACGTATATGACTTTATTTCATCATTTCTGTCTGATCTAATACTCTTCCCTCCCTCAGTTCATACTATACACTCTTCAGATTTATCTTGCTATAACAATACTTACATTATGTTACATTGCTGTGAATGAATCCTCAATAGCTCCCCTTTGCCTGCAGGATAAGGCACAGACCACCTTGATGAGCCTTAGAGGTCCTGTAATTCTGGCTCTGAATGTTCTATTCACCACAATGCCCCCAAGTAAACCCTGCAGTCTGTTCTCAGTGGGCCGTGTCCCTGTCTATGTGTGCGGCTTTGTTCACCTGGTTCCTCCTCATCCTCCTTACTGCTATCTCTAGTCTCCAGGTCCCAACACGAAACTTACCTTCTACCTTTGGCCATGACCCCTACTGAAGCCCACAGTGTTTTTTAACACCTCTGCATTCTCACATGTACCACACTTCTAGCAGCGATTTTAATTAAAGAATCATTCAGAAAAGGACTGAAATGGGTTTTTGATAGATTGTCCTGTCCCCTCACCAGCTTGTGAGAGTCTTAACGACAGGTACAGGCTCAAGATATTTCTGTGTGTTTCATATTCCCATGTGTTCCATGGTTCCTGTAAGCACAATATATTGTAAACACTTGAAAACTATTATGGAGTTAATTAAGTAATGCTCCTTTACATATGAGGATCTCAAATATTTATTTTAAAAATTCCATAAAAACAGATAGTCTAATGATAAACTATGAGCTGGGTCTCTGTGCTAATACTACTTGACATTTACTAAAAAAGTGACTCAAAAGGTTAATTAAATCCTTTTGGTACAGTCTTCCCAATCTACAAAATAGGTATGATAGTATCTGTTCGACCTTTTTTCAAAGGATACCATAAAATTAACAATCAATATAGGGACCTTCCCTGGTGGTCCAGCAGTTACACTGCTTCCACTGCAGGGGGCGTGGGTTCAATACCTGATTGGGGAACCAAGATCCCATGTGCAATGCACTGCAGACAATTTATTTTTTTAATTTTTAAAAAATTTTTGAATAAAATTTAAAAAACCCAATCAATACAAAATAATATTATTCTTTTAAGAAGGAAAATTAAATCTAGTACTGTTTTCATTTTTCATTCTCCGATCTCATTCCATAAGCCTGTACTAAGTGAGTTTTATTTTTGAACTTAAGAATGTTGAAACTTCTTTTAAATTGATTTGATACAGTTGAACCTGCTATCCGACATCATAAATATTTTTAACTGTTGCTTGACTTACAGGTTTTCTCATCCTGTTTATAAATTTGGATATTTAATACTATTTAATAATTATTAATATCAAATTAAATCAATTTTCATCTAACAAAGAAATTCATTTCCTACATGAGTCCATGAATTTGAGAGCTACATTCAGGTGCTTGCTCCACACTTTCTACATGTATAACTTGCTTGTTCACCAGTGATGAGAATAGCACATGCTGTGCAAAGGTCTTGTGACAGTTAAGCCAGACAACCAATGTCACAGGCTGGCTCAGCAGGAGGCCACGGTTAGCTCCTATTCCTTCTTCTTTTGTCCCACTCCTGTCCTCCTCAAATTCTTCTCTTGTCCCTCTCAAGGAAACTGTATTTTATAGCTGGTTTTTGCCAGCTTCCAAATGCCCAGTAAACAAGAGATCACACTCAGATCTTAGAATGGTACACTTTCTTCTGTATGAAGACAGAGAACTTGTAAATAGAAGTTTCTGCAGATTTCCCCTTTAGGCTATTGTGTGACTAATGGAGCCAATTTTATAGGAAGGAAATCAACAGGTAGATCCACATTATTTCCTCATTTTTCTCATCTGATTTTCTATTAGAAATAAAAAGCGAGCAAAGGCAATTAGAAAACTGTCCAGAAAGGAAGGATGGACTCATTATAACAAGGCACTCTCACTCCTGACTTAAATTTGCCTCAGAAATGAGTGAATGGGCCAGTAGGCGTATGGCATTAATGAAGGTTTTCTTCCTATCATAATCAAAGTCTCCCCAGACCTCCCAGGGTCACTGATACCCAATGACATTCATTCTCTAACTTTTCTTACACTGTACCACAGCATGATTTGTTCTGGTGTCCATAAATACTGTGCAAATGATGAAAAAGCACCCAGGTATGTGAGTTTAAAGGTTTTGTTAGGGGTTGCAACCTGGCTGAGCCTGGGAGATTTCTTTCAGAGCTGGAAAGATGTCTGCAGTGGAGGAAGCAATGGAAACGCGGGCATCAACAAGAGAATGCTGAGTGTTCTACACCTAAATTCAAAGCCTTTGTTTACTGTCATTTCCTTGAGGCAAGGGAAATGTCTTGACTTCCATTCCCCTGCCCTCCCTTACAGAGAGACCTTTCAGTGCTCAAAAATTTTAACTTAGGAGCGCTGTGCAGTGTTTAGTTGCTCAGCCGACTCTTTGTGACCAGTCCATAAGGACTGTAACCTGCCAGTTTCCTCTGTCCATGGGGATTCTCCAGGCCAAGAATACTGGAGTGGATTGACATGCCCTCCTTCAGGGCGTCTTCCCAACCCAGGGATTGAACCCAGGTCTCCAGCATTGCCACAAGGTCTCCAGTGAGCCACAAGGGAAGTCCAAGAATACTAGAGTGGGTAGCCTATCCCTTTCTCCAGCAGATCTTCCCGACTCAGGAGTCAAACCTGGGTCTTCTGCATTGCCAGAGGATTTTTTTTTTTTTACCAGCTGAGCTACCAGGGAAGCCCTTAACTTAGGAGATACATACTTAATTGTTCCTCAACTGATCTCCCTTTGGAGATATAAAGTAAAGGAAAAAGTGTAGAATGTGTACAGCTGAGCATCAGGGTACAAAGTATAAAAAATACTCTAGAAATTAATATCTGTATTCACCAAATGGACCCATGGGTGAAAGAGGGCTTGAACTCCCTCATTTTCTGTTTAGTGAAACTGAGACCCAGAATCTCCTTTCTTAGTTGTTTCTTAGGTGTTAGATGAGGTTCCTTCCCAGGTAGCGCTAGTGGTAAAGAACCCGCTTACCCAGTGCAGGAGACATAAAGGACGCGAGTTCAATCCCTTGGTTGGGAAGATCCCCTGGAGGAGGGCACGGCAACTCACTCCAGTATTCTGGCCTGGAGAATCTCCATGGATGGAGGATCCTAGAAGGCTTTATGATCCATAGGGTCGTAAAGAGTCAGACATGATTGAAGTGATTTAGCTATGCCCTAAAAGCAGCCTGAGACAAGGATTCTTGTCCCAAGTGATTTAGAGAAAGCTTCTGGGAGAAGCCTAAAGGTAAGTAGGGGAAGCAAAGAGATGATTTGCATTGACGTCTGGCCTCAGCCTGATCACACAGGGAAAGCTGGAACGTGAGACGTTCCACCTTGAGGGCATCTGTACCCCCATGTCAGTCAGCCATTGACTTCAGGCCACCTGAGGATGGTGGAGGCATTACTCCCCAGATACTGCGGGACTAGGCCACTCCCATCAGCCGGGGGCGATTCTCCAGAGAAGTGGCAGCTGCGTGCCATCCTCGATCAATACTCCCAGCAGCTGGGGAGGAGAAGGTGCAGGCACCAGTCTAGTAAACGTGATCTGGGTGGGGAACCAAGAGCGTTACTCCACTCACCAAAGGTGATGACACCAGTTATAACAGAGCCAAGTTTATATTCCAGATTTCCTTGATCTTTCCAGGCTGTTGTGCACATACCATAAAGCCTCCTTCAAATAAACACTATTTGTTCTAGTGGAATTTAGAACCCGGCACCATGGAACACTGTCTATCAACCACGGTTCATTGGCTCAGCCTGACAATATGAGGATAATAATATAACAAACAACCCTTTAGAGATCAATCCTACTGAACTCCAAGTAACGTCAATGAAATTAACTCAGTGAGATGTAGTGACCCTTTATATGCACTTTCTCATTTAATCCTCACAAGGGACTTATTATCCCCTCCTTACAATCAGGAAACAGAATTTACATTATTGCCAAAATAGCAGAATAGTAAATTTCTAGGGATGAGAAAATGACAAACAGAATTCGAACCCATGCAGTCTGGCTCCAGAGAACGTTCTTCCAACTGGTACTATATTGTGGGGGCGGGGGGAAGAAATTTGGGGGGTGTGGCACATTCCTGTCTTTTATGGAAAATATGTGAAAAATATATTATAAATCAGTATGTTTATGGAGTGTCATGCTGTTATTCCTCTTAACAAATTTCATGCTTGGCTTTTGGAATGCTTTTTGGTTTCTAAATCAAGTAGAATTCAGCTTTATTGTGTATGCATGTATATATATATTTATTGGCTGTGCCTTCGCAGTTTAAACATGGGACCTAATCACTGGACCACCAGGGAATTCCTCTAGATATCGGTTTTATGAAATTAAGTTTCAAAATGTTCAAGGCAGATAATGATCTCATGGCCCATCTAGAAACTCACTGTCAGCCGCAGGTTTTTCTCGCATCTGGTTGCTCCCACTCCAGAAGCCTGGTGGTAATCCAACATGAAGGACCAAGATGGTGGCAAACACAAATATAGTAAAGAAGGCAGTCTGAAAGGGAGACATGAGGCAGCAGCTCAGAAAATTCAAGTCAAAACTGCTCTCCAGGGTTGTGGCAGGGAGGTCTCTATTGTTCAAACAGCCTGAATAATAACTAAGTCCATGTCACCAGCCACTGTGCCTGCATGGGAAGAGAAGTTGAATAATGAAAGGTAGCATACTGACCACTCACCTACCACATGCTGCCTACCACCAGGCTAATGTATTGATTTCATCTCCTCCACTCTTCACAGCATCCCATGAGGCAGGTACTATTTTTATTCCTTCTTGCAGGCAAGCTAACAGAGAGAGATTGAATATCATGCACAATGTCACAAAGAAATAAAGATGGAGTGGAAGGGTTAAATCTGAACAGTCTGGCTCCAAAATCTGCACATATCCACTCTGTTCTACATCCTCCTAGATAATGCAGATGATAACACTTTAAACTTCTCTTATTTTATAATCATATCCTTACAAAATGTTTTTATGAGGATGTCCATGTTTGGGGAGGCTTTGGAAACATGCTGCAGCCCTTCATTAGTGAGGAACATCAAGCAGGTTTTTTCTTTATTTGTAGGACAGGCACAATCACATTTTTCTAAAGGGGAATGAGATTCTGAAGGGTAAGAACAAAGCTTTATATGGTTCTTTATTATTTTTTTAAAAAAACACTGGAATTGAAAGGATGGAGGAGAAAGTTTTTAAATCTGCCTTAAATTTTTTATGGTAAATGAGGCAAGTTAATAGTGGTAAATGAAAGAAATGACAGTGGCTACAACCCAGGAAGAGTAGAACAGAAATCAAGATATATTTTTAAGGAATTAAATGTAGCAGTGTTCTGCCTAAAAAGGTAAAAATTGGCCATCACTTATTGCAAGCACAGACCTAGCTTCTCTCCAAGCAGACTGAAATGTTTGAGCCTGTGTGAATAAGTCCCGAGAGTGCAGAGGTGGAAGTAGCTCTACTGACAATCACTATAATAGCTCCTTTCCCCTCTCCACCTTTCTTTCTTCCCCACTCATGGCCCTTGGCAGAGTAACAGAGTAAGTCCCACTGGGTCCTCTTACTGCCATTTCTTCCACCAGACCACCCTTCCCACAGGTTGCCTCATCCTGAGATTCAAGTAAAAAGAGCTTCTCAGAACATCATCCCACCCCATTCTTCAACATCTATGAACTTGAAACCTGATCCTGACACTGGCTTCCAGCTTTACGAGGTGATCTCTGTGTCCACTCACACTATGGGGTACAAATTTCAGCAGGCTTCTGGGAAGTCTTAAGGCCATTCTGTAGCGTCTGACCTATTTTTTAAAGAGAATTATGTGCTTCCCCCAAACAGCATGATGATAGCATTTCAACAGAGTTCTTGTCCTGACCTTCAAGGAGAGGTTGTGTGGTATAATTGTTTGAGGTTCATATTGACCAATTCCTCTTTCCATGATTAAACTAGAATTTCACTGTGGAGAGTTCTAAATGCACTGCTTTTTTAAAAAAATTTATTTTATATTGGAGTATAGTTGATTAACAATGTTGGCTAGTTTCAGGTGTACAGCAAACTGATTCAGTTATACATATACATGGATCTATTCTTTTTAACCCTCTTTAGGGCTCCCTTTATGATTCATTTGGCAAAGAATCTGCCTGCAATGCAGGAGACATGGGTCCCATCTTTGAGTCAGGAAGATCCCCTGGAGAAGGAAATGGCAACCCATTCCATTATTCTTTCCTGGAGTATTCCATGGACAGAGTAGCCTGGCAGGCTGCAGTCCATGGGGTCACAAGAGTCAGACATGACTGAGTGACTAAACCACCAGCACTACCTTTCAAATTGCTTTCCGTTTAGGTGATTACAGAATATTGAGCAGAGATCCATGTCCTCTACAGTAGGTCTTTGCTGCTTCTCTATTTATGTATAGAGAACTCTCAATCTATCCCTTTCCCCTACCTTTCTCCCTTGGTAACTGTAAGTTTGTTCTCTAAGCCTGTGAGTCTGCTTCTGATTTGCCTGATAAGACAAATAAGCTCATTTGTCTTATTTTTTTTAGATTCCCCATACAAGAGATAACATGATATTTGTCTTTCTTTAAAGTCAGATTTCTAGTCTTTGCTAGCAGACCATGTTACAGATCTTGGTGTACAGGTTGACAGAATTAGGTAAAATAGCCCTTTTTGGAGAAGTGTTTTAATCAGGGCAGGCACAGACAATTCCCAGAGTATTTGGCTTCCTATTTTGAGAGAGTCCAGCTCTGAATCTCAGTTACTGTGTCAGGAGATTTTAGCTTATAGGCAAAGTCGTTAGCTTTTGGAGTTATTTGAAATGTGTCATAAAGCTACAGCTCGGGGTCCTACTCTCTGCATTTAAAGGACTGTATGAATATTTGTTTTCCTGTAAGTTGATGTTCTACTCTGTTCTTATCAGATTTTCCAGCTCTTGATACATGACCTCTTTTAGAAACACACTGAAAAATCACAGATCACTCACAGGAGATGACTTTAGCAAAATTATTTTTCAACCGATGGATTGGTTTGGTTTTTCACCTGTAAGTATATTACAGACATAAAAGTGTCATTTCCATTTAGCAATTCATCATGATTTGTTGTTCAATCGCTCAGTCATATCCAGCTCTTTGCCACCCCATGGACTGTAGCACACCAGGCTTCCCTGTCCTGTACCATCTCCCAAAATTTGGTCAAACTAATGTCCATTGAGTTACTGATGCCATCCAACCACGTCATCCTCTGTCATCCCCTTCTCCTCCTGCCTTCAATCTTTCCCAGCATCAGGGTCTTTTCCAATGAGTTGGCTCTTTGTGTCAGGTGGCCAAGGTATTGAGGCTTCAGCTTCAGCATCAGTCCTTTCAATGAACATTCAGGGTTGATTTATTTAGGATTGATTGGTTTGATCTCCTTGTAATCCAAGGGACTCTCAAGAGTCTTCTCCAACGTCGTAGTTCAAAAGCATCAGTTCTTTGATGCTCAGCCTTCTTTATGGTCCAGCTCTCACATCCATACATGATTACTGGATTTTCTGGGTATAATTTAAACAGGGTAGCAAGGCTCTGTTTTCTGATAGGTTCTGAAGTCCGCCCAGTCCATCTGATTGTATTGATAGTACTATGGGGAAATAGTGCCCTCCAGTGGATAACTGCATGTTGAAGCAATTATTAGTCTCATCTAGTCTCTAAGAGTTGGGCACGACTGAGCGACTTCACTTTCACTTTTCACTTTCATGCATTGGAGAAGGAAATGGCAACCCACTACAATGTTCTTGCCTGGAGAATCCCAGGGACAGAGGAGCCCAGTGGGCTGCCGTCTATGGGGTCGAACAGAGTCGTACACGACTGAAGCGACTTAGCAGCAGCAGCGGCAAGGAAAGGAAGCTGGCTCTTGTTTTTGTTAAAAAAAAAAAAAAATCCATAATGACTTCAATGTCCTCTCTGTCAGATGAAGCCTAATCTTTTTTGGCAGATACTTTAGAAAAAGGTCTCTGTAACTTGAGAGCAAATTGGTGTGAACGTTCTCAAATATGATATACTTTCTAAAAATGCTTAGCTTCTAACCATTTTCATTTCTCATTAAATCCACAAGTAATTTTAAAGACAATGTGTCAGATGGAATTATTATTGCCTACTATGTCTTATAATATATGAATTCTTATATTTAGGAGCCATTTCCCTCCCCTAAATCAGAGGTTTGAATATAAGCCTCAGTATTTCTTCCCTTTTCCAGCCTTTTCACCCTGCCTGCCTCACTCCTCATTCCCCCCCACCCCCTTTTTCCTCTGGATTCTGATTTCCCTACTTGGTGGTGTCGATAGCACAATGCCTGATACATACTACACGTTCCTTAAATATTTGTTAAGTCTCAATATGGAAAGGGCTTTCCTGGTGGCTCAGATGGTAAAGAACCCACCTGCCCAATACAGGAGACGCAAGAGACTCAGGTTCAGTCCTTGGGTTGGGAAGATCTCCTGGAGAAGGGACTGACTACCTACTCCAGTATACTTGCCTGGAAAATTCCATGGACAGAGGAGTCTGGCGGACTACAGTCCACAGGGTCGCAAAGAGTCGGACACAACAGAGCATGCATGCACAATGTGGAAAAAGAAATAAGTTCTTAAAATTTGGTTTATTCTATGGAAAGAAATACTTCAAAAAAAATAATAACAGATGATCCCCATCGTTGCTCCATTGCTTCCAGACAGAAGTCCTCTCTGATTTCTGGCCTCATGAACCACCACGAGGGGCTGAGAGACTCCCCTTGTCTGTCCTGGATCTCACACTGCATCACAGGGCACGAACAGACACTTATAAAAACCCTCATTCTCCTGCTCTGAGTATGGTTTCCTGACTCATTAGTTTCACTCTTGTTACATTTTATTTGCTGTTGAATTTTGGTCCCTGAGTTAGCATCTTGTTACTAAATATTCAAAATAATATTCTTCTCCTGATAGAATCTTTAGTCTACCCACAGATTCTAAAAGACAAATTGGAATTTTAAACCCACTTGAAGCAATAACGTGAGTAGAAATGATTAAGTGCTAAAGGACCTATGAGAGTGAATACATTAAAAGTACAGCAAAGACCTGCTATATAGCCTGAAGGAATAGACCTCAAACCTGTATCCTTGGCCACATTAGTCTCTGACAGACACTCAACACTGCATCCTTTTTCCAGTCTGTCTTTTTTTCAATCATTCTCTTTCTCATTCCTCAGGGCACCTTTTATAGATCTGTACTGTCCTCCTTCCCCACTCCAGTACTCTTGCCTGGAAAAATCCCATGGGCAGAGGAGCCTGGTAGGCTGCAGTCCATGGGGTTGCAAAGAGTCGGACACAACTGAGCGACTTCATTTTCACTTTCATGCATTGGAGAAGGAAATGGCAACCCACTCCAGTGTTCTTGCCTGGAGAATCCCAGGGACGGGGGAGTCTGGTGGGCTGCTGTCTATGGGGTCGCACAGAGTCGGACATGACTGAAGTGACTTAGCAGCAGCAGCAGCAGCAACTGTCCTCCTTAAATTCCCTTCCTTCTTCCCCCACTCTATCCACAGAAAAAAATAAAGACCTCTGGGAACAAAATATCTTTAAACATACCACACACACACACAGAGACCCATATGAATCTCCTAAGAGCTCATTCATCTGTTTCCTTACTTCCTAGTTTCACACGTAGTAGGGGTTCTTTAAATATTGGTTACATGATCCAATGTTAGCATTATTCATGTTTCAGCTGTGAAATGTCCCTTTAGTTCTAGAAAGCCCCAGCACAGAGGAAGCTTCTCACTTGCCATTTCATTCTTGGTGCTTACTTTCTCCAACCACTTATGGTGACCAATGAGCTTTTTCGATTTTTTTTTTTTTTTAGGCCTATCTGCTCCTGTTTAATGAAGAGTCTTATAAAATTAAAAAGATTCTATCCCAAACTTGGTATTGTAGCATAAATATGCATCAAAACACTTGAACAAGAAACATCATGCAGTTGAATGAGTCTACATTTGTGAAGTAACAGGTTACAAATCTGAGGGCTCAGATCAAGAGATTGAAAGTTTTTCCAGGAGAGGCAGGATTTCTTCATCTTTGAATATTCTGTAGAGCTTGGATGGGTGACTATCCTTATCCTTGTCTTTACTTTCTTATTGCACATTTTAAAATGCCAACCTTCTTTTTTAAAAGTAATCATAGGCATTTTGCAGAAGGAGGTGACCCTTATGATCTCAACCATGGTGATAATGGCTTGATTTGCCATCATCACGTTTTGTAGAAGACAGTTTATTTCTTGAACCAGCCTTTAAAGTGTATTATCTTTTAAAATGTTTTATTGCCCACTCCATCCTCATAATTCATGGAGGGTTAAATATATCATGGGCAGAAACTAATAGGAAAAAGCTCTTATTTTAGCCAAAATTTGTACAAGAGAAGGACTTAGGTAACTGGAGCAGTTTAGAATAGAGTAAATTTCCTTCCAGTTGAATGGGTGAGAATTCAAGAATGCAAGTGATAAAGCCTTATGCATATGTAAGGTATGGGGGCAGATTTTATGTATTTTGTGATTTGGGCAGATTGAGTCCAAGAGCTTGGTTGGTACGTATTCTGGAAGAATGCACACAGAAATATTATTAGAGCGATTGGTCCCTCCATCAAATGTGAAATCCTTGACAGCCATGCTCTCAGCAAATGTGTGAGTAATGCCCCCAAATTTTCTAATTTCTGTTTTAAAAACCCTTCCATA
The DNA here is from genome assembly GCF_032452875.1 of Bos javanicus. Lineage (NCBI taxonomy): Eukaryota > Metazoa > Chordata > Mammalia > Artiodactyla > Bovidae > Bos > Bos javanicus. The sequence goes on from NC_083872.1 coordinate 43,277,891, forward strand.
TATGACCTGTAGGGGGAGCACTGAAACAACAATATACTTACAGAGTGAAAATGTACTCCTCGGTGTATAATAGAAATTCCCAAGCAATATTCTGCAGCTATACAGATCAAGGTGGGGAGGGTGTCTCATGAAATCTTGACTATGGTGTCAATAAGAGTCATTCTGAAATACGTTTGTTATGGGTTATCCTGCCCTGAGGTGGGAGCATATGCCCAAAGTCAATTGGCATTAGAACGTCAAAACCCTAAAAATATTAATAATAAGTAAAGTAATAAAACATGGCTTACACATGATTATATGACCCCACACATTATCATCCTTCAAAATACTACACTATGTCGTTTAGTGTAGTGAACGAAGCTGTAGGCTCCTTGGGATAAGGATGATGTCTTACATCATTAATACTTGTATTGCTTATCAAGGTACCTGGGGCACATTAGACCTTAACAAGGGCTGACTCCCCCCTCTCAGGTGATGCAGTTGGTAAAAATCTCCCTGCCAATGTGGGAGATGTAACAGATGTGGGTTCCATCCCTGGTTGGGGAAGATCCTCTGGAGAAGGAGATGGCAACCCACTCCAGTATTCTTGCCTGGGAAATCCCATGGACAGAGGATCCTGGCGGGCTACAGTCCATGTGGTTACAGAATCAGACGCGAATAAGCACACATGCGCTGAGCTGTGCTGTAATGCACCCCTCTCTCATCTCCACTCGCTGTTGGTGGCGGTAGTCATGTGGTAGGCATGGTGGTAGTCTGGAAGTAGGTGGTGATAATAGTAGAACTAGGGCATTCTTGAAAAATAAAAAATACCACATTTTAGAGTGGTAAACCTTAGAACAGTGGTTCCCAAACATAATCTTACGTCATATTCCCCTAAGGGCTTGCCAGGTAGCACTAGTGGTAAAAACCTGCCTCTCAATGCAGAGGACATAGAGACATGGGTCAGGATCCCCTGGAGGAGGGTATGGCAAGGCACTCACTATTCTTGCCTGGAGAATCCCATGGACAGAGGAGCCTTGCAGGCTACAGTCCCTAGGATCCCCTGGAAAAGGCAATGGCAACCCACTCCAGTATTCTTACCTGGAGAATCCCATGGACAGAGAAGCTGGCAGGCTACAGTCCATGGGGTCACAAAGAGTCAGACACGACTGAAGTGACTCAGCATGCAGCGTGCACACAGAGATGTTTATAATGAATATAAAACCAAAAATAACTTCTAGAAAAACTGTTGCTTACTCTCAGATACATTTTTCATTGGCCACTTGGAAACCTGATTGCAGTAAAAAAAAAAAAAAAGTGATAATTTCTCTTAGAAGTTCTTTTGTGAAGTTTTCTTTTGTACTTCTTTATGATTAATTTTAATACATTATGTACCATTTATGCTGAGAAGTTAAATATTCTGATTTTTTATCATTATAACCCATTCTAAAATTGACATTTTATCTTATCATTATAATTAAAGTCTTTAATCACCTTTTCTCAAAAGTAATTCAGTTTTTTAATGTTCAGCAAAAACTCCTCTCCAGGAGGACTTTTATATCAATAAATGTCTGAGTGTTTTAATCTTCTGAGAAAGGAAAAATTAAGACTGGGACCCAGAACTCAATATCACCCAGCATGGGGCCCTTACAAGTTTATGAGACAGTTTCAAGATTTCTTCTTTACTATATTGCCACCTGAAGCCTTTGGTATGATCAAATATACAGCAATAAACATGTGGCATCTTTAACACCAGGTAGGAATTTTAATATATATATTATTTCTACCAAAAACCAATCCCACCCCACCAACTCTTCCCCATAATCTTCCCTATATGTACCAAAATTTTGAAAAAAAAAAATTTGAAAAGAGGAAATGGAAATAGTAGGAAAGAACCTTATTTTTTAAATGCAAGCTATCCCACAATGACAATAGTAATAACAGTTAACATTATATTGAGTGCTTACTACATTCCGGGCACTGTTCCAAATGCTTTACGTGTGTAGCTTAAATACAAAACAGTCCTGCAGTTATTACCCCTGTTTAACAGGAGGAACATGGACCCAAGAAGTTTTATCACTTGCTCAAGCTGGTCGTGGGAACCATAAAAAGAATATAGGTGATCTGGCCTCAGACTCCAAGCTGTCAACTGTTGTACATACATTTCTAGGGCATTAAATTTCTACCTAGATTTGAAGCCTGATTTTTGTGTTATAGTGTCTTGCTCACAACAGACACAACACATAGATATTTGTTGCATCGAATTGGATTTCTGATGAAATGTTCCTGAATTCAACTGACCAAAATACAAGCAAAAAGATAGAGTAGACCTTTTGAAAAAGAACTGAAAGGATGAGGAGGGGGAGAGGGAAGCAGGGAAGGGTAGTGGGTTGGGGAAAGAGGAGAAGCAAGAGGAGGAGGAAGGGTGAGGGCATCGTTCCTTACTGGGCTTCAGCGTGGGTCCCCTGGACAGTGTCTAAAAGTTATGTTGAAAACATCACCTGTCTTCATGATCAGTCTCTGATATGAGTCTACACAAGAAGCAATACTATTTAATTATGATTTTCTTATTTAGGCTTAGGTCCTAGAAGACCCTCCCTTAGCAAAGAGAGATAAACTCATTGAGTTTGCCTTCAACCAGAGTTTTGTTGGAGTCCTGAATGGTGAATCCATTCATCCTAGAACTTAAGAGATAGTCCAGAAATAAAGTCATCATTTGACTCATCTGTCTCAGAGTCAGATGTTTAACCCTTTAATACTTAAAGTTTCAGGACAGTTGGTAAGGGAAACAATAAATAAAGTATTGCTATGTCATTATTATAAAAATAATCACTTTGTTCTGATTGTTTTCCATTCTTTCCCACCATTTTCTCTATTCTATTAAAATGGTTTGTACCACAAGGACAATTGTCAGTTTATATAAACTCACCCAACTTAGCTGTTGGTACATTTTTTTTTTTTTTAACCAGTATTCAGTTCCCAAATCAAGAACTGGGGAATCTGAAAATATTTAGTGACAGAAGCATAAAAATGTAATACATTGAAAAGATTTAGATTTCCTGACTAAAATTTAGAGCTTTTCCTAGATTTAGTGGATAATTTTACTCCATTGTCCTTTATTTATTCTTAGCATAGCTTGAGGGGATTGTTTTCAGGATAATGTCAGGATAATTGTTCAAAACTGAGATATGGGCCAACCCAAGGGCATTCTCCTGGGAGCAGTTAAGCTAAAACATACAAAAGATCTCTCCTCCTATCAAAATTATCTCTTCTTAAAGATAAATGAGGAAAGGTTTGACATAAGATAAAGATAAAAGCAAAATAAATCAGTGACTAAATGTCTTATGTGATCTGAGGACATAGTTAGATGGCAAATACATTACGTCTCTCAGTCTCTTCATGCTGGCTTTATAACGTGATAATATATAAGATGTCTTTTGTACACAGTTGACAACCTTCCTTTCTCAGAAAGATAGTGTTGACCATGAGGCTGTGCAAAATGTTGGTAGATATGAGAAATCAATGTTTATCCAACTCATAATTTTTTTCAATTTTTAATGTACTATACAAATAATATGTTCTTACTGCAGAAGTGTTGAAAGCATATTTAAGCCAAAACAAAAGCATAGCAGTTATTTCATGGTCAGTTCCACCACCAGAGGGAACCACCATGAACACTTTTTATATATCCCTCTAGACTTACATGCACACATACACATCCTCACACACACCAGACCTCTACTAATCGCTGGTAACTGTAAGAACAAGCATCAGCCGTAGTTTTAACAGTAGCAGTAGCAGTGTTAGCTATCAAAGGTGAGCTAGCAATATCAGTAACAGGAGAATCCATAACCACAGTAGTTGTAAATGCAGAGAAAGCTGTGATGATTGTAGCAGCTGTCTTGGCAATGGAAATGGCATCAGTAGCAGCACAGTAGCATAATAATATTAATAATATCAGCTAAGAGTTACGTAGCACTTACCATGTACTGAGCACTGTTCTAAGTGTTTCACATGCTATGCTATGCTAAGTCACTTCAGTCGTGTCCGACTCTGTGTGACCCCATAGACGGCAGCCACCAGGCTCCCCGTCCCTGGGATTCTCCAGGCAAGAACACTGGAGTGGGTTGCCATTTCCTTCTCCAATGCATGAAAGTGAAAAGTGAAAGTGAAGTTGCTCAGTCGTGTCCAACTCCTAGCGACCCCATGGACTGCAGCCCACCAGGCTCCTCCATCCATGGGACTGTCCAGGCAAAAGTACTGGGGTGGGGTGCCATTGCCTTCTCAGAAGTGTTTCACATAGACTGTCTCAATTAATTTCCACAACAACCTGATGAAGTAAATGTATTAGTGTATCCCCATTTTTACAGATCAGAAAACTGATGTACATTCCAGTTAGAACTTGGCCAAGATCACACAGTCTTCATGTAATCTTAGCCAGAAGGCCAAGAAGAGATCAAGATCACCCAGTCTTAAGGGACAGAACCTGAATTTGATCCCCAGCCAGTCTGACCCTGTAACCCACTTTAACCAGGATGCTGGTAGTAATAACATGAATTCTAAGATATAGTATGAGTAGTATTTTACAATTTACCTATTTATTTATATTATGAATGGATGAATTTTGAGAATGATCCTGAAATTGGAAAAATAGAAGAGGAAGATATGAACTAGCTTCCCAAAAAACATCTCTTTCAACTAAAATGATCATTTCTTACAATTTTCAAAGTAAAGTGTCTTTCAAAGATAATATATTTTGCAAACATTTCTGCCCCCTTTTCCATTAGCCCTCAACAATCTGTCCCTATCCTTTTGGGTGCCTGTCTAACATTTTCGAGTCTCTGAAGGCAGTTTCTTAAAAATAGAAAGCAAATGAACCATACTGCCTAATTTGTTATATCCTCAGTTTATAGATGAGTCTCCATATATTTAGATATATGGAGATATATGGAGTATTTATGTTTAATAAGTATTTGTGAGTAAATGAATAAAGCAATAAGAAATACAATTTTAGAATACACACTAGAGGCAAACAGAACTTTATTGGACCAAACACATACAAATGCAATAAGAATAATATTTAATGCTGATGGCAACAGCAGCCAAGGGAATAAGAAAAACTTACACACAAGCAGAAAAGGTAAATGACGTTGATGCTTTGGTTCTGAATTGACTCTGTTTCACCTTCCATAATTCCAGAGTTTGGACATTTAAGTTACAAATAATATTAATATTTAATCTGCCTGTACACTTGGACTGTCCTTATAGAAAAGATTTCCTTTGCTCCCTGAAAGCTATAAATATAAGTCAAGATAGAGTCAAAACTGAAGCAAAAATTGACTTTGGTGCATTAGTAAAATTTTATCTTTTGTATGATGAGAAATATTTAATCTTGGGCAAAATATATGGCCCCTAACATAAGTTTTCATTTTTGTGTGCTTTTTAGTGGTTTCAAGCTGCCAGCAATGGCAAAACTGGAAGTCAATGTACTTCAAATATAAAGTAACTTAAAAGAAAAAACAATCCCCTCAAAAGTCATCTTAGGACTTTTCTGCTCGGAGTTTCAAGCTGAAGTTTCAGTGATATGACTTGATTTAATTTCCAAGACTCTTATCTGTAGTTTATTCTTGTTACTGCAGTTGCTACTGGTTTTTAACTTTGTACACAGGAAACCAGTGCCAATCAATTTTGTTCCCAAGGTGACAGGAAGCCCTGGATGGTCAGATGTTGATTGTGCTTGCTGTTCATGCTCCACCCATCATATTTTCTTCCCTTTTGGCTGAACTTAAGACAAATTAATCAGTGATCAACATCTGGCAGACAGTTTTGGTGTCTTCTCGGTGATTTGTTTGTTGACCTGCATGGTTAAAAAGTAAAAATCCAGTGCATAAAACCTGCAGACTCTAAAGAGAAATGCTGGCAAGAATCCCTTATAAGGGCATGCATAGAAGGCCCATCTTTTGGCTTTTTCATTGAAAATGTGAATTTTCTCAAGTAATGAAACATCTGCTGAATAAATATTTCACCTTTTTTGTGATGGTCAGCTGCTTACCTCACCCTATTGTAAATTCCAGAGATGAAATGTGGAACAGGGAACAAGGAAGGACTCGGAGAATGGTAAGCTTTTTAGCAGGTCTCCGCTGTTGGTGATCAACCACCTGCATCTTTCCTCCATAGTAAGTCCTGTTCCATATAAACATACCCCTTATCACTAAGTACACTGAAAGCAAACGTTGGTACCCAGAACATGACAAATAACAGAACTCACAATTAGAAGCTAGGTGTAAAATCAAGCCCAGTGACCTTCCCATCACTCAAAGCCTGTCTTCTTTGCAACTTCTTCTTTCAAACTCACAGTTTATGATTCTATGAAAAGAAAAATTGTCAACTGTCTACTTGCTTTGCAAACTGCTTTTTAGAAATCATTAAAGATGGCGATACTAAAATGGATGTCAGATATTATCATGTCTAGTGATAGTAAACATTTCTCATGAGAAATGTACAAGAAATTCTTTTTTTTTTTTTTTTCCTGTGCAGGAAAATGAAGGAAGGTAAAATGCAGGAAGGTGAGATTAAGATAAACCTAAAAAGGGCAGGTATGCTGGACCGGATAGGCATTTCCTGTTCCTAAAATGTCTTGTGTTCTTACACAGGAAAAGCATTCTTATCCACCCGAGGCATTTGCAAGTCCTAGCCACAAGACCTAAAAGTACCCTGGCTTGTGGTGGTAAGAAAGCAGGAAAGAAGTGGGTGGGAGAGGAAGTGTCCGTGGTAGGTCCATAACCAGGACAAGTTTCCCAAAAGGTAGAAATACATCCATGTCTCCTTTGAGAACAAATTCTGCTAGTTTGTGCTTTCCTAATACTTCCATACCAAAAATTGGATACCTTTAAAATTGGGGTTGGTTCAGGCAATTGAGTCACCACAGAATTGGTAAGCCTGCCCGTTGCGAGTTCACTCCCCTTCCTAACCCTCCCACTTCAATGTCTTCCAACTCCCCTCCCAAAGATTACTTTCCTGATGCATTAGCAGGAGGAGTTTCGATCCACTTGTTTTACTTTTTCACTAAAATATCTTCCTTAGAGAGGGTAGGTCTATGAAATAAAGTTGAAGGGCTAGAAATATTTTGCAGTGTTTTGAATTCTAACCATTTTGCAGAGTCATAATCCTGGTTTTTTACCAATAACCAAATAGAAGGAAAACTCAAGAAATTAAGTATTTTAAAGCACTTGCCAAGGCCCTGTAAGAAAGCTGGTTTTTGTTGTTTAGTTGGTAAGTCATGTCAACTCTTTGTGACCCCATAGACTGTAGCCTGCCAGGCTCCTCTGTCCTTGGGATTTTCCAGGCAAAAATACTGGAGTGGGTTGCCATTTCCTTCTCCAGGGGATCAAACCCAGGTCTCCTGCATTGGCAGGTAGATTTTTTTTTTTTTTTTTTTTTTTTACCACTGAGCCACCGGGAAAGCCCCAGCTGGTAGAGACCCCTAATAGAATCCTGTGGCAAACCTAAAATGCATTTGAAAAGCATTTGCAATTCTCTCCCCTTTTGATTTGCATGACAGTCTAGTTGAACAGGAGCAAACTGCTGTATACCTGGTCTTCTTTCCATCTGCATTTCCAACAGCAGTGGAAAGGAGTGTGCCCAAGGGTGGAGGGTGGCTGCCCACAATAGTGTCGGGTGCCCCTCCTCAGATGCTAGATCAGGATAGAGGAGTGTCTATTCCTGGGCAGCAGTATCACCATGTACAATGCCAGCTGACTTTGACCATAATCGAAACTGTTCCCTTGGCTCTTTAGCATCATTTCTAACCTACTAAACTGGGAGCTTTAGGATGTTTGGCGTAGTGTGCATAAGTAAGAGCTTTTGTAAGGCATCCAAACAACAGAGATAGCGATGGGTAAATATCTGCAAATGCATTTCTTTTGGGAATTTATGGCAAGTGTGTTTTTCTGGATGATCCTGTTTACGTAACACATGCATTTTAAGTAACGAAACCTCTCTTGGCTTGCTTAGAATAGAAGTCCTATTGTGGAGTGGCTCTCTGTATAGGCAAACCCTAGCTAGTGAAGAACGCTACCTGAGCTTTCACCTGAACCAAGATAGAAAGAGTTGTTGTGGCAAAGATAAGGGGGTGGGAGAAGTAAGATCACTTACTGGGTACATTTATGTATAGGATAACATTTCATGGTCTAATGTTAATATCAATTTAAAAAATATCCCAGAAACTAGAAAAGCCTGGATATGGCTCCGTCAATACCTCAGATTTGTTGAGCAGCTGCTACGTACTATGTACGTACAGGATGCCTCTCGACCATGTAATATCATTTCCTTCTCATGACTGTCTTAGAGAGGTGGGTTTTATGGTCTCAGTTTTAACTGAAACATCTGCATGTGCATGCTAAGTCACTTCAGTCATGTCCCGCTCTTTGTGACCCTATGGCCTGTAGCCTTCCAGGCTCCTCTGTCCATGGGATTCTCCAGACAAGAATACTGGAGTGCGTTGCCTTGCCCTCCTCCAGAGGATCTTCCTGACCCAGGGATCAAACCTGTGTCTCTTGCATCTCCTGCATTGGCATGCGGTTTCTTTACCACACGTGACACTTGGAAAGTCCTGAGATGCAGACACATAATAAATGTCATAGAGCCCACAAGCTGCAGAAATGGGACTGAGCCCAGGTCTGTGCACCACCACCAAAGCTCATGCTCTTTTTTATCACCTACCTCCCCTGATGCTCCAGGTATCCCATAATTCTTCTGTTTTTGCCTTTTCTGTATTCATGGTTGGACTGTATTCAGTTTTGTCAGTGGAGAAATATAAACATTCTGAATCATTTGTTCCTCCCAGCCTTCAATAAATGCATCCCACTTGGAGAAGAGCTGGTAGTGCCTCTTTCCACCCCTAGGTGGCACCTGTGTGCCACCAACAGACAGAAGAACATTCTGGGTCAATAGCAGGTTGACCTGCTCTTGCTTTTGTTCAAAGGACATTTAAGCAGATCATTTCTCTGTCTTCAAAAATCCTGCTTGAGGAATATGTAGCATTTTTTATGATTTTATTTTATTTTATTAAAGTATAGTTTATTTACAATATATGTTGCCATTTTAAGATTTAAAGCCAAATCAAATAAACAAGGAGAGGACCAGATCCTCTCTTTAGGATCATCCGACCCTAAAGCTTATGGAGTCTCAGCAGTCTTCCTTCCCAGAGGTACCTTATCACCTACTGTAGAAGGCAGTCCCTGAATTTGTTCAGACAGCAGATGCACTCAATAGGGTTGCCCAGCTACAGTGTCCATGACCTTTAAAAGATTCTGGTTTGGAATTAACTGGAAGGGATTTTATTTCTTCTTCATTAGCAGTGATAAAGATGTGTGTTGTATGGAAGCAATAGAACGTGGATGCCTGTGCCTTTGAATTTTCTATTTTGAAAAAGAGAGGATGTGTTGCTCTCTCACACGACCCATCCAACAAAACAGTAATGCGATTAAATCTGGAAGATTTTCATGATTCATTAGGATTTGCATTTAAAAGGGATTTCTGCGATAAAAGCACAATTTCACTGTAGAAATGATCTGCAGGAAAAGATGGGGGTGGGAAGCCTTGAGAAGTTTGCATTTGTGAACCCTGGATTCCCGTAATGCAACAGGCCTTATCGAGGGCAGCCCAGGAGTGAATTGGCAGTACATTAGAAAGCATGATTATAAGAGGGAAAGCTGAAATGGCCTTCATGTCAGCTGTTTTCCTCCACAGGATACTGGGTGATTCCTGTCCTAAGCAGATACTGATTACTTAAAGCTTAGCCCAAGAGTTCTTGTCACAAATGATTTCCGTAGTGTATTTTGACTTGCTGAGGTCTGAAGAACTTTTGGAATTTGTTAGGTGTGGACCTGAACTCCAGGAACAGATTGTCTTAAGTCCCTCATTTTTATCTCATGACTGGTTTTCTGTCCTCATTTGACATGGAGAATTATTGATGGAAAATGCATACATTGATAATTCAGACAAATTACAGTTAAAAAAAAAGTTCAAAGGACTTCACATTTTTAAACAATATATCAAACAAATGCAAACTGCTTATAAATGTTTTAATCTACAAAATTATATATTTTTTACTTCCCCATTATAATTGCATTTCTTATATTTCATAAATATTCCACTTCATCTATCATACTGAAATTCGAACTCAAATATTTAAATTGCTGAAGACTATTTTTAGAGTGAATAAATTTTCTTTTCATGAAGAACAAAGAATTAATGTGCCATCCATCTTTTCAAAATATTCTACCAAATATTCAACCCAAAATGGTAAGATACAAAAAGGGTGTATGTTTGTATATAAAGCAGTGGGCCATTTGTCTTTTTTATATAACTCTTTCTTAGCAGTGTTAAGGCTTATAGTACTTTATAGTTCTAAATGTCCAACAGACAAGAATTCCAAATACTACAAATAATATAAATTCGAGTCAAAATAACAGATTTTCTAGAACTCATTCTATTCTGAGTCAAATAATTTGTGGGACATTTCAAGTACTTATAGCTGTGTGGGATTTTTAAAAAGAAGATTTTATTTTTCATTTCTTAGCATGGATCCCTATTGATATCAGAAATCAAGAAGCATTATTACAGGTAAATCAAGTTTTATATTATTAGGTTACAAATTTTATATTACCATTATTACATTTTATAATTGTTTAGAATACCAGCAAAAGCAAATTCTACTTTTTTTCCCTTTAAAATCAATGAAAAACATTATGATAAGTACAAAAAACATTTTGTTTCTAGCCAGTCTTAAAAATCTCCCAGTACTTAATTCTTATTTCCCTTCCCACATCTATAGATCTGACGTGCACAGAAGGGATCAATGGATGCAGACAAGGAACAGAAATTGGGTCAATTATGTTCTGCCCTGGTGGTGTAGGCAGGCCTTCTATATATGTAAGATATGTCCTATATTGTAAAGTTTTTGTTCTGGGATCTTGTAGTAACTTTGTCAGGACACCCTAAATGTCAGTATCCATTTTTTTTTTCATTAAACTACAAAAATTTGACAGTTAGAGCTATTTTTCAAATCTAATGGGCATCCTGTGTTTTCTTATTTGCTAAATCTGGTGACTTTATACCTTGTTATCCCTTGTTAAACATCTTTTAATGAGCAGACTCATTCATATGTTTCTTAAGTCCTCTCTAACCATTAGAAATGACCATTTTCAGAATAAAGTGTCACTGATGTAGGACCATTTAGCATGCTCAGATGACAGAGTTAGTTGGTATTTAAAGTCATTCGAGTCTTTTGCCATACTTGATCTATAGTAGACACATATTAGTTATACCTCTCATAATTGTTCCTACAAACACATTTGCACAAATAAACAAACATATAGTTCAAGATTGTCCATTTTAATATTGTTATTAACAGCAAAAAAGAATTTGAGATATCTATCATTAGATGTTCATCAGTAAATCTATACCATTATATATTTATTATTTGTGAAATCCACATTGTTACTCTAGTTGGATAAGCTTTCTAATATATAATGGAAAATGGAAGAAAAATTGAAAAGCTATATGGAATTTTATGATTCAATTTATATTAAAAACCATACATGTGTTTATCTTTGTAAATGCACTGATAATTTCAGAAATTGTGTATAAGAACCTGAATAAGGGAGAGCTCTGAAAAGTAGATCCAAAAATTAGGAGATGGGAAGAACCAAGGAGGAAGGGACTTTTTTTCTCTTTTCTTATTTGAAAACTTTACTGTAAGTACACATTAATTTTATCAATATTTTAAAAATTAAAACAAGTTATTGCTTTCTTTGAATCAATAGATATGTAAAGCACAGATAGTCTGTGCGTGCTAAGCTGTTTCAGTCGTGTCTGGTTCTGTGCAACCCCATGGACTGCAGCCTGACAGACTCCTGTCCATGGGGATTCTCCAGGCAGGAATCTAATTCAACATAAAATGAGTGTGAGTAAACAGTAACCACATTATTTGAAAAATAATGTAAGTAGACACAGCCTTTAAGACCCAGAAAATAGCTTTGAGTGTCTACCTAAGAATAACCGAGCAATGACAAAATAAATTTCAATCTATGCCGCGTAGTGCTTGTGGCTCAGACGCTCAGTCGTGTCCAACTCTTTGAGACCTATGAACTGTAGCCAGCCAGGCTCCTTTGTCCCTGGTTTCTTCTGCAAAAGTACTGGAATGGGTTGCCATTTCCTCCTCCAGGGGATCTTCCCGACTCAGGGATCAAACCCATGTCTCTTATGTCTCCAGCATTGGCAAGTGGATTCTTTATCACTACTGCCACTTGGGAAGCCCCATGCCAAGTAGACACAGTTATAAGTTAACATCCCTCATGTGATTCTTGATATTACACTGGCTTCTTTATTAGGATATATTTCATTTACAGATGTATACAATACTACAATATGAACACCTATGAACATCAAACTTAGTTAATAAATCATTGTATTATAAATATCTAGGAATGCTGGTTGCTTTTAACTTATCTAATTCCTCTCTGTATCCCTCAAAGACAATCAGTATTCTAGACTTGGTGTTTAATCATTCCTGTAGTGATTCTAATGCTTTTACTTAATATATATATATACCTCATATAAAGCATAATGTATGGTGTATATTATAGATAATATGTAAATATGTAAACAATGTGTAATATAATTTTGCATAAACTCTATCTATAAAATGGTGCCAAAGTATATATTCTTTTGCTTTACTGCATCTCAAATATCTGAATGTAAGAACTAAAACTGTAAAGCTCCTAGAAGAAAATATAGGTGTAAGTCTTTGTTACCTTGGATTAAGCAGTGATTTCTCAGTTATGACTCCAAAAACACGACCACCAAAGGAAAAAAATATGTAGCTTGAACTTCATCAAAATAAAAGTGTTTGTGTTTCAAAGGAGACTTTATAAGTCAGGGTTCTCCAGAGAAACAGAACCAATAGGATGTGTGTGTGTGTGTGTGTGTGTGTGTGAGTACATATACAGGTGGGCTTCCCAAGTGGCGCTAGTGGTAAAGAACTCACTTGACAATGCAGAAGACATAAGAGATGACAGTTTGATCCGTGGGTTGGGCAGATCCCAAGGTAACCAGATCCCCTGGAGGAGGGCAACCCACTCTAGTACTCTTGCCTGGAGAATCCCATGGACAGAGGCGCCTGGGGTCTCAAAGAGTCAGACATGACTGAAGCGACTTAGCACCCAGGCATGCATACATACACATGTATTTATATAAAGAGATTTACTGTAAAGAATTGGCTCATGTGATTATAGAGCTGGCAAGTCCCTAGACCTGTGGGGTGAGCTGGCACACTGCAGACCCAGAGAGCTGACGTAGTTCCAGTATGTAGGCTGGCAGATTTGCAACCCAGGAAGTGTCAGGGTTTCAGTTCAAGTTCGCAGGCAGGAAAATATTGATGTTCTAGTGCAAGGGCTGTCAGACAAGACGAATCCTCTATTAACTGGGGAAGATAACCTGTTTGTTTTATTCATACCTTCAGTTGATTAGATAAGGCCCACTTACATTATGGACTTCCCTGGTTGCTCAAACAGTAAAGCATCTGTCTACAATGTGGGAAACCCAGGTTCGAGCCCTGGTTTGGGAAGATCCCCTGGAGAAGGAATTGGCAATCCACTCCAGTACTATTGCCTGGAAAATCCCATGGATAGAGGAGCCTGGTAGGCTACAGTCTGTGGGGTTGCAAAGAGTCGGACATGACTGAGCGACTTCACTTTCACTTTCACTTTCACTTTACATTATGGATGGCTATTTGCTTTACTCAGACAACTGATTTAAATGTTAGTCTTACCCTAGAACACTTAGAATGGTGACTGACCAAATATCTAGACATTCCCTGGCACAGTCGAGCTGACACATGAAATTAATCAGCACAGATACTGTCATACAAGTGAAAAAACAATTCAAAAAATAGAAGAAAATATTTGCAAATCATATATCTGATAAGGGGCTCATATCTAAAATACATAAACAACTTTTCAACCCAAAACTAAAAAAAAAAAAAATCCAATTTAAAAATGGGCAAAGGACTTGAATAGACATTTCTCCCTAGAAGATATGTAAATCACCAATAAGCACATAAGTAGATACTCAGTATCATTAATCTTTAAGGAAATGCAGTTAAAACCAAATGAGAGACCACTACATACCTACTTCAGTTCAGTTCAATTGCTCAGTCATGTCTGACTCTTTGTGACGCCATGAACCACAGCATGCCAGGCCTCCCAGTCCATCACCAACTCGAAGAGTCTACCCAAACTCATGTCCATTGAGTTGGTGATGCCATACAGCCATCTGATCCTCTGTTGTCCCCTTCTCCTCCTGCCCTCAATCTTTCCCAGCATCAGAGTCTTTTCAAATGAGTCAGCTCTTCGCATCAAGTGTCCAAAGTATTGGAGTTTCAGCTTCAACATCAGTCCTTCCAATGAACACCCAGGACTGATCTCCTTTAAGATGGACTGGTTGGATCTCCTTGTAGTCCAAGGGACTCTCAAGAGTCTTCTCTAACACCACAGTTCAAAAGCATCAATTCTTTTGGTGCTCAGCTTTCTTTATAGTCCAACTCTCACATCCATACATGACCACAGGAAAAACCATAGCCTTGACTAGATGGACCTTTGTTGGCAAAGTAATGCTGTCTAGGTTGGTCATAACTTTCCTTCCAAGGAGTAAGCATCTTTTAATTTCATGGCTGCAATCACCATCTGCAGTGATTTTGGAGCCCCAAAAATAAAGTCAGCCACTGTTTCCACTGTTTCCCCATCTATTTCCCATGAAGTGATGGGACTGGATGCCATGATCTTTGTTTTCTGAATGTTGAGTTTTAAGCCAACTTTTTCACTCTACTCTTTCATTTTCATCAAGTCGCTCTTTAGTTCTTCTTCACTTTGTGCCATAAGAGTGGTGTAATCTGCATATCTGAGGTTATTGATATTTCTCCCAGCAATCTTGACTCCAGCTTGTGCTTCATCTAGCCTAGCATTTCTTATGATGTACTCTGCATATAAGTTAAATAAGCAGGGTGACAATATATAGCCTTGACATACTCCTTTTCATATTTGGAACCAGTCTGCTGTTCCATGTCCAGTTCTAACTGTTGCTAACATACCCGCTAGGATGGCTTTAATCAAAACTATAGACAGTAACAAGTATTGGAAAGTGGGCAAATTAGAACTCTCATATATTGCTGGTGCAAATGTAAAATGAGGCAGCCACTTTGGAAAAACAGTTGACAGTTTCTCAGAAAGTTAAACCTAGACTTACCATATGACCAAGAAATGCCACTCCTACATGTATACCCAGGAGAAATGAAAGCATATGGCCACACACCAAAAAAAATTTTGAATGTGCCTAGCAGAATTATCCAAAATAGCCAGAAGTGGAAACTATCCAAATGTCCATCAACTGATAAATAAATAAATGCCATGTAGCCATACAATAGAATATACTGTGCCATAATAAGTAATGAAGTACTGATAGTTACTATCAATACAGTATGGATGAACCTTGAAACATTTTGCTAAGTGAAAACAGTCAGATACAAAAGTCCATATGTTGTATGATTCCATTTATAAGAAATGTCCAAAATAGGCAAATTTCATAGACACAGAAAGTAGATTAGTGGTTTCCAGGGACTTTGGAAAAGGAAGAATGGGGAGTAACTGCTAAGTGCATAGAGGTCCTTTTGTGGCTGAGGAAAACATTATACACTTGACCACTGAATAACACAGATTTCAATTGCACAGGTCCACTTACACATGGATTTTATTTTCAATAAATACACGGATTCTCCTGTGTTGTTCAAGGGACAGCTGAAAAATTGATTTTTGTGCTATTTACACAACACACAAACTATACTAAAAACTACTGAACTGTACTCTAAACAATTTAACTTTCATACTTGAAGTTTGAAAAGTATACCTCAATAAAAAAGGAGAAAATATATCACTTTAATTTTATATCAAAGTGTTGGTTATTTCTAGAAAATTAGTTAGATGGTGCTTCTGACATTTTTTCACTTTATTTGAATTGGTTGAAATGTGCTAATTTAGAACATTCTTATTTATGGAAAAGGAAAGGGATGTATTTCCTACCACAAGTATAAAAGTATCCTTTACATGACAAATTTCAGTTCACTCTTAAAAATGTGTATGGCATTTTGCATTCCAGAAATATTTATTTTTTACCAGTCCATCTGCTCCTTGAACATCATGAAGATAATAAAGCACAGTATCCAAAGAACTCTTTACTTCGTCTGATATGCATGATATCTCTTCTTGGGTGAATGGCTATTCTGTTTTTAGGCTCTTGCACTTACTCCATCTGACAGTAGATAAGAGAAGGCCCAGAAATAAAAATGAATTATTATGAGTGGCATCAGATCAACAAATCCCAGTTACTTGAAGGGGAAAGGCTTATTTTAAGTTTTAGCAACATGGTTCAATCACTGTTTTTCAGTCGCTCAGTCGTGTTTGACTCTTTGCAATCCCGTGGTCTGTAGCACGCCAGGCTTCCCTGGCCTTCACCAAGTCCCAGAGCCTGCTCATACTCATGTCCATTGAGCTGGTGATGCCATCCAACCATCTCATCCTCTGTTATCCCCTTCTCTTCCTGCCTTCAATCTTTCCCAGCATCGGGGTCTTTTCTAGTGAGTCAGTTCTTCACATCAGGTGGCCAAAGTATTGGAGCTTCAGCTTCAGCATCAGTCCTTTCAATGAATATTCAGGACTGATTTCCTTTAAGATTGACTGGTTGATCTCCTTGCTGTCCAAGGGACTCTCAAGAGTCTTCTCCAATACCACAGTTCAAAAGCATCAATTCTTCAGCACTCAGCTTTCTTCACAGTCCAACTCTCACATCCGTACATGACCACTGGTAAAATCACAGCTTTGACTAGACAGGCCTTTGTCAGCGAAGTAATGTCTCTGCTTTTAAATATGCTCCAGGTTTGTCATAGCTTTTCTTCCAAGGAGCCAGCATCTTTTAATTTCATGGCTGCAGTCACAATCTGCAGTGATTTTGGAGCCCCCCCAAATAAAGTCTGTCCCTGTTTCCACTGTTTCCCCATCTATTTGCCATGAAGTGATGGGACCAGATGCCATGATCTTCATGTTTTGAATGTTGAGTTTTAAGTCAGCTTTTTCACTCTCTTCTTTCACTTTCATTAAGAGGCTTTTCAGTTCCTCTTTGCCTTCTGCCATAAGGGTGGTGTCATCTGCATCTCTGAGGTTATTGGTATTTCTCCCAGCAATCTTAATTCCAGCTTGTGCGTCATCCAGTCCAGCATTTTACATGATGTAGTCTACATATAAGTTAAATAAGCAAGGTCACAATATACAGCCTTGACAAACTCCTTTCCCAATTTGGAACCAGTCCATTGTTCCATGTCCAGTTCTAACTGTTTATTCTTGACCTGCATACAGATTTCTCAGGAGGCAGGTAGGGTGGTCTGGTATTTCCATCTCTTTAAGAATTTTCCACAGTTTGTTGTGATCCACCCAGTCAAAGGCTTTGGTGTAGTCAGTAAAGCAGATGTTTTGGGAATTCTCTTGCTTTTTCTATGATCCAACAGATGTTGGCAATTTGATCTCTGGGTCCTCTTCCTTCTCTAAATCCAGTTTGACCATCTAAGTTCACATACTGTTGAAGCTTAGCTTGGAGAATTTTGAGCATTACTTTGCTAGCGTGTGAAATGAGTACAAATTGTGTGGTAGTTTACACATTCTTTGGCATTGCCCTTCTTTGGGATTGGAATGAAAACTCACCTTTTCCAGTCCTGTGACCACTGCTGAGTTTTCCAAATTTGCTGGCATATTGAGTGCAGCACTTTTTCAGCATCCTCTTTTAGGATTTTAAATAGCTTAGCTGGAATTCCATCACCTCCACTGGCTTTGTTCATATTGGTGAACAAAGGCCCACTTGACTTCACACTCAAGATGTCTGGCTTTAGGTGGGTGATCACACCATCATGGTTATCTGGTCATTAAAGTCTTTTTTGTATAGTTTTTTATTGTTAGCAACATTGTTCAATAATTTATTTTATTTTTGGAGGTTTTTTTTAGATCTTTTTTTTTGATGTGGACCATTTTTAAAGTCTTTATTGAATTTGTTACAATGCTTGTTTATGTTCTGGTTTTTGGCCATGAGGCCTGCAAGATCTTAGCTCTCCGACCAGGGATAGAACCTCTATCCCCCGCATTGGAAGGCAAAGTCTTAACCACTGGATTACCAGGGAAATCCCAGTTCAGTAATTTATATTTAAACATCTATCCTTATACTAGGCATGACTGATACCATAACTGTGTATTTACATTGGCAAGGATGAGATCATCGTGATCAAGTGCAACTCCTCTTCATTTCTCACTAACACAATGCTTCCAGGTAATCGAGGTGTTCCTTCCACCTGAGAAATGGTGACACTTTAGATACAGTCCATGGCCCCAGAGTAACCCTGCAAAGTCATTTACTCTTCTCTGGCCAAGAGGAAACAACTCCCTACTCCGAAATTCCAAGGTGAAAGGCCAGTGATTTTAGATGGCCACCGTCATCCTGGTTTATTCCTAGAACATTTGAACTGACCAAAGCCCATGACTGCATTGCTGGGTGGTGCACTTTTAAATGAACACTGAACAAACACAGGAATATATATTTAAATAAATTACTGTTCCTGGATAAACATTTGGGGAAGCTCTGGAGGCAGTAGATTTTCATAATTTTGACTGAGTTCACTTTAGGTAAAAAGAGACCATGATGGGTTCCAGTGAATGGTTTAAAACATCTGCTTCTTACATCAAATAACTGAGAAGGACTTCTGGAAGCTTTCAGATAGGCTTTAAATTTAATTACTTTTTCAATATATCTAATTCCTTCCATTAAATGTGAAGCTTTTCTTTGTGAAATTTCAATTTTACAAATGTTCTCCTCCAGTGATTAAAAAGAATTTCAAGGGTTTGGCATAAAGTAATGTGTTCTTAAATAAATATTTTCTGCCCCTAAAACTTCCTATGCATGATACTATTCCATAACAGACAGCAAAATATTTGAATATTCTATGTAAGTTTCTTTCCTGAGATGTACTATCAACATTCACTCTAGGGGACTTCCATGGTGGCTCAGTGGTAAGGAATTCACCTGCCAATGCAGGAGATGTGGGTTTGATCCCTGGTCCAGGAAGATCCCACATGCCACTGTGCAACTAAGCCCGTGTGCCACAACTACTGAGCCCGTGTGCCACAACTACTGAGCCCGTGTGCCACAACTACTGAAGCACAAGTACCCTAGAGCCCATGCTCCACAACAAGAGAAGCCAGCACAACGAGAAGCCAGTATGCTGCAACTAGAGGGTAGCTCTCACTCTCGCAACTCGAGGAAAGCCCATGCAGCAACAAAGACCCAGAACAGCCAAAAGTAAAATAAATTAATTAATTTTTTAATAGAAAAAAAGCATTCACTCTAGCTGCAGTCAGAAGTGAAAATACAGTCTTACTACATTTTTCAGTTAGATTCTCTTACACACAGACTTAGCAGTGTCAGATATGTTGGTTTATAGTTTTATTTCATAGTGTACCACTGAGGTATACAATTATGCCTTCATCACTACTTAGAACTTAAAAAGTAGTCTTCAACTAGAAAGCAGCTGATTTCCATCAGGATTGTAGAGTTTGGTTTTTAAAACTTTAGGTTGAACCACCAGATGTTGTTTACAAAAAAAGCTGAAGATACTGAGAAGTTGTATATTTTTTGATGATTGGCATTTCAGCTGGGCTGTATAGATCACTGGAATCATGTGGGTCATTTGAGATCTTGAAAGTAAGTGAATCTATTTAATTCAGTTGTAATGTTCTTTACTGAAAGAGTTCTTTGGTAATTGGTTGCTTTAAAGCGACACAGAGTTATTAATTGTACTATGTTACTTAGAAACCATCATTGTGTGAGTGTGTTGTGTGTGTATGTTTTTGTACATAAATCTGCTAAAATTCAAAGAAACATATTTCATTTCAAAAAGGATGGTTTATTCATTGAGGCTTATTAATGTTTCCTCAGCATCATCTTTTTCTTAATATATGAGCTTGGAAAAACTAAACTTGGGAACTAAAATTAGAGCTACCATCATTTTGTTCTTTTGTTAAAAGGGAAACAGCCTCCTCACCATGAGTGACAGTCAAAACAATAACAAATGCCAAAAAAAAAAAGAGTAAAAAAAATTAATCATACTTGGATACAAGACAAAGCACTACTTTTTTTTTTTCTTTTCTACCAACAAAATCACCATAGCACATTAGGATATTAATGCTCAGACTTCATTGATATTCATTAAGACTCAAACTAAATATCTACTGTAATATTTACTGTACCTAGATAAGCTTGGCTTCTCCATTCTAAATTTTCAAACTCCTGTCTAACATGATTCCCCACCTCCTTTGTTTTCAGGGAGTTGGAAAAGCCAGGGGCGCACAGTAACCACACATAGCATTATCCTCACCAATTCACTTGCAATATTTACACAGGCATATGACAAACATGTTGTGTTCCATATGTTTAAGACTAGATACAGAGGGAAGAGTAAAGTCAAATTCTTTGCCCTCAAGGAATTCACACTTCAGGGGAAATCCTTTCCAGGGAATATAATATGACTAGAGACATTCTGGGGAAAAAATTTGTTAAGAGGATTCCAAGGAAACAGACCATAGCATTTGGGCAATTGGATCTGAAAGAGGTGGAGCAAACCCATTTCAGGCATAGAAAGCAGAGTTGTAGGTTGATTGACCTGCCTGGACCGCAGATCTAGATAAGGATGCGAGAGGATACGAGACTGGGGAAACGCACAGGGAATAAATGAGAAAGCATTTTATGTCCAAGGGCAGCTATGTGTGGGTTTTATTATCATATTTTCAGGGTGTCAAATATCATTTTGATGAAATCTGGAAGAAAATATGTTGGACTAGGAGATTTTAGTTAAGAAAGTTTGCTAGGAATCTACTACATAGATCAGAGCAAGCTATGAAGAGGGTCTGAGCTAATTCAATTAGCTCAGTGAGTGTGAGCTAATTGAGTGAGTGTGAGTCAGTCTTCACGCTTCTTCCATGTTCCTTCTATCCAGTGTTCCTATTTATCCAACCTCAGAGATTTTGAGTTAGTTTTTAAGACTTCTTGACCTAAAAAATAATCATGAAGTGAAGTGAAGTGAAAGTTGCTCAGTCATGTCCAACTGTTTGTGACCCCATGGACTGTATAGTCTATGGGATTCTCTAGGCCAAAATACTGGAGTGGGTAGCCATTCCCTTCTCCAGGGGGTCTTCCCAACCCAGGGATCGAACCCAGATCTCCAACCTTGCAAGTGGATTCTTTACCAGCTGAGCCACCAAGGAAGCCCATGGAAATACACAAACATTAGATTTAAAGATGTTCATTTGCAGTCCAGTCTATAATGGTGAAAAACTGAAAACAACTTCTTGTCCAAAAACAAGGTATTGGTTAGAGAGAGAGAAGTCACTCAGTCGTGCCTGACTCTTTGCAACCCCATGGACTGTAGCCTACCAGGCTCCTCCTTCCATGGGATTTTTCAGGCAAGAGTACTGAAGTGGGTTGCCATTTCCTTCTTCAGGGGAATCTTCCTGACCCAGGGATTGAACCCTGGACTCCCACATTGCAGGCAGATGCTTTACCGTCTGAGCCACCAGGGAAGCCTCTGGAATTGGTTAAGTAAATTATTATACATCCATCCAGTGGAGTACTGTGGAGTCTTTGCAATTAGTGTTCAAGTAAATTTGAAAACACAAGACATTCAAAATATGTTTAGTTAAATAAAAAGCAAGTCATAATGAATATGTAGACAAAAAAATCTAGACTTTTTCATGCATTTTACATGTATAAAACTTAAAGGACGGATACTTAAAATGTTATTAACAATTACTCTTAGTGTTGGTATTATAGGATAGTTTCCTTTTTGTTATTTATATTTTTAATTTTTATAGTGATTATGCATTATTTTTGAATCTGAAAAAAGTTATTAATTTTAATTTTAAGGATAGGAGGTAAGAATTTTAAGGGCTTGCAGAATGAAAAATGGTCCCAACTTAGGTGACCACTGACTTTGCATATGTAATGCTGCTACTGACTTTCCATCACTAACCAGCTTCCTGAGCTTACCTTCTTCAAACGTTAATCAGTGTATGCCGTTTAGCTCCCAGGCAGTCATGGCATGGAGTGCAATAAGAATTCCCATGTTACCATTTTTAAGTATTATAGTCATTCATATATTATGTGCCAGTTAGTAGGCTAGAAATGTTTGTATATTTTTGCTTCTTTACCGTTTATCTTGTGAACCAATCCCATGTGTTTTATTATTATCCCCATTTGCAAATGAAGGAGTCTGAGGCTGAAAAAGCTTAAGTGAAGTGCAGAGCACAGATTGAAACTCAGATTCCAAGGTCAGTGCTCAAAGAACAATGTAATGAGTTCAATTTATTTTTTTTTACTGATTGTTTTGATTTTTACTTTTTATAATAATAAAAAAGGGTGTAGCAAACTTTGCCTCATGCTGTACATATGTAAAAGGTCAGATATCATTGTATGAATTAAAAATATTTATTTAATCCTTCAAAAAGAACAAGAATGTTCTACCTAGTGAAATAGGTGCTTTCAAGCAGGGAAATCAATCATTTCTCACACCAAAAAATACTCTCTACATTATAAGATTTTTCTTTTTACTTCAGAGCAAAAGTGATTTGTCATCTTCTTGGGTCTGGTGTCTTTCATACTTAACATATGTCTTTCCTTTGGGGAATTTTATTATAAATGGTCACAATACCTAGTCATTCATTTCAGCTTGTAGATATTAGTAATACTGTATTTAAGTCACCATTTAATTTTCCAAGAGCTTTGAATTTAATTCACAGTTTAAATTGGGTCAGGAAGATCCCCTGGAGAAGGAAATGGCAACCCACTCCAGTATTCTTGCCTGGAGAATCCCATGGACAGAGAAGCATGGTGGGTTACAGTCTATGGGGGCCGCAAAGAGTCAGACACTTTCACTTTAAATTAGCATTCCATATCCTCTTTTGTTTTTAATTGCCTTCACAATCCAGGATGGGGGTTTTGAAGGTAAAGAGATGGAGGGAAACAGCAAACTATTCATTTAATATCATAACCCGTGGAACTTAAAAATCATAGAATCTGGAGTTTCAGAGAACTGTGGAGGCCAGTCAATCTAAAGGAATTCTATTTCTTTATTTCCATGTTTTTCCTTTGTTATTCAAATGAGTTAAAACTTTTTTTTTCATCTTTATTAGAAATCTTCTTGAAAATTAAATATGTGGACAAATTTGATGAGCAAAATGAACTAAGAAAAATCAAGTTGGTGGTCATGGATCTTAAGATCACCTTTACAATCAAGCACAGTTTATTAGATTTGTGATCACTGTGATTATCACACATGACAAACAGATTGGCCTGAAGGTCTCAGACTCGAAACATTTCAGATTTGGAGAAGACTTCAGTGTTCAACTTCTTGCTTCTCACCAAGTTGAATTAGGTGTATATACTGATAAAGACAGCTCTGAAAAAAATCTTGCTTATTTTTGACAGGACCAAGAAAAAAAATAAGATTGAGAAAGCTCTCAAAGAGGTATTTACCTTCATTCTGTACTAAGTTCTTATAATCTTTTGATGCATATTTTTCCGTTCCCATTTCAAGTACTTTGAGATAAGCAGCTGCCACCATTTCCCACTGAAACATAATTTCGTAATCTAGTAGTTTCAGAAGTACATCTTCCTGGACTCCAGGCAAAAGGATCACTGTCTCTTTTTGTTCTCTTACTCCCATTTCCATTCTTTACTGGGTATGAAATGAGGGACCGTGCTTGAAGTTTAGTGTTCTTGGTGGTCGCAATACTCTTTTTAGAGCAGCCATATGTGAGGGGTAGAGTCATGGTCACAACACTGGAAACTAGCTTTTCTGCCTAAATCCAGCTTCTAAAATCCATCATATTGCCCCAACTACCAGGAAAATAAATGCCTAGTTTCTGAGTTAGTCCAACACTCAATTTCTTATATTTTTAGCTTGTATTTTCTTTTCACCTCTTGGTCATTAGGAGCAGCAAGGCAAAAATTGAAAAATCTCAACAGAGTTGTTTATATTCTCTTGTTGAAATGAATGTGTAGCTCTGGTCCATAATATTTATACAAGTTTTCCTTTTTACTTAATTGTAATTAACATGCTGTTTATTGCATTCCTTTTACCTTTCCTTAAGAATTTGCTTTTTCCTTCAATTGTTTGCATTGGTATCTTTTGAATTTCCTCCCTCTTATTTATTTTTTGGCATAAATAAAAATTGGTGCTACAGTGGGAGCTTGATAAAGCTTTTTATTATGTTCCCTTTTGTCCAAGAGCAATCATGAGACATAGAAAAGGTCTAAACAGTTTGTCCAGAGTTATGCTACAAAAAAAGAGACAAAGTTTTTAATAAGACTTTGTGTTCTTAGTTTTCCGCATCAGTTTTTATTAAAGGACCAGATTTCCTTCAGTTATTTCTGTTGATTCTGTTGATTTTTTTTTCTCTAAATCCTTTAGACTTTTTTCCTGTCCCTTAATTTAAATTTTCTTTTAATTTCTTATATCTGTTTTGTCTTCTTTTTGAAATGTCTTTCTGATTCTGGCCTCATGTCTTACCATTTGGCTTATGGATCCTGTGGAACAGATGTACATTCTCTAATTCAGTAAAGTGGTATTTTCTCTCTCCTCCAGATCATTAGTCAGGGATAGCTAGTTAAAAGGCTTCCCAGGTGGCTCAGTGGTAAGAGATCCACTTGCCAATGTAGGAGATACAAGAGACGCGGGTTCAGTCCTTGGGTCAGAAAGATCCTGTGGAGGAGAAGATGACAACCCACTCTAGTTCTCTCGCCTGAGAAATCCCATGGACAGAGGAGCCTGGCAGCCTACTGACCATGGAGTTGCAAAACAGTTGGACATGACTTAGGGACTCAGCACACAGCTGGGTAAAAACCTAATATTTGCATATTTATAAAACACATCCTTTCTCTAGATTGTTTAGTAAATTTTGTTAAAAACATTGGTAACCTATTTGAGGGGGGAAAATCCTAAGTTATTCTCACCTTTACCACACTTCAAAATCAATTACAAATAGATTAAATGGTTAACTTTTTAAAAAACAATCCAAACTCCCAGGAGAAGAATTTTTATGGATTTTAAATCAGTGCAAGAAAATACAAAAGAAAAGGGTAGCATCTTTTCCTCTTTAACTTGTTTTAATATTTAATTTATAAAATTTAATGTTGGACTAGATGTAAACATACTTTTAAAAAATCCTTTGTAGTTTATGGTAACAATAAGCTATGTATATGCAACAGATATGTCTGAGAAATAATTAATATCTTATATCATCAAAATCTGTAAGTACATTAATGCCAGAATATAAATTTAAGAAGAGCATGAACGGACAGTTGTCCAAGGTAAGGACCAATAAATGAACAATAGTCATATGAAAATGTGTTTATCCTCATCTCTAACCAAAGAAATAAAAATTAAAACAATGTCACTGCCCATACTGCCTATAAAATTGCAAAATTGAAACATCAGTTTAAATATTAGTGACATTTATATGACTGAGTCATTTTAGTTTCTTTTTTTAAAACCCCTAAATTTAAAATTTTCTACAATGAACATGTGTTACTTTTACAATAGAAAAATTAAAATAGATATGTATGCATATTTAATCTCTTCTCTCCAACCCAAGACATGACTAAGAAGTGTACACATTTTTAAGTTGATTCTATTGATTTTATTTCTTAATTCCTCTATATTTCAGTTGACCTAAATATTGTTTATTCCTCAAAGATAAGAATTAACCAAAGTAGAGATTTTTCCAAGCTCGTGACATCCTCTGGCAGTATTTTATGGCCAGGGTATAAGAGCCCTCATGATAAGGCCTGTGTTTTATGGAAAGTGTTGTCTATAAGGTCAACAACCTGTGCCAGTTTGACTCCATAATTAAACTTTGAGACATGTCTGAGATATTGAGGTAAAATGTTCTGGAACTGCTTAGGGTTCAGGGGAAACAGATTTACCATAATAAAATGAAATAAAGAAACAGGTTATCAAGAAAGATGTATTTTGCTATAATATAGATTCTATCTATTGGTTTCAAAATATTAAAGTTAACCCCAGTAAAACAATTTTTGAGTTTTTGTGGTGATCTCTTAAAATGAATCCCTTAGAGAAGTATTAGAAGGTGAGAATTATATAGAACTTTATTCATTATGACCCAAATTAAACACTGGCCAAGCATCTCTTTTTATAAGCAGTTTACTTAAGCTATCTGATTAACCCTTATAACAATCTTCTGAAGTTGGTACACTTAATTGTTTATTTCACAAAAGAGAAGGAAATTGAGATGTACAAAGTCTAGCCAGACCAAAGTCCAGCAGAAGCTCATGGGAGAAGCAGGATTTGAGCCCAGACAAGCATGACTGTAAAGATTGAATTTGTGACTTGAAAATTATACCTTTTCCACAATATACATCAATAATCCTATCTTTGGGCTTCCCCCAGTGGTTCAGTAGTAAAGAATCCACCAGCAATGCAAGAGCCATAGGAGATGTGGGTTTGATCCCCGGGTCAAGAAAATCCCCTGGAGGAGGGCAAGGCAACCCACTCCAGTATTTTTGCCTGGAGAATCCCATGGACAGAGGAGTCTGGCTGGCTACAGTCCATAATGTCACAGAGAGTCGAACACCACTAAAGCGACTTAGCAGCAGCAATCCTAACTTTACTACCAACAACCGACCCCAACTCTACATTGGGCACTGCACAGACTAGCATAAAGTGCCCACCTTACCTTGCTTTTATGTGGCAAAGCAGAAAGAGCTTGGATTCTATGTTCTAACATGGGTTGAATCTTTAGTCTGCTATCGTGTTCCTATTAGTCATTTCTTCACCTATGAAACGAGGGAAAATAAGACCTCAGAGAGCTGCTCTGAAAGTTGAGATATCATATGTGAAAGTGCTTAGAACAGTGCTTGGCAAGTAGTAGATGTTTAATAAATAGTATTTGTTTCCTTTCTTCCTTCCCTTGCCAAACAAAAGTCATTCTTCCTGACCAAGTCAGTTTGTATGAAAATGCTTTCTTGGCTCTCAGTTTATCACAGAATCCTTACAAAAATTTTTTTAATTTATTTATTTTTAATAGAAGGATGACTGGTTTACAATATTGTGTTGGTTTCTGCCATACATCAACATGAATCAGCCGTAGTATACAAATTTTACACATTAGATCAAAAGCACCTAAAATAAGGATCCCAAAGACTTTTAATCCTCCAGGTTTAGGCAGAGTATGCCGCGAGAAGCCAAAACAGAAGCTGATATAACTCGATGCTCTGAATTCTCTCTTTTCTGGATTCGGGCAGTCTTTTTATACTCTTGTTTCTATGACTCTTGCTTCTGTTTCAGCTCTCCTACATGACCCTGCCCCCCAGTTCCAAAATACATCTTACACAACAGAACTCTAGCTCAGACTGCTGATATATGATTTCTCAAAGATGCCTTATCATTTCCTGCTCCCACACTTTTGTTTTCCTGCCAGACTCTGTCTCTGAAATAACTGTCTACTCAAAATTTATCTTTTATCTTTAAGACCAAACTCAATTCATTCTCGTTCATACATCTGCTCTGATCACTCTTGATAGAAGAGACCTTGCTTTCTACTAAACCATCATCTAATAGCACTGAGTGTTCCTCAGTTGGCAGGTTGCAGATACTTCTGTGTTTTAGTGCTGAAAATGGACTGAACAGAATAGTGGTTTTAAATGGCGTCTGATTAGAAGTCCCTTAAGCCACCTCTCCCAGCTCCTTACTCAACTATCTGTGTAACCAGCAAAGCCAAATTCTTACCAATACAGTAAAATCTAAGGCCAATAGGCAAACTATTATCAGAATTAGGAACTTCTGCAATTTAAAGGCCAAAAGAACTGGACTGAGAAACTTTAAAAACCACTTTCCCACTAGAAATAGATTAAAATTCTTGGCCTGAATGTAGAACCACCCTTTGTTCCTCCTCAACTACTTATCTCCTACTCAGAAACACAGGAGCTCTGTCAGTCACCACTGCCAGGCACCAAAAAGGAAAACCTGGTGGGAGCACCATCCCTCTTCTCAGGTAGGTGATTATTTTATGGGGTGGCCATTATGCTATCCCCTAATGCCTAATACAATGATTCAGAAGAGTTAAAAATAATAACAGGAACTACAAAAGTTTTTTTAGGAACATGCTCAAAAAAGGCAGGTAGTCAATATTAAATTTTGAAGTCGGATGTGGGGGTTGGGGCAGTGTGAATTGGATCAGTTCAGTTCAGTCTCTCAGTCATGTCCAACTGTTTGTGACCCCATGGACTACAGCACACCAGGCTTCCCTGTCAATCACAAACTCCCAGAGCTTGTTCAAACTCATGTCTATTGAGTCAGTGATGCCATCCAACCACCTCATCCTCTGTTGTCTCCTTCTCCTTTCAGTTATAACATAAACATGTACTAGGGATGTGATGTAAAATATGATGACTGTTAACACTGGTCTATGGTATATTTGAGGGCTTCCCTGGTGGCTCAGAGGTTAAAGTGTCTGCCTCCAATGCGGGAGACCTGGGTTCAATCCCTGGGTGGGGAAGATCCCCTGGAGAAGGAAAGGGTAACCCATTCCAGTATTCTTGCCCAGAGAATCCCATGGACAGAGAAGCCTGGTAGGCTACAGTCCACGGAGTTGCAAGGAGTCAGACACGACTGAGAGACTTCACTTCACTTTTCACTATGGTATATTTGAAAGCTTTTATGAGAGTAGATCCAAGAGTTCCCATCACCAGGAAAAAACTTTTTTTGGTGTCTATTCGAGATAATGGATGTTAACTAAGCTTATTATTAATCATTTTCTAATATATGTAAGTCAAATCATTATGCAATATGCCTTAAACTTATATTAATACAATGCTATGAGAAGGGGACTGCAGGGGATGAGATGATTGGATGGCATCACCGATTCAACGGACACAGGTTTGGGTGGACTCCAGGAGTTGGTGATGGACAGGGAGGCCTGGCATGCTGCGGTTCATGGGGTCGCAAAGAGCTGGACACGACTGAGTGACTGAACTGAGCTGAACTGATGTATCAATTGTGTCTCAATAAAACTGGGGGGAAAAGTCAGATGTGAGGCTAGACATAAAATTAATGAGAAATTATTTATTTAATGTTGATAAACTTAGAGTGAAACTATATTTATGAATCTCTTCAAACAACATGGGCTTCCCTGGTGGCTCAGAGGTTAAAGCGTCTGCCTCCAATGCGGGAGACCTGGGTTTAATCCCTGGGTTGGGAAGATCTCCCGGAGAAGGAAATGGTAACCCACTCCAGTATTCTTGCCCGGAGAATCCCATGGACAGAGAAGCCTGGTAGGCTACAGTCCATGAGGTCACAAAGAGTTGGAAACGACTGAACGACTTCACTTCAAACAACATAATAGCTGAAACATATAAAGTAAAAATTATTAGAAATATAACAAGAAATAACAAACACAATTCTGTGAAAGACTCACTATCTATTTCAGGCTATGAGAAATCCAGTAGGAAAAAAGTAAGAAAAAAAATAGATTGAAATAGTATTTTTAATAATATATCAGAATATAATATATAATGTGATAGATATGTATATATGTACATAGATATGATATGTAGACATATTTATCAATAGATCCATGGATAGTAGCCAAACCAGCTGCCGGCAAAAGCATGTATGAAATATTTAGAAAATTTTATTATAGTTTTTGTCTCAAAGAAAACATCAAGAAATTCCAATAATTAGAAATCTAGTCCATTCTGATTTCTATGTACATTTCATGTACTAGATATTAATAAGGAAAATGAGTGGGCAAACAGCTAAATTACCCTCGAGTTAAAGCAAGAATTAAAGCTACAACTACAAACCATTTAGAAATTAATGAAAATGACAGCATTATATATCAAAATGTAGAATGACACCAAAGCTGCAACTGGAAGCAGATTCGTAAGAGGAAAGAACTGATATATTTTTTGTTTAATGAATTTTTTGTTGTGTGTTCTAATAATTTTCTATTTCTTAAAATTAAGCCCTAACCACTTCAGTGTTTGTTGATGTAGTACTTCATACATGTTAAACACAATTTAAAGGAATTAATATGCTAGACTGAGCCAGACTTGCCTGTGAGTGTCCAGGAGTCGCTGGCAGAGACGTGGGTCAACAGTGGCCTACTGCGGGGTCAGGGGCACTGAATACAATGGTATGACTGAAGACTGAACTGAACCTGAACCGAACTATCTGCTTGTATTCTCTTTGCTTGGGTTTATTTGGGCTCGTATATGCCAGCTTTCCATTTTCCTGGGACAATAACCACTTGGCACCAAATTTGATCACCTGACACACACCTCAGTCCCCTTTAAATTTAAAAATTCTTTAAATTGACCCTCAGTCAGTTCAGTTGCTCATTCGTGTCTGACTCTTTGTGATCCTGTGGACTGCAGCATGCAAGCCTTCCCTGTCCATCACCAGTCCCCAGAACTTGCTCAAACTCAAGTCCATCAAGTTGGTGATGCCATCCAACCATCTCATCCTCTGTCGTCCCCTTCTCCTCCTGCCCTCAATCTTTCCCAGTCTCAGGGTCTTTTCCAAAGATTCAGTTCTTCACATCAGGAGGCCAAAGTATTGGACCTTCAGCTTCAGCATCAGTCCTTGCAATGAATATTCAGGATTAATTTCCTTTAGGATTGACTGGTTTGATCTCCTTGCAGTGCAAGGGACTCTCAAGAGTCACCTTCAACAACACAGTTCAGAAGCATCACTTCTTCGGTGTTCAGCTTTCTTTATTGTCCACCTCTCACATCCATACATGACTACTGGAAAAACCATAGCTTGGACTAAATGGACCTTTGTCGGGAAAGTAATGTCTTTGTTTTTTAATATGCTGTCTAGGTTGGTCATAGCTTTTATTCCAAAGAGCAGACGTCCTTTAATTTCATGGCTGCAGTCACCATCTGCAGTGATTTTGGAGCCCAAGAAAATAAAGTCTGTCATTGTTTCCGTTGTTTCCCCATCTATTTGCCATGAAGTGATGGGACCAGATGCTATGATCTTCATTTTTTGAATGTTGAGCTTTAAGTCAGCTTTTTCAGTCTCTTTCACCTTCATCAAGAGGCTCTTTAGTTCCTCTTCACTTCCTGCCATAAGGGTGGTGTCATCTGCATATCTGAGGTTATTGACATTTCTCCCAGCAATCTTAATTCCAGCCTTCGCTTCCTCCAGCCCAGCATTTCACATGATGTAGTCTACATATAAGTTAAATAAGCAGGGTGACAATATACAGCCTTGATAATATACCTCCTTTCCCAATTTGGAACCAGACCATTGTTCCGTGTTCTAACTGTTGCTGGTTTTAACTGTTGCTTGTTGACCTGCATACAGATTTCTCAGGAGGCAGGTAAGGTGGTCTAGTATTTGCATCTCCTTAAGAATTTTCCACAGTTGTTGTGATACACACAGTCAAAGGCTTTGGCATAGTCAATAAAGCAGAAATAGATGTTTTTCTGGAATTTTCTTGCTTTTTCTATGTTCCAACAGATATTGGCAATTTGATCTCTGGTCCCTCTGCCTTTTCGAAATCCATCACGTATTGCTAAAGCCTGGCTTGGAGAATTTTGAGCATTACTTTGCCAGTGTCTGAGATGAGTGCAACTGTGTAGTAGTTTGAACATTCTTTGGCATTGCCTTTCTTTAGGATTGGAAAGAAAACTGACCTTTTCCAGTCCTGTGGCCACTGTTGAGTTTTCCAAATTTGCTGGCATATTGAGTGCAGCACTTCAATGTGCTATTTGACCCTCAACACATGCTATTTGATAGTTACTCCTTGATTCCATACAGCTGCTGTTATTAGTAAGAGGCACTCACACCTTCTGTTCAGGACACAGGGAGCCTTTATATGTTGGAAGAACCACACCTTGCCTCCCAACAAGAGGGAAATCACAGAGAGAGGTTCAATTGTAATTTAGCATAAGGGTCTGTGGTCTTCTTCTTGTAAGTTTATCACAGGATTAAATACATACATATGTAAGTACATACATATATGCATAGATACATATAGGACAAAACATATACATATGTATACAGAATGAAAAAGTTATCTTTTAAGAATTTACCAGAAACTATAAAAAAATACATTTTGAACTTTCAAATTCTATTTTAATGGCAATCATTTGAACTAAAATAAAGAGATTGTTTTTCTCCTCTGAGCTTCCTGTGTTTAATAAAATCATAAAGTATAGTATATTGATGTCAAAAATATTAGCTAGGGTGGGTACAGAATTTTTATACTGGACTCTCAGATACACAGATAAAGTAGGTTTGTGTCACATCTTAGTCCTCAATTCAAATGCTATGTTTACTTTTCCTAAATTTTTCACTTAATTTGTTAGCCATCTTATTCATTTATTAGCCATCTTATTATTTCCATAGCAGCTATATCCCTTAATAAACTATAGTTCATTTTCTCAGTTCAGAGTGGTTTCTCCAACAACAAAACTGTCCATTTGCTGTAGAGAAACTACAGTAATTGCGATCATCAATTATGGTACCCTGAAAGAAGGTCCTTATTTCTATCATAGTTCTCGTTGAATTATGTGTATATACAGGAAGACAAACTGATCTGCTGAAAACAATCCATACAGTGTTTAAACCTAATAGCATTTTCCTCCAATGTAGGCGAGGGTCCAACGTATCTCTTACATTGGACATGAGTAGCTTGGGCAATGTTGAACCCTTTGTGGCCATACCAACCCCACGGGAGAAGGTAGCCATGGAGTACCTGCAATCAGCCAGCCGAATTCTCACAAGGTCGCAGCTGAGGGACGTCGTGGCAAGTTCACACTTACTCCAAAGTGAATTCATGGTAAGCCTACTGTTTGTTATTCACTCTTCAGGAGGCATTTTGATATTCTAGCCACTAGAGGCACATTCTAAATGACACTGTCAGCTCATAGTAAAATGGTTACAATTCTAAAGGTTACCAGTGCAAAGATTTCAGGTCCACCCTGCATCTCATCAACTACTGGTGCGTGTTCAAACTAGGACGTGATACCTAAATTAAGGCAGAGGGTATAGAAGCTGGCCAGGCAAAGAAGTGGCACAAAGGAGCTGACCATTCCAGGATGACAGAGCAGGCTTGCTTGTCACTATTTGGGGAATTAAATTGTTCAGTTTGACAGGAGCATTAAAATTAAGGTGGGAAATAACAAAAATTGAGCCTCAGACATAAAACAAATCTAAGACTTAATATGTTACTAAAGGTTTGGATTTATCTTGTGTTTAAAAAAGATTACTATCCAGTTAGGGAGTTTGGGATCGAGAGATACACACTGCTGTATTTTAAATGGAGAGCCAACAAGGACCTGCTGTATAGCACAGGGAACTCTGCTCCATGTTATGTGACAGCCTGGATGAGAGGGAGCTGAGGGGAAAATGGGTACGTGTATATGTATGGCTGAGTCCCTTTGCTGTCCACCTGAAACTATCCCGACATTGTTAATAGGCTATACTCCAATATAAAATAAAAAGTTTTTAAAAATTACTATTGGCAGTAGAGTCTGCATTAGAAAGAGGTATTTTGGAGACTCTAGAGATTATCCTGTGAAGCTGTGATTAGTCAAAACTAAAGAAGTAGCAGTGAAAATTGGAAGGGTCTATAGGAGTCTATATTGGAGTCTATCGGAGAAGGAAATGGCAACCCACTCCAGTATTCTTGCCTGGAGAATCCCATGGACGGAGGAGCTTTGTGGGCTACAGTCCATGGGTCGCAAAGAGTCGGACACGACTGAGCGACTTCACTATAGGAGTTTACAAGAAGTGGCCTTAATGAGGTAAGTCTGCCAAGAAAAAGGGAAGGTAGGAACGACACTCCCATTTTTAGACTTAGCAACAGGGTACATATAGTTTCTTTTAATGAAATAAGAAACACAAAAGGAAGACTAAATGTAGGCTAAAAATAATGGTGAGTTTCATATAGCTAAAGATGATGATGACCCATCATTGTTGCTAGTGATAATACATAAAACACATTTTATCCAGAGAGCATGGAGACACATTAGACCTTCTTAAGTTGTCCAACTGTTTCCCAAGGGGAATATCCATTTTTTAGAACCATTTGCATCTTAAAGCAGATGTACATTTCAAGCCATATCCGTTGGGTATAATAAATTGAACACTGAGGTGTTAGTCAGGTGTTTGCAACCACCCTTTCCTGAGCCAGCCATAGGTTTGATCTATTACTTTCATCACCTGTTAAGGATCCAAAGTAAAGTACTAAGCATGCAGTTGTAAAATTAGACTTTGTAGCATGTATTCTCTTTATGTATGAAGAAAATGAAACCTGGGGGATTAAACAAGCCAATCAATGGTCATGTAAGTGGCCAAAGGTTTGTTTCTCGAACTGCAGATAGCTCTTTGTTCAATAAGACAAGCCTTTAACATGGACTACTTCCCTGAAAGGGAAGATGAGGTCAGCAAGGAATAGAGAGAGAATGCTGGAAGATGATAAATTGTGTGTGTCAGACAACAAGAAAGATGGGAGGAATAGAGCTAATCACAGCTTTGCCAAAACAGACTAACCTGTTTGAAATTACTAAGCATGAACAAGTGGTTTCTATTGAACAGTCAACAATTTTGCTTACTTTGGTAACTTGAAACTGTGAACTTATTCAGTTGGCACAAAGAACAAGAATAAATTATAAATATCTAAAATAATGCAAGTTTCAGAAATGATGTTTTTAAAGTAAGCTACTCCTCTCTATGGACCGAGTCTTAAATTCATAGTATAGTCAGGCTTTTCTTGAATTTTCAGATCGCCTGAAAACAAGGACAATTTAAATACATTTGTAGATAAGTTCTTTCATTTCAATGAATCCTAGGCTGTCAAGTTTTATTTTCTTTTGAGAAAGTGAAGGTAACAAAAATATTATTTTATGTGATCCAGGGATAAAAGGTATTTTAATTCACATTTATCTAAGCAATCCTTTGCAGAATTTTAAGTTAGAGAACATACCATTTTGTATAATCAGCTCCTTAAATATTTGTTTAGAACCTTTTGAAAACTTTGGCTTACTGTTTCCTTTGTTCCAGTCAGCATCAGATGCTCACCTTTTAGGTCTAATATATAGAGTGACTCCTGCTCTAATTGTTCCCTCCTCTATCATTTGGCATATATTCTGACTTAATAAATATATTTGTATTCTTGTTAATTGCTAGAAGACAGTGTCTAAATGCCCTTCACTACAAATATTGCACTTACAAACAGAAATGGGACAGTAAAATTAAAAACCATTTCTTAATACAAAAATGCATCATATCATTATTACTTAGATCAACAAAAATTCCCTTTATATTTACCATTTGAGGGGAAGTTTTTCATAATCCTAAAAGAGTCACAATTAATGTTAAGACAGAATCTATCATAATAAAAAAATTTAGTATTAAATCTACAGATTGGAAGAAATCTAAATACACTGTTGAAAAAAATTTCAGCCACCTGTTTATAAATTCCCAGCAATTATGTCAGAACAGGATTCTTAAAACCTAACCAAACTTTTCTATGTCTCTTTAAAAACTACATATCAAATAATACTATCTAACACACAAAGCCATTTCTTAGAGTCAGCTTGTCAGGGTGCAGCTGATGTGTTTAGGAAAGGAAGGGTGTTGGCAAATCAGAGGTGTTAGTCTGTTTTTTTATAAATGACTTTGAAGTCCAATAGAGCTCTGGATCAGATGGCCCCCCGTGAAGATTTTCTTTGTGGCAGCATTAGATACAGTATTTGATATCACTTATTTTTTCAGGAAATACCAATGAACTTTGTGGATCCCAAAGAAATTGACATTCCACGTCATGGAACCAAAAATCGCTATAAGACCATTTTGCCAAGTAAGTTTCTTGAATTAAATAGTTTATGTTGTACCCCTCCCTCAACATTTCCCATCCTCACAACTTCCATATACACACCAAATTTGGAATTGCAAACACAGCTCAAGACTAATAATCATTAAAGTGGAATTCCCTGGAGGTGGAGTGGTTAGGAGTCAGTGCTTTCACTGCTAAGGCCAGGTTTAATCCCTGGTCGGGGAACTAAGATCCTGCGAGTGGTGCAGCCAAAAAAAGAAAAAAACTAATAATCATTAGAATGGGCTAAGGTTAATAATTTTATCTTGTATTACTCTTATTACATTTCTCACAATTCCAGTAGACACATGGTTCTAAACTTTACATTATGGTCAATTAATTTTCCAAAGGGTGTCAAATAATTCAGGGGAAAAGAATAGTCTTTTCAATAAATGATGCTGAGACAACTGGATAGCCACCCGCAAAAAATAAAATGCCTCACACAACATACAAAAATTAATTCAAAATAAGATCAAAATGGATATTCTAAATGTAAGAACCAAAACTATAAAACTTTTCACATAAAACAGATGTAAATCCTCATGACCTTGAACTTGTCAATGGTTTCTTAGATACGACACCAAAAGTAT
Organism: Bos javanicus; assembly: GCF_032452875.1. NCBI lineage: Eukaryota > Metazoa > Chordata > Mammalia > Artiodactyla > Bovidae > Bos > Bos javanicus. The sequence continues at coordinate 43,314,513 of NC_083872.1, forward strand.
AAGCAACAAAAGGAAAAAATAAATTGAACTTGATCAAAATTTAAAAGTTTTGTGCTTCTAAGGGTACCATCAAAAAACTAAAAAGATGACACTGACATAAAATGGCAGGAAAATTGATAAATTATACACTTAATAAAGGATTTGTATCTATAATAAATAAAGAACTATTAGAACTCAATTATAAAAAGACTAATAACTCAATTTTAAAAGGAGCAAAGGACTTGAAGAGACATTTTTCCATAAAAGATATACAAATAGCCAACAAACATATGAAAAGATGCTCGACACCATTCGGCATCAGGGAAATCAAAACCGCAGTGAGATACCACTTCATATCCACATGATTATAATTTTAAAAAAGACAGTAGAAAGAGTTGGCAAGGATGTAGAGAAATTGGAAACGTCATACTTTGATGGTAGGTACAGCTACTGAAGAACAGTCTGCTAATTCCTCAAAAGGTAAAACCTAAAGTTACTGTATGATTCAGATATTGTACTCCTAGGTATATATGTAAGAAAAATAAAAACATGTGTCCACACAAAAGCTGTACACAAATGTTTGTAACAGTATTAGTCATAATAGCTCGAAGGGTAGAAACAACCAAAATATTCATCACCTAATGAATAGATAAATAAAATGTTGTATATTCACATAATATAGTATTATTCAGCAATAAAAAGCAATGAGGTACTGATGCATGCTACGACTTGGATGAGCCCTGAACACATATACTAAGTGAGAGAAGCCATCATAGCCTCATATTGCATGAGGCCATTCGTATGCAGTGTCCAGTTAGGCAAATCTGTAGAGATAGAAACTATAGTTGCTGTCAAGTGTTGGGAGGCATGAGAAAAGAAAACAAAAGGGTATTGAGTTTGTTTGGGAGATAATGAAAATGTTGCCTTTGCTAGAAATATTTATCTCGCATCCTTACAGAAAAGTCTATAGGGCTGCCTACAGAGCCAAACTGTTGGGGCTCATATCCAGCTGCAGCACTTACTCTATGGCCTTGGGTAAATTCCTTAACTTCATCTGTGAGATAAAAGTAGTAATATCGACCTCACAGGGCTGTTGTAAAGCCCAGTGCTTTGCACATGATTAAGTGCTCAGCGTTACTCTCATAACTCAGAAAGGTATTATTGTTCCTTTCTTACAGAGGATTTGTAGATATTAAAGAAGCAAGATTCAAACCCAAACACATCTGTCCACATGCCTTTCATCACTGATGGCTGTACAACTTTGTGAATTAAACAAAAATAAACTCTGTGATGGTACACCTCACACAAGTGAATTGTATGGTATATGAATTATGTCTCAAAAAAATGCTTTTACAGAAAGACTTCATTATGCATAGCAATCACCTGAGTCCTTGTTAAAAATGTGGCATCCTGTGCTCCACCCTGGGGATTCTGTTTAAATGGGTTCTGTTGGGCCCAGAAATCTGTACTTCTACCAAACAGGTGATTCTGATGTAGGTGATACCAGGACCACACTTTGAGAAACACTGCTTAGACTATTTTAAAATTAAATTTAACTCTGTGAAATTTCGGAGAAGGCAATGGCAACCCACTCCAGTACTCTTGCCTGGAAAATCCCATGGACGGAGGAGCGGTAGGCTGCAGCCCATTGGGTTGCTAAGTCAGACACTGCTGAGCGACTTCACTTGCACTTTTCACTTTCCTGCATTGGAGAAGGAAATGGCAACCCACTCCAGTGTTCTTGCCTGGAGAATCCCAGGGATGGGGGAGCCTGGTGGGCTGCCATCTATGGGGTTGCACAGAGTCGGACACGACTGAAGTGACCTAGCAACAACAACCGTGAAATTTTTCGATGTCAAGCAGTGAGCTAAATGCCAGGAACCAGGAAAGAATAAGGAAAATCATATAATATCAAAGAGGTCATGGACCAGAGAAGATACATGTAAATGAGTAATTATGTCCAATGTAAGAGTCCATGGAGTTGCAAAGGACATGACTTAGCAACTAAACAACAACAACAGCCAGAATAGAAATGTTGCCCAAGTGCTGTAGAAGGATGGAGTAATTAATTCTGCCTAGAAAGACAAAAATACTTTGGAGAGGAAGCAATATTGTCAATACCTAAACAAACAGATGGAGTTGGGATCTTGACAAAACCCATAGACATCTCAGGGCAATAACTCTGGAAAGATGGAGCCCCAAAGGTTTGTTTCAAAGTATTAACATGGAAATAGTAGAGTCTTCATAATTCAGTTAATTATTTCCTTCATAAACCTCCAAATTCTCCATATTTATGCTAATAGAGCAAGAATTACCATTAATAGTGTTCATGGAATTCCCCTTCTGTTAGAGTTGGAAACACATTGTAATAGTTACTTCACAGTAACATATTTTTAACTGGTCTTTATAGTTAAACCTGTTTACCTAAGATACAGTTATTGTTGAAAGATATTTTGTTAACTATAATTGGCTGAAGGGAATGAAAGTGCTGTGTGTTACATCTAGTATCTCTTTCTCAGGCTTTTTCATCTCAAATTTACCAAACATAAGTAAGTAGGGCATAAACATGCATTGCAATTATTATACTTAACCACCTAATCTCAGAAGGACTTGGAAATTATTAGGACTGTTTTAAAGTTCAGGCTTCTCTGTTTCCTGCCCAGATGCTATCAGACAACTGCTTCATAGTCCTGTGTCAGCTTTTCCATTCCCAGAACTGGGTGGGTCACTTGAACCAGGGCACCTGTGCTGACAAATGATGTTGCAAATGACGGATTTTCTGTTGAAAATGTCTGTAGCCTGAATACCCCACCCAACCCCCTGTCGTGCAAGATATAATCTAGTAAATATAGCATGGACAAGTCACATCATTGGTTGGAAAATCATCAGAAAAGATGGGAATGAATATGAAAATCTGCTATTTATGGTTTATTTTAGACTGTATGATGGGATAAGTTTGAAACATTGCATAAAGTAATTTTTAAATGAATAAGCTTTTAAATATTATAATTGTTTTTATTTTTTAACCTACAATAAACTCTTAAGTTTAAAAGCTTCCAGCTTGTGCATATTAGTGAGACTGCATAATTTGGAGGATGCTTTGCAGCAGAAATATGGATGGCCAAGAACTAATTAAAATGTAGCTTTTTTTTGTTCTATGTACAATGTCAGCCTGGCTCTGAATATTCTTAAGTGGCAGATTAAAGTGCTTATGTCAAATTTATATCAAATTATTTTATAATATAAACAAATATTAGTGATGAGAATATCTTTATGTCTTAATTGCAAGAGCAATGGGAAAAAAACTGATATCAGTGTGAAATTTTTTGTACAACAAAAAATTTTTATGTATATTTTGTCCATGCAGTTTATTTATACAACTATAGAACAATATAAATCAAATTTTAAAGTCCTAGTTACTCTGGTCTTCACTTTTTATTTAAAAATGTAAAGTCTAGTAATGTTTCCTACTTACATTATGTTTTCTCTTTTATTTTATTATGTGCCTAAAACAGAGTAGATATGCAAATCAGTGAACCACTCATTAAGGCAACAAGTTGTATGACTCAAGCAGAATGTTGGAGTTAGACTTGATTTCCTATCCTGGCGAAAATATTTACAATTTATGGCAGGCTACTTCATTTTTCTGTGCCAGCCTTTCTTTGCCCTTAAAAATAGTAATAGTCATACTACCCTATAAGGCTGTTGAAAGAATTACATAATCATATGTGGAAAATGGCTTGGAAAGTTCCAACAAATAGTAAACCCTCAGCAAATGTTCGTTTCTCCTTTCTTTATCTTCCTAGTGAATTCATCATTAATCCCAGAAACAATTCCAGACAATAAGAACACTGACTATGGGAACATTTACAGTTTCAGAAACAGAGTACTAAAGAGCCCTGTTTTCACATAATAACCATCACTGCATTGGCAAAATCACCACTGTCCACAAAAGCTCTCTACAATGAGGGAAATGTTCCCTATCTCCCATGGGTGCTGAGTGCTCAGTCACTTCAGTCTTCTGACTCTTTTGTGGCCCCGTGGACTGTAGCCTGCCAGGCTCCTCTGTCCATGGGATTCTCCAGGCAAGAATACTGGAGTGGGTTGCCATTTCCTTCTCCAGGGGATCTTCCTGACCCAGGGATGGAATCTGTGTCTCTTAGGTCTCCTGCATTGGCAGGTGGGTTCCTTAACTCTAGCGCCACCTGGCAAGCCTGTGTCTCCCATGAGATAGTCATTAGCTGCATGTGGCAATAAGCATTTGAAGTAAAGTGAGTGCACCCAAGGAACTGACTTTTGTTAAAAAAGAAAGCAGCTTATTTTTATTTTTTAATATTTATTTAATTTGACTATGCTGCATCTTGGGTTGCAACCTGTGAGCGCTTTAGTTGCAGTATGTGGGATCTAGTCCCCTGATCAAGGATAGAACCTGGGTGGCCTGCATTGGGAGCGTGGAGTCTTAGCCACTGGAGCACCAGGGAAGTCCCAAGGAACTGACTTTTAAATTTTGCTTTGTTTTAATTAACTTGAATTTACCTACACTTGGCTAGTGGCTACCATATTGGACAAAGCAGGCCTAGATTCTTCTCTCTCTTCCACAACAACCTTGAAGATGATTCCCAATCACCTTGAAGGTGTGACCAGTCCCTGCCCTTCCGTCCGTTTCCCACGTCTCCTGAATTCATCTCTGAGAACTGTCCTATTCCTCTCATCTCTGCCTTTGTCCATGACTAGCAGTGATACACTTTTCCCTTATCTAATAGCTTCCTCTCTGACTTCAAACCTTAAACACATTTCTTCCTGAAGAGGAAATCTTCAGACCAGTATGTTGTTCAGTTGCTGTCATGTCCAACTCTTTGCAGCCTCAAGAACTGCAGCACGCCAGGCTCCTCTGTCATCTGTCTCCTCGAGTTCGCTCAAATTCATGTGCACTGAGTCAGCCCAGTATAACCTTTGACAAAATCTGATGTGATTCTAATCAAAATATCAGGATCCATGTATCATTTTGTCTATTAAATAGAAGACTCAAGATCGCCAGAGGTAAAGAGATGGAGAAGAGGGCAGACTTTCATGTGCTCTGTACACCAGACCTATGTGTGTGTAATACTTTGTAGAGAGGAAAAAAGAAACAAGAAGGAAAGAAGAAAGAAGAAGAGAGGGAAGGAGGGAGGAAGGAAAAGGGTGTAAGGAAGAAGGGAAGGGAGAAAAGAATGAAAGGAAGAAAGCAAAGGAAATAAAAAGAGAAGAGCAGGAGAGAGGAGCAAATGTGATCAGTGTCCAATGTAACATTGAATTCATGCACTGCATGAATAAAATTATAACAGTAAAGATGAAAGCAATAATACATGATGACAGTAATGACAAAATTTTGCTTTTTAATACTTAGCTTTTTATTAGACTACACTAGCTTTAAAAAGGCTTCAGTTCATTTTCATTTTCTCCTATTCATCATATATTATATTCTTGGTTTTTTTTAAGTATTTCAAGATCTCTAAATATTTGGAAATACTGTAAATTATCAGTTTTCAACATAAATTTAGTTTAGCTTGACAAGAAACCTGCTTCTAAGCAATTTTGGGGTTGAGTTCCCAATAAATAATATACATCATAGGCATTATAAAAACTGAAGGAAGTGGGCCTCTTTTCAAGTGTGAGTGGTTTAGGCCATTCGTGGAAACTTTTAATAATCAGTGGATACTGAAAAGAAATTGAAGTTTCTCGTCCCCTTTGCTATGAAAAGAGAAAAATCTAGAAGAAAAGCATTATTTTAACTCTTTATAATTGAAATTAATTCAATATTAAACCCACTCTGAGCCACATATCAAGTAAAAATCACAAAAGATATAAAAGTTAATTAAAGACAGTCTTTGTTCTCAAGGGGCTCATTGCAATCCATTGAGGGAAAGAAAGAACTGAAGCACTTAAAATACAAGATGTTAAATACTAAAATAAAGTTCAAGCAGCCTGAGCAAAGAAGAGAATGCCTAATTCTGCCAGGAAGACAAGGGAGGGCTTCAGGAAGAAAGTATCTCTTGAACTGAGCCCTGAAGAATGAGGACAACTTACCCATGCAGAGACGGCAAGGAAACAATATGTGCAAAAGCACAGAATCTGCAAGAATGTGGAGTAGTTGGGAGATTGCCCTCGACCCTTGTGACTAGAGTATGTACTCTATGTACACACAGAAAACTGATGATAGATACATGCGTGCTCAGTCATGTCTCTTTGTAACCCTATGGACTGTACCCTGCCAGGCTCCTCTGTCCATGGGATTCTCCAGGCAAGAATACTGGAGTGGGTTGCCCTTCCCTTCTCCAGGGGATCTTCCTGACCCAGGGGTGGAACCTAGGTCTCCTGCATTGCAGGCAGATTCTTTACCATCTGAGCCACCAGGGAAGCCCCACTGACATTCTAAGAAACTTAAAAGAGTAAATCTGGCTAACCTATTCTTTCTTGTTTTCTTCATTAGATCCCCTCAGTAGAGTATGTTTAAGACCAAAAAATGTAACTGATTCTTTGAGCACTTACATCAATGCTAATTATATTAGGGTAAGTAAATAAACCTAAATTTCTTTCTGATAAGCATGTTGATTTACTGTCTGGAATTGTTGGGGGTTTTTTTTCACCCCTCAGAATAGATTAATTTTGTTTTAACTTGGTTACCAGCAAGTTTTGTTTTGCTCACTTGGTCATAATCCATGTCGGTAGGTCTTCCTTTCCTGTGTGTCTGTGGCCACAGTGCTCCCTCTGAGGTGCTCTGGGGAGGACTGCACTTGACAACCCTCAGTACCATGTGCTATGCTCGACTTGTTGAGAGAATAACCACTAGAATGGTGGTGCTTGAATCAATGAAGCCGTGAAAGTATGTAGCTTTTGGACCTGCAGAATTGTTTTGTTTTGAAGATATTTCACCTAAACTTTCAGTGCAAGGCATGGACTTCAGAGCCAACATTTTTTCTTTTTTTCTCAAACTAGGGCTACAGTGGCAAAGAGAAAGCATTCATCGCCACACAGGGCCCCATGATCAACACCGTGAATGATTTCTGGCAGATGGTTTGGCAGGAGGACAGTCCCGTGATTGTTATGATCACAAAACTCAAGGAGAAAAATGAGGTATGACCTTTTCCCAAGTGCAGAACATTGTATTTTTTTCTGTTACTCTAGAACAGAGATTGTTTAAGGACAATTACCATATACTTCCTAACAAATTTAAGATGTTAAGACACTTAAAGGCTAGGTCAGTTTATGCTCCCCCAAAATGGTAATTGGTGTCCTATGAATGATAGCTTTCTTTCAGTGAAATCAATGTGCTTGGCATACACCATTCACATTTGTATCCATTTATCTATGTAAGGAAATGAGGGGCCCTGAATCATCACTCTGATTTATAACAGGGAAATAAAAAATTGTTCATTTACATCATGAGCAATTTTTGAGCACCTACTAAGTGACAGATACTATTCTATTTACTTATTTATTTATGGCTGTGCTGGGTCTTCATTGCTGTGCAGGCTTTTCTCTGGTTGTGGAGAGCAGGGGCTACTCTATAGTTGCGGTTTGCGGGCTTCTCAGCATGGACAGAGGAGCCTGGTGGGCTACAATCTGTGGGATCGCAGAGTCGGACAGGACTGAGCGACTAACGCGCACACACACACACATGCACACACTGTGGGGGTGTCTCTTGTGGTGGAGCAGGGGCTCTAGGGTGCTCGAGCTTCAGTAGTTGCAACTTGAGGGCTCAAGAGCGCAGACTCAACAGTTGTGGTAGACAGGCTTGGTTGCTTCACAGCGTGTGGGATCTCCCTGGACCAGGGACTGAATCCACATCTCCTACATCGGCAGGTGAGTTCTTTACCACTTAGCCACCAGGAAAGCCCCAGATACTATTTTAGTTGCTGGCAGTTTATTAGTAAACAAACACAAAGATTCCTGCCCTTGGTAGATTTTAACTTTCTAGTGAGGGGGAGACAGACAAAAAGCAAGAAGCAGAATTTCATAAGAGTATAGCATATTAGAAGGGATAGATGCTGTAGGAAAAAACAACAGAGTGGGATAAGGGGACTGGGTGTCTGAGATGCAGGGAGCAGTAGGAGAAGAGCAAGCTGCAGTATTATACAGGGGGATACACCTCACTGAGAAAGTGAAATTTGGAGAAAGGTTTGAAGTTAACCAAACCAAACAACTTTCTCAATATTTTCATAAAACAAAATCCAAGAAAGAGACAAAATTAGACCCCACATGCATACTAGTAAACTTTTCTAAGGATCTAGCTTATAGAATATGCTTTCTGTATTTTGCATCATAAAAATAAAACTGTGTAATTCCCAAAGAGTGCTATCCTAGGCACTGCCTACATTTCATGACATCTTATTGAGATAATTTACAGTCTGATTTTAGCCAGCATTTGTCTTTGTTTTCTGATCAAAATGACTATGCCTGCATCTCACCCTGACAATAAGAATTTAAGAAAATGGAAATTTCCCTTTTACTCCTTTGGTGAGTTGCAACCACCAACCATAGTATAACCATGCTGCTAATGCAGAAAACTCAGGTACACAAACAGCAACTTAAAGTTCTTTTAAAGTTTTGTTGTTTTCTTCCATTTTTGCTACAATAGACAAAGAATTTTTTTCTGAAATTTATCCTGGGAAAAAAAGTATATTTTTGGCCAGTAGATGAAGTTGTATACTACATTAGCTATATGCTTACTAAATAAATGCATTTCTATGAATCTTATATGAAAGCCTAAAGTAGCATAATAAAATAATCCTTAATATTCTTAGCTATTTCACCCAATATCAACTTGTCAGCATAATAAGCCACTGACAAGTCCTGCACAGTTGTTTATTATCTGTGACAATTTACCTTCATGGCAGGAAAAAAAATTCTTCAAGTTTTAAAGGTATATTCTCTGTGTATTTATACACATGCATGTATACATAGAACTTATGTTAATATGGAGCTAAATAATCTGAAAAACCAGTCATACTGAGTGAAATACGATATGGCATGCATAGCAGAGCTTGGGGGAGAAAGTAAATTCTAGTAGTAAAAAACTGAATAAAATTCATAAAACCAGAGAATTATAGGTTATTTGTGTTTTCATGACAATATAAGAACTGGAGACAAAGCCTTGGGCTTGCAGGAGCTAGGACTTAGAACTGAGACCTTCCACGAAGTGAGCACCTGCAAGGGCTATACCTTCAGTGAAAGGGTGAACCACAGAAATAAACCTGCCTACCAAAATAGGATTATAACAGGAATTAATCTATCAAAGTCTGGCCTTCTCATGGGATCAACAGTAAGGTACTCTTGAGTATTCAGAATTCAAAAACCAGGAAGCACCAAGTGGTAAGTAATTAATACAAAATAGTATTTTTTAATGTATATAAATCATTTATAAACTAGTTTATATTCATTTAATTAAAAAATTAAAAGTAATACTGCATTGGTAAGGCACTTTACAAAAACAAAGTCTTCTGCTATCTGCACAGCAAACGCTACACAGAATTTCAAAGGAAAAAGCCCAGCAAATATAAACCCAGAAGTCAAACTTCTGAGAAACACATGTAAATAACCAACATAAGTAAAAAGCAGAAACAACGAATAGTAGAAATAGACCTATAAGAAATTGAAACAATAGAAACTGTAAATATAGGCTTTTTTATAATTAAACATACAAAATATAAAATTAAAAACTTGACAAAAGAACAATTTACTATCAAAAAAGACTAGGAAGATTTAAAAACAAACCAAAGGGGCCTAGAAATAAATATTATACACATTAAAATGAAAAAACTTCATAAGTTGATTGGCAAGCTGGACACAGTTGAATAAATAATTACTGGATTAAAAAGCAGAGCTAAGGAAATTACCTAGAAGATCAAAATGACCAAAAATGTGAAATAGAATTTCAGAGGACAATATTTAGATGTCTAATATATGTCTAATGGATATTTTAGAAGAAAAGGGAGAATATAAAAAAAGAAGTAATATTTGAGGAAATACTGGCTAGGTATTTTCCAAAATTGGTGAAAGACTTGATCTCTCACAGTAAATCCTAGACTGGATAAATAAAATAAATCCACAGCTAGACACATCTGTGGAACTGAAAAACACTGCAGAGATTGTTTTAACAACCAGAATGACTAACAATTGGCTTCTCAGTAGTAACAGCAGAAGCCAAAACTCGGTAGAATAATACCCACAAAGGAATGAGAGGAAATCACAGACACCTTAGAACTCACACAAGATTTAGCAATGCTTCCTGGATCTGAATAGACTGAACTACACCTGCCCACTTTGGTTGGAATTACCATTTTCTGAATAGATTGTCACGATGTATTTTCTCTAAGAACATTCATACCTTTATTAATTCTATTTCTTTTATTAAAAGTAAAATCATACAAAATTGGCATAGAAAAAAGCACTGTGATTTATGCGATTACATAAACATAAGGATGTAAATGTTTTGAAACAAGTTTTTTTTCCACTGAAAACATTATTTGTTGCATATTTATTAAGGATAAATACTTGGCAAAGCATATATCCCACAAGGATCATAGGTTTAGTAACTGTGTAAGATAAATTATAATTTTTGTTGTCCTGAGCATTTCATTCCTCAAATGTTATGATATATTTGTTTCCTTAGACAAAAAGACAGAGATACGCCAATGGTGCTGTAACTTGTTCTTGAGTCAGGTTTCATCAGGACAGGACAGAAGAAGCCAAGATTGTTGGTTAGTGAGTAAGGATTCCCTAGAAGTTAAGTAGGATGTGACATATTTTAAAGGCCAACAGAGATAATATGAATAATTGGTGAATATGCCAAAGCCCTAACAGACAGTATTCTTCCCTTCTGTCCCCAAGACCAGAGTTTGTCATTATAAGAGAACTGCTGTATGAGATAAATATGTATTTCAAAGTGACAATGAGTTGGTTAACTGACTATGCTCAGACATCTCTGTTCTGAATGTGAATGTGCAAATAGAGCCCGTCTTGTTCTTTCCTTTTCAAGTGCATTAAACCTGAAGCTAACCTGTGGGCTTCCCAGGTGGCACCGTTGCTGAAGAACCCACCTGCCAATGCAGAAGATAGACAGGGTTGGATTTCCTGGGTCAGGAGGAGTCCCTGGGTCGAGAAGATCCCCTGGAGAAGGAAATGGCAACCCACTCCAGTATTCTTGCCTGGAGAATCCCATGGGCAGAGCAGCCTGGTGGGCTACAGTCCATAGGGTCACAAAGAGTCAGACACAACTGAAGCAACTTAGCATGCAAACCTGTTGGTACCATTCTCAGAATTCTTGTTCTCTATAGGAGAGTCAAGTAGATCTGTTGAAAGCCAGAATTTTTGAAAAAATAATGTCCACATAAAGGATGACTGAGGTTTTTATTTTTCACTTTGGCTGCATAATTCAGAAATGGAAAAGGTATTATTTTTTCTTACCATTTTTAGCCTCTTGCCTTTTTAAGTGTCTGAGATATATATTCTGGAAATATCAAAGTAAATATTGATACATTATGTTACACTTCTGTGTGCAATTTGCTACATGTATTTTCCCATGGCCAGTCATAATTCCAAATATTGCAATAAAGATTTTGACTTCTGTTATTATTGATTACTCATTAAATTAAAATGAAAATTCCTTTCCATCCAGATTCTCTAAAGATGTACAAAGAATACTATGGAAGAAACTTTAATGTTTTACAAATCAAAATGATACTGAAAAGTCTGGCTCAAAAGAAATAGGCAGTAGACTTCACACTGCCAGGAAGATGCTGTTTACCAAAAATGTGCCAACTTTCAATTGTGTTAAGCGTCATTGTTTGAAATAGACAAAAATCATTTCCTCCAAAAATATGTGAGGGTGGAGTTATCTTTAGAAATTCCCAGGCTTTGTATTTTCATGAACCTTTCTACTTTCTAATAAATAAATAAAAGAATAATTGCCAGCTCTTATTAAATCATCACAATATTCTCATAGTTACTTTATTAAATAAGAATAGGCAAAAAATTTTAAAATAAAGCTGACAAATTAGTTCTCATCTATGGTGTGAAAGGAGAAGCCACTTTTATTGTTGGTAAGTTTGATTTCTTCATTTACGTAAATCTCATGAAGGAATTCCTCTTGAAAGAAATAAAACATTGAAAACACAGTGTTCAAACTTTTAACATGAACTATTGCTTAACTAGAGAAGACACAGCAGCTAAAACCTGAAAAGCTAGAGTAGGATGAGTCTAAACAGGACAAGAAGCATTTCTATATTTCCAAAGTCCTCAGACTAGCTCAGACTTTCTGCTAAGAAAGAAGTGGCTATGAATGTCGGTCATATTATGTGTACAGTGGAAACTATTTTCCACAGACTGCCATTTGTTGAATGTATATAGTACGCACAGTTCATATGTTAATTCAGTTCATTTTCACTCTATCTCTACAAAGCAAGATTTACTATACCTATGTTATGGATGAGAAATGAAGGTCAGAGGTTAAATCATTTGCCTATAGTCTCAAAGTTAGTAAGTGATGGAGTCCCAATTTTAGTCCAGGTTTATTTGATTCCAAAGCTCACATACTCATTATGCCCCAACATAATAAATGGACTAAAGAAGGATGTAAAGTAAAGTAAAGTGGTAGTTGCTCAGTCGTGTCTGACTCATTGTGATCCCATGACTGTAGCTCACCAGGCTCTTCTGTCCATGGGATTCTCCAGGCAGGAATACTGGAGTGGGTTGCCATGCCCTTCTCCAGAGGATCTTCCCAAGCCAGGGATCAAATCCAGGTCTCCTACATTGCGGGCAGATACTTTACCATCTGAGCCACGTGGGAAGCTCATAAATAAAGATGCAAGACATCAAAAGACAAAGTACCCGTTGTTGGCTTCAAGAAGGAATAAGACACCGAACTATCGTTCACGAAGTGAGAGCATTACTTGGTGATCTGGCCTAATGAAATACTTCTCTCGAGTACTTAATACTGCCATATTCTGTCTTAAAATTTACATCTTTCATCTGAGTTCACCTATGTGACTTAAATACTTAAAAAACGCATTTTGCCCATTGACCTATTCAGCACTTTGCAAGCGGTTTAACCTCAAAAAGCAAAATAAAGAAATTGTATTTTAAGTATTCCCCAATTTCATTTTCTTCCTTTTCTAGCTGATAAAATTATGGATAAGATTTATTTTAATTACATTTCTTTGTCCAAATAGCTCTTATGTGCCTTACAGTTTTTCAGCAGGGACCTGCAGAGGAAGTAGGTGCACGAGGAACATAAACCTGGCGAAGCAACAGCACAGAGGCAGACACGACACCACAGAGCATGCTGAGCACTTTGATGTGGCCTGAGCATAGTAGGGAGCGAAGGGAGATGGGCCTGGAATGGTACATTTTGCTGAAGACTATAGAGAATGAAAGAGGGTTCTGTATTCTTTGTATATTCTGCTTTTAACATTATGAGTGTTCTCCGTATCATTAATAACTCATCAAAAACATGATTTTTAAATGACTGCTAGAATTTCACTGTATGGTTGCTAAAATGTATGTAATCATTTCCTTATTAATAGATAAAGTCATTTCCAATCTTTTTATCCACATCTTTCATTATTAATTTATAATTTTAGATGTGAAATGACCTAAGTGATAAGAACTTTTGAAAAAATATATTCCCAATGTTAGAAATACATCTAACAGTGTCATCATCTTTGAGCTTCCCTGTAGCTCAGGTGGTAAAGAATAGGCCTGTAATGAGGAGACGCAGGTTTGATCCCTGGATTGGGAAGATCCCTTGGAGAAGGGAATGGCAACCCACTGCAGTGTTCTTGCCTGGAGAATCCCATGGACAGAGGAGCCTGGCGGGCTAAGTTCCATAGGGTCGCAAGGAGTCGGACAGGACTAAAGTGACTAAGCACTCCAATATTTTTGCTTGGAGAATTCCATGGACAGACACTACACTATTACCATTACCTTTAGCATCTAGAATTCTCCAGCTGACCTTGATGACTTTCAGTACTTTGTTCTTCTTTATAAAACATCCAGTGGTGTGTGTGCATTCATTCAACAGATATTTATCCATTATCAACCATCAAGCACCAGTGTAGGCACTTGGATTATATCTTTATTGACAAAATAGTCAAAGATCCCTCCTTTCATGGAGCTACAATCTAAAAGAGTAGACACGGTAAACAAGAAACAAAAATTTTAAATATTAGATATAGGTACAGTGTTAGGTCTTATGAGGAGTGGAGAAAACATATGGTAGAGTAAGAGAGATGGAAGACAGTTTACACCAAGATCAGGAGAGCATTTTAAAATTTATATATGGCAGCCTATAAGAATCTTATGAATTTATGCAAGTAATGACTTAAGTCAAATCACAGCTACTATAGATGACTTTATTTAATTAAATACATCCAAAACAAGTGCTTCTTAACAATATAAATATTAATCAAGTATATCCCATGTTTACCTTAAGTTTCATTATGAAATCTGATGGGTATTCAGGTGGAAATGATTGATTTGTAAGTAAATTATAGTTAAAAATAAAGTAGATCTTTTTAAGCTGTACATTTAAAGAGAAAATAAATTTTCCTGATAAAACACTAGTAATTAAATTTAATTATACTATGTTATATTCTAAATCCATAAAATAAAAGTACATCTTCTCAACTATTTAAAATTAGCTAAAAAAATTAGAGTTAGATAATCTAGAAAGTTCATCAAATATACCTAGGAAGTGTAGAAACTGGGCTGTTTGATCTTCCAAGTAACTAATGTTTATTGAACACTAACAGTGTGCTTAGAAATTAATCTTTACAATAAGCTTATTTGTAAAACTCAGTGAAAGAACACACTGACGTCCAGGGCAGTTAAGCAACCTGCCCAGGCTAAACAGCCAGCGATCTGACTCCCAACTCCTCCTTCTCACCTCTCTACATACCCTCCTCAAGTCTTCTTCCTAGTTAAGGTGGGAAGGGAGAAAGTTCTAATCCAAGCAGTGATTGCGGCCAGAGAGCAGTACCTGGGATTGCTTACAGTCCTGGTTTAAAATCTCTAACCTTTCTAAGAAGGAAAGAGGGGAAGGATAAAGCATTTTGACTTAAAAAGTATAAGGTCTGTTCATTCAAAATAGTGGACAATTTGAAAGTGTGGATTGAAACTGTGATGGGGGAGTCATGCTCAAGTTAGAGGTCAGTCTGTGAAGTGTGGGGTGGACAAGAGGATTCACTCTGTACCAAGCATGAAAATAAATGAGCAAAGTCCCATAGTCAGAGTGTCTGTCAATAAGGTCAGGGAGGTTCATGTTGAAGGACAGTGGAGACCCATTGACCGGTATTCAGCTGTTCTGGACGATCAGAATTAGATATTTGGTTTCTAGAGAAGCAGCCTGACCCAGCACTGCCCAGCACTGCCCAGCAGCCTCAGCTTATTTCCTGAATGACCGGGGGCTGGACAGTTATGCTGCACAAGCAATTAAGAGTGGCCAGGAATTCTGAGGCTGACAGTCCCTAAGAAATATTACTCACCTGTTCTCTCAAACATGCTTACATTCGAGGTATAATTCGGCACCCTAATTTGTAATTCAGCTGTTCTCCATTCAATTGCTGTAACTTGGTTTATTTCTAACTATAGTTAGAAGCCCTCTTATTTGACACATATAATCCAAAAACGTCAGAGTGGAGACTCAAACACAGCAAAAAGCTCTTTTATTTTGTCTTAAAACAGGTACAGTTGTTCCTATTCAGATTTGTTCATTATTTTATTATGGGACAGTCTTTTATTATTTTTAATATTGGTTCCAGGTCATGTAGTTTGTGTAATTCCTGCCCTTTATATATCATTAAAATGTCCCATTTCAGTTTCTTTAAAATGAGAGAACATAGAAAAGTTTATAAAACCATATGAATGCAGAATTCTGTCTGTATTTCCAAACTTTGCCCTTTCTAAGTCTCACCTGTACCTGATTTGCATGCAGTTTTCTTTACTGATCCACTTCCCCCACCCCCCATGAAAACCTAATTAACTCACACAATTATTTCATGGAAAAGTTCTTTTTTTCTTCTTACCCTCATGTTTCATGAATTTATGTAAAGTTTCATTAAATGAATGTAGCTGTCCTTAAGAGGTTTGGATACAAATACCACTTAGAAACATACAGCTCAGCAGACAGTGACAGAAGTACTGGACTTAGTAAGAGAGTGGATGGAGGGCATTCAGTGTTCCATTGAGTATCAGTGTATTTCACAGAGGGAAGGGAGAGTATTGGTTAATGGTAATGAAAAGAGTTGGTTATTGGAGCAGAAATCCAAACACCAAAGCTTGGATTTATAAAGTGATATTTGCTCAAAGGGTCTTGGCTCCAAGAGAATGTTCTCAGAGACCCCTACCAAAACACCTGAGCTTCAGTATTCTCAGCTGTAAAATTATTAAAAAAATTATAACAATAACAATATCTACTCTCTTTTCTACTTAACACAAATGATCATGGAAGGGATTCAATGATATATTTTGGTAAAGATGCTTTTAATATTAAATTCCTGCATTTTTGTTAGTAATATTAGGTGGAATACTAAGAATTAGAGTAACTAAAACCATAATAATTTTAGACAATCTGATCCATTCTCTTTTACGCAAATATAACCCAACTGCAACTAAGTATCTCTTTGTTTATTTAGAGCCATTTCTTTTGTGATGATACATCTTTAGCTCATAAAGCAAAAATTTCTTTGATTTTAAATGCATAGAATTTTTAAAAAAAGTAACTTAAAAATAGATTTTCTTTTCAGGCAGCTAATATACTAGCTAGACTTGCTTCTTCTTTATACACAAATAACCCTAATGTGGTGAGAGTGAGAGGGATGATCAAAGGAAAAAAAAATAGATTATAAAAATATGGGTTTGCATTGCTTTGCACTGCATTCTACTTTTGCTGTAAACCGCTGATGATGAAAAATTGGTTGATGTCCAGGATCTTTACAGTCAAGGTTCACTAATTACTTGTTTGTACAAGAGACACATAACCTTCTGGAAACCTCTTTGTCCTCCAAATTATGAATTCTTGGAATTAATAGACAATTTTACTGAAAGAACTGGCCCAGCTAACAGAATAGTGATGATTTGGGGTTATATTCTGCTACATAGCGTGCTATTTCGAATTACACACAATTAGTGTGATTTCACAATATTATCTTTAAGAGAGCACTTTCCTTCCTTGCATTTTTCTTTTTCATATCATTGTTAACACCACAATGAAGAAACCGTAAAAAACTACTCACAAAAATAATTCAAATGTGAACTGATGCCCTTAGAAACAACCACATTTGCAGCTCTCGCTCACCTCATATTCAAAAGCACCCACACTTATCTGGTCTCTTTTTCTACATCCTCCTTAAAGAGGGGAAAAATGTATTCAGTGTGTAAAAATAAGCTATTGTATCTCAGAAAGGAGATGGGATGCTAATTAAGGGTTGTTTGAACGAACAAGTCACATTACATTGTCTACTGGGAGCCGGCTGCCAATTGCATTTTTGGTAAAGAGTCAAGAAAAACATTCGAGAGGGCCCCGGCAAGCTCAGGAGAGAAGCAAGCAGTGCTTCCATTTATCAAGTAGGTGCACAAGCCTGGATTGTATTGTTAAGAGTCAGGGTACAAGCTGAGAGCTCCTGCCTGGCAGTTTTTCTTACCAGTTTCAAGAGCCACCTTCTTATTGAGGGGCCTGCTACTCAGGCCAGATCCTGGACAATGGGGCACATATGCCTGACTGCTGGGCCACTGAATGCCTCTTTCTTTGTTCAATACCTTTTGCAAGATTCTTTGTCGCTCTTCTTGGATTCATCCAGGAGGCATGGGTTTTAAGTCACACAATAGTTCGGGTCTTGCAGCGAAATAATTGATGCTCCATTGAAAGCAACCAGGCAATTTGGTTAGTATGATTATCTTTAACAAATTGGGGAAATTTCAGACATTTGGCAATTCGTAAATGAGGAGGGAAAGAAATTGCTTTATTTTTTAAAGATTGCTATTTTTTAAAAAATTTTATTAAAATATAGTTGATTTACAGTGCTGTGTTAGTTTCAGGTGTACAGTAAGGTGATTCAGTTATACAGATATATGTATGATTCTTTTTTAGATTCTTTTCCATTAGAAGGTATTACAAGAGTTTGAGTATAATTCCCTGTGCTGAAGGTTTCTCTTTTTTTAAATGTTAATGTTGTATTAGCCAGACTAAGCCTGATAGCCTGATTGCTTGATAGTCTTGGGGGTGGGATAGCATGGAAATAGAGGTGAAAATGATTTACTTTGTTTGGAAAAGGACCAGAATGTAGAGTAGGCAAATGTGTTTTTATTGTAGTGGATGAAAAACAGTGATTCCACTAGATGAAGTGACTTCCTTGTGGCTCTGTCACATAGAGCATTTGGTGCTTAGCATGATAGAGCCCCAGAGGTGTGTTTCTGATATGTTACATGTCTTTTCCTTTAGTTCTGTAATTCTGTAATTTTTTTGCTGTTGCTCTTTTAAATCTACAAGAACTTAACTATTTTATTAAATATAGTTAAGAAAATATAACTTAACTTTGACATAGACATAAAAAAACAAGCGTCCTGAGGACTGAAAGGTCCCTAACCGAAGGCAATAAGTGAAAGAATTTCTTTATCAATATGCATGTGTGTTTGAAAGAAAATGATGAATTCTAGTTAAACAATATTTCTAAAATTAAATTACTTCCCTGGGCACTGAAGATAAAGCATTAACTTTCACACTTTTATTCTTAGACATTAAAATATGTGGTAAAAAAGTAGTAGTTCTTTTGTGGTTGTTTAAAAGGCAAAAGAATAAATAATAGGCATTTATATGTATGTTTGAAACTCAGTTTGTAGTTTTTTAAATAATGTGATGATATCATAAAAATAATATATTTGATGCATGATCTAATGCATATTTAAGTAATGATCTAATCACTTTAGATCAAAAACCCATCCCATAATCCAGTATTGTAAAATATAATAACAATAATAATATCAAGTTTTGAATGCTTACTGTAGGCCTGGCTTTGTCCTAAGTGCTTTCCATGTATTAAATCTTGAGGAAGCTGAGGCCAGAGAGAGTTTTTGTTCCCTGTTAATGGACTCACAGATAAATGGTAGCACCAAAATTTGGTCCCAGGCTCTTTGACTCCAAAGCTTGCACCTTATCAATCATATTATGTTTTCTTGCTTGCAATATAATTGTTATTACTTCTATTAAACCCTTCAAAGAGGATCCTTCATAAAAATTTTAAAAATAATTTTGCTACACATTTATTTCAATGGATCCTGTAGGTGAAAAGGCAACTGGTCCTGGCAAATACAATACCACAGATACATTAATGGCCATTATGTCTACTTTACATACAGGGGAGACTGCATTCTGTGGCATCTAACACATTACAGATACTCTTACTAGAGACTTTAGTTTGATGGAGCAGGAAATGTGTGAAAAAGTGAAAGTGTTAGTCACTCAGCTGTGTCCCACTCGTTGCGACCCCATGGACTGTAGCCAACCAGGCTTCTCTGTCCATGGAATTCTCCAGGTAAGAATACTGGAGTGGGTAGCCATTCCCTTCTCCAGGGGATCTTCTTGATCCAGGGATTGAACCCTTGTCTTCTGCACCGCAGGCAGATTCTTTATCATCTGAGCCACCAGGGAAGCCCCAAGGAAATGTGACTTGCCTCAATCATAGGGGAGAACATTTTATTTTCACCTTGTTCATCTCATGATAAACACTAATATTTGGATCTCCTAATTCTAAATTCAGTTCTGAATTAGCCCTTAATTTCTATGTGGGGATTTGAGAAATTTTGCCTTAATTATTTTTTTGTATGGGATTAACAGCAATAGTGCTGGTTAAAAAAAAAAAAAAAAACTTGATTGAGGTATAATTTATACTATACATACTATGGGCTTCCCAGGTGGCACTAGTGGTAAACAAACAAACAAACCTTCCTGCCAATGAAGGAGACAGAAGAAACGTGGGTTCTATCCCTGGGTCAGGAATATCCCCTAGAGGAGGAAATGGCAACCCACTTCAGTATTCTTGCCTGGAAAATCCCATGGGCAGAGGAGCCTGGTGGGTTACAAAGAGTTGGGCTGCATAGAGTTGAACACAACTGAGTGCCACATGCATATATATATACTATAAAGTTTATCCATTTAAAATGTATAGTTTGGTGGTTTTAGCTCATTTACAGAATGTTTAAAATTGATACTTGATTTATTTTATTTAACTAAATAGAAACTTTTGAGATGCTTGAATGAAAAATGCTTCCAGGCCAATGAAAACCGTTAATATTTGCCGTGTTCTTCTTTCCCCTCCTCCAGAAATGTGTGCTTTATTGGCCAGAAAAGAGAGGAATATATGGAAAAGTTGAGGTTCTGGTTATCAGTGTAAATGAATGCAATAACTATACTGTTCGAAACCTTGTCTTAAAGGTAAGAATATGGAGCTGTAGCTGTCTACAAAGTGGAAGGTGTTAGAGGATTGCATTTTTATTTTGAACTTTTTTGTCCTAAGAACTGCAGATTCAATTTAAACAAGTTAAATAACGTCAAGATCAAGAAGAAATTCTAATCACTCCCTTATGTATTTTGTTGTCAGCTACTATCACTCTGTGGAATAATTAATTTAAGTAGACATTAAAGAAATCCACTAAGTAGGGTGCTATGATCTTCTAATTTGCATATATATAACACCTCTGATTTAACCTTTTGAACACCTTTAACTAAAGGACTAAAGGCTTGTGCTGGAGATGTTACCATGATTTCTTTTTTTAATGTCACTTTGTCTCAGCAGATTTAAGTAAGGCCTGGAAACTGTGAAAGGGAAAATCTGCACTTGTGGGTGGTTGTGGGAGGCAAGAAAAGCCTGAAGTGTTGTTGAGATCTTCCAAAACTTGGAGTTACAGTCATTTATAGGGACTTTCCCAGACCAGATTATGTCATAGAAAATTTATCTTATTTAAATTTTGGACAGCAAATGCTGAGGGATGTTGCCATGGTATTGTTGCTATTGTTTTTACTTCTAGAGAGCAAGCATCCCAAAGATTCCAGTCCTATCTAGAACCCCACTGCTGGGACAGAATCATCACAAAGAAGAAGAAAGTTGAGACAGAGCTGCATTGATGGGTTTTAATGGGAAATTCATGATAGGAAGGCACTTAGAGAAATCTGTTCTTCAACATGTATTCTCTAGTGCCTAGTCTACGCCAGGCCCCAACCTGGTTTTGAGATGATGTGCATGGACCCTCCCTTGTCACTCCTTTACTACAGGGATTCCTCACTACTGTTAAAAACTGGTATTTAGGGTGAGTGTAGAATCATTAGAGTGGGTATAAAATTAAGCATTCTTATACTGGTCAATATGTTTATAATAATCTGTCTGGAGCATTCAAAGAACAGGAAACACACTATATCCCAATTCTTGGCCATTTATTCATCTACCATTATGTTCGTGATCATAAATTACAAACATATCTAGCATATATATGTTTTCTATATTAAATATATATCATGTATATATTTCTCATTTAATTGAAGCAAGACTGTCAGATTTTGACATCAGCATATTTACAGTAAATTTTTCTCAGGTTGAAAGAATATTCTTCAAAAGTCTCCTAGATGTTATGGCCACCTAGAAGTGAGGAGCAAGCAAGATGGCAGTGATAGAAAGCATTTAGTATTGTGGTTTGGATGCCTTTTAGTTCCACAAGTAAATGAAGCGCTTGGTGGCTATTTCTATTTTCAGCAAGGAAGTCACACCCAACGTGTGAAACATTACTGGTACACCTCATGGCCCGATCACAAGACTCCAGACAGTGCCCAGCCCCTTCTGCAGCTCATGCTGGATGTGGAAGAAGACAGACTTGCCTCCGCGGGCCGAGGGCCTGTGGTGGTCCACTGCAGGTAAGGGATGAGCCGTCCTTGCTGCCTCAGCAACGGTCTATTCTTTGTAAAGTCATGCAGCAGGTGGCAGTTGGGTTTGACTTCCTGGTTCTGAGTTTGCTGGCAAATTGAACAGATACTGAAACTAATTAGCCTCCCCCTT
Source organism: Bos javanicus (assembly GCF_032452875.1). Taxonomy (NCBI): domain Eukaryota; kingdom Metazoa; phylum Chordata; class Mammalia; order Artiodactyla; family Bovidae; genus Bos; species Bos javanicus. The sequence continues at coordinate 43,336,568 of NC_083872.1, forward strand.
GATTCTTGACCACAGTGATACTTGTCAGAAATGAAGTGCCATGATTAGCATATTTTTAGCCGTGGTACAGTGGAGAAAATTTCACTTATGAATCACTCAGGGAACAGGAGACTTATTCATTCAGTCCTCGACCTTGAAATGTAGGTGGATTCATTTAGTCTCATTAGGCTCATGTGTGCTAGGAAGGACATATGATTTTTTTTTTATTATCAACAGCTTTTTTCTTGTTTTGAGATGCCCCTGAACTTTTCTAGGATTGTATCTTGATAACATTTATTATTATTATGTCGAATTTGGTGAAAACCAGTCAACTGTTCTAAAAGTTCCCTCATGAAAAACAGATGGAAATAAATTTGTGAAACGTTAAATGGCAAGTGGTAATTCACCAAGAGGAAAACAAAGTGCTGTTACCAGAACATGGGGTCCTGGAGGCTGGGCTGACAAGAGGCACTGATGTTCAGTGGTTCCCTTGACTCGTGTCCAGTTTAAAGATCTTATCCTTTAACTTGTACCTCTTCCCTCTGTTTTCCTGCTAGTGTGCCCAAAGCAAAGTACACATTTTAAAGTTATTTATATAACTGGTCATTTATTCTCCATACTTTCTCAAAAAAATTTGCATTACTTTATTGATCCCCTTATGTCTTATAAGATAGACTTTGGTGATATTTTTAGTAAACAAAGTATATTACTTTAAATTATGATTTTAGCCTTCTTTTGAACCTTTGTGGTTTAATTAAGAGTAAAATTTACTGTATGTCTATTTGCCCAACATGTCATTATCTAGTTTCTAACTTTAGGCCTTATCCTAAACGTTACTTACTTTAGAGCTGGAACTGTCCCCCACCCAAAATCATAAAACAGTCAGGATATCTAAAATGAACTAACCATTTCCCCTCTAAAACCAGCTCCCCTTCTGATTGCTATTTCTAAGAATGAGACCGTCTTTTTTCCAGCCACTCAACATCAAATGTTGACAGTTATCTTTGGCCCTTTTCTCAATTCCAGCCTCAGTATCTAATCAGTCACCGGATTGGCTTTCCCTTCAAAGCTTCTCCCATAATCATCACTTCCTGCCCAACCACCCAAGTTCAGGCCCTTATGACCTCATCCATGTATTTTAGAATTCAGCTAATTGCACATACACACCCCACTTCCCCATGCTCCACCCCCACTACAGTCTATTCTGTGCACTCCTCGTGGATGATGTGCCTAAAACCCTCTTTCATCACACGGAGTCTCTGCTCAAAGCTTCACACAGGCTTCCCATTGCCCAGAGCAAAATTTCTTAATCTTGGATTTGTGGATTAGCTACAGGGGCCAGTGAACTTGAAATGACTTGAACAGATTTGAGTACATTAAGTTAAGTGAATTTTCTGGGGAGTGAAAACTCATTGTTTTTAACATATTCTCAAAAAAAAAAAAAAAAGTACCATTCTTTTAGAGGATGAAGTCCAAAGTTCTTAGCTTTCCATAATCCTTTATAGACCCCACTGTACCAACCTAGATAGCATACTGAAAAGCAGAGACATTACTTTGCCAACAAAGGTCCGTCTAGTCAAGGCTATGGTTTTTCCTGTGGTCATGTATGGATGTGAGAGTTGGACTGTGAAGAAAGCTGAGTGCTGAAGAATTGATGCTTTTGAACTGTGGTGTTGGAGAAGACTCCTGAGAGTCCCTTGGACTGCAAGGAGATCCAACAGTCCATTCTAAAGGAGATCAGCCCTGGGTATTCTTTGGAAGGAATGATGCTAAAGCTGAAACTCTAGTACTTTGGCCACCTCATGTGAAGAGTTGACTCATTGGAAAAGACTCTGATGCTGGGAGGGATTGGGGGCAGGAGGAGAAGGGGACGACAGAGGATGAGATGGCTGGATGGCATCACTGACTCAATGGAGGTGAGTTTGAGTGAACCCGGGAGATGGTGATGGACAGGGAGGCCTGGTGTGCTGCGATTCAGGGGGTCACAAAGAGTCGGACATAACTGGGCGACTGAACTGAACTGAACTGTACCTGCCCAGCCTTCTTTCCCACTATTTCTCTAATGTAACTTTCTCTTTCTAGCCAAACTAGTCTACTCATTGTCACACATCTTATTTTCTGTTCTGCTGCAAAATTTTCCCTATACCAGTATCACCTATGGAACATTCTCTCACACTGATGATAACCAAAATGCGTGCCATTCACAAGGTACAGTTCAAGTACTATCTCTTTACTGACACAAAGTCTCTATAGACACTTACACTAAAAGGGGTGCATTCCCCTTCTGAATTCCTCTGCACTCATACTCAACAGGAAACAAGTGCCAAGTCTGAGAAATAAGTGCTATTTGAGTGCTGCTGTTGTTGTTCACTCGCTAAGTTGTGTCCAACTCTTTGTGACCCCCATGGACTGTAGCCTGCCAGGCTCCTCTGTAATGAGATTTTCCCGGCAAGAACACTGGCATGGGTTGCCATTTCCTTCTCCAGGCCATGTCCCCAACCCAGGAAACAAACCCACATCTCCTGCATTGCCAGGAGGATTCTTTATCACTGAGTCATCAGGGAAGCCCATATTTGAGTGCTGAAAGGGGAGCTATTCACTCAAACTATGAGATTTGAAGAAAGTCTCTAAAAGTTGGAATAATGCTGAGCAGGATCTTGAAAAAAGGACCAATGTTTGTGGTTTTAAAAGGTGGTAGGGTGGGCATTTCTGACTGGAGAAATATCATTAACTCAAAAAGGAAATTTCAAAAAGAAAAGGGTTTTATTTATTTATTTTTTTTGTGCAAAGATTCAAATGAAAACAATGGCACAAAGGGTACAAGGTCAACAGCAGAAAGACAAAAAGCTTGAAAGTTCGTGCAGTCATACTACGTAAGGCGTGAATACCATGGAAGCGTGCTTAGACATTGTACTGTGACCATCTGCAGTTTTTGCTGGTGCTCGTGTATGTTCAGTCATGTCCAACTCACTGTGACCCTTTGGGCTATAGCCCACCAGACTCCACTGTCCGTGGAATTTTCCAGGCAAGAATACTGGGGTGGATTGCCATTTCCTGCTCCAGAGGATCTTCCTGACCCAGGGATCGAAGCTGTGTCTCCAGCATCACCTGCATTGGCAGGTGGATTCTTTACCACCGAGCCACCTGGGAAACTCCTACAGTTTTTGAGTATTGAGTAATATGATCAGGTTCCTATTTCAGAAAGATGAACCTAGCAACTGTGTATATCATGAATTAGCCTTGAGCCTTGAGACTGGGAAACCATGATGAGATCATCGTTAGTCATGAAGTAAGATTTCAAAAACGTGAGCACAGTTTATAGAAAGAAAAGCATGGATCCCAAAAGCTCAGTGGAGGTGGAAAACATAAGAATTGGTAACAGACTGGATGTGGGAAGTGAGAGAGGGGGAGATGTTGAAGACGGATCCAAGATTTCTAGGCTGGAAAACTTGTGGCTGCTTGGTAATGCCATTGAGGAAAAAGATAATTAATTCTGTTTTAAATACATTGAATTTAGAGACACTGAACTGCAGCAAGTGTAAAATAGCAACAGCAGAAGTGCCAGCTAGGAGGTGGAATGCTAATCTAGAGTTTAGGAGGAACTTGGGGAACTTATGTGTAGATTTGGGAGAAATTTACATAAAGATGGTTGAAATTGCTGAAAGAGAGAAAGAGACAGACAGAGAAAGTTTGTAAAGTTGATAACTTGCCATCTAAAGAGATTCACGAGTAAACCTTCCATGACAGGTAATATTTCTGTTCAGCTGTTACCTTGATTTAAAAAAAAAAAAAAAAGACTTGGAAATATGTGCATTTAGCCACAGCCTCTCTCCTAAACTAAACTGAATCTTCAGCTATTCACTAACATCTTTCACATCAGTATGTGTATGTGCTTGTCGCTCAGTCTTTTCCAACTCTTTGCGACCCCATGGACTATAGCTCACCAGCCTCTTCTGTGGAATTGGCCAGGCAAGAATACTGGTGTGGGTTGCCATTCTCTTCTCCAGGGGATCTTCCTGACCTAGGGATTGAACCCAGGTCTCCCGCATTGCAGACAGATTCTTTACCCTCTGAGGCACCAGGGAAGCCCCAGCCACATTATTATATCCAGGACCAAAGCCCCCACTCTCTTCCTCAAATCAGACCTCATTCCAGAACTCCCACTGCATCTCCATGACACTGCTATTCTTCCAGTCCTCCAGGCGAGTCACCTTTGACTTTTTGCTTTTCTCACTGTTCAGCTCCATTCCTCCATGCTCACTTTTGTGATGTATGTAGGTCTTTCCCCTCCTTGCTACTGCCCATACCTTACTGAATTTCAGGCCCTAATTCTTCTTTGTAGAACAGCTGGTACCTTTTTCACTATTCTTTCCACCCACCACCTCCCTCCATCCCATTCATCCTACTTCTCAGATCTAAAAGGAAGAATGCTGTTGCAGCACTTAACAGAGGGCCAGGTTTGTACACTCAGTACATGAGAGCTGCTGCTGTTATCATAATTATTATTATTGATCCTAATGGTTGTTTTCAATGTTAAAGGAATATATTTTATCTCTGCTATTTTTCCTGCACCTTTTAATTCACTGTCTGTTCTTTTCAGTGCAGGGATAGGCAGGACGGGGTGTTTTATTGCTACATCCATTGGCTGTCGACAGTTGAGAGAAGAAGGAGTCGTGGATGCGCTGAGCATCGTCTGCCAGCTGCGTGTGGACAGGTGAGTGTTGGCGGGATGTAACAAGAGACACTTCAGAGCAACAGCAGCATCACAACCTGATTTAATCACACGCCTAACTCTATAAAGATTTGTGTAAAATGCTTAAGAATGTACATTATATTAAAAAGTCATCAAAGAAAGTGTTATTTGCAACACTGACCCTCAGGAACTCAAAACCAAGAGCTTGTGCTTAACCCTCCTTGTCTCTGATGCAGGTTGTTTATAGTGGTAGCTCTTAGACTTCCACCTCTGTTCCTTCACAGGGACTTTGCATTTTCATTTGAATTCACTGAGTCCTTCACTTTAGGATCTTGCTCCTTTAGAATGAGGCATATGCCATACTACCAAGAGTCATCTTTTTTCTCCACTCATCCTTTTTTAATTGTGAAAAATGCACATGACAAAATTTACCATCTTAACCATTTTTAATAGCACAATTCAGAGTGTTAAGTATATTCATATTGTTGTGCAACCAGTCTCCAAACTTTTCATCTTGCAAAGCTCTGTACCCATTTTCTTGGTAACCACCATTCACCTTCTGACTCTTTGAATATGACTACTCTAGGGGCCTCATATAAGTGGAATCATACGGTGTTTGTTACTGGCTTATTTCATTTAGCATGGTATCTCCAAGATTCATCCGTATTGTAGCATGTGTCATAATTTCCTTCCTTTTTAAGGCTGAATAATATTCCACTGTATGTATATACCATATTTTCTTTATCCAGCTACCTGTTCATGGACTCTTAAGTTGCTGCCACCTTTTGGCTGCTGTGAATAATGCTGCTTGAACATGGGTGTACAAATAGCTACTTGAGATTCTTTAGGGTATATACTCAGAAATGAGATGGCTAGAGCATACGGTCATATTTTTAATTTTTCAAGGAATGCCACACTGGTTTCCATAGAAGCTGCACCATTTACATTCCCATCAACAGCATACAGGGATTCCAACTTGTGTGTGCGTTGTTTTGTAGTAGTAGTCATCCTAATGGGTGTGTGGTGAAAGAGTCATTTTCAGGTATAGGTGATTTGATAACTTTTGTGATGGTCTCTGTTTATGCACTGAAAACAGAGCAAACAAGCAATTTCTTTTCTTGCTCGCTGCAAAACTAAACCTGGGGAAATGAATAGTTGAGGGAATGACAGGTGAGTGACCGAGAAAGTGAACAGATGCTCACTGAAAACAGGCACAGAGAGGAAGATGCTTGCAATCACATGAGCAGAGGACCTGCCTGCTCTGGAGTTCACTGTGCTGTTGTGGGAGAAGAGTTGTCCCCAGAGCTCAGCTGTGGGTTCTCTTCATTCATACGGCAAGTCAACAATGCCTTCTAACTGCAAGGCATTGTTCTGGATGCTGTAAGTACTGAAACAACATGAGTGAGGCGCTGTTCTCCTAGAGTTTACATGCTAACAGTGAGAGAGAAGAGATAATAAACAGCAAAGAAATAAACAGGATAACTTCAGACAGATAAATGCTGTGAAGTAATAAAACACGAGAGTCACAGAAGCTGAGCCTCCTGGAATTTAGCCCTATGACCTAGAGTTTCCTAAAAGTGAGACCACAAAAGTCACATTTTAAGAGTCACGCAATAAATATTTATTGAGCTGCTACTCTGTACTAGGTCCTGCAATTTCAATACAGACAAAAGAATTATTCTGAAAATTCAATGAGAAAATAGATATAAAGTCACATAGGAAGCCTTCCAATAAATGTTCACTTTGTTACTGTCATCTTCATTATTACTAAAATCATCAGTAAAGCCTCTCTGATCTCTAAAAATTAAACATTCAAATTCCCTTTCAGGATGAGGTTTTCCCTCCTCATCGCTATCCTTCTTTCTTTCCTTTTAAATAATCATTTCTCCATCTTTGTAAGTGTATCTTCCCTCTATTTTTCCTCTTAACTCTGACCGGCTTTAATAAGCCAGTTACCCATGGTGATTACAATTATGGACTCTGTAAACAGACTGCCTGGTTTTGCATCCTGGCTCCCACCATTGCCTGGTTGTGTGCCCTTGGGCAAGTTACAGGACTTCTCCTTGCCTTGATTTTCTCATCTGGAAAATGGAAGTAGTAATAATATCTAATTCTTATGTTTTTATAAGGATTAAAAGGTAATCTGTAAAGTGGCTGGCACATAAGCATGTAACCAAGGTTAGCCACAGTTATTATCAATAGATACAGCGAGAACCTGGGCATGCATCTGTAAAATGAAAATAATAATATATACCCCACAGGGTTGTGGTAAGAGTAAGAAGAGATTACACCTGTGATGTACTGAGTAGAACACTTAGTCTAGGTTTCTTTTTTTTTTTGAATTCTTACTGAATTTGTTATAATATTGTTTCTGTTATTTACATTCTGGTTTTTTGGCTGTGAGGCATGTGGAATCTTAACTCCCTGACCAGGGATTGAACCCACACACTCTGCATTGGAAGTCTTAACCAGTAGACCACCAGGGAAGTCCCCTAGTCAGGTTTCTTACCCTCTCTCTACCCTCTTCCTCACTTCTGCCTTTCCATGTGTGCTAAGTTGCTTCAGTCGTGACTTTCAGTCAAAGAGTCGTGACTCTTTGTGACCCCATGGACTGTAGCCCACCAGGCTCCTCTGTCCATAGGATTCAGGCAAGAATACTGGATTGAGTTGCCATGCCCTCATCCAGGAGATCTTTCCAACACAGAGGTAGAACCCGAGTCTCTCCTGTCTTTACGACTAGCGCCACCTGGGAAGCCTCATATGTAATTGCTTCCAAAAATGTTTTTGTGCGTTAGATCAGCTCCAATTCTCTGTCCCCTCCTCTTATATTTACTGTCTCAGTTTCCTGAAGCCGCCTTGTTTCTATCCACTACTACCCATCCTAACTGGAATAGGATTCATTTGCTTCACTTCAGACTCTGGGACCTACCTTCACCAAGAAGAGGGACCCTACATTAGAGAGTGAGGGACAGCACCCACTCAGCCTGGAGGTGCTCCTGCAGTGACCTTAATCTCTTCTGCTTTGTGCTTCTGTAAATAAGGCTCCTTCATGGGACCCACAGATCCCTAGGGACTCCAGTTCATATTCGCGCACTGGATCTGACTCTATTTGAAACAACACCTGGAAAAAAGGGGGCTTGGTTTGTTCATTGTTTAGGCTCTTGTGCCTCTTAGATCTTGTCTAGTCACCCACCCCTATATCGCTCCTCCCCTACCTGCTTCTGTAGCCTGACATCCACCTTGGTTTCTACTTTCCAGTCACTTTACTCTGTCAAGTCTACCAAATTGTCCTCTAACTTTGAAGAAAATCACAAATACATTTTTTAAACCATATCACAAGGCCTCCTCTTATCGACTCCTTCCTTCCTAAAGCAAATAGGCAGAAACTTTAGCCTTGGCCTGCCATCAATACCAAGGTCTTCCCACAAGGCTTGTCATTTTGCTCCAGGTAGGAGTTTCAAAACATTCCACTTCTCTGCTGATCTATACTCTATAGGTTCCCTACCCCTTGGATTTGAATTACTGCCAATACATGTCTCAAAATCATACTAACTGATTTATTCATCAAGATCCCTTCTACATAAATCCTAAACAGCTGCTTCTGTTGTTTATGAAGCAGATCATCTCCTTGAAATTTTCCTTGGAAAGTCTTTTCTTTGCCTTCCTTCCTTCGCAGGATTAACATTAGTTGGTTCAGTCGCTCAATCATGTCCAACTCTTTGTGACCCCATGAACACCAGGCTTCCCTGTCCATCACCCAACTCCCAGAGCTTGTTCAAACTCTTGTCCATTGAGTCAGTGATGCTATCCAACCATCTCATCCTCTGTTGCTCCCTTCACTTCCTGCCTTCCATCTTTCCCAGCATCAGGGCCTTTTCCAGTGAGTCAGTTCTTCACATCAGGTGGCCAAAGTATTGGAGCTTCAGCATCAGTCCTTCCAATGAATATTCAGGACTGATTTCCTTCAAGATTGACTGGTTTGATCTCCTTGCAGTCCAAGGGACTCTCAAGGGTCTTCTCCAACACCACAGTACAAAAGCATCAATTCTTTGTCACTCAGATTTTTTTACAGTCCAACTCTTACATCCATACATGACTACTGAAAAAACCATAGCTTTGACTAGATGGACCTTTGTTGGAAAAGTAATGTCTCTGCTTTTTAATATGCTGTCTAGGTTTTTTAAAGCTTTTCTTCCAAGGAGTAAATGTCTTTTAATTTCATGGCTGCAATCATCATCTGCAGTGATTTTGGAGCCCAAGAAAGTGAAGTCTGTCACTGTTTCCATTGTTTTCCCATCTATTTGCCATGAAGTGATGGGACCAGATGTTATGATCTTACTCTTTTTAATGTTGAGTTTTAAGCCAACTTTTTCACTCTCCTCTTTCACTTTCATCAAGAAGGTCTTTAGTTCTTCACTTTCTGCCATAGGGTGGTGTCATCTGCATATCTGAGGTTATTGATATTTCTCCCGGCAATCTTGATTCCAGCTTGTGCTTCCTCCAGCCCAGCATTTCGCATGATGTACTCTACATATAAGTTAAATAAGCAGGGTGACAATATACAGCCTTGACAATATACCTCCTTTCCCAATTTGGAACCAGTCTGTTTTTCCATGTCTGGTTCTAACTGTTGCTTCTTGACCTACATACAGATTTTTCAGCAGGCAGGTAAGGTGGTCTGGTATTCCCATCTCTTGAAGACTTTTTTACAGTTTGTTGTGATCCATACAATCAAAGGCTTTAGTGAAGTCAATGAAACAGAAGTAGATGTTTTTCTGAAATTCTTTTGCTTTTTCTATGTTCAAATGGGTGTTGGCAATTTGATCTCTGGTTCTCTGCCTTTTCTAAATCCAGCTTGAACATCTGGAAGTTCTCGGATTCACATACTGTTGAAGCCTAGCTTGGAGAATTTTGAGCATTACTTTGCTAGCATGTGAAAAAAATTAGCATTACTTTGCTAGCATGTGAAATGAGTACAATTTGCACTTCCTTAGTTGTTATAAAAAGCAAAGCAGAAAACCTCACTCCTTTCTTTGACCCCCATCCAACTTCTTCCAATACTTCTTGTGTCTTGCTTCATTATTTCATCCATTTATTGTCATATTTCTTTTCAAAATTCCCAATTTATAGGTGACTGCTGCTGTTGACCACGTTTTAACCTTATGCCAGTAAATGGAAAACTGGCTTTAGAAAATCTGAATGTCTGCCCTCCTGCTCTTCCAGCTTATTGTTCTTCATCAGTTCTTCAAACCTGTCTGCAATCCTGGTCTCTGTGGTCATCCTTACCTTCAGTTTGGAGTGTGTCTTCAGACATTCCCAAATGTGCTATTAATTACAGAGATTTATTTAAGCATGGCCATTCCACCATGGCCTTCAAAGCACATCTCATTTAACTTCAAAAATGAACCCAAGAGTCAGAAAAGAGATATTCTTTAGCCTCATTTTTTAAAAATAAGTAAACAAAAAATTCAAGATATAAAATATCTTGTCTGATAACATTTAGCTAAGAAAACTGGCAAAGTAGACCTCTTTGGCATCTGAGACTTCTGATTTCTAACTCAAGGTATGACTCTTGATTAAAAGTAAATAAGTTTTTGGAATATGTTTATTGCAAAATTCTAGACAAAAACGTAGCTCTTTGAAAATTCTTCGTCAATGAAAAATGCAGTGACACCACAATTTTTAAAACAGTGGTTAACATGAAGGACAGCTGTTTCATGAATAGAGTGATATTTTCAGCAGTTGTCTTAATATAATATAAGGAACATAGAGATGTTGCCTCATTCCAAAATATCTATCTATAGACGGTGCCTAAAATATCTCTGTGTGGCAAATGTCTAAAACACTACTATTAGAGAGACAATCTTTTTGTCTAAAGAGCTATTCTTTTAAAGTTTCTGGAGCCTAGAGTTGAGAGGTGAGAAGTGTGTATGTATTAGTCACTCAGTCATGTTCAACTCTCTGAGACTCCATGGACTATAGCCCACCAGCCTCCTCTGTCCATGGGATTCTCCAGACAAGAATACTGAAGTGAGTAGCCATTCCCTTCTCCAAGGGATAGTCCCAATTCAAGGATTGAACCCGTGTCTCTTGCATCGCAGGCAGATTCTTTAGCTTCTGAGCCACCAGGGAAACCCCTATATCTTCCTGGCTATTAGCACATTAAACAGGGTGACCTAGCCTTTTCCAGCTTAGGGTATGTTAGCTAGACAGTGTAAGTCCACACATCAGGAAGGCATTCAGAACTGAGGTTTTGATGAAGGGGAATTGAAAAGAGGGCCCCAGAAGAGGCTCTGCCATTGAAGAGACTGCCAGACAGCTCTGTGCACTGCGAAGGTGAGAGGCAGAAGACACCTCTGGCAAGAGCAGCTACCTGATTTTCAGGGACCAGTAAAAATGAAAATGTGGAGCCCTATTTTAAAAAATGATTAACTCAAGATGGTGACAGCAGAGCATGAAACCAATACAGGGTCTTCCCCAGCACAGGGAAAGAGGTTGACGTGACTGAGCGTGTCAAACCGATGGAGTCGTCCCTGTCAAGGGATATTTCAGGGTGGGTGTTTGTAAGTGGGTGTGAATTCTGTGTGCTGTGGAACATTCACCCAAGGTCTCTGCTCCGAGAAGTCCCCCTGAATCACACATGCGTTCATGTGTTTGACAAAGATTTACTGAACATTACTGCTGAACATGCATCAGGTGCCTGGGGAGCATGCGTGCATGCTGAGTCACCTCAGTCGTGTCCAACTCTTTGTGACCCTGTGGACTGTAGCCCGCCAGGCTCCACTTGCCTGTCCATGGGATTCTCCCAGCAAAAATACTGGAGTGGGTTGCCATGTCCTTCTCCAGGGGATCTTCCCCACCCAGGGATCAAATCTGTATCTCTTACATCTCCTGCATTGGCAGGTGGATTCTTTACCACTAGCACCACCTGGGAAGCCCCTACTTTGGGTAGAGAAAGATGGATTTCTTAACAGACTTTTCCAGACTGTGGTTCTCAGGGCCTCTTTTTTTTGGTAAAGTTTTTTTAAAATTATTTATTTTATTTTTGGCTGCACTTGGCCTTCGTTGCTGCTCCAGGACTCTCTCTAGTTGTGGTGGCTGGGCTTCTCATTGTGGTGACTTCTCTTCCTGCAGAGCACAGGCGTTAGGTGTGCGGACTTCAGTAGCTGCAGCACACAAGCTCAGTAGTTGTGGTGCACAGGCTTCATTGCCCTGAGGCATGTGAAATCTTTCTGGACCAGGGATCGAACCATGTCCCCTGTATTGGCAGGCAGATTCTTAACCACTGGACCACCAGGGAAGTCCCTCAGGGCACATTTTAATGATTAGTTAAACTCTGAGAACCTGCTGCATGTCAGATTAGCTACAGTACAGATTAGCCTATATTCAGGCAAAAAATAAATAAATAAATAAAAGTTTCTCAATTTTGAGGGAAAAAATCTGTATACTATGTTTCTTAGAACCCATCTCCACCTGGATAGTCACAAAAAGTATTAAAGTGTTAAAGGATACAAAGCATCCCCCAGCATGGTAATCCATTTCACTCAGTTGAAGCACTCTTTCACATTTATTTGACCACATGACACTTTCCGAGACTATCTAAATGAAAGGGAAAGAAGTATGACACTTTCTGAGACTATCTAAATGAAAGGGAAAGAAGTTATAAAGTAATAAATATAAGCTGTTCTTTCCAAAGTTTGGTGCCAAAGAGAAAACTAGAGATGGCAGAGGAATGTGAGCCTGGGAGGAGACCATTAAAAAGGTGAAAGGGAAGGGCTGCTGCTGCTGCTGCTAAGTTGCTTCAGTCGTGTCCGACTCTGTGCAACCCCACAGACGGCAGCCCCCCAGGTTCCCCCATTCCTGGGATTCTCCAGGCAAGAACACTGGAGTGGGTTGCCATTTCCTTCTCCAATGCATGAAAGTGAAAGTGAAGTCACTCAGTCGTGTCCAACTCTTAGGGACCCCATGGACTGCAGCCTACCAGGCTCCTCCGTCCATGGGATTTTCCAGGCAAGAGTACTGGAGTGGGGTGCCATTGCCTTCTCCAAAGGAAAGGGCAGGACTGACTAATTGGAGCATCTAGCTTAGTATAATAAGGGCTACGAAAGATGGAGTTAATGTATCATAAAGCTAATATTTTGAACTCTTCAGAGTTCAGGCTTCACCAGATTTTTCCTATCCTCTCATACCCTTTTTAACAGCAGCCTCTATCCACTAGTGATCCAAAGCTGGACACTACATCTTCTTTATAGTTTATCCCCCACCACTTTTACCTGCCTCCTCTGAGAAGCCCAAGGCCTGGCTAACAGCAAAGAAAAACAGTGATTTGGATACTGGAGATGGGTTACATGACTGATAAATCAAGAGTCTGAGCATTGAGTAGGATCAAAAACCTAATCCAAAGAAAACAAAAAACAAATGACAATGCTTGATCATTGTTGTTCAAGATAACATAAACCAGCAATTTGTACTCAGATCACAAGTCTGCATTTTAGCAATAAATTCAAATGGTCTGATTTAGAAATGAGTGTGTTATGCTGAATGGATGCTTCCAGTGTAACAACAGTGACAAAGCCATTTGGTGGATTCCTCATTCTCTGGCAAGACATTATTTTTATTGGCTTTTGGGCAACATCTATTAATAGATGCTATAGTTCTCCCTGAAGATTCATGAGTCTGTGATTCTCCTATTAATAATACTTTTGAGCATATTTTGAACTAAAATAGGATTTCTTTTTTTCCAAATGGGAGTTCAAATTCAGTGCTGGGCACCCACAGGTGTTTTATTTAGAAGTGCATTCATGGATCATTCCTTCATTGCCACTGTGTTCATTTTGACTAAAAGATGAAATCGGTAACAGGCAACTGGGACAGAGCACTGGCTGGTGCATCTCAGGGCTTCCCGGGTAGCACAGTGGCAAAGAATCTGCCAAGGCAGGAAGACACAAGAGACAGGGGTTCTATCCCTGATTTGGGAAGATCCCCTACAGTAGGAAATGGCAACCCGCTTAGTATTCTTGCCTGGGAAATCCATGGACAGGTGAGGCTGATGGGCTACAGTCCTTGGGGTTGCAGAGTCAGGCACGACTGAGGGACTGCGCATTTGTGTGCGCGCATGCACACACACACACACACACACTGGTGAGACTGGGAAGCAGGCAACAACTAGAGAAAGAGATGGCAGGGATCGCTGGAGCAGATGTCAAGGAGCCTGAAGCTTGTCCTAGCTCTGCCCCTAATTTTCTGTGTGACCACTTGTCACTCTAGGCCTCTGAGTCTCCATATGTAGAAGGAGAAGTGGTGTGTCAGAGGTATCCAACCTGTTTCTGGTCCAAAGATCTCTTTTTAAGAGTAGAATATTTCATGGACCTCAACCTGATGGTTATACTTTGAATCCCATAGTGCTTTAAATTATCCTATTTTATTACTTGCTGCTGCTGCTGCTAAGTCGCTTCAGTCGAGTCCGACTCTGTGTGACCCCATAGATGGAAGCCCACCAGGCTCCCCGTCCCTGGGATTCTCCAGGCAAGAACACTGGAGTGGGTTGCCATTTTCTTCTCCAATGCATGAAAGTGAAAAGTGAAAGTGAAGTCGCTCAGTCGTGTCCGACCCTCAGTGACCCCTTGGACTGCAGCCTTCCAGGCTCCTCCATCCATGGGATTCTCCAGGCAAGAGTACTGGAGTGGGGTGCCGTTGCCTTCTCCAAGGGAAGCCCTGCTGCTGCTACTGCTAAGTCACTTCAGTCGTGTCTGACTCTGTGCGACCCCATAGACGGCAGCCCACCAGGCTCCCCCGTCCCTGGGATTCTCCAGGCAAGAACACTGGAGTGGGTTAGAAAGCCCTTATTATCTTATTTAGATATCACTAAATTGTTGTGACAATACCACCTAACTAAAAATTCCAGTTGCTATTAAAGCTAAACCAACCAGATTTCACCATATTTAGAGCCTGCTATAAGAGATTCATTTAGACTTGTTTATACCATGTTTTGGGCTTCCCTGGTAGCTTAGCTGGTAAAGAATCTGCCTGCAATTCAGGAGACCCCAGTTGAGTTCCCGGGTTGGGAAGATTCCCTGGAGAAGGGATAGGCTACTCACTCCAGTATTCTTGGACTTCCCTTGTGGCTCAGCTGGTAAAGAATCTGCCTATAATGCAGGAGACCTGGGTTCTGTTCCTGGGTCAGGAAGATCTTGTGAAGAAGGGAGGAGCTGCCCACTCCAGTATTCTGGCCTGGAGAATTCCATGGACTATATAGTCCATGGGATCACAAAGAGTCAGATATGACTGAGCAGCTTTCACTTCATACAATGTTTTTGTGGAATGAGATAGTGAGGAAGGTCATTTACACATTGAGTATGAGAGATATTTGTCCTTTAAAAGAAATAATAATACATAGTAATAAAATGGCCTAGGATACTCAGAGACCGCCTCATATGCATATGGAGAATGACTAAGGAGCCATATGTGACCATCAGAAGACATCTAGGCAGGGAGGGAAGGAATGTGCTCCATTGCAGGCTGACGTCAGGCAATTTTTTCCTCATTGTATTTCTTTTCATCCCACTTGGCACCTCTGAACTCTGGAAGAACTTGAAAACAGAGTTTGGGAAGTGAAACACATAAAATAATTTGTGATCTCAAAGCCTTTTTTTTTTCTTCTTCCCCCTCTCCCCCCTTTTTTCCTTCCCCAGAAACAGGAAACAATCTGTCTAATCCTCCCTTTTGAGAGTCAGTAGTGAAATCTGCAGTTGTCTTTGTACATCCTTACCTTGGGGACCTTAAATTGTAATGACATCCAAAGTCCTTACTTGCGGCTTCCCAGACAGGATAGAAAAATGCTTCCAGTGTGCGTCATATCATTGTTTAAATGTTTTGATTAATCACTTTAGTTTGATGGGTTTTTTTAAACTATAACAACCTAAAAGGAGGAATACATATGCCATCAGTTTCCTTAGCTAATATGTGTCCCCAGAAAATTCTTTGTTTCCAAAACTTGGTTAAAATAATTCCAAAACTAAAATTTCCACCTCTTGGTATATATTTTTTTTAATTAACTTTTGTCTTGCATTGAGCCATATCCTTTTACAATCCCGACTCATCACAGAGATCCCCTTAATTAGTGAATTTCAACAATCTCATTGGAAGATCAGGAATTGGACACTTTAGTTTACTTATTTTAAGAACACTTGAAGATAAAGCTTAAAAATTGGTTTGGATTTCCTTGACATCACAGTTCCTAGGCCGTAACAAGATGTCCTCTTGTAAAACAGATTACGCTAACTGAATCTTCCAAGTGGTTGTCAGGACAACCTTTTCCTTCTTCTCAGCTAGGATTCAACTGAGTGTTAACCTGGATGTTCAGAAGAAAATTGACCAGCTTTAAGGAAAAAAAAAAAAATATGGGGAACTCAAGATCTGCTAGGGCATTAAATTATCATTTGACTTGTGTCATTTCAAGGACTGAGAATGTAAACTAAATGTTTTGATTGATTCTGACCAGGTATTTTGGGAATGTGGACATACTCTGTAGAGAAAATGTCCACATTCAAAATACCTGGTCAGAATCAATCAAAACATTTAGTTTACATTCTCAGTCCTTGAAATGACATGGTGTTTAGACATGGAGAAAACGTCTGTCCAAGATACCCCGAGTTCAGCTCCAAACGTTAGCTGTATTTGACTCATGCCCAAGCTATCGGAGCTTTACCCAGGAGGCACATTATCATCCACACCTTTTGTTCTAAATTTACTGTACCAAACTTTACCAAAAGAATTCCAGATTCGAAAATAATAAAAAGCCAAGGAGCGTCAGTTCCATTGTTAGCCCAGAAATGAGTCACTGCTGCAGAATTTCTTCTGTCTACTGATTAGACCGGATACGCGCTGGGCGGTGCAGCAGGAAAGGCTTGTTGCTCTTTGTATGTGTGAGTTAATAGTCACAAAAGGTCACAATTTTAACATGTTAAAAACCAAATCTCTCTCCTGGGCATCTGGCAGGGGATTTTTTTTTTTCAACACAACCTCCCAGGAGCAAAGGGGAAAAAAAAATATAGTTTTTTCCCTTCTAACCTGAGATTACTCTCTGCTGACATGGCTACGTGCTTTTGTGCACGGAGACCAAGATGACATGGATTTTTGTGTTTGGCGGGGCTGATGTGACTTGAGTTATCTGACATTTCTGGAAGAGCAGTTGGTCTGAGTTCTTTCTGGCCTGGCCAAGCACACTGTTCATATTCTGTGGCCACAAAGAAATCAGAGCCTTGTACCCAACACCATTTTTGCAATAGAAGTGACTTTCTTCCAAAGCATGAAATGGGGCATAATTAGAGTGAAAAGATAGTTTGTCTAAACCAACATACTTCTGAGGGTGAAAAGGAGGCTTTATTAATAATTAGACCAGGACAGCAGGAGTAAACTGGGTCTGTCCCAAGCAAACCAGGTGCATGATCACCCTAAGGGTTTGTGTTAACCAAGCATTTACCAAAAGAATATGAAATAGAATATGTGACATTTATTTAATACTCGCTGAGTGACGGCCACTGTGTCCACTAAAAAATACAGTCACAACCTGAAAGTAGACAGTTATTTTATTTGGTGGGAATGTTTAGGACTCCCAGCCCCACAGAGACAGAATCTCAGTAGCTCTGAGAAAACTGTTCCAAGAAGGTAGAAGGGGGAGTCAGGCTATATACAAGTTTACAACAAAGGGAGCAGGTAGTCCGAACATCAAAGATCAGATATCAAGTTAAGGAATTTAGCAATTTATGTATAAGAAGATGCAAGCCTCTGCTGCTAAGTTACTTCAGTCATGTCTGACTCTTTGTGACCCTGGGGACCGTAACCCACTAGGCTTCTCTGTCCATGGGATTCTCCAGGCAAGAATTCTGAAGTGGGTTGCCATGCCCTCCAGTGGATCTTCCTGGCCCAGGGATTGAACCCACATCTCTTATATCTACCTGCAAGCCTCTGGGCTCACTGAATTCATTCCTTTATTATGCACCTCAGCTATCTGGGGCCAAATCCTGTTTCCTTGTTCATCTTAAGGAGTGGTAGATAGCTGCTTCTTGCATTCCCCCCAGCTCCTCAGTGGGGCAGGGAGTGAGGTGGGGGGATTGGCTAGGTCACAGTTTTAGGAGTCCTCATTCACATTTGGCTTCCTTCGTGGCTCAAAAGGTAAAGAATCTGGTTCAATCCCTGGTTTGGGAAGATCCCTTGGAGAAGGGAATGCAACCTACTCCAGTATTCTGGCCTGGAAAATTCCATGGACAGAGGAGCCTGGTGGACTACAGTCCATGAGGTCGACTAACACTTTCACTTTCATTCACATTTGGAGGCCAGAAATTGCTGTTGGCTATGATATTTCTTGTTTATTTATATGGCAGGAGATGTTTTCATTTCACAACTGTGCTAAGCATTCTATGGATTATCTCATTTAAACCTTGCAAATTTTGAAGCCTATTAGGCTTTGCCATGCCAGGGGTTTTTAAACTTTTGGGGGGGAAACAAAACGTTAGGAAGACAAAATCTTCCACAAAACACTGATAAGGAAAACCAATAACAATAATTTTAAGAAGAAAGAGTAAAGAGAAATGCCTTGGTCAAAACTGGGATTAGGAACCAGTCTAAGGACACCCTCCTTCCCCACACAGACACTGTGGTAGAACCTGGGCTCCTGGGAATTCTGTGAATAGCCTTTGGCTAGACGTTGACAGGCTCTGACTCATTTAATCCTCACGATCTTAATGAGGTTTGTCATTAACTTCATTTTACAGGTCAGGGAAATTGAGCTGTGATAGAATAAGTGATTTGTTCAAAAGCGTGTAGCTGGTAGGTTCAAAAGCAAGGATTCAAACTTGAATCTGTCTGACTCCAGGCTTCCTTCTTTCTACTAGGTCATCTACCTCCACTGTAGGTGACTTCACTAGAAGGTGACTTCTAGGCTGGTTCATATTTAAAAACATATTTGAATTTTTCCATCTAGGCTTACCCACTCCAGTATTCTTGCAGAAAAAATCCCATGGACGGACCTGGTGGGCTACAGTCCAAAGGATCACAAAAAATTGGACATGACTGAGCAACTAAGCACATCTAGGCTTGCCCAGGCTGAGCAGTATGGCAGAGCAGTCTTCTGCCCGATGTGCTCTTAGTTCTGTAAGGTCCTCAGAGGACTCATTCCATAGCCTACCATCCAGCCCTGTTTGACCAGATAGCACCAAAGAATAGCTAACACTATGATATCTTCAAGTGCTTAGCTGTAGAGTAACAAATATTTTTAAATGGACTGTTCATTTATATCTCACAACAGTACTATAAAGCAGGTATGGTTAGATGATTATCTCATCATTTTGCAGTTGAGAAAACAGTGCAGCAAAGATTATGTAATAAGGGTAAAGCAGCTAATAAGTGGTGGAGACAATTTGTCTTGACAACAGTGTATGGTGTCTTTTTACCTCTTAACGCTCTTTGGCCCCTACTGGTAATGAACCTGATGCTCTGGCATCTCAAGTTTTTTCAAACTCACAATGACTCTCATGGTTAACTGGGTTGCCTTGCCCTGCTTTTATATGCACTTACTCATTTTTGATAATCTAATTCCCATTTGGCAATAGGTATTGTACCTTAATGTGTTATACCCCCAGGAAAAGATTTGTATATAAACAGGATACTCCAAGGAGAGATAGTGCTTTAAATACAGTATGTTGGGTAATGGTGGTGATTTTGGCATGCTGCCTGACTGATGACAGCCTTTCTCCACCGAAGCATCATCTGGATCACCATGGAACTTTAAAAATCTTAACCTTGGTTGAGTTTTTAACTATGATCTGTTGGAGATCAAGGATTATTTAGTGCCTTGATAATTGAGTTTGCTTATGCCTTTTATGTGGTGTTGGAGAAGATGCTTGAGAGTCCTTTGGACTGCAAGGAGATTCAACCAGTCCATCCTAAAGGAACTCGGTCGTGGATATTCATTGGAAGGACTGATGCTGAAGCTGAAACTCAATACTTTGGCCACCTGATGCAAAGAACCGACTCACTGGAAAAGACCTTGATACTAGGAAAGATTGCAGGTGGAAGGAGAAGGGGATGACAGAGGATGGGGTGGTTGGTTGGCATCACCGACAGGATAGACATGAGTTTGAGTAGGCTCCAGGAGTTGATGATGGACAGGGAAGCCTGGCGTGCTGCCATCCATGGGGTCACAGAGTCAGACATGACTGAGCAACTGAACTGACTGATGCCTTTTAATGTAATAAAAAGAAAATGTTGGATGATGCCTTTTAAAGTAATAAAAAGAGAATTCCTGCTTCTTACCTTTAAGAACCAGCTTTCTCAGAAACTTACATCAGTAATATAGATCCAGACCTCAGCAAGTCCTTGGAGCCCTGTCTGACCCAAAAGGTCCCTGCAATCTGAGTCAGAGTTCTCCTGGAGGCTGAATTAGTACAGGGCTGTCTTAAGGGTTCATGATTAATCTTGCTATGTTCATTTATTCCATAAATATATTTTGTTTTAGGCACTATGGTCAGCCTATAAAAGACTGTATTTGTCCCATATCAGGATAAATAAAATCTGCAGGTTAAATTATTAGAATTTAAGTTCTTACAAAGATCAGCAGTGTTCTACATACCAATATATGTAATTGGAAATAATATTTTAAAAGATGATTGTAATGAGTTCCTGATTTTGAGTCAACTTCCAGTTAATGCATTCTGTGATGCCTGTTCCCTTCTTTTAGCCTAGAGCTTATATGTTTTCATAATACATGAGACAGCCTGGCCTCAGTAACCTACTTGACAAGTATTTACTTCAGACTAGTAAATGTTTTCCACTTTTGCAAATATGCATAAACTGTAACATCATGCCTGCTCTCAAAGGACCTAAAACCTAGTTAGAAATAATTTTGAAATGGAATTAGTATATCACATGATATAAAATTACTTGTAGTCAAGACCCTGTCTTAGCCCTGTCTTTTTCTACCCCTTTATAAATGACAGATAAAAAGACACAAGGCATGCTTGTTAACTATCTGGGAGACACCAGATAGTTAGGGGATGAGAAATAAAGGCTAATATACTGAATGATAGAAATGGTGATGTCAGTAAATAAGAACTTTGTGCTGAAACCAACAAGTTGAATAGGAATAAACAAAGTTCTGCACTAAGTTTGAAAAAAATAAGTACAGAATGAAAGAGAGCTGTGATTTCCACATTCAAAAATCATCCTGTGGGCTTTTTCTTTAACCCAAACCTTAACTCAATATCCTAAAATACTTGCCGAGCACCAGGCACTCGGTAGGCACTGCAGGATCTTTCTACCCAGTGCACCTGCAGAAGCAGACTCTTTGGCTTATAACATGCAGCTAGAGAAGGAAATATTCCCACTGACTTGATCTCATCTAGAGTAGACACAACACTCTAAGAAGGTCATACTTGATAAAACAGCCTATGGAAAGGGGAGGCTAGACTGGGGAGTGACAGGGAAACCAGGCTGCATAGAAATATTGAGTGACCACAGGATGTTTAGTCTAGAGAAGAAAAGATTACAGGACTTTGATGGTTGTTTTCCAACACTTAGAGAGCTATTGTGTGACTCTTAAGAGGAACCTTAAGGCTTTTAGGGTTATTTCAGTTTGACCAGTGGGGCGGGTGAAAGTTAAAGAGGAGCAGATTCATTCTGATGTCTTCAAAAGTTTTCCTGCCAACTTTGGCAAAGGCTAACTACTCCCTGGCAGAAACTAGCTGACCATCTACCATGTAGACCTCTCCCTCCTGGAAAGGTGACATTTTGTTGGCAGTTGGAATGCATGCCCTCTGAGGATCCCTCAGATGCAGAATCTTTCCCTTTTATTTTTCAAAACAAGTGAGAAGTAACCTCACTTTTCATACACCTCCCTTAAGCCTTGATATCCACAAGAGTTTTGTTAGTTTGCAGGTAATGAATTTGCTTCCACATCTTGTCCACCTTCACTGGCAGAAACAACATTTGACTTAGTTAACAGAATGTGATAGTAAGTATACTCCAAGCATTAAAATTACACTGCTGACTTTTCTGGGGTAAGATGGTGATTAAACCTAGTCTTCACCTTCATTCATTCAACAGTTGGACATGTAGATACCAATGTTCACCGGAACATATAAGAAGGGGAAAATCTTGTCTCAAAGTGAGGTAAATGGTGAGAGGAAATTCACAGACCAGAGTCCAGGAGACTGAGCACTTGTAAGGCTCTATAGACTGTCTGCAGCTTAAGGAGGGAGCCTAATGAGCTGTGCAGATGCCAAAGGAAGGGAGGTACCTCTCAACTCCCTAGAGCGGCCTCAATATTTCCTGTGGCTGGCTCTCCCAAGCCTCACAGTCAAAACCAGCATCTTCCGGACACCTGCTGTTTTGGGGTGTGCCCAGATGTCATCGTCCAGCTGAGAAAAGTCATCACCTCAGCTGGCCACTCCTGTTGTCGACTTAGGATGAAGGAACACTTTGACCAGAGAGCTGCCTTTAGTACAACAAAATGTGCAGTTCTATAGAAAAGCAATGATGATATATTACTGCCAATGAGTTGCAGTTGCCAAAAAAATCATGTATTTACCTCTCTATTACCAAGTACATCATTTGGGCATCCCATTGATAAAGCGAGAGAGTTCCAGAAAAATCTATTTCTGCTTTATTGACTATGCCAAAGCCTTTAACTGTGTGGATTGTAATAAACTGTGGAAAATTCTGAAGGAGATGGGAATACCAGACCACCTGACCTGCCTCTTGAGAAACCTGTGTGCAGAACAGGAAGCAACAGTTAGAACTGGACATGGAACAACAGACTGGTTCCAAATAGGAAAAGGAGTACGTCAAGGCTGTATATTGTCACCCTGCTTATTTAACTTATATGCAGAGTACATCATGAGAAACGCTGGGCTGGAGGAAGCACAAGCAGGAATCAAGATTGCTGGGAGAAATATCAATAACCTCAGATATGCAGATGACACCACCCTATGGCAGAAAGTGAAGAAGAACTAAAGAGCCTCTTGATGAAAGTGAAAGAAGAGAGTGAAAAAGTTGGCTTAAAACTCAACATTCAGAAAACTAAGATCATGGCATCCGGTCCCATCGCTTCATGGCAAATAGATGGGGAAACATTGGAAACAGTGGCTGACTTTATTTTTCTGGGTTCCAAAATCACTGCAGATGGTGATTGCAGCCATGAAATAAAAAGAGACTTACTTCTTGGAAGAAAAGTTATGACCAACCTAGACAGCATATTGAAAAGCAAAGACATTACTTTGCCAACAAAAGTCCGTCTAGTCAAGGCTATGGTTTTTCCAGTGGTTGTGTATGGATGTGAGAGTTGGACTATAAAGAAAGCTGAGTGCCGAAGAATTGATGCTTTTGAACTATGGTGTTGGAGAAGACTCTTAAGAGTCCCTTGGACTGCAAGGAGATCCAACCAGTCTATCCTAAAGGAGCTCAGTCCTGAATATTCATTGGAAGGACTGATGTTGAAGCTGAAACTCCAATACTTTGGCCACCTGATGCAAAGAGCTGATTCACTGGAAAAGACCCTGATGCTGTGAAAGATTGAGGGCAGGAGGAGAAGGGGATGACAGAGGATAAGATGGTTGGATAGCATCACCAACTCAATGGACATAGCTTTGGGTGGACTCCAGGAGTTGGTGATGGACAGGGAGGCCTGAGGTGCTACAGTTCACGGGGTCAAAAAGAGTCAAACATGACTGAGCAACTGAACTGAACTGATTGACCTGTTTAGTGTTAGTTCTGAAGGATGAAGTGTTTCTAACTTAACACTATTGTTTAAGAGAGTGAAATCTTACTGCTTTTAATACCTTGTAAGCTTATATTTATAGAAGTGGGCAAGTAAACCTAGATATAAGCCCAATTTTAGTTATTACCATTAACTAGAAGTCACATTATAGTGAGGCAATATACCTCATTTTTAAAGTTGAAGTGCTGAAAGTCCTAAACACAATTATTTTGAATGGTAACAACAGCCACTAGGAAGAATTAATAAGTTTAAAATTGGTTGTAGTATTGGTTACAGAGTTATGTAGACTTTATAAGACTTCATATAGTTACTAATAGGGATGCAGTTACTCAGTGAGCAGGAAAAATAACATTTATACAACTATAGTAGCTTTGCTAGGTAAAGGAACCATTATAAAAAAAATTCAATATACCTCCTTTATGTATAAATGTATAAGGAGCAGTGTTATTACTTCTCATGAAGTTAGGGACCTTCTAATTAGTGAAGATTAGACCTTCACTAATCTTAAACATATGGTACATGGAATAACTAGTGATGATAGTGAAGGGGGGAAAAGCAAGAACCAATTCTCTTTTTCCAACTCATTTAAGGATCTCCTGCTATTGTGTTTAAATACCCAGCACACCACACCCAAAAGCTGTTTCCCCATTAGTTCAGTTCAGTTCAGTTCAGTTGCTCAGTCGTGTCCAACTCTTTGCAACCCCATGAATTGCAACACACCAGGCCTCCCTGTCCATCACCAACTCCCAAAGTTTACCCAAACTCATGTCCATCGAGTCAGTGATGTCATCCAGCCATCTCAGCCTCTGTCGTCCCCTTCTCCTGCCCCCAATCCCTCCCAGCATCAGAGTCTTTTCCAGTGAGTCAACTCTTTGCACAAGGTGGCCAAAGTACTGGAGTTTCTTTCTTTCTTTTTTTTTTTTTAATTTTATTTTATTTTTAAACTTTACATAATTGTATTAGTTTTGCCAAATATCAAAATGAATCCGCCACAGGCATACATGTGTTCCCCATCCGGAACCCTCCTCCCTCCTCCCTCCCCACACCATCCCTCTGGGTCGTCCCAGTGCACCAGCCCCAAGCATCCAGTATCGCGCATCGAACCTGGACTGGCAACTCGTTTCTTACATGATATTCTACATGTTTCAATGTCACTCTCCCAAATCTTCCCACCCTCTCCCTCTCCCACGCTTTAGCATCATTCCTTCCAAAGAACACCCAGGACTGATCTCCTTCAGAATGGACTGGTTGGATCTCCTTGCAGTCCAAGGGGCTCTCAAGAGTCTTCTCCAACACCACAGTTCAAAAGCATCAATTCTTTGGTGCTCAGCTTTCATCACAGTCCAACTCTCACATCCATACATGACCACTGGAAAAACCATAGCCTTGACTAGACGGACATAACATACTCAAATAAACCATTGCAAGGTAGTTCTTTTAACTTGTAGAAAGAGCAACATTTTACAGTTCAGTTTTGTTCAGTAAACCTACATCAATCAAATCCAAGTGCATAAATCCGTATAACATATGAAGAATGATAAGGCACCCTAGAAGTAATACTAACACTCCAAATAGAAGTGAATTTATTTAACCCTAGCAATAATCCTGTGAGAATAATCCCGTTATTCTCCTACTTTAATAGCAGATGAAACTGAGACAAAAGCATTTTAAGGAACTTGCCCAAGATCAATTTGCCCTCACTAAGACTAGGCATTGGAGGGATTTGAACTCAGACAGTCTGGTTCCAAAGTCCAAGTACTTAACCACAAGGCTGTACTGCCTCCCCAGTAATGATGTTGGTTAAATTAATCAAATGCCTACTGTGTAGCAGACACTGTGTTAATCCCTTCATATATATTAGCATATTAAAATCATCTATCAGGTCATCTGGACATAGGAAAGAGGGACAACAAAAGAATTACCATGCCAACTGTTCTGTGTGTCTTTGGCACAGCACTTTCACTTGAGTGTGGTCTCTGTGTTACTTGAGATGCTGGGATGTTAGCAATAAGTTATATTATCTCTTCCTTGCAGGGGTGGAATGGTCCAAACCAGCGAGCAGTATGAATTTGTGCATCACGCTCTGTGCCTGTACGAGAGCAGACTTTCAGCAGAAACTGTCCAGTGATTCTCTGAAGACTTACCAGACCTTTGATCTCTAGGGGTGATTAGCTGATTACCCACTCAAGGCTTCTGGAAGGAGCTTCCCGCAGTGGAAGGGAAGAGAAGCCATGAAGCCAAGTCGGGGCATGGATTGTGGAAGATGGCAACATATTCAAGTCCTCCAGCCTCTTGTGTATATGAATGCACTTGTAAGCATCCCTTAAATTATTTTGAAGGTCCTCTGCTGATGGAGGTATGGTCGATTTCTCACACTGCTAAGGAGGAATTTGTTTTGTCTGTATTGACTATCTGCCACACAGAATATATGTATGAAATATATGTCATCAGATGATACCTTGAAGAGCTGCTGAAGAAATTATTATTGTGTGTTTAGATGCTTTAATGTTTGCAAAATCTGTCTTGTGAATGGACTGTCAGTTGTTAAACTATTCCTGTTTTAAGTGCTAATTCCTTCTCAGTTACCAGAATCTTGCCGCTAAAGTTGCAAGTGATTGATGATGGATTTTTAACAAATAAGTCTGTGTTTTTGAAAAAAAATCAAAAGCAGTAACTATTTTATATGGAAATGTGTCTTGATATATTACCTATTAAATGTGTATTTATCAGTACCTCCTATCAAACAATTACAGAGCACAATGATTGTCATTGGATATATATGTATTTACTCTCTACTATTGAACATAGAGGTGGTTTCTGCTCCAGAATTCTATCCACTGTATTTCTACATTGTGAGTCATTTTACTTTCAAAGGGAAAAACAAATTTGTAGCAACTATGATGTATTAAGAATTTTAAATACTTGTCTCTCTTTTACTAAGAAAGAATTTTTGAATACAATGTCTACCTAAAATCTCTCTCCCAGTAAAAGGCAGATGCCTTTGAAATTGATGTAACCTGTCCCATTTCCAGTGGTTCTTTAAAAGGATGCTGCCATGGATATCCTTAAATCTCTGAAACGATTTAATCCTCAAGAGACAAAGTTTTAAAAAACAATCTACACTCAGCAAACACTAGATGTTCTGCTCACATATGAATTTTTAATGCAACTATGTTGACTTTGTTTCCTACTGCCAATAAACTACTCTTAATACTACATGTTGAGTAAGGCATATGCTTTTTTTTCTTATTTGGAAAGAGACCATTATCTTTTAGGGAAAGCTTGCAGTCAACAGTGTGATGGGTGTAATTTTAGTCTGCCTCTCCCCAGTAGAGATGGCGATTTCAAAACGTAGTATTGTCATCACTTGAGTGATAATGATCTAGAACTGCCATCATTATGTGGTTTTCCTCGATAGACTTCCAGCTATCATTATACACACAGTACATGTTTATGTCTTCATATCCCTTGTCACAGACCCTCATAAATTACATGGTTGGTGTTTGTTCGGCAGAATCACATCACCTGAAGAGATGTAATGCTGTAGGAACATTGAATTACCTAAGATTACAATTCTTTTCTTCCTTCTTGAGCTTAGTCGTGTGGCAAAGGGATGGTAGACGAAAACTTACACATTTTATTCTGCTCCTGGGGGCTGGAATTTTTTTCGACATTAAAAAAAAAGAGAAGTAATCATAATCCCTTCTTTCTAAGGAAACAGACAAAAGGACAACTGGTGTAAAACTTCCCCCAAACAATTCAATAGGAGGAAGTGCTCGTCACTGACTTTTCCCCCCACCATGAAGGCACATTTCCTTCCTAGTCTTTGCTTCTCTTATCTGGGAGAATTTTTTTTTCCCCCAAGCAAAGCATGAACAGTCGTTAAGTGGAAAATGGAGGCTGAATTTTACATGGCGATTCTTACCTGCTTCATCTTCGTGAACTCAGGTGAGTGGGTCTGCCTCAAGTTTCCTGAGGCATTTCTTCAAATAGCCAGCAAAGGAGTCTCTGTCCTTAGAAAAGTGTGTGAAACAAAGCGGAAATGGAGCCAGGTCTCCATGGCAGTTTAGCCAGAGACGATGAGGAGGGGGAATAAAAGGAGCCTGTGATGCCCACACTGTTGAGATTTCTCCCCAAAAGAAAATAAATGGCCTCTTCTGGTGTCCTCCAAATGCCTCAGGCAGCTCCTGAAATGGCATCTGAATAGTAGAGACTAAAGCAACCCCAAGGTGGGGAAAACGTATTATTACGCAACTGTCTGTGGCATCTTTCTGCTTTTTCTCTGTCAAGTTATAGTTTGGTTTCCTCTGTGTTAAATAAAGAAAACATAAGAAATATAATTAAAGGGAGTTGAGGAACTGTGGTGGGTTTTATTTGGAAGTTGTTATTTGGAACGTCTGAATATTTTAATAGAATGGCTGAGAAAATTAAGTAAAAGCACCTTGAAGATGGTTTTTGAGCCTGAATATTTCACTTTTTAATCTGATGTTTAACAACTGGGTATTCAGTTTTCTCTTATTAGCATTTGAAGGAAGACTGCAGATACTGTCACAAAATAGAAAAATACTTCTCTATAGTATTATAAAAATTTAATTTGTGATAATCAATACTTTAATTACTTACTATTAGCTAGGAGAATGTGCTTAGAAGAATGGAAAATTTTGTTTTATTTTGGGATAAATATACCTAATTTTCAAAAACTGTATTCAAACTCATCCATTTGTATACAAACACTTATTGCAGTGGTAACTTAAGAATTGGAAAATGGAGTGTTTCTTTAGAGTGGAGAATGGAGGTGAGGTGGAAGGAATGAAATGGTTAAAATGGGAATTGGATTTTATATAACTTTAGCATTTAAATATTTGGGCTAAAATATCTCACCGTATTCTTTGGATGGTTTAGTTTCTTTTCCAAGCTTCCTTTCATTATTTCAATGGGGGCATATTTTCTTCCCTAAACCATGTGAAAGGAAAAGAAAAGAAGCTAAGTGTGACATTTTTGCATTGTTTGTTTTGGGATTTTTAAATCACATGTGTTGACTCTGGAACTATTCACTTTAAATGATAGCAATTGCAAAAGATAAGTAAACCTTGTGTTTTGACCAGGCTGATTTGTGGGTGGGTTGCTTTGCTTTCTGGTGGGTTTTATGGTTTGTTGCATAGCACTTGATGAGCTTCTCATCTTCCAGAGGGGTTTCAGATTGTCCATGTCCAGAAACAACAATGTCTTTTCAAAAATGGGAGAGTGGTCATGGACTTGTGCAATAGGACAAACCAGAACCAGCAGTGGATGTGGACTGAGGATGGAAAGCTCCTTCATGTTAAATCTGCTCTATGCCTGGGCATCTCCAATTCCTCTGGTGGCCCTGGCCGAGCCGCCATCTTTGCCCCCTGCTCCCAGGCTCCTCGATGGACTTGCTATGAGAAGGAAGGGTTCCTTGAGGTGGAAAATGCCTCTCTCTTTCTCAAGAAACAAGGCGTCAGGGTAGTGGTCAAGAAGGGCAGAAAGTACCTCCATAGCTGGATGAAAATAGATGTCAACGAGGAGGGAAAACCAGTCAATGAAAGCCTCTGCTCTAAAAAAGGTGAGTTCTTCCTTTCAGAATTGATTCTGAAAGTTCTGTTAAATATCTTGCTGTTTTGCATTTAAGGGAAGTCCACATGCTCCAACAAAATTCCAGTGGAAGATTCATAAGCTAATGGAAATGGATTGTGTGGTACACACCAACTTGGAAAACTTCATTATCTTCGTTAAAATAAGCCCAACTTTCCTTTTTCTGTCTATCTCTCATGCTTCCTTCCTTTTTTTTCCTTGCTTCTTTTATTAATTCAACAAATATTTCTTGAGCTTCTCTTTTGTGTCAAACATTAAGCACTTTGGCTAAATACTAGTAGACGTGGGAATGTAAATGTCTATACCATACACAGGTAATGACTAAAGGCAATAATAAGGAAATTAATAATTTTGCTGATGTAGACACTTCTGTTCTCTGATTATGAGGAGCTATTAGAACATCAAAATGGTGCTTTATAAGACTGGGAAGATAATAAGTTATGCTTTTGTAAATCTCTTGTACTAATGTTAGAGGTAGATTTTTTTGGAGGTAGTATCTTTGAAATGTTAAGAACCAATGTGCAGCTACAGAATCTTCTAATTTGTTGATCATTGATGAATATAACCTAGATGATGAACATATAAAAACTTGTATACACATGCATAAATTTCTGGTACAACATACAGTTCAGTCCTAGACTAGGAATATTTATTTGTCGATACAGCTTAATATTCTATTTTACTTAATCATCTTATTGCTTATTTACTCCTTTATTAGAGGTTTGCTTTAGGAAGTCATGGAGGATAAAAGAATTGCTACATACTAGCTATAAATAACTGGAGAATTTTCTAGAAATGAAGCCCTTCCTTAAGATTAAAATTTGTCAAGGTAAAGTGAATTGTCCCAAATAATTAAATAGCAGAGGTATAGATTAGAACCCAGGGTTTTTGTTTGTTTGTTTGTTTGTTTTACCTTTCTTTTGTATTAGAGTATAGCGGATTAGCAAACAGCATCCTGATAGTTTCAGCTGAACAGTGAAGGGACTCAGCCATAGATACACATGTATCCATTCTCCCCCAAACTCCCCTCTATCCAGACTGCCACATAACACTGAGCAGAGTTCCATGTGCTATACAGTATGACTTTGTTGAGAACCTGTTTCTTGATTCCTTGTCCAATATATGTTCCATTTTATAGTAGTTTCCACATGCTCATCCATAGGATTCTTGCCCAATTGGCTACATTCAGAATCACCTGGTAGAGAGAAGTAAAATGAATTATTGCCATCATTTCTTCCTTTACTGTTGTTTCCAAGATTTGATTCCAAGAAATCTATATTTGGGCATGATACTGGATGCTTTTTAAAAATTTCCCCAAATAATTTTAATTCATAGCCTCATTTCAGGATCAGCATCCACTGTACATTTAACTCTTTTTATTAGGTCTTTATTTTTGAGACTTATATGAGTTTTTTCACCACACTGATCTTTGAACAATTTTACGTCACTCTAAGAGTCGGACACAACTGAGTGACTTCACTTTCACTTTTCACTTTCATGCGTTGGAGAAGGAAATGGCAACCCACTCCAGTGTTCTTGCCGCGAGAATCCCAGGGATGGGGGAGCCTAGTGGGCTGCTGTCTATGGGGTCGCACAGAGTCGGACACGACTGAAGTGACTTAGCAGCAGCATTTACTTTAAGTAGGTGCCAATTAAATGGGCTCTTCTATAGTACAAGAAGAATCTCTGTTCTTATAAAGACTTCTGATATGAGAATAAGAAAAAAATATAAAATTTAATTATGAAATTCAACATTATCAGGGAGAATACATCACATAGCACCATCCAAACTGTTCCTTTCCTGTAGTTCATCTACCTAGGCCTATCCTAAACAACACGGAAACATTGTAAATATTTCGGTTGTATGGTGTATGGTTATACCCAAGCAGGGAGATTCCTCCCCAACTCCCAATCAAACCTTAGAAAAATGTTCTTTCATTAGAACTTTTAAAAAGCACATATGAATTCAATAGATATGGATTATTCAAGATAGAAGATAATTCATGGAAAAACTATTTCTTTCAACCTTCACACAAAACATGTCTAATGATATACATTTCAAAAGTAAAGTAGATATAATAGACTACTTGCAGGTAACCACTGAACATGCCATATCCAAAATGCCTGATAATGTGTGTTGGGGCGAGAAAATGGACCTCTAGAAAAAGCAGAGTTAAAATTTGAACAATTCCAATACAAAAAAGTATCTTATATTTGAATATACATAGGTGCAACATATACTTTTGCCAACAGACTTTTTCCTTCTCTAACTGCACAGAATGATATTGGTTGACCCATAGCATGAACACTCACTGATTTTCTAGAGAGTTCATTGTGAAATGTTAAATTTCATGTAGATGTTTGTAATGAATGAACTCCAAATGCCTTTTCTTAAGAGTTAATAAATACTATACTTTTAAGTGGGCTTCCCTAGTGGCTCAGATGGTAAAGCATCTGTCTGCAATGCAGGAGACCTGGGTTTGATCCCTGGGTTGGGAAGATCCCCTGGAGAAGGAAATGGCAGCCCACTCCAATATTCTTGCCTGGAAAATCCCATGGATCGTGGAGCCTGCTAGGCTACCGTCCATGGGGTCGCAAAGAGTCGGACACAATGCATGTTGTTCATGTAGAGGATATATTGTTTTTATTAGGCTCATCAGTAAAAGCATACTTGTGAAGGTCAAAACCTGGGCTATATATTTCATATTTGTTTCATAGAAGAAACATTCATAATACCATTCAAATATTTAAGTAATATTTCTCTACTACTACTAGGTGCCATAACTTGTGCTAGTAACTGAAGTACCCTACACCAGGCTTTACATCAGAATACAATAAATGTGAAATAGTATTAATATTCTGGCTTCATCCTCTAGGTCAACTAACTCAGGAATTATATTTTTAAATACTTCCAATATGCAGCCAAACCTGAGAATCAGTAAATATGTCTTGCTCCTTAGGATAATGGGAAGGCAAATAAGGAAATAGTTATAATGAGTGTGAGTAGAAAAAAAATATCCCTTCCTCCAATATATATTCTTGCCAGTGTGTCACATTAAATGATAGTTTTTTTTAACTCGATACTTCTTAAATTTTTTAAACATTTCTTTGAATGTCCACTGAATTTTGTCATAATTTAACTGTGCTTCATTTTCACTAAGATGTTTTTTTTCTTCTTCCTCTCCTTTACTCAAGCCCCTCTATAATAGGATGAATCAAATAGGTTTCCAAAGTGGGTCGAAATTTGATTCAAAAGTTAATAAGAAGGTTTTTAATAGAAGAACCTGTACTAGGGTCAGATTTCCTCAAATAATCAGTGCTACTGCAATGATTTTTATTAGGAGAGGAATGTAAAATTAACCTATCTTTTCAAATTTTCATATAATTTATATTTCTGTAAAACCCCTTAAAACAACCATTTAATGAAACAAATAGAATAGAGTCTGTGAGTGAAAGTTGCACAGTCCTGTCACTCTTTGCGACCCCATGGACTATAGAGTCCATGGAATTCTCCAGGCCAGAATACTGGAGTGGGTAGCCTTTCCCTTCTCCAGGGGATCTTCCCAACCCAGGGATTGAAGCCAGGTCTCCCACATTGCAGGCAGCTTCTTTACCAGCTGAGCCACAGGGGAAGCCCAGAATAGCGTTTAATGGGACATAATTCGTGGGAATTCAATTAAAAAGAATATATAGGTTATGTAGAACCAGGATCACCAGGATCATAGTAGATTACCAAGTTAAATAAAAGATGGATTTAGATTTTTTACCATTCCCTCTGAATTTTAAGTTTACCCTTAAAGAATATACTACACAAATTCATTTTGGATCCGCTCCCCCAACAAAAAACATAATGTATATGGTAGACAGACTCTTATTTTTAAAAAAACTTTTAAGATCAATTTTTAAAATTAGAGCCTTATAGCTATTATTCTGAGTAGGGAGTAATAAAAAGCATTGCTTCCAAAATGCCAATATATCTGGCTGAAATGACAAAATTTCCTTTTCCCTATATATTCTTTTGTCAGTCAGTTGCCAGATATCCAGCTATCTGGAAACCATCTTACCTTTAGCAATGTGTCAATAAAACAAGTGATTGACAGATTCAAATATTTCCTCCAGATAGCCACATCTTTGGAGTCACTGTATTGAGTATAGCTTTTAGAAATATTTTGTGTATTGTTTCTCAGTCTCCATAAATTCACACAAGGCAGTCATCAATAAGGCAATAAGGAAAAACCAAATTTTATTCTATTCCCAAGCATATAGCAATTTTATATAATGACACATTTGATTTTTTTAAGATTATTATTGCTTTAAGAGTAAAAATGCATTCTGAGGTCCAAATTTCTAATTTACAAACTCTTGAAACATGGCACTCCTAAGGGCTTCCTGCTAGGAAAAATCTTTTAAGCTAAAGGGAAAATTATATCAGCCTACACTTTGGGGGAGGGGTACTTGTACATTTCTAGGAAAGTTCACTTAAAATTCAGTTAAACATTTTTTTTCTCCATGACTGGTTGTTTGTATATACAGGAGATGCAAAAGAAAAAAAGTTAGAAAGACTCAACTATTATGCTATAAACCTCTTCAGAGCAGGAATCATAACTTAGAAATCTTTATCTCCTTTAAAGGTAATCTTGGTTCCCATGGTCAACAAGTGCTGGCTAAATGTGTTTCAACTTCTAAAAGGTGTTAAATATCAGAATTACAGTGATTCCCAGGTGGCTCTTCTGTGGTAGAGAACCCAGGAGACAAGCATTTGATCCCTGGGTTGGGAAGATCTCCTGGAGGAGGAAATGGTAACCCACTCCAGTACTCTTGCCTGGAAAGTCCCAGGGATGGGGTCGCAAAGAGTTGGACACAACTGAGTGACTGAGTATGCACATCAGAATAATAGGGAACAATTAAGGAAAGCTAAGGACTATTTTTATACCACTATTGAAGTCCTGATTATTGGTTTTCTCTTCTTCCCAAATCAAGCAGAATTTTTAAACCCACCAAGCCATTAACAGTTACAGTACTATCTATTCCAACAGGAAAAGTCTTATCCCCACAAACAGACAACACAGGTTATGGGGACCGAATTATTGACATTTTATGGACCTACACAATATGGAAAATAACCCATTCATTGGGCCCCCTCTTTTACATGAGAAACAGAGAAATCTTCTCAAAGGATATTACATATTTGCAAGCATATCTAAGCAAATAATCCTTAAGACAGGAAAATAAAAACATTCTAAACTTGAAAAGGGGTTCCACAACACCAGCACCAATCTATTGACTGTAGACCATACTCAAATAGTTCTAGGACTTCCAAATGAAGAGTACAAAATTCTGTCTATGGTTTGGATACCTATTCCAAGGAACTCCAAGTCTCCTTACAAGTATAAACACCCAGGATAACTGTCTAAAATTGTTACTTTCACTAAGATGTTTCATATTGTATGAAGAGTAACATTGTATATGTCAGCCAACCAATCAACATTTATTGCGGATCTGCTACAGATTCATTCATTCAGATTTCATTTTTTTGTCTGAGGATAAGCAAATTTTTCCAGACATATTTTCAAGTGTCCCTGATATGGCTGAGTTAGTAAAATTACTACGAGATCTCACTGCTGAAGTAAATCATACTGTTGGCTGGCTTGATATACCTGCTAGTTAAAGTAATTGTTTAATTGTAGTCATATGGGTGAGGGAATAAAATCCATAAGCATTGTAATAGGTAAGCAATCATATATGCTCTTGGGGCACTGAGTTTTAGCAGCTATTTCCTCTGGTGATTGGTAGTAGTGCTTGTAAATACAGACAGCTTGATGGGAAATGAACAAACCAAAACAGAAAGTGTCTTTGTATACACAGACTCTGACCAAATTGGCTGTCACAGACATTTTAGAGTTTCCTCCTTGCATCATTATAACAACATGGACTTTGCAATTAACCATTTATTTACATGATCATTGAAAATCGTCTGGTCATTGAGTATTAATATATGCTTTCTATGATCACTGAAAAACATCTAACATAGCATCTGGAGTTGCTCAACGATTTTCAGCCTGTGACACATCATTAAACTTATCAGGGCACACCCAAGGCTGCATATGACTTTCATGGGCCCTGTGCACATATCTTTGTGGGTTCCTTCCTCCACTTGGAAAAAAAATAAAATAAATTAATAGATTATCTTGGTCCTAGCATTCTCATTTATTCACAATGTGTGAAAAAAATTTAACATTTTATTTGACCCTGAACGTGAAGAGATAACCCACGCCCAAGGTAAGAGAAACCCAAGTAAGATGGTAGGTGTTGCAAGAGGGCATTAGAGGGCAAACACACTGAAACCAGACTCACAGAAAACTAGTCAATCTAATCACACTAGGACCACAGCCTTGTCTAACTAAATGAAACTAAGCCATGCCCGTGGGGCAACCCAAGACGGGCGGGTCATGGTGGAGAGGGCTGACAGAATGTGGTCCACTGGAGAAGGGAATGGCAAACCACTTCTCTTGCCTTGAGAACCCCATGAACAGTATGAAAAGGCAAAATGATAGGATACTGAAAGAGAAACTCCCGAGGTCAGTAGGTGCCCAATATGCTACTGGAGATCAGTGGAGAAATAACTCCAGAAAGAATGAAGGGATGGAGTCAAAGCACTGACTTGATGGACGTGAGTCTGAGTGAACTCAGGGAGTTGGTGATGGACAGGGAGGCCTGGCGTGTTGCGATTCATGGGGTCGCAAAGAG
Source organism: Bos javanicus (assembly GCF_032452875.1). NCBI lineage: Eukaryota > Metazoa > Chordata > Mammalia > Artiodactyla > Bovidae > Bos > Bos javanicus. Next base: position 43,372,372 of record NC_083872.1, read on the forward strand.
TCAGACACAACTGAGCGACTGATCTGATCTGATCTGAACGTTCTTTGTTAAAAATTATTTTCAAAGAAATTAAATCATTTCATGAACCCTAAAAATCATGAGCCCTAGGCAATGTTTGTGTTGTGCCTAACAGATGAGCCAGCCCTGGGCACACCAAGTTATTCACCCACTTTCCACCTGCTTTTGCCCTAACCTTGTTGAGGCTCTGGCTTAGCATGTCTCCCCCAAAGCCTCGTAGCCATGAACTAATAAACCATTCTTCTCCCTCCATCCTTCTACACCACCATTTCATCCTTTTCCAATGTTTGTGTGTGCATTTTTCCAAAAGAAAACGTGGGACATTAGGATAAACCAGGCTCATCGTTATATAACAAACCATAGTACAGTAGTTGAGTAGTAATTGGCTATTGAAAAGCATTTCTTTGATTGGCTAAACTTTCATTTTTTAATCTAAATTTTTTTACTATGCTATGCTTTGATGTTTTACTATCCTATGTCTTGGTATCAATTTCCATTTATTAATTTTACTTTTTCCTAATCTTGCATCTTTTTTAAGTTTCTTAAAAAAAATTAACCCCTGATTATGCCTTCTTGGTTGTTATGCCTCCTATTGTTTGTAAATTCTCCATCTTTGGTACTCTTTTCAAAAATTTTTCACTTTCTAACTCACTTTTTCAAATTTTAGGCATGTGTATTTTTAAATGTATTCTTTATTTCATTGACTACATTCTCTGAAATTTTAATTATTCATTTTAACATTTCTAATAATTATTCAGAATATTATAATGCCCAGATCTTTCACTTTATTCTAGTCAAATCTGATTTAATAGATCTTTTATATTAATTTAAATATTTATGTATAAATATATATATACAAATCATCGTTTTTCTAAGGTATCTTCTGTTTCATTTATCTCTTTTCCAGATTGCTTTCCCACTTTTAAAGGGCATATTACATTTGGCATCTTCCTACAGAATAGAAAGTATCAATATAGTTTAAATTTTATATCTCCAAAATGAGTTTTATTCAAGTTTTTGCTTTCAATATGCTTGAACAGTTTTTTAATCATTTAAAAGAGGGAAACTAACAAATTGTGTATTGTCTCCACTATCATTATACAAAAATTCCATTTCTATTATTGATTATCTCTAAGGCAATCATAGATGAATTAATAAACTAAAATGCATATTGCTTTTTAAAGAAATGTATTTGAAATATGGTCTTGATATGACACAGTCATTGCAAATCATTTTATAGGTGAGCTCTAAGTGCTAAGCTTTGTTTTTTCTACATTAAGTACGAAACTTCTTAGATTGGACCTAGGATGGTCCGCCTTATTTTGAATTGTGTTCTAAGAGGAATTGTGTATAATGTGGAAACAATGTAATAGCAATGGTACAATAAAGCTTTTTAAAAATAGCTTCAACATATTGTTCCATTGTGTAGGAACTTTTCCTTGCATTTGTCAAAACACATCTTGTTCTTTCATAAACTGTAAAATATATATACCTTTAAAAGAACATCAGAAGAATTGTAGAACCCAAAACACACAGAGATCTACTAATTTTAGTATAATTTCATAACACCCATTTCAACAAAGAGTTCAGGCAATGGAAAGGTGAAATTATTTTAATCACCTTATATATTTCTATGATGGATTTTTCTTTCTTTTCATCTACTTCATAATTCTTCAATTCCCACATAAGACATGATTAGAATTCAGCTTTGGCTCATATTGTACATGTGGATAAAATTATATATTTAGATGTATATTACACCTGAGAAATGTATTAGAAATGCAGGTGCTAGATCCCACACCAGATATACTAGATCATAATTTGGGGGTAGGGAGTGGGGCAGTAAGGCTTCAATATTCCAACAAGCTCCAAAGGAGATTGTGATGCCTAACAAAGTTTGTTTTGAAATTCACAAAATTTGGAAATTAAATGTTAAGACTAAAGTTTCCTTCCTGTTTTTTAAATAGCACAAGTTAAAACATAGACACAAAATGAAGGGGTACCAGACTTGAATATTCTGTAGGTTCTTTCTTTGGAAAAAGGTGGTGTCCTAAACTGGAAAATGAACTTGTTTGGTTTAGAGTGTTTTAAAAATACATTTAGAAGGTTAATTACAGACAGTTACAGAAGAGTAGAATTTTTTCCATAACATATCCCAAAGCTACTTGCAATGGTGATAAGCTATGTTATTTGCAAAAGAAATTTCAAGAGTGCTTTGATCATTTACCTAACTTGGGGAAAGTCTTGTTTCATCCATTGAATTAATTCTATAAACTGACTAAAAAAAATAGTTCTCAAGAAGAGAACTTACCAACAGCTTAGTGAAGAAGAGTAAACATAGGTTGACATGTGAAGACACATAATTACATGCTAGGTATATGGAAGCTTGTCTCTGCCCTCACCTCACCATTAAATCTTTTTTTTTCTGAAGATATGAGAGCTAAAATTGTCTTAGGTAGTAATCAACTCAGGGGATTGACATTGGCCAAAGCTCGAAATAGCCAAAATACTAATCTCCACGTATAGAATTTTTTGCATCCCAACAATAGATTAGTATCTGTGTAAAAGGACATTCTAGCACCTAAATCAATTAAGAATGCAGAATTAAGACTGCTTCTTGTAGTCTGTTGTAAAGGCATATTACTAATAGTACAGTTGGATCTGTCCTATAGAAGACATCCCAGGAATGAGTACATCTCTAGATATGCCAAGCACAATGGCAGTGATAGTTAGTGGCACCGAATTCAGGAAGATAAAAGCAGACAGAAATCAGGGAGAATGTCCAAACATTTATCAAAACTTTAGTAGATGTACAGGTAGGGTTGCTGGATAAAATATACCATACCCAGTTACATTTGAATTTCAGATAAATGACAATTTTTAGTAAAAGCGTATTCCTAACATACAATATAATATAATCTTTGTAATGTTGTATATTGGGGATATATTAAATATACTGAGTCTTTGGTCATTTATGTGAAATAGTAATTTAACTGGGCATGACATATTTTTATTTGCTATATCTGGCAACCGCATATACAGGGTACCCTGAACAATCCTCCACATCTCAAGGAAAAGATGCTTAATGGTCATGGTTATTTTATTAACATTTAAGAGAACAGCTGATATTTACATCTTGCTAAATTATAAAAAGACCTTTTCCATCTTGAGCCTCTTTTTGTGCTTATCCCTGATAGCACAGTTTCCATAATTCTCCCTGCACCTTGTAAATTGGATAGATGGATAAAAGATAGGTGACACAGACAGGGCAAATGAGTATGGTCACACTCAAACTATCTTCTATTTTTCCTGTAACTGAAATTTATCTACATGCCTATTGTTAAAGCGGTCTTTTTCTAAGAAAAACTGTTTTTATATGAAGACTGTATAAAACATGAGGGTAATTTTAGCACCTGTCCTTTCTTTACCTCAGCTGGCCCGGGAACTGAAGTCTCAGTAAGGAGCATTAGAAACACAGCTCCTCCCCAGACCCCCACTACTTTTAATGCACTTCCATATAGCCTGGGACACCTTATTAGAAATACCACCGAGGCCTTCACCAGAAGTACTCCGGAAAACTACAGCCAGAACAGCAGCCAGAGTCAGCACCTCAGTCTATGGATGGCTGGAATGACATCTTGGGTTCCCTGGACTACTCCACCCTTCTCCAGCACCACGGAAGAGGTAAGTGAGGAGAAAGGAGTGCATGGAGTGTGTCTTGGGAAGGCCTCAGAAAGCCCATTGCTTGAAAAGACTGGCTTTGCTGGAAATAATGCTACTTAAGTGGGTGATGAGGCATTCTGTGTCTTTGTTGTTAATTGTACATGAAGGCATTTTGCATAATGAGAAAATCTTGGAGGTAGAATTTAAATGGCTACACCTTTATAAGCTGAAGATAATTATAACTCCTGTAGACTGGCCACATTTCTGAACTGAAGTCAGGGTTCATAGTCTTACAAGAATTAAAATCAGGAAGTAAAAATTACAGTCAGTAACTTGCAGGTCCCCCTGCATATAGGTCACAATCATTTATGCTTATAAGGGAGGGGAGAGAGTCACAAAGCAATGCAAGATTCAGGAATCATTATAACAGATTTGTAAAGATGGACAAGGATAAGCTGAGTCATATAAAATTCTACATCAGCATCCACAAGACAGGGAAAAGGCTGAGAAGCAGCCAGGACACGGCTGTAGAATCTGTTCACATAGCGTTTCTGTTTCAGGTGTTCACCCCTTTGGTTTTGCTTTCCATTCAGGGTTTTAGGCCATCATTTTAGACAATAGCTGTAATTAAAGCACATTTTAAAAGCTACGGTTTCATTTGGCAGTATTTAGCTGTTTCATAATAAGCAACCTGAGGGCTTCCCAGGGATTGCAACAGTAAAGAATCCACCTGCCAATGCAAGAGATGTAGAGACCGCTGGTTCAATCCCTGGGTTGGGAGGATTCTCTGCAGGAGGAAATGGCAACCCATTCCAGTATTCTTGGCTGGAAAATTCCATAGACAGAGGAGGCTGGCTGCCAATAGTCTGTGGCATCGCAAAGAGTCAGACGTGACTGAGTACATCCACACACACAAAAGCAACCCAAGTAATTTAAAGGAAGTAAAAGCTCAACTCTATGCATGTGACTTAACCATTTTAGTGCTCTGTTTTCTTTTGCATTGTGCAGAAATTAAAATTGCACATGACTCCTGGCTAGTGAACCCATACCTCATTATTGATTGCAAAACAAATAGAGCCAGTGCTATAAATCTGCCCTCCAACCTATTTCTTGCCTTGTCTCTGAAGAGTTCAGAAGGCCTCACGACTTTCCTGGACACTCTTTAATCAATTTAAAGCTCAATATTCACTATCAGCCTATTAGCAAAAATACCATTTCAAGAAATAACCCAAACTCTAAATTCAATTGAAATGTTAGCTTCTCCCTTCCATCACCCCACCAAGCTTGGTCTTGAAATAGGGGAAAATGGAGTGTGTTCAAATTCTCTCACATCTCATCAGCTATATACCCACCTCTCCAAGCTTGATCTTCATGGTTTCAGATATATCTGGGCTTGGAAAGTGGGAAGGAAAGACAGGAAAAAGGAGCAGGAGAGCTGTTACTTAATGATGTCATCATGAACTGGCCCTGTGGTCTCCCTAAATCTCCAAGCCCTGAGCCCATTCAACCACTGATGTCAGGGAGAGTTTTACCACTTGCTTGTGAAATTGAACACTTCTTGGTGGAGCACCTTCTCATTCAGGCTGAATGTGCCTTGACTAAAACTGCATTCTAACACCAGTTTATAAGAGGATTCTTATAGCTGAGCTTAAATATTTATATTTACTTTTTTTTGTACTGATGTGTGTATTTTGTGTATAGGTTGCTGTTGTTCAGTCCCTAAGTCATGTCTGACTCTTCTGAGACCCCATGGACTGTGGCACTCCAGGCTTCCCTGTCCTTCTCCATCTCCCAGAGTTTATTCAAACTCATGTCCACTGAGTCCATGATGCTATCTAACCATCTCTTCATCTGACACCCACTTCTTCTTTTGCCTTCAATCTTTCCTAGCATCCAATGAGTCAGCTCTTCACATCAGGTGGCCAAAGTATTGGAGCTTCAGCTTCAGCATCAGTCATTCCAATGAAGAGTCAGGGTTGATTTCCTTTAGGATTGACTGGTTTGATCTCTTTGCAGTTCAAGGGACCCTCTAGAATCTTCTTCAGCACGACAGTTCGAAAACATCAATTCTTCAGTGGTTACCTTTCTTTATGGTCTAACTCTCACATCCATACATGACTACTGGAAAAACCATAGCTTTGACTATACGAATCTTTGTCAGTAAAGTGATGTCTTTGCTTTTTAATACACTGTCTAGTTTTGTCATAGCTTTCATTCCAAGGTACGGTGTCTTTCAATTTCATGGCTGCAGTCACTGTCCACAGTGATTTTGGAGCCCAAGAAAATAAAATCTGTCACTGCTTCCACTTTTTTCCCTTTCTATATGTCATGAAATGATGGGACCAGATGCCATGATCTTAGTTTTTTTAATGTTGAGTTTTAAGCCAGCTTTTCACTCTCCCCTTTCACTCTCATCAAGAGGCTTTGCGTGTGTGTGTGTGTGTATTGATATCAGTATATATGTACTAATTTTTATCAGTATATATATAGGCTTTTTCCAGTAGCCATGTATGGATGTGAGAGTTGGACTATAAAGAAAGCCGAGTGTCAAAGAACTGATGCTTTTGAACTATGGTGTTGGAGAAGACTCTTGAGAGTCCCTTGGACTGCAAGGAGATCAAACCAGTCAATCCTAAAGAAAATCAGTCCTGAATATTCATTGGAAGGACTGATGCTGAAACTGAAACTTCAATACTTTGGCCTCCTGATGTGAAGAACTGGCTCATTGGAAAAGACCCTGATTCTGGGAAAGATTGAAGGCAGGAGGAGAAGGGGACAACAGAGGATGATATGGTTGAATGGCATCACCGACTCTATGGACATGAGTTTGAGTAAGCTCCGGGAGTTGGTGATGGACAGGGAAGCCTGGCGTGCTGCAGCCCATGGGGTCACAAAGAGTCAGACGTGACTGTGCGACTGAACTTACTCAGAACTTATAGGCTTCCCAGGTGGCTCAAATGGTAAAGAATCTGCCTGCAGTACAGGAGACGCAGGTTAGATCCCTGGGTCAGGAAGAACCCCTGATGAAGGGAAGGGCAACCTAATCCGGTATTCCTGCCTGGAGAATTTCATGGACAGAGGAGCTTAGAGGGCTAAGTTCATGAGGTTACAAACAAGTTAGACACAACTTAGTGGCTAGACAACAACAACAGCAAGCATATATGTATATATAGAGAGAGAGACAGAGAGAGAGACAGAAAGATCAGTACCAAAAAAAAAAAACACAAAACTGCATCAAATAAAAAACATGCCAAATAAAAACTATAATCAATAGAAACATATCTGCCTGAACACTATAAGGCTGTATTTAGCAAAAAAGAATATTGCCTCATTTTTGCCCAAGTTTTACCATTGTGAACAAACATATAGGAAGCTCCTAGATGTGGCTGGGCTCTACCGGGATGGATCAAGGACAGCCAGCTCTAGAGTTCGAGGAGCAGCCCAGTCCTGTGTTACAGACCTCATGTGGTCCAGCCCAGAGCTGGGTTTGCAGCCTTGGATTGTGATAAATACTCTGTTGGGTTTTTTTGTCTTTTGAGTTTTAATTTTTTCTAAGAGGAGATTCATGCTAAGGTTTATATGAGCTCCCAGATGAAGCACCAAGTGTCGGAAGTTTGTGTGAATCTTGTTCAATATGTTTCTATTATTATATATATATATATATATATATATATATATATATATACACATAGAGAGAGAGAGAGAGAGAATTTTATTCAGGGACTAATTATATACACATACATATTTTTTCCTTTGTAATTTCTCCTGTTTCATCTCTTAATCACTCTTCAACTCCCCACCCTCATCCACCAAAAAAAAAAAAAATGACAGTCCAGTGACTTTGGAAAATGTTCATGTATTCAACAAATAATATTTCTTGAGAACTTAACTAGTATCAAAACACAGTGGTTAAGAACTCAGGCTTTGAAGTCAAAGGCCTGAATTCCTCTTGCTAGCTAGTGACCAGCTTCAGTTTCCTCATCTATTAAAATGAACCTCTACCTCTTAGGGCTGTTGTGAGGACTGGGAGAGACAAGGCCTATAAAATGCTTAACACAGTACCTGATCCTTAGTAAGCACTTAAGAAGTAATAGCTGTGGTTGCTGTATTTACTGGGACTCAAAGGTGAATGACAGGTTGTTGCCCTGAAGAAACTCACCATCTGCTGAGGTGCTGAGGGGGATGGAGATTACTTGGGTTTGGGTGGAATACAAAAGAGAGGTTCTTGACCTTGTGGAGGTTTTAAGTAATGTCTTCTGGTGGACAGAATATCTGATTTGAGCTTCACAGAGTACAGGAATTAACCCAATAACAGGTGGGGAGGAGGGAGGGAGGGATGGACATGGAAGAGCTGAGATGGGACAGGATGGAAAGTTGGACATAATTTCAACTTTCACCCAAGATTAGTATTTTAAAGAAACTTGGGGATTATTATTGCTTCAGTCCAATCATGGATTCCATACTAATTCATTGAGCATCTACTATCTGCCAGACTTTGGGGGGAGTATGAAACCAAAGATGGTGTTACAGAGGCACATAGAGAGCATGATGTAGTCAAAATCATTGAGCACAGGATCAGTACTCTGTTGTTGTTATTCAGTCGCTAAGTGACTCTTTGTGACCCCATGGACTGTAGCACACCAGACTTTCCTGCCCTTCACTATCTGCTGGAGCTTGCTCAGACTCATGTCCATCCTGAGTTGGTAATGTTAACTAACCATCTCATCCTCTGCTGCCCCCTAATGAATAAATGACTTAGACAGTATAAGAAAGTGAAAGTGAAGTAGCTTGTGTCCGACTCTTAGCGACCCCATGGACTGCAGCCCACCAGGCTCCTCCGTCCATGGGATTTTCCAGGCAAGAGTACTGGAGACAGTATAAGAGCTCTGTAATAATTTTCACATGTGTGGAAGTTGGATGTATATTGATGAACATCTCACATTTTTAAAGCAGTCTTCATCCAGAAACAGACACTAGTTCCTACTTGTTATTTTAATTAGTGACATGCTTAGATTATCTGTCATTCCTTTTGTTTCCATACACATGTAGCCACCAGGTAGCAGTTAGCACACTTGACCTGAAGGAGATCTAGCAAAGAAAGAACAAGAACTGAAATATGAGATTTTTTGCTTGGAAAGGCAATGACATCACTATAACTCCCATTTATGAAGTGACCATATGTTCTAGATCTACAAGCAAAAGACGAGTTGGGATTAGAACACAGGACTGGGAATGGAGGGTAGGGTGTCACAGAAAACTTAAAATGAGAAAGTGGGATGTTTTTGTGTTTTTTCTTCCATCAAGAGTTCCTTTGAGTAATGAGGAAGGAAATATGAAGAGATGCTATACTATCTGCAATGAAGAGAGTCTAGGGGATAACAAGTAATAGCTAAAATTTGTGTGCCAGCAACTATGCTAAGCACTTCCATATATTCTGGGAGGTGGGTACTTGTATTTATTTTCCATCACTGTGTAACAAACAACCCCAGAATTTAGTAGATTAAAACAATGAGAGCTTACTATTTATCATGGTTTTGTTAGTTGGAGGGTGGGGTGGAGGCGTTCTTTGCTGGTTTCACCCAGGCTCACTCTTGCAGTTGCCTTCAGCATGGGGACTCAGATGACTTGGAAGCTTCACAGTAGCCTCTTCCATGGCTAGCATTTTGAACTAGCTGCATGCTTCGGAGAAGGCAATGGCACCCCACTCCAGTACTCTTGTCTGGAAAATCCCATGGATGGAGGAGCCTGGTGGGCTGCAGTCCATGGGGTCGCTAAGAGTCGGACACAACTGAGCGACTTCACTTTCACTTTTTACTTTCACGCATTGGAGAAGGAAATGGCAACCCATTCCAGTGTTCTTGCCTGGAGAATCCCAGGGACAGGGGAGCCTGGTGGGCTGCCATCTATGGGGTCCCACAGAGTTGGACATGACTGAAGTGACTTAGCAGCAGCAGCAGCAGCGTGCTTGGTTCTCTACCTGGCCACTCAACCTCCATTAGATGATACCAGCTTCTTTACCGGATGGTTTTGGAAAGCTTTGCAAGAGAGGAAAGGTGGAAGCTACAAGCCTACTGAGGCCTAAGCTCTGTGACCACACATTACTTCTGCCACATTCAATCAGTCAATGGAATCCTGAGCCAGGCCAGACTGAGGAGGCGGATAGGTAGAAATCACTTCTTAATGGGAAAGAGCTGCAAAGTCTCCTTGAAAAGGGGCATATGTATTGGGTGAGATGAATCTGTGGTCATTAAACAATCTACCATAGTATTTATTGGGCTTCCCTGGTGGTTCAGATGGTAAAGCATCTGCCTGTAATGCGGGAGACCCGGGTTCAATCCCCAGGTTGGGAAGATCCCCTGGAGAAGGCAATGGCAAGCCATTTGATATTCTTTCCTGGAGAATTCTATGGACAGAAGGGCCTGCTGGGCTATGGTCTATGGGATTGCAGAGAGTCGGACATGACTGAGTGACTTCACTTTCACTTTTCACTCTCATGCATTGGAGAAGGAAATGGCAACCCACTCCAGTGTTCTTGCCTGGAGAATCCCAGGGACAGGGGAGCCTGGTGGGCTGCCATCTATGGGGTCCCACAGAGTTGGACATGACTGAAGTGACTTAGCAGCAGCAGCAGCAGCTTAAAGAGGCAAGGACTCACCCAAGGTCACATGGTTAAATAGTAGCAGAGCAAAGAGGAGAGAAGACACACACACATACACTCCTGCCCATCTAGTCACCTTATTCTCTTGCATAGAGCTCCTATTTATGAAGATAAAGGCCAAGAAAGAAATGATTTGAAGCCCTACATCACTCACTGATGCTCCTGCAACTGCTACTGCTAAGTCACGTCAGTCGTGTCCGACTCTGTGCGACCCCATAGATGGCAGCCCACCAGGCTCCTCCGTCCCTGGGATTCTCCAGGCAAGAACACTAGAGTGGGTTGCCATTTCCTTCTCCAGTGCATGCAAGTGGAAAGTGAAAGAGAAGTCGCTTAGTCGTGTCCAACTCCTAGCGACCCCATGGACTGCAGCCTACCAGGCTCCTCCATCCATGGGATTTTCCAGGCAAGAATACTGGAGTGGGGTGCCATTGCCTTCAAGCTGTCCTAAATTGGCTCTTTTCAGAGCAGATTTTTCCCTACCTTTGTCCTTTTCCTTCTCTTTCCTCACATCCTCTTATGTCAGTTTGGAGGACTATGAACCTGAGCCAGTACTTGGCTTCAAGACTCTCTTTCTCTCATCCTGGACATGAATTAAGGGAATCAACCTGTATTACGTGCCTACAGTATTTCCTGGAAAATAGTGTTCAATTAATATTAGCTATTGCTATTGTTGTTACCATTACAGTATTATGTGATTGTGCGTATGTTTTTTTGTGTGTGTGTCTTTATAAGGAAAAAGTTGGTGGAATAAGAAGCTTGCCTATGGTATGAGTCAAGAAATATCTAGTGGTACTCAAAGTATGGAGCCCAGATCCAGAACTCGATAGGCATGCAGTGACTATGGCCCTACCATAGACCAACTGAATCAGAATCTCTGAGTGTACGGCCCAGCGATCTTTGTTTTAACAAACCCTCCATGTGACTACATGGAGGTACTTTTAAATTTCAGAACAACTGATCTAGATAAATCTCATCCTTCATCCACAATATCTCTCTAATGGACTCACTAAATGCCTTATTTTCCCACCATTGATGGCACTTTTGTGCATGTGTTATGACGGGGTGAGAGGAAAGTGAAAGTAAAGTGTTAGTCGATCAGTTGTGTCCGACCCTTTGCGATCCTATGGACTGTAGCCCACCAGGCTCCTCTATAGGATTCTCCAGGCAACAATACTGGAGTGGGTAGCCATTCCCTTCTCCAGGGGATCTTCCTGACCCAGGGATCAAACCCAACCCAGGGATTGAAACCGACCCAGGGATCGAACCTGGGTCTCCTGAATTGCAGGCAGATTCTTAACCATCTGAGCCACCTGGGAAGTCAGTGGGTGGGAGGGGATGGTGCCATAAAAGTTAAATAATCAAGTAGCAGAATTAATGCATCTAATTTCAGTCTTCTGCTGTAACTTAGCAAAGTGTACAGTCTTGAAGGAAGGGGGCCCAGGATGGATAAGTAGAACCTGAGAAGATACTGAACTGCTGCTGGACTCCAGGTTCTTTGTGTTCATTTAAAAAAAAAAAGGCATTTCTAGGCACATGGTTCTATCGGGCATGCATGAGGCTCCATATTGGAACATTGGCTGGATTTCAGCCCCTGCACATACCTTCATCCAGGCACCCCTGTGTGCCACATCCACAGAGATATACTCTGTCCTTGTACACAAGCCCAGTTGTAGATCAGGCCAGAGGTGGGTGTCAGAGGTTCACCCTTCGTGTATTAGCCATTTCCTATGGGCAAGGAGAGACAGGCAGGAGTGGAGGTAGCAGGAAGTCAATCTTTTGGGGCCCTGAGCATGGGGTGCAGGCGGAAATTACATGTGCAGAAATGGCCTCCAAAGGAAGAGAAGACAGGCCACGGAATTGTGTGTCTCTTCAAACTCTGAGCAGAGTTCATTTATCATTTGAGTCATGGGCTCTCAAGAAAGGACTGATCTGGATCATCTCTCAGCCATGTGACCTTGGGGGAGATGGTTTGAAAAAGTGGTAAAGAGCCAGGGCTTTCGTGTCAGAGAAACCTGGTTTAAATCCAAGTGGTATCAACTAGTAGTTGCTCAAGTCATACTTGCTTCCTCTTTAAAATAAGGATAATTAAGGTACTCTATCTGCCACATAAAACAGCTGTGAAGATTGCAATCTAATTAAGAAAAGTGCTTAGTGCATTGTCTATACACAGTATGTATTCAGTAATGTTGACTAATTTAGAAATTAACACTAGCTTCTTGTTTTTGTCTCATATTTGCTACTCTGCCTATGTCACAGGGTTGTGGTAAGAACCAGATGAGCAAGCATTATCACGTGACAATGCTTTCAAAGGAATGAAGTATTGAACATGCATTAAAAACGTTACTGGCTGGTTCTACTAAACACCCATCAGTTTTGTTTGGAGACACACCCCCTTCTTCCCCGCACCGCCATCCTGCCCTGGCCAGGCCTGCAAGAGGGCCCACGTTTCCTCAGTTCATGAATAGCCATTGTGGTGCTGGTGCAGGTTTAATGGCTCTGTGCTTCCTTTCATTTGGCCCTCAGAGACATCACCGCCCAACATGAGTCTCCAAATAATTGAGGAGACAAATGCGAAAAAAAAAAAAAAAAAAACCCACCCCTAGCAAGTCTGGGGTCAACTCCTTTATCATGTTACATAAACACAGGGACGTCTCCCCACTGCCCACTGCTCTGTGGCCAGAACTAAAAATGGGACAGCATTCCCCCTTTCTGAGACAAACACCTAGAAGCAGAAGTGCAAACACAACAGTAAAAAGAAACATTCCAAACCATCCCCTAATGATTCCTTGGGATCAAGAGAAGATTTTTAGATTGTCTAGAGTGAATAGGATAAAAGATAAACAGATGATAAGACTGGTCATAGCACAAAGAGTTCATGCAAGGGGGTGCAATATTGCGGGAGGGATGTGTCCTTGACAACCCTAATTTATAATTGGCATCAATTAAGTCTAATTCTGACAAAGGGCTGTAGTTCTCTCAGATTGCCCACTAACGTGGACTATTATGTGCCAATAGCATAATATAGTTCATGATTCACTCGACCCTCTCTGGCTTTAAAATCTCTAGGATTTTTCTCTCCTTTCATTTTCTTTTAATTATAGGGGATTTGCCTGACTCTCCATTTGGTGCACCAAAAGGCTGTGTTCATATATTGTCACAATATGAGTCACATGCACATAAAATGCAACCCATAAAACAGAGCGTGTGCATTGACATGGGCTCTTTCACCTCCCAGTATTTGTCTAACATGGGTTCCCTTTGGCAGATGAGGTGGAGCCCAGGTGAGGGTTGATGCAGAGGGGAGAGAATGTAGCAAAGGAAGGAAAATGAGATTGAAGGAGAAGCCAGGATGTGCAAATTGAGATAGGAAGTCTGTGGCTCTCAGTCCTGGTCTTACACACATCAGAATCACCTAGGAAGCTTTTTTAAAGATACAGATTCCCAAATTCTCCCTCAGACCTATTGAATTAGAATTTACCAACATAGGACCTCAGCATCAGAGTGTAAAAATCTTCTCATGGATTCTAATGTGCAGTTATATTTGTGATCCATTGGGAAATAATTGAATAATTAATCTGTTAGAGAAAAAACACTGAACCCAAGAGAAGAGGAACAGTTCTGTTGACAAGATACCTATAACTTGAATCTAATCATAAGGAAGCATCAAACAATTGCAAATGGAGGGAAATACATACTATAGAGATAACTGACTTATATCATTCAATGAGGTCAATGTCATAAGGATGGTTTTAAAGACAGGAAATGTTCCAGATTATGGAAGATTAAGAGACTTGACAACTAAATATAACACAGAATCCTGGGTGGGATCCTTGTTAGAGAAAAAAATAGCAACAACAAATGCCAAAAAGAATGCTTGAGTCAATTGGTGAAATTGAAATATGGATTATAGATTAAAGCATTATATCAATTTTGCATTTCTTAAATTTAATGTCTTTATTGATATTAAACAATTCATTCAGGAGATATGCAGTCTACTCTGAAATTGTGGCAGAATGTTAGAAAAAGATAAATGGGTCTTGGTAAGGATATGTCATAGCACTCACTCTTATAATTCTTACAGCTTACCCATAAGTTTGAAATTATTTCAAAACAAAAAAAAGTTTAAAAAATAAAAGGAGTGATTTGCTTCAGGGCTTGTATAGGGCAGAATCCAAGGGATGCTCTTGAGTTAGGGGTAAACCAGTGGCTCAGACCTAAGAAGATCTGTCCATCTTCTTCAAGGACCAGGAGGAGAGAGGGTTGGGTGGGGGGAGAGGATAGCAAACATCATGAGAAATGATGATGAATTTGCAAGAAAGAACAGTAAATCCAGGGGTCAGAACTTGGGGGTGAGCCAGCTGATAAGTATGAAGATAAAGATGCTCTGGAAAAGACTGCTAAGTTCTTTAAATCTCTACAATTTACCCCAGTTACATACTGGTTTTACTCACATGGTTCACTCACAGGATAACAGCTTTGAAAACCAATTATTATGAAATATGGCAAAAAGTCACTGAAAGGGGAAACTATGAATTCTAGGGAATGTCTCTGAAGGGAAAATTTTCTTGATTCTTCCCACTCTTTGGGTGAGCTGGCAACAGAATCCTACCACTGCTAAATCCAGACGAGGTCACCACTGGGGTACTGTCTGGGAAGTATACAGGAGGTACCTGTTTTCTCATCAGAGCTCTTTTTATCTGGATCTCAAGTAGACCTGGGTCGATGAGCACACACTGCCAATGCATCTTTATCAGGTGCTTGCCCTTCATCTGTATCTGTGAACATTTACACTTGCGCCTCTTTGCACGAGGCTGTAATTCCAGCCCAGGACGGCAGAGTTGAAGAGAGAATGCCACGATAGATGATTTGCTAAGAGTTTTGATCTTGGTGGTCTGAAACCAATGACCTCTGGATAATTCCAGAAGAATTAGATCTTTCGTGGAGTCAAAGGTTGCTTAGGCACTAGTTTATCTGAAGGTTTAGGTACTAGGTATTCTTGAATTCTATCATGCTGAGGGTTCCACAAACCTCAACAAAAGAGTCCGAAATGAATTACTTGGATGCAATCTCAAAAACGACAGAAAGATCTCTGTTCATTTCCAAGGCAAACCATTGAATATCACAGTAATCCTAGTCTATGCCCCTTGAAGGTGAAGTTGAAGGTGAAGTTGAACAGTTCTATGAAGACCTACAAGACCTTCTAGAATTAACACCCCAAAAAAGATGTCCTTTTCATACAGGAGACTGGAATGCAAACGTAGGGAGTCAAGAAATACCTGGAGTAACAGGCAAATTTGGCCTTGGAGTACAGAATAAAGTGGGGCAAAGGCTAATACAGTTTTGCCAAGAGAATGCACTGATCATAGCAACTCTTCCAACAACACAAGAGAAAACTCTACACAGGAACATCACCAAAATCAGATTGATTATATTCTTTGCAGGAAAAGATGGAGAAGCTCTATACACTCAGCAAAAACAAGTCCAGGAGATGACTGTGGCTCAGATCATGAACTCCTTATTGCCAAATTCAGATTTAAATTGAAGGAAGTATGGAAAACAACTAGACCATTCAGGTATGACCTAAATCAAATCCCTTACAATTATACAGTGGAAGTGAGAAATAGATTCAAGGGACTAGATCTGAGAGACAAGGTGCCTGAATAACTATGGACAGAGCTTCGTGACATTGTACAGGAGGCAAGGATCAAGATCATTCCCAAGAAAAAGAAATGCTAAAGGGCAAAATGGTTATCTGAGGAGGCTTTACAAATAGCTGTGGAAAGAAGAGAAGCAAAAGGCAAAGGAGAAAAGAAAGATAAAGCCATTTGAATGCAGAGTTCCAAAGAACAGCCAGGAGAGATAAGAAAGCCTTCCTCAGTGATCAGTGCAAAGAAATAGAGGAAAACAATAGAATGGGAAAGACTAGAGATCTCTTCAAGAAAATCAGTGACACCAAGGGAACATTTCATGCAAAGATGGGCACAATAAAGGACAGAAATGGTATGGACCTAACAGAAGCAGAAGATATTAAGAGGAGGTAGCAAGAATACACAAAAGAGCCATACAAAAAAGATCTTCATGACCCAGATAATCACAATGGTGTGATCACTCACCTAGAGCCAAACGTCATGGAATGCTAAGTCAAGTGGGCCTTAGGAAGCATCACTATGAACAAAACTAGTGGAGGTAATGAAATTCCAGTTGAACTATTTCAAACTACCACACAATTGCACTCATCTCACACGCTAGTAAAGTAATGTTCAGAATTCTCCAAGCCAGGCTCCAGCAATACGTGAACCATGAACTTCCAGGTGCTCAAGCTTGTTTTAGAAAAAGCAGAAGAACCAGAAATAAAATTACCAACATCCAATGGATCATCAAAAAAGCAAGAGAGTTCCAGAAAAACATTTATTTCTGCTTTATTGACTATGCCAAAGCCTTTGACTGTGTGGCACAATAAACTGGAAAATTCTGAAAGAGATGGGAATACCAGACCACCTGACCTGCCTCTTGAGAAACTTGTATGCAGGACAGTTAGAACTGGACATGGAACAACAGACTGGTTCCAAATAGGAAAAGGAGTACATCAAGGCTGTATGTTGTCACACTGCTTATTTAACTTATATGCAGAGTATATCATGAGAAATGCTGGGCTGGAGGAAGCACAGGCTGGAATCAAGATTGCCAGGAGAAATATCAATAACCTCAGATATGCAGATGACACCACTCTTACGGCAGAAAGTGAAGAAGAACTAAAGAGCCTCTTGATGAAGGTGAAAGAGAGAGTGAAAAAGTTGGCTTAAAGCTCAACATTCAGAAAATGAAGATCATGGCATCCGGTCCCATCACTTCATGGCAAATAGATGGGGAAACATTGGAAACAGTGGCTGACTTTATTTTTCTGGGCTCCAAAAATTACTGCAGATGGTGATTGCAGCTATGAAATTAAAAGATCCTTGGAAGGAACATTATGACCAACCTAGACAGCATATTGAAAAGCAGAGATATTACTTTATCAACAAAGGTCTGTCTAGTCAAGGCTATGGTTTTTCCAATGGTCATGTATGGATGTGAGAGTTGGACTATAAAGAAATCTGAGTGCCAAAGAATCAATGGTTTTGAACTGTGGTGTTAGAGAAGACTCTTGAGAGTCCCTTGGACTACAAGGAGATCCAACCAGTCCATCTTAAAAGAGATCAGTCCTGGGTGTTCATTGGAAGGACTGATGCTGAATCTGAAACTCCAATACTTTGGCCACCTGATGTGAAGAGCTGACTCATTTGAAAAGACCCTGATGCTGGAAAAGATTGAAGGCAGGAGGAGAAGGGGACGACAGGATGAGATAGCTGGATGGCATCATTGACTCAATGGACATGGGTTTGGGTGAACTCCGGGAGTTGGTGATGGACAGGGAGGCCTGGCGTGCTGCGGTTCATGGGGTCTCAAAGAGTTGGACACAACTGAGCGACTGAACTGAACTGAACTGAAAAGATGATGCTGTAAAAGTGCTGCATTCAATATGCCAGCAAATTTGGAAAACTCAGCAGTGGCCACAGGACTGGAAAAGATCAGTTTTCATTCCAATCCCAATGAAAGGCAATGCCAAAGAATGCTCAAACTACCGCACAATTGCCCTCATCTCACATGCTAGCAAAGTGATACTCAAAATTCTCCAAGCCAGGCTTCAACAGTATGTGAACCGTGAACTTCCAGATGTTCAAGCTGGATTTAGAAAAGGCAGAGGAACCAGAGATCAAATTGCCAGCATTTGTTGGATCATCGAAAAAGAAAGAGAGTTCCAGAAAAACATCTACTTCTGCTTTATTGACTATGCCAAAGCCTTTGACTGTGTGGATCACAATAAACTGTGGAAAATTCTTCAAGAGATGGGAATACCAGACAACCTTACCTGCCTCCTGAGAAATCTGTATGCAGGTCAGGAAGCAACAGTTAGAACTGGACATGGAACAGCAGACTGGTTCCAAATTGGGAAAGGAGTATGTCAAGGCTGTATATTGTCACCCTGCTTATTTAACTTATATGCAGAGTACAGCATGAGAAACACTGGGCTGGAAGAAGCACAAGCTGGAATCAAGATTGCCAGGAGAAATATCAATAACCTCAGATATGCAGATGACACCACCCTTATGGCAGAAAGTGAAGAGGAACTAAAAAGCCTCTTGATGAAGGTGAAAGAGCAGACTGAAAAGCCTGGCTTAAAACTCAGCCTTCAAAAAATGAAGATCATGGCATCTGATCCCATCACTTCATAGCAAATAGATGGAGAAACAATGGAAATAGTGACAGACTTTGTTTTGGGGGGCTCCAAAATCACTGAAGATGGTGACTGCAACCAGGAAATCAAAAGACGCTTGCTCCTTGGAAGAAAAGTTATGACCAACCTAGACAGCATATTAAAAAGCAGAGACATTACTTTGCCAACAAAGGTCCATTTAGTCAAGGCTATGGTTTTTCCAGTAGTCATGTATGGATATGAGAGTTGGACTATAAAGAAAGCTGAGCACCAAAGAATTAATGCTTTTGAACTGTGGTGTTGGAAAAGACTCTTGAGAGTCCTTTGGACTGCAAGGAGATCCAACCAGTCCATCCTAAGGAAATCAGCCCTGAATATTCATGGGAAGGACTGATGCTGAAGCTGAAACTCCAGTATTTTGGCCACCTGATGTGAAGAACTGACTCATTTTAAAAGACCCTGATGCTGGGAAAGAGTGAAGGCAGGAAGAGAAGGGGACGACAGAGGTGGAGATGGTTAGATGGCATCACCAACTCAATGGACATGAGTTTGAGTAAATTCTGGAAGTTGGTGATATACAGAGAGGCCTGGTGTGCTACAGTCCATGGGATCACAAAGAGTTGGACACAACTGAGCAACTGAACTGAACTGAGGGTTCCACATCTGCATTGGAACAACTGAAGAATACAATTATTTAAAGATTCCCCAATACTTAGCTGTGTCCTTGTTGAGTGGTGAGGTATGAATATTTACTGTTAGCTAAATGAACAGTCAGTGAGTCCTACAACATGGGCATGGGAAGATAACAAAGAGCCAAGACTTCGTCCTTCAAGAGTTTTCTAATGTAGCTGATGGTTTTATCATTGTATTTTTGAAAAACATGGTAAGACCCTTTGATTTTTCAGAGGACTCTAAGATGCCCTGTGTCTGCCTCATCCAATAGAGAAGGGTGGAATGGGAAAGCTATATGGAAGAGGTGGGCAGGATCGGGGCCCAGCAAGCCTCCATTTTTTAATTTTTTTAAATGAAAAGTCAAAATTCAGACTTTTTACCATGAAAAATCTATTTTTCTCAAAATTATCTGCTTATGCCATTAAAAAAAAAATTAAGATCACACTATAAAAGCAAAAAAGGAATATGTGCTGACTAGAGTCCTCTGTTTACAACCTCCAGAGAATTCTTGGGAAATAATGTTCTAACATGATGTGTGTTCAGTTGCTCAGTTGTGTCCAACTCTTTGCAACCCCAAGGACTGCTGCCCACCAGGCTTCTCTGTCCATGTAGTTTTTCAGGCAAGAATATCCGAGCAAGTTGCCATTTCCTACTCCAGGGGATCTTCCCGACCCAGGGGTCAAAACTGTATCTCTTGCATCTCCTGTATTGGCAGACAGATTTTTTTACCACTGTGCCACCTGGGAAGCCCGCATACTACACTTGATCTTACTCAACAGTCTAATATGATACACAGAAAAAAAGAATCTTTACCCTCCAATCATCCCTTTCTAAGGGCAAAGAGATGTGTGATTTTTGCTTTTGTTCTCCTTTTCCTTAAAGCCAGTGTTAGCCATCTTTTGTTTATTTACTATCCTAGGGCTTGGATAGTCGTGAGAATCATGACCTAGCTCCTGACAGTGGAATGTATAGCAGTCACACCCATATAGACATCCCCACTGGCCACATTAACCTCTTGCTTTGGTGCATATGTGAGCCAATTCATTTCCGCAGGTGGGGGTGACAGCACGTGAAACGTGGGAATGAAGATGCAACAGAATCGCTTGAGATTGGAAAAGTGATTCGTTTACAGTCACATCTGGTTTTAAGTCATTCTGTGTACAGTTATAAAGCTCTGACAAAAGCTATGCAAAGCCCATTTCCTCCAGATTAAAATTAAAAAGTGGGGGAAGGGAAGAGGGTGAGAAATTTATGTAGAGAAAAAAAATACCAGGAAACCTTAGAGATGTGTCTGGGAGAGATGGTGGGGCTGCTGCTAGAGACACATCCGGCACTCCCACCCCTCCCTTCCAGGATTTAAAAAAAATCTTGGCACGGCCAACAGTCAGAGCAGCCAGTGAATGTCTTTTGTGTCGATCTACTGGAGAGTTCCTCTTGGGTATGGGATTGACAGAGAGGGCAGTTTATTATTATTTGGATGTGCTCAGAAAGACATTCTCATTCATGGACTTTGTCATTCTCTAGCATTGCTGGGTGCTCAGCATCCATGATTTATTGCTTTCATATACTATTATTACTACTCACACTGTCTAACACTTGTGCCCTTTAGCCAGGGAAGTGCTATTCATATAACATGTACCTTCTCATTTAGTCCACCCCCTCATTAAACCACCTCGAAATGTTTGTATTTGTTTCCATTTCCCTGGAGACCTATGACCTAGTAAGGTTACGATCTAGGAAGCTAGAAAGCTTCCTTGAAATGTATCCCAAAATAGTATCTCTAAATACAAAAGTCACGGTCCCTTTTAGAAAACTGCTTATCAAAATTATCTTACCTTAAATTTTTATAAATCCCTTTTAAAATGCATGACACCTGTGGCAGGTTAAAATTGTATTCACTTCTGCTGTCATTTACTTATAGAGCCAGTCCAAATTTAAACAGAGAAAAGGATTTGCCATCCTATAATTGTTTTTAATTGACACATTCCCTAATTGCTAGGCTTTTTTCTTTTTAAAAATCTCTGAGGAAACAGACATAAGAGCTGCATAAAAAAGGCATCAGAATTGGCATGTCATCTATTGTTTGCTGCATGTTGATCATTTTCCCTTTAGCATCTGTACTTTATGGAGAAGTGTTAAATATCAAAATGTACATATAATACATAATGTAAATATACTATATAAAATATATACTATATTATATATTATGTCACCACTTTACTTGACAACTTCTAAAACTGTTCAAAACCTTTTAAATCGCCAATGTATTTCTTGTAACTGGAGAGCTCAGTGAAATTTAAAAGAATGAAGTATCATTAACTTTCTTTAATATAAAATGATCTGGTTCAGGATTCAGGGTTTGGGACTGACAATCTAAGACTTCTTACTGGAATTTGGATAGCTTTTTCTCACCAACTAAAGCAGGAAAGCTTGTTAAACACCACACACACATTATTGAGCTCCACCAGAACATTTCAAATTCTTCAGATTGCGGTAGAGCCGTAAGATTTTATATTTCTAGCAAGTTCTCAGATGATGCTGATTCTAGCCTTTGAGAACCACTGTCCTAATCCCAGGGACAGGGGAGCCTGGTGGGCTGCCGTCTATGGGGTCGCACAGAGTCGGACACGACTGAAGCGACTTAGCAGCAGCAGCAGCAGTAGGTGGCATTTGGAGAAGGCAATGGCACCCCACTCCAGTACTCTTGCCTGGAAAATCCCATGGATGGAGGAGCCTGGTAGGCTGCAGTCCATGGGGTCGCTGAGGGTCGGACACGACCGAGCGACTTCACTTTCACTTTTCACTTTCATGCATTGGAGAAGGAAATGGCAACCCACTCCAGTGTTCTTGCCTGGAGACAGAGTCGGACACGACTGACTCGACTTAGCAGCAGCAGCAGCAGTCCTAAAGATTACTCCTTCCCTCCCCTTTCTTCTTTTTCTCCATTTTCCCTCCCACTCATCTTTTCCCACCTCTTTCTCTTCAAAATCAATCTTCTCTTCTTCTCTCCTCTCACCCTCTCTCCCTTTCAAGATCATCTCTGAGGTATACAGCAGGAACATGTCTAGAAGGGCTTGTTTAAAGTATTTATTCAGATGACAATATTTATTGAGCAGCTACAAAGACTCACTCATTCATTCATTCATCTACGCATTCAAAAAATACTTGTTGAAACTCCACCATACTGCCAAGTTCTGTGCAGAGAAGCAAGACAGACAAAGACTCTGCCCACAAGGAATTCTCTGCATGGCCAGAGAAGACAGATAGTATACAAATGTATAAATAATTAGATTATTACCAAGTGTCATTAATGTGCAGAATTAAATAAATGGATTGCTGAGATGAAGATTGATAACGGCACACTTAACCCCAGGAGGTCAGAAAGGGTCTGGCTCCACAGGGATGTGTTTAGGCTGAGATCTAAAGACTGAGAAGATAGCTAAGCAGAGGCTGTGGGCAGGAGTGGTCCAAGAGAAAACTGCAAGCACAAAGGCCCTGGAGCAGAAAAGAGTCAGCTCCTTAGGGTGTCTCCATAACTTATAACAAGTCTTGGCACACAGTAGGTGCTCAGTCAGTATTTGCTAAATGAATGAGTAAATGGATTATTAGACCCAGGGTGCTAGAGCATAAGAGCCAAGCAAGAGAGAGGCATGCGGTGAGCAGAGGCCAGGTCATGAAAGACCTTTTAGGTCATGAGTGAGAAGTTTGAATTAACCAATCAGATTTACCAATCCACTCTCCCTGCATCCCCTCAAACTTCTCTGCACCCTGCTCAAACTTGGATGTAAAGTAACAATTCTCAAAACCTGGCCCCGGGACCCCTGATGATCAGTTGTATCATTCAACATGTATGTTCATAACATGAAAAGAATCATGCTATCATCTATGAATTCATAATTAATGAATGTCACTTAGAGAAATTATTCATTAATTGTTATGACTATTTGTTTAAAAGGCAGTTGTTTAACCATCAGTTTGATTTTAGACACATATCTAATAAAAAAAAACAGCCCCACCCTTCCCATGCAGTCTGGAAAAGATTTCATAGTGGCAAAGAGAAGTTATCCTTGAAAAGTTACAGAGGCTGACTCTAAATTTCTGGAACGCAGTTAACTTATAAAGCAAATGCAGTGGCATTAAACAGGATTTGTTGTTGTTTAGTCGCTAAGTCCTGTCTGATTCTTTGTGACCCTATGGACTTCAGCATGCCAGGCTCTGTCCTTCACTAGTGAAAGTGAAGTCGCTCAGTCGTGTCCGACTCTTTGCAACCCCGTGGACTGTAGCCCACCAGGCTCCTCCATGGGATTCTCCAGGCAAGAATACTGGAGTGGGTTGCCATTTCCTTCTCCAGGGAATTAAACAGGATAAATAGGTTCAAAAGAAGTTGAGGAATTCCAAACAACGATGAGAACAAAGAACAAAATGAATTATTTTATTTATACTTTGTACAGTAGTTTCAAATAAACTCCTTTTGTAAAAGATGTTATCTGGCAGATTTTCCCAGTCCCTTACTGCCTTGAATCTACTACACATCTCTCTAATTTTTCATATTCATACAAGTGTTTCTAAAAGGAAAATCAGCCTTTAAAATGTAATCAGTAAAAACCTGAGTTTAAACTTTCTCTCATTTCATAATATATTCACTCTTATGGGTTATTTAGGACCCACTAATTAATTGGGGGCTTTGCCATGAGCCTTAAGATTCTCAACAAAACAAAATAGTAATTATATATCTTTGGAAAAAAAAAATCTCTGACTCCTAGTCCTTCATAGATTGCTGTAATTCTTCATACACATTGGTATCAAAATAGATAAAAGACACACAATCTTAAATGTACAGTGTCTCTCTGATAGATCAATAATAAAATCATTGTACTTAAAAAAATTGCTCCTCCTTTTCCTAGTTCCTATCCCCAGGGTTATTATTAGCAGGTCACTATTAATTATAGACTTCAGAAGCATTTGAAGAGTGTGGTGGGGATATTTTGTTATTGCCTTGTTTGACTAGTCCTCTTCACTTCTTTGTGTGTGTGTAGTTGCCTCTATTATAAGGCAGTATATTGCATTATATTCAGACACTATATTATATATAAAAAATACAATTTTGAAGTTAACTGATAGGGTACAGTAAGTTGGTAATGTAATATTAAAAAAAAAAAGAATGAGAAAGCTTGGAGAACAGAAAAAATAAGATTTAATGAAGTTTTGTGCAAAGGAAAGAGGAGTATTTAGTAAATTAGAGTGGAAAGATTCCAAACTGGGGGGCCAATCTATGAGAAAAAAAATGCAAAAACCTCACTGGAAAAGACAGAGAAGGATGGCCAGCAGAAGTTAGGTAAGTGGATCCTACGCAATGGATGAACTTAAAAAAGAGTGAAGTGTGTGATTTAGATGCAGTCTGTTACTAGGTTAACTGGCACTTGGACAGCACATTAAAGTTTGCAAAGGTGCTTTAAAATATGTAATCTTATTCTTCATAATCTCTCTGGGAAGTATTTAGAGTAGGCATTATTCCAGTTTTACAGACAAGGAAATCACATTGCTTTCTGAAAACACCAGAAAGGGAAATGGTGATGTTAAAAAGGAATAAAGCTGAAAAAGACTTCTGTAAAGGTCAAAGGCAGCTTGTAGGTTTACAGTATCTAAAGCGGAGAGAAGAGGAGTGTCTCTGATGATGCTGAAAGGCATGCTAGGCTGTGAATAGCCATTGAATTTGAGGGGTAAAATATGGAGGGTAAAGCGTTCTTTATTAAGACCAGTGACCTGGGCAAATAAATAAGAAAGATTCCATTTTCCTTAAAATACATACATATTTTAGGTTTGACCTTCTTTGAGTATTTGTGACTTGAAAAAGAGATTTGAGATCTCTAGTCTAGCTGCTGGAGAAGGAAATGGCATTCCACTCTAGTACTCTTGCCTGGAAAATCCCATGGATGGAGGAGCCTGGTAGGCTACAGTCTATCGGGTGTCGAAGAGTTGGACAGGACTGAATAACTTCACTTTCACTTTTCACTTTCATGCGTTGGAGAAGGAAATGGCAACCCACTCCAGTGTTCTTGCCTGGAGAATCCCAGGGACGGGGAAGCCTGGTGGGCTGCCGTCTATGGGGTCGCACAGAGTCGGACACGACTGAAGCGACTTAGCAGCAGCAGCAGCAATTGTCAGAGATGGCACCCAAAGAAAAGTAACCAAACATTAGAAGCTTGTTGCAATACTTTGCTACTATCACCTCAGTCCTGTCCGACTCTTTGGGACCCCATGAACTATAAATCCCCAGGCTCCTCTGTCCATGGGATTTCCCAGGCAAGAATACTGGAGTGGACTGCCATTTGCTCTTCATTTATTGGGAACTTTTAAAATTTTCAGATACATGATTACTCAGGTGCTGAGGCAACTGCTAAAAGTTAGCACCAAGTTAGTGCTTGAAACTAAGTGAATTTTGCTTTTTTGTAATATATGGGGAGCTGGGCCATTAAAGGTATTTCCCTCAAATCAGAGTTCATATTGCTTTCTTATATCCAATTATAGATGAAAACGACTTTAACTACTGAACCGTCAGTAATGAAACTGCTTTGCTTGTGGGCTGAACAAATGGTGGTGATTATGTATGTTCTTGGTTAGGACTATTTGCATAACATTTGGGGAGGGCACAGACCTCTACACAAGAGAAAGGGGAAAGTGAATGGCAGGAAAAAATGAAGGCCAAGTTGACAATGGACAACACCATTTTAGGGTCTTTCTCTTGGTGGTGTCAGGGGGATGCGCGTTGAGACAAATGAATGCTTTGAGGTGAGAAAGGCAGTAGCACTCTAATAAAAGGCTTTAGGAAAGCGTGAGGCGACCTAGGAAAATCTGTTGTGGTCAAGTTTAATCCTGGGAAAAGAGACCCTGGAGAAAGCAGATGAGGAAGATAGGAAGGAAGACAGGGAGGGGAGGCGCAGGGTGTGGGGGGAGGAAGAGGGCGGGGTGGGGAGCTGGAAAGTGAGAGGGGGCAGTCCAGATTGTGTAAAGACGGTGGGGTTGAGGACCACAGGGTGGGAAAAAAGTGAAATTCGCGCAGAAGGAGGCAGACCTCCGCGGACGCGGCCGGGACCCCTGGAGGGGGAGGCGGCGGCGAGGGGCGGCGGGGGTAGCTTGGCCCACCTCGTGCCCCCTTGGCAGCCTCAAGCCTTTGCTCCGCGGGGCTCCCTCCCTCGCCGGAGCATTGTTCCTTTGCCGGGAGACGAGGAAATTGCCTTTTGATTGCGGAAGTCCGCGGCCGGGGCCCGGGGCGAGGCAGCGCGGGTCAGAATGGCAGCGTGGGAAGGGCGGCGCGCTGCCGGCCCCAGCCGCCTCTCGCGTCGGCAGCCCGCCCGGGGCGGCAGCAGCAGCAGCGGCTGCGGCGGCCCCCGCGCGTCCCCAGCCCGGAGGCCGGCGCTCTGCGCCCGCGGGGCGCGCTAAGCGCGCACAACAAGTGGTCCGAGCTCCGCCGGCCGTCGGGCCGCGCGGCGCGTCCCAGCCCCGCAGTAGAGTTTGGGGGAACCGCCGAGCGCCATGCGGAGCCATGGAGCCGGGCTGGCCCTGTGGACTGCGCTGAGCCTGCTGCAGGTGAGGGGCCGCGAAGAGGTCCCCGCGGGCGGCCGCGCCCCTCCCCTCCGAGGACCAGATTCTCACTCCGCTCTCTGGTCTCCTGGGCTGCATTTTGGAGAGGGAGGTGGCAGAATTTCTTCCTCTGCTTGGGGAACGGTGATCCTCTTCTGAGTCCCCAGCCAGACTGACAACTCGTGCCACAGAAGGCAAAAAGCCACCTTCTCTCTCCAGCTGCTCGGGAGAAAAAGCAGTTAGGGGAAAAGTGGCCACGCACTTCTTTTCTCTTGACTGGAGGGCGAAAGGATGCATGGGCTGAGGCTGGGGCCAGGGGTGAGTGGAGGCAGCTTGGGGAGCTTGCTACGGACTCATCCCTGAGCAGGGATAGATGGTGGGCTTCAGCTATTGTTCTGGTTCCTTTGCAGACTGGACTGGGGGAGCCAGTGAGATGCAACTTCACCTTGACAGAGTCCAGGGTCTCCAGCCGGTCCGTGTCTCTCCAGTGGAGAACTTTGGCGTTCCCCTGTAACTTTAACCTCACCTACAGCAGTGACACGTCGGGGGTCGCGTGGTGCCACCCTGTACGGATAGACAACACCACCTATGGATGTAACTCCGAGGATTTACAAGCGGGAACCATCTATAATTTCACTATTATGTCTCTGGATGGAGAAAAGAAAACTATGGTCTTGCAAACAGGTAAAAAGTGACAGGTGCAGCTGGAAGTCCAGGCCACTACTGGCTGAGACCTACCTTTTCAAGCCAATGCTTCCTTTGAGTTCCAGGCATACAAAATAATGATAATAAAGGTAAAAACATCTGTAAGATTATTGACAAAGATTTCTACTCTCCTCAGATCTGGCAAGAAACAGCTTGGCTGACTTTCAGAGATGTCCCTAGTGCTGAAAACAGCGGACTAGCCACTTAAACAGGGAGAGCAGCAGAGAGAATAAGTGGGCTGTGGAGGGAATTTGTTAAAGTGGTGGGGTTTGAACTTCCAACACAAGAGTCAAGTCCTGGAATAATTTTAAGTCAGTGTTTTTAGAATAAATAACGGAAGTGCAATGATTAGGGATATGACTTTCCTCAACTTAGTTTTATTTTTGGAACCAGGACATAAAAATCATCAGGGATAGAATCATTCTTAGGGGGAAATTAGAAAAAGTCCCTCGAAATGAAGATATGAAATTTTTAATTTTTTTTATCACTTGAGTAACTAAAACCATACAATATCAAAGAACATCTTTTGGTTACTCTGCAACCTAAATCAATCATTTTCTGTTCACTTTTGGTTAAACCTTCCATGCATGGTAAGAGTGTCTTTCCTGCCTCGGTTTTCTTATCTGTAAAATGAGAGTGTTAGACTTGGTCATTGAGGTCCAGGTTCCAACCAACAGCTTACTTAGGCGGGGGCTGTTGTGCGTGTTACCTCATTAATCCCCAGAGTCACCCCCATATATGCTGTAAATCCGCTAATGACTTCCATGTTTTATGACCTTATTAGTCTTCCTTTTAACATTATCTTTATTTGTTGCCATAGAGAAGCCTGACTTTCATCCAGAAAGTCAAATTTAACTGAAAAATTCCAGAAGTTAAATTTAGAAATGTGTTGTGCTTGCTAGTCTTTCACTTTCATCCTGAACCAAGATCACTTCTTCAGCTATAGTTCTTTGAGAGGTGTGAGAATGGTGAGTTATCAGGGCTGTCACAACAGAGTCAGGAAATGTAAACAGATTCATATGATAAGCCAATTAATTATTCTCTTATTAAGAATGCCCAGTTACTTCAGATGAAAGATAATTTCTGAGATTTGCAAGAACCTGAATTGAAAAGAGACACCACTTGTTAAGAACACAGTTGTGTTCTTATATAGAATCAAAGAGAGTCCAAAATCATTGACATAATAAGAACATTTTACAGAAGTTTTAGTGGCCGGGTTTTTTAGTTATAAAGTTCTTAATTTCTTTGTATATGAAGGTAGTTCCATAAACACTCAGATTGCTAATATTTATGACAAAACTTCTAGATGTGTTGTTTACATTTGATAAGGTGTCTGTATTGAATGGAGCAGAATGATTTTTAGAAACAGATGAGCCTTCAGAAGCTTAAGGGAGAAAAAATGAAGACATTAAGCAAGAATACATTGATTTAACCCAGAGGTTTTACTTTTTTGAAAAACAAAATTGATAAAAATGAACTCACTGTGGTGTCACTAATTAGAATAAGTTTAGAGTTAATTAGTGCGTGTGTTTCAAGTCCAGAGACATTTGTGAAATGTAAGAAATATTTGCATTTTATTGACTATGTTGAATTAAAAAAAAGACAATCAGCATTCACAGTTGTTAGCATTCAGTGTCTCATCATTTTCCTTAAGGATTCATCTTTTACAGTACTACAAATAGACTTTTCACCACAAATTTTATGAGCTCCGTGCCAAATGTGAAGAGTGAAATTTGATCAACAGTGATGTTTGTATAATGATAAGTTTTTCATATTTATTTGTATGATGGTATAACCTTACTTAGGATTCTCTATATTTAAAAATAATTTACTTAACTAAATATTTTTAAATTAAGATATTTTTACATATGTTTCAGAATATTTTTGGTTGATTATTTATTTTTTGTCAGCACTTTTTGTGCTTCCTATATTTTAAGGACATATGTGAGTTTTTATTCTAAGTTTAGAGAAAGTACTGGTATCCCTCTAGTATCAATTGGTAAGCTACAGAGATGAATGCCACAAATCATATTTTATTGTTATAAAAGCAGGATCAACTAGTCACATAATATTGAGTCTGAGATATAACTTCAGACCAAAAAAGTCATTCAGATATGTTGTCCTTTTCTTATTCCGTTATGCCTGTGTTATCATTACAGAGTAAAATAGAGTGAGAGCAAGGCATGATATGGCTGGAGATATAGCAGTTGCTTAGATTATCTCTGTGTCATTCCAAGTGGGATTTGTCTGGTTATTTTTCCTGGTAAATTATCTAAAAATAGTTATTTTAGTAATGTAGACATGACCTTAAAATAAAATTTAACTAAATAGGAACTATTTCAGCAACAGTCAGTTTTCACTCCAGATTTAAAATCAGAATTGGAAAACCTATGTGGATTCAAATTCAGTTCAACAAACATTTATCAGGCACAGATACTGTAGGGAATTAGGCCAGGTAGTGATTAATAAAGATGACAAAGCATGGTCTCTGTCCTTGTAGTCTTCCATAGAGGTGAGAGAAGTTCAGGTTAAGGGTGGTGACAGAGCCTTACCACTTCTTCCCGTTGAATACCCTGCTCTGCTTCTCTTGGATATATTTGGTCATAAACGATCAATGCAAGAACTGTAATAATTTGAAAGCCAAATTATCTAGTTGTAAATTATTAGAAACAGATTATAAATTTGAAAACCTCAACACTTCTGTTAATACTCTGTCCTCGAAATACAGATCAGAGACTGCAAACTGGTAGCCCCTGGGGTGTTGAAACATTACGTGAGCCAAACAAAATCTATTATTTAGGCTCCTTGACACCCCCAGGGGCCACCAGTGCACAGCCTCTGATATAGACTCTGAGGACCCAGTGTTCACAAAAGTGTGGAGGTTTTCAATATTTGTTATCTGCATAATTTATTTCGATAGATCTTGTTTGGTTCATGTAATGTTTGTGAAAAATTCAGATTATTTCACCAGCATTAAGCTGAAAATTCACATAAATACCAGATATATTGATTACCTTAAAATATTGGAAGATTTGGCAAAACTTGATCATTCTGCCTGGACCTCTCTAAAGCTGAATTGTGGCTTTTCTCCTTTCAGGTACCAGTTCCCCCGAATCCCCTGGACTGGGGATTATTTATTTCCTTACCTTAAAGTATCCTAAGGACATTAGTGTTTGCTTACATGAACCTGTAGAGTTTTCATTTAGAAATTTGGGGGAATTTTTATCTTTCCACGAATAAGAAGTAGTTCTTCAGGACCTAAAATGGCATCTAGCCCATGGTAGGTGTTCAGTAAATATTGATTAATTGGATGGAAAGATGGATTGATGAATGGAGAGATGAATGGGTGGACCTATGAATGAATAAATAGATGATAGACAAATATTAATAAATGAAATTAATACTTTAGGGGGAAAATGTATGTAAAGAAAGTGAAAGTGAAGTTGCTCAGTTGCATCTGACCCTTTGTGACCCCATGGACTGTAGCCTACCAGGCTCCTCTGTCCATGGGATTTTCCAGGCAAGCGTACTGGAGTGGGTTGCCATTTCCTTCTCCAGGGGATCTTCCCAACTCAGGGATTGAAGCCAGGTCTCCCACATCACAGGCAGAGGCTTTACCGTCTGAGCCACCAGGAAAGCTGAATGTATGTAAAGATATGGTCTGTTTTCCTTGGGTTATAGGTAAGTTATGGAGCCCAGGGAAGTAATCTGATGGTAGGGAACTTTACCGATAGGAAGAATATCTTTGTGTCATATACTTTCTTGTTAGTCACTGTCAGGTTCTTATCAATCAGCCTAGTGTGCTTTAGTCCTGTCCAACTCTTTGTGACCCTATGGACTGTAGCCTACCAGGCTCCTCTGTCCATGGGATTCTCCTGGCAAGAATACTGGAGTGGGTTTCCATGCCCTCCTACAGGGGATCTTCCCAACCCAGGGATCGAACCTGAGTCTCTTAACATCTCTTGCATTGGCAAGTGGATTCTTTACCACTAACGCCACCTGGGAAGCCCTGCTAGTCAGCCTAGAACAAAAAGGCAAAAAAATTAGCTCTTTAACGTTAGCTCCTGTGTTTTTAACTTTTAAAAAACTTTAATTACCTAATTACTATGTCAGTTATTATTTCCACCTCAACATGTTTTATTAGTTTACCAGGGCTTCCATAACAAAATACCACAGACTGGGTGGCTTTAACAATAAATTTATTTTCTCATGGCTCTAGAGCCTAGAAGTCCCAGATCAAGTTGTCAGCAAGTTTCTTCTAAGGCTCCTCTGACTGTCTTGCAGATGACCACCTCACTATGTCCTTACTTGGTCCTTCATCTGTGTCGTCTATGATCTAATCTCCTCTTCTTATAAGGACACCGGTCATATTAGAGTAGGAAGCACCTTAAAGACCCCATTTTAATCAATTACCCCTTTAGAGATCTTATCTTCAAATACAGTCACATTATGAAGTATTGGTAGTTAGGGCTTTAACATATGAATTTTAGAGAGATGCAATTCAGTTCATAACACTCACGTAGCTCTAAACACAGGTCATTATTTTTCAGCACTGTCTGTAACCTATGGCATCAACATCTGTTGCAGGGTTTGTTATAAAAGCATATTGTTGGCTTCTACCTCATATGTGATGAATTTAAAAGTAGAGGGTGGGAAGATTTGGGAGAATGACATTGAAACATGTAAAATATCATGTAAGAAACAAGTTGCCAGTCCAGGTTCGATGCACGATACTGGATGCTTGGGGCTAGTGCACTGGGATGACCCAGAGGGATGGTATGGGGAGGGAGGAGGGAGGAGGGATCAGGATGGGGAACACATGTATACCTGTGGCGGATTCATTTTGATATTTGGCAAAACTAATACAATTATGTAAAGTTTAAAAATAAAATTAAAAAAATAAATAAATAAAAGTAGAGCCTAGGGTATCTGATTTTAAACAAATATCAAAGTGAATCATTGCATACTGAAGTTCAAGAGATAACGATATAGTTTTTCTATTATTCATTGGCATTAAGATTTTGGTAACCATTTCCTCTTATGCCTGGTTAATTCTATAATGCTTAGAAGTATTTATTGTCTTTCCCAAGAAGAAAATAATACTCTAATATTTGTCTTGTACTCCTGTAGTATTTAAAATACTTTCATCTACCTTGTTTCATAAGTAAAAGTATAAAATATATATATTTAACTGATTGTTTATATATATGTTACATATATTGTTTATATATATATTTAATATATTTAAACATATATTGTTTAATTATATCCACATGGCAATCCTGTGGAGGGAGTGTCATGAGGCACAGGTTACATAGTGATTTAGAGATGAGTTCTGAAAGCAGCTGCCTCCATTCCTTACTAACCAAGTTGCCTTGGCCTAGTTATTAACCTTTTCTAATCTCTAAAATCGGGACAATAATAAAAGTAATGCTCACTTCATAGGGTTTGAGGTTTTGAGGTTTTGATTCAGACATAAATTCTACAACCGTTTTTGTTACATACTAAGTGTGAAATGTTTCCTGTTGTTACTTTCAGGTTGGAGACGAGATTGATATTCATAAGAATTAACTAATCACAAATCCATACTGTTAACAAACATAGACCTCGAACCCTGACTTACTGGCCCCAACTCCTACTCTTATTCTTTCTATTACTCTGTAGAATGGATATAATTTTTAAGTTGGCTTTTGTTCTTTCAAATTACCTGTGATAGTTTGTTGTTACTTTTCAACTCAACTGTTAAAGAGAAGAAAATATATTACAAAATACTTTAAATCTATAGATACTTAGCCTACTCAAGGGTAGAATAATGATTAAAAGTGTGTTAGTGTGATGAAATAATATTGATTTTGATTGTGTTGTACTTCTGGTGATGGGCTTCAGTATTTAGGAATCAGCGATTTGCAAGGTATTTATTTCAGGAATTTTAAGGTCAAGTTGAGTTCCATATATGAAATGGACCAACCTAGTTCTCTGAATGTGACTTTGTGTGTGTTTGGAAGCTTCTGCCATTAGTCTGACTTCTGTAGGTGGGCATGGCATTCTGCACATTACCAAAAAGTAAAATCTAATTTGCCCAGACGAAATGGAAGAAAATTTATTATGTCTTCCATTCCCAGACACCAATTCCCTGGAATTCCCCTGGGGGATAGAGGATAATGCTGACTACTTTATAACATTGTAGGAGAAGTCAAGGCCATTCTATATGTAGGAATGTATATAAACAAAGATGAATCTATGCAACTGAAATTAACATGGTAGATACACATACAGATTTCCAGGGATTGGGGGTTTTGCTTTTGTTCTTATTCCTTCTAGACGGAAGAACCCAAATACATAAAAAATAAGCAGAATAGTATTATGAATGACCATGTACTTACACATTACCTACTGTTAACAGTTACCAACTGACAGACAATCTTGTTTCATCTATATCCCCACTCACTCCCTAACCATGTATCATATCAACACAGCCCAAGTCATTATTTAATTTCATTTATAAATATTTCAGTATGCATTTCTGAATGATAAGCATTATTTTTAACATAACCACAGTATCAATATCGGACCTAACATTAATTCCTTGGTACTGAGATGTCCAGGTTCAGAAGCACACGTCAAGCAACAGCACATGAATTTCTACATAAGAGAGACTTCTGGGCAGCAATCTGTTTGGAAGAGGAGGCCAAAGGACTTCCCTTTATACTGCATTTATATAATATTGAGAAAATCTCAATTGGTTTTGCTTTTCTGCCACACCGCGTGGCGTGCAGGATCTTAGTTCCCCGACCAGGGATCAAACCCGGGGCCCCAGCAATGAAAATACTGACTCTTAACCGTTGGACCAGCAGGGAATTCCCAAGAAAACCTCCACTGTTAATATCAAAGAGAAGAGTGGGACTGCTGAAGGATATCTTGGGCCTGAGGGTATTAAAGTCTCTATCAGCTGTCAGGGTCCCCTCGGTGTTGACATAGTTCTCTAATACTCGACGGAAGTGAGCTTTTCAGTGCTGTAGTTCTTGCCTGGAGAATCCCAGGGACGGCGGAGCCTGGTGGGCTGCTGTCTATGGGGTCGCACAGAGTCGGACATGACTGACTTGACTTAGCAGCAGCAGCAGCTGAAGCTTAAACTGCCCTCTCACTCTGCAATGGCCTTTCTTTGATTTCTAAGTCCTGCTTGACCTTCCAACTTGCTCAAGTTCATTTCCTTCATGAGGCCCACCTCTGAGATCTTCATCCTTGAATGTCATTCCCCTTGTGCATTTTCAGCATTGACACTGACCTGTGTTACCCTGAACAGCAAGAACAGTAGCAGTGCTCACACCAAGTGGCATTTTCTGAGGCCTCACCACATGCCTGGGCCATACTTAACACTTTGCCTCCATTACCTCTTAACACTGCAACTCTGTAAAGCAGGTGTCCCATTTTACAGATGAGGAGACTTAGCCTCGGTGCAGTTAAGTGACTTGCCTAAAGTCACTGTTTAAAGTGACATCGTTGGGATTTGAACACAGGTATAGTGTGACATCAAAGTCAGCCTCCCTGATAAGTCACCTCTGTGTTTACTTTTTTCACAAGTCCTATGTGCCTGAGTAAACTGTAGACTCTCAGAGGCCAAATATGGTGACCTGTAAAATAATATGGTATCCCTCACTGTTGTTAATCATGATGCAGTGATTGTCTAACCTGATTTAATTTCAAGGCTGTTAAAACTTTGAAAGTTCTTTGCTACCTGAACTTTATGTCTAATGTATAAAGTTGATAAATGAAATGTATTATTAGCATAATATGGTATACATCATCTTATAAATCAGAAAGCTGACTATAGTCAAACTGCAACAAAGTAAAATAAAATCGTTGTTGTTTAGTCACTAAGTCTTGTCCGACTCTTTTGCAACCCCTTGTGCTGTAGCCCAGCCGACTCCCATGTCCATTGGATTTCCCAGGCAAGAACACTGGAGTGGGTTTCCATTTCCTTCTCCAGTGGATCTTCCTGATCCAGGGATCGAACCCATGTTGCCTGCACAGGCAGGCGGATTCTTTACCACAAAGCTACCAGGGAAGCCCTTTGAAAGAGATTTGCCTCTCTATGCATGTGTGCTAAGTCACTTCGGTCGTGTCAGACTGCGACCCTATGGACCGTAGCCCGCCAGGCTCCTTTGTCCACGAGATTCTCCAAGCAAGAATATTGGAGTGGGTTGCCATGCTCTCCTCCAGGGGATCTTCCTGACCCAGGGATCAAATCTGAGTCTCTTATGTCTCCTGCATTGGAAGGTGGGTTCTTTACCACTACTGCAACCTGGGAAGCTCTTCCTCTTTATAAATGTATTTAACTACAGATTGTGAGAGCAGTGGCTTTCTCATTTTCTTCTTCTGCCCATTTTCAAAAACCCATACCAAGGAATGGTTTGTGGCTTTTGCCTCACCCTGACTGTGTTTCCATGATAAAATTCCCAATTAGTTTATATGAATAGTTGATGTTCACACCGTTTTATGTAGAGGGCTACTAAATGCAGCTTCTGGTCTCCTAGCCACCCTGCTTTTAACTAGAATAGTATCATAATTCCTGTAAAGGTACAGAAGTTGACTCTGTAATCACATAAAATCACATAGATCTCTTGGACTGAAGTTAGTGCTGAAACGTAAGGTGTGTGTTGGAGAGGTGGGTGGAGGATAGTATCCTGCTTGAGGAGACCTTGAGTTTCTGTGGAGAAATTCAGACTTCATCTCATGAAGAATTCTTGGTGCTTCCTAGGAAATCAGGATGGCAGATGGGAGAGATATACAAAGCAATTATTTGGCAATAGTGGGAGAAAGACAGAAAATAAGAAAGACACTTGGAGTAATCCGACACAACACAAGGAACACCAGGTTAAGAGAGTAGGAGATAAAAAGGAATAGACAAGAAAAATAATTTTAAAAAATCAATAGAATGTTCCTGGATGCAGAATTAGATTTAGCTTTTATTAATGTTGTTATTCATTTATCTGTATTACAGTGTCCAAACCATCATCAAAGCTTCATCAAATGAAGCTTCTGTAAATTTGTCTATTATTTTTCTTAGACATCTGGTTTGATTTTTTGTTATACTGACCATGAGACTCATGGTCATCATTTTCCACCCTGAGACAAGTAAGGTGTGATACAAAAGAACTCACTGGGAGCCAGATGTTAGAAGCTCAGCTGAATTACCTGTGTAATGTAAACGAGTCACTTAATGCCTCTCATCATCTTCTCCAAAGCACATTGTAAATGACCAGATCCTATGCATGTATACTCTGTGCTATATGATTTCAAAAAAAGCTTTTGAAACTAACTTATGAATTGTCTGCTCTCTTGTTATAAGGCTAAGTTTATTTCCAAAATACATACTAACATTTTGAATTCTAAACACTCCTCAAATTCTAATAGCAATAGATAATAATGCTTTAATGGCTATACAAAAGAATTTTTTAAATATCACTTCCATTTTATACATGTGGGTTTTTCTCTATCCTTAAGTCAATTGAAAAAAAAAAAAAGGAAGAATCTGTTTTGGTTCAGGAATTTGACTAAACTTTATCAGAAAAAGCAAATCGACAGCAAACCTACTTATGAAATTCTAGGGCTTCCTGATAATGAAATTTACTGAAACTGAGCAGCTGAATACTGCAGAATTTGCATTTGGCACTCCACATTTCAGGTCTGTCCGGAAGCAAGAAATACAAACAAAGATATCTTAATTTTATGGCTAATGATAAATTTTGATATATTGATTGAGATTAAATTATTGATTTATGGTTTCCAATAGTTCTCATAGCTTAATAATACTTCACTGGTTACTGTATGTATGAGAGCTGTGGATGGAAAAACAAGAAAGGCTATAAATGCACACATGTGTACATTGGTAACTTTTAGCCATCAGCATAAATTATATAAGTCAAGTAGGGTTTTCTAATTACATATGATCTTCATATGATAATATTACAGACATATGACTAAATTTTCAAATAGCATTAAAACTCTCTTTCATATGTCTATCTAGGTATCTAGATAGATACCTATCTACATAGGTAAATGATATATAGATGGATAGGTAGATAGATGGACAGACAGAGAAATCGTTGAAATTAGCATCCTGATGGAAGTACCTAATTTGTTTCTAATCAAATATTGAAAACTTTAAAAAATTTAATACAGCAGAATTTTCCTTGGTCTTAGACTGAAATGTCTGAAAACTATTGCACTCCTGCTGCATGCGTAGCAATAGTGGATGTCTGCCAGCAAAGGCCTTTATCACAGCATAAATGGGGTTTTAAGTGTTTGTTTCCAGTGCAGGTTCTTGCAGCCCAGGCACTTCCCAATCTCATTGTTCCTTTGTTCTAGCGGATGTACAAAGGGTTGACTGTTTTGTTTTCTGGCTCAGAGAGATTAGATAAAGCCTGCATTTCTGAACTTCACCCTCTAGGCACGCAACCTTAAAATTCATTTTTTATAGCTTTTATTTTGCAAATTATGTATGTTTAGATCATAAGGATCATAACGTCACTTTCTTTAACCTTTACCTGGCTGCGCTGTGCATGTAGGTGACAGTATTGATTCCATTTGAACAATCACTGGAAAGCATCTCTTTCTCTCGTTCTTGTCCTTAAAATGCCTCTTCAGCAAAAACGCATCACCTCAGTTGGCTATGACAAGGTTGCTCTTGAGTTTCTCGGGTTATGAGAACCTCATGATAACAAGGAAACTTTCTGTGAGGGGAAATTGTGTTCTTTCCTTTTATTATGGCGTCTATAATTGTAGACTGTTATGTAGGATAGAAAATTTAAATAATATTGCCACACATACACACAGACACAAACCCATACTGTTTTTCCTCAAGAACCCATAAATGAGAATCATCTTGGGAATTTTTTTATTTATTTTATCTTAAGGGTTAGAAAGTTAGTTCATGGGAATAAATTGATAAGATTTTTCCAAGTTTTTTTTTTCTTAAGAAAAGCGATTAATACCATTATCAGTTTAGTCTCTAAAAAATATGGTATTCCAGTTTTGCCTCCATTCTGTCAGTGATTCGGAGGAAATTTCTTTTTTATGATCTCACAGACAGAATACGTTGTATATCAGGTGAAGTCTCTGATATATCTTGTTACTCCTCCAAACATTTAAGAATATAGGTACTGTTGTTATGTTCACCAGACAGGGGGAGAAATGGAGGCTTAGAAGGTTAAGTAACTTCCAGAGGGTCTCATGACTGATACATGAGGGAGCCAAAATTTGAATTGAGTTCTGACTCCAAAGCCCGCTCTCTCTGCCACTACTTATATAATGAGATTGTCCCAACTAGAAGAGGAATAATAGTAATAGTAATAATAGCAAACATTGAACACCACATGCCAGACACTTTTGTAAGTTCTCTAGATAAAATACTCAATTTCATCTTCATAACAGATCTACTGAAAAGATAGT
This sequence comes from Bos javanicus, assembly GCF_032452875.1. Classification (NCBI taxonomy): domain Eukaryota; kingdom Metazoa; phylum Chordata; class Mammalia; order Artiodactyla; family Bovidae; genus Bos; species Bos javanicus. Next base: position 43,411,374 of record NC_083872.1, read on the forward strand.
ATTGTTATCAGCATTGCATAGAGGACACAGCTGAGGCACAGGGACGTTACAGAATTGCTATACAGCTACAAAGCGGGAGACCCGATTCAGGACTCTAGAGTCTACACTGTTTAGGTGAACCTGTGCTGCTAGGGTATAAACCACAGAACCGTGTCCTCCTAGCTCACCTGTGCTGTGGAGTCCCAAAGTTTGCTGCCTTGACTTAGCTGTATTTAGCCTATGTGTGGCATCTATGGGGAATATAGAGTAAGATTACCTTGTTCCTATTTATATTTATGCTAATAACAAGTGAAGACTTTCTTAAAACATATACTGTTCTAGGAAGATGCTAGAATTTCTTATTTCGTGAGTAAAATATAATTTACCAGGTTGTAGATAAGAACTGAGATCACTATGCCATGCCACTAAAACAGTTAACCTGACTCTTGAAATTTAGTCTCCAGTATCTGGGGCTCATTTCTTAAAACAAAAGCCAGGTTGGATTTCTGAAAACTATGTATATGTTACTGTCAACATTTCTTCTCCCCATATTCAGGGTGAGGAGAGCCTCGTTGCTCAGATGGTCCCACAGCATCATCTGCTCTCTAATCTTATTGACTTAGTTCCTAACCTGGAGATGTAACAGTCATCCTAGTTCAAGTTCTACAGTGAAGATTCAGGACACAGGAAACAGGACTCCTCAAACTGACCCATGGCTTTGAGAATTGAAACTAAGTGCATAGCCAGGTGCAGGGCTAACCCATTCCCGTCTGCTCTAAGAGTTTTGGCAGCTCCAAAATGTCCCAGAACTCAAGTTTAAAAAAATCTAGGACATAAGGAATCCCAATTTCTAAAAATATTTATTTGGCTGAGTTGGGTCTTAATTATAGCACACAGGATCTTCACTGCATAATGCGGGATCTTTCCTTGCGGTGCACAGACTCCCTAGTTGTGGGGCCTGGGCTTAGTTGGTCCAGGACATGTGGGATCTTAGTTCCCCGACCAGGGATTAAACCCACATCCCCTGCATTACAAGCAGATTCTTAACCACTGGACTACCAGGGAAGTCCCAGGGAATCCCTGTTGTTGGGAGTATTCATTTTGGTGAACATACCTAACCTTGGCTTCATTATCAGCTTTGTATCTTTTGTGGCTTTCTGATACCTAAGAACAACCCAAAGTTTTGTAAATGTAACCCCCTAAGCCCCACAACCTAAAAAAGAGAACATTTAGCAGACATTTTAAAATTATTTCTTAATATCTTTATTTTCTGCTGAGATTTTCAGTATTTATCCAGGAAGAGCCTGGATGTTTGTCAGTGTTTGAAAAATGCAAAACCTGCAAGCCAAAGAAAATGTAACCTTGCTTGGATCTCCAAGCTCAGAGATGTCGTAACAAAAAAGTTTTATTAGAGAAAAAGGAGTTTATATGACTAATAGCTAAGGTAGATTCCTTTTTTAAGTACAGTGGTTTGGAAGTAGTGTAAAATGCCCATTCATATCATGGGCAGCAGAGTTCTGAAAGCGTTGAAGGAAACTGAGTCTGGATTGTAGCAAGGTAAGAGTGCATCTGCAAAAGTCCTCAAGCCACCTTCTCTTTTTTGGTTTTTGCCCCACAGATCCTTTACCTCCTGCTAGGTTTGAAGTCAGTAAAGAGAAAACTACTACCACCAGTTTGCATGTTTGGTGGACTCCTTCCTCGGGAAAAGTCACCTGGTATGAGGTACAGTTACTTGATGATAACCAAAAGATACAGACGGCCCAAATTCAAGAAAGAGCTTCACGGAATGAATACACATTTTTCAACCTCACTGCTGGTAATAAATATAATATTGCCATCACAGCTGTTTCTGGGGATAAACGTTCCTCTACAATGTATGCCAATGGATCCACAGGTAAGATTTGTTTACATGTAGTTGGGTATTTAATAGTCTATACTCCTTTTGAAGTTATATTAGATTCAGGAAAAAGGAGTAAGAATGCTGTGAGATCAACAATAGACAGACAGACAGACAGACAACGAAACTGTTTGATAATAGAGGAAAGACTGGACTGGAAACAAGGAGGTGGGATTGGGCTGCCCCCTTGCCAGGTGATTTTGAGCAAGTTGTGGAACTTCTCTGGGACCGGAACTTTCTCCAGTCTTTGCTTGTGCCCATGCTTCCCAGTATCAGTGGCACATCACCATTTCCTTCCATAACACACTGTCTTATCATTCACTCTCCACTGATTTTCTCTCCTGCTTTATTGCTCTTTCAATTTTTCATCGTCTATAGTTCTTTCTTTTCTCTTTTCCTTTTACTGCTATGCCACATCATACTTCATTGGCAAAATCTACCTTGATACCTGTTAAATGGGGGAGATAGACAGGTAAACTATGATGTAGCTTTAGGCTGTGGGATTTGAAAAGAGCGTTAATCCAGATCCCAGTAAAATGTCGAGGGTGCTATTTTCATTAGTTATTACACAAATTACAGAGAAGCAAAAATGAATGTGTGGTTTCAAATTAAATGTGTCTATATATTTTATAAGGAAATTATGAATAACACTTCGGAAATGCATTTTATCCCACTAGTGCCATCCCCAGTGAAAGATATTGGTGTTTTGGCGAAAACTAATTCGCTTCTGATTTCCTGGTCACGTGGCTCTGGGAACGTGGAACGATACCAGCTGATGCTAATGGATAAAGGGATTCTAGTTCATAGTATTGCCATGGACACTACTTTCTACACTTTTCATGGACTGACACCTGGTCACCTCTATAATGTCACCATTGTTAGCGAGGCTGCAGGGTTGCAAAACTACAGATGGAAATCAGCCAGGACAAGTAAGTTTCCCTAGCTTTTCTGTACAGTAATAAGCTCAATTCAAGGAAATGTTTAATAAACAAGGTTTATTATTTGAATAGTGGTAGTATAGGACAAATTAAAATCCATAAATTATAAAGGACCTTAATATGTATCCATATTTCTACTTAGAGAAAGAGGGATTCCCTTTTATTCTAAACTTTAGGCTAGCCCTTGGCAGCGTTATGAAATAGCAGAATTAATCATGGATATAGTCTCAGCTTCTCTTTTTGTTTAAGGATTTTTACTTCTCTTAAACCAGCATTACTGCCTTTGTGACATCACTCACAATGAACCAGGATTACTGTTCTCAGTGCTATACAAACACCTACTCCTGTGAACCAGCCATTTTCCAAACCTTCTCTTCTATGAAGCATCTACTGAGACCCAATTCTATAGCTGTTCTCATAGGCTGACATAGCAAGAAAGCTAATCTGTGCTATGCTAAATCTTAATGAATCGTGTATATACACACATACTCATTCGTTCTTTTAATCAGTATTTGTAAGGTGCAAACAATAAACTCAACATTGTAGATACAACAGTGTCCAAGAAAGACAATGTCTTTGCCTTCATGGAGCTTCCATCCAAGTGGATTCTAATGCTTCTAGTCAGTCTACTGTATTAATAAATCCCCTCCTTTGGGAAGCTATGTAAGTTTAAGAGAAACTCTAAAATATGTAGTGCCTTAGACAGTATTCTAGGGAGAGAGTTCCTGAAACTATAGGAGGTTGGTAGGAAAGATATTTGAAGACATCTATATATTTACATATTTTTATATAACACTTAAAAAATATGTATATATATATAGTAGCAAAAAAGTACCATATATCTTATTATTTATGTATATCAAGAGCAATTACATTTCTAATTGGCCTGTGCAAAAACAGTGTGCTATATCCATTATTTTAGTGAGACATGATTAATTTGTATTGTACCATTAGTGAGGCTCACAATTATAGCATAGGCAAAAGTTAGAAAAAATATTCACCAAAGTGTCTCTTCTTTGTAATCATTTCCTTTGATGAAATAATAGCACAACTCTTAAGCTTTAGCTTTATCATGATTTAATATGAAAAAGAAAGTACTTGCACAAAAATTTACGATACCCAATCAATCAACCAGTCTATTTATTATGTACTTGTTGTTATTAAATACATGAAAAAAGATGGGTAGAAATTAGGCAGATGACTGACTTCTTTCAGGAGTCCACTTAAAGAATTTCAGAACTGGAAAAGACCATTTTAAGTTTTTTTGACCCAAGCCATCATTAAGCTAAGGGCCCCTAGGCTTAGTGATATAGAGCTGTCCAGGGTTGCCCAGCCAAACTATGGCCAAATTTGAGCCAGAATCTAGGCTCCTGACTGCCATGTTTGTGCTCTCTCCACTAGCCAGACAACCTTTCTTTGGTTTTGTAGTATTTTTTTTTAACGTCGTGAAGTCATTTTCTTCAGAGCAGAGACTGTGGCTTATAGAGATTAAAATACAGGTCAGAATGTGGCCATAAGACTGATATGACATCCTGAATTAAAATCTCTTTCCTGTTCTTCCTAATTAGCCCCCATGGAAGTCTCAAATCTGAAGGTGACGAATGAAGGCACTATGACTTCTCTAAAAGTCAAGTGGCAAAGGCCTTCCGGAAATGTGGATTTCTACAACGTTACCCTGTCTTACCAAGGGACCATCAAACAATCCAGAACATTAGCATCCCAGATTACTGAAAGTCAATTTAAAGACTTGGCCCCTGGACGACTTTATCAAGTCACCGTCAGCTGTGTGTCTGGTGAATTATCTGCTCACAGGACAGCAATGGGCAGAACGGGTGAGTCTAAGGCTCCACAAATTCCTTAGTTGCTCAAATCACTCTCTGATCCATCTTAGAATGGGATAAAATAGTTCAGTTCAGTCGCTCAGTCATGAGCACTCCAGGCCTCCCTGTCCATCACCAATTCCCAGAGTCTACTCAAACTCATGTCCATTGACTCGGTGATGCCATACAACCATCTCATCCTCTGTTGTCCCCTTCTCCTCTCACCTTCAATCTTTCCCAGCATCAGAGTCTTTTCAAATGAGTCAGCTCTTCGCGTCAGGTGGCCAAAATATTGGAATTTCAATTTCAACATCAGTCCTTCCAATGGACATTCAGGACTGATTTCCTTTGGGATAGACTGGTTGGATCTCCTTGTAGCCCAAGGGACTCTCAAGAGTCTTCTCCAACACCACAGTTCAAAAGCATCAATTCTTTAGCACTCAGCTTTCTTTATAGTCCAACTCTCACATCCATACATGACTACTGGAAAAACCATAGCCTTGACTAGACAGACCTTTGTTGGCAAAGTAATATCTCTGCTTTTCAGTATGCTGTCTAGGTTGGTCATAACTTTCCTTCCAAGGAGCAAGCGTTTTTTTAATTTCATGGCTGCAGTCACCATCTGCAGTGATTTTGGAGCCCCCAAAAATAAAGTCTGACACTGTTTCCCCATCTATTTGCCATGAAGTGATGAGACCAGATGCCATGATCTTAGTTTTCTGAATGTTGAGCTTTAAGCCAACTTTTTCACTCTCCTCTTTCACTTTCATCAAGAGGCTCTTTAGTTCTTCAGTTTCTGCCATAAGGGTGGTGTCATCTGCATATCTGAGGTTATTGATATTTCTCCCGGCAATCTTGATTCAGCTTGTGCTTCCTCCAGCCCAGCGTTTCTCATGATGTACTCTGCATATAAGTTAAACAAGCATGGTGACAACATACAGCCTTGATGTACTCCTTTTCTTATTTGGAACCAGTCTGTTGTTCCATGTCCAGTTCTAACTGTTGCTTCCTGACCTGCATACAGATTTCTCAAAATAAGTTAGAAGGAAAAATTTTTCCCACCTTGGGAAGTATAGTCTACATAATTCCTACATAGACTGAGAGTGTCTATGAGTGAGGACCCCCTGTGCAGAGTCAAGCAGAGGGTTGATTGCATTCATATGAGTTTTTTAAGCAAATGGATTTGGGTTCGTTTCTGAACAATCTGTATTACTGGCTCTGCCCTGTGCTCTTTCATGTCACACTACTTAAGTAGCATAAATGAATTAGAACTGATACTAATCAATAAAATATTTCTGATCAACTCTTATAATGAGGGCTTTGTTGTTGTTTATTGTTCAGTCACTCAGTTATGTGCAACTCTTTGTGACCCCATGCTTACCAGGTTTCCCTGTCCTTCGCTATATCCTGGAGCTTGCTCAAATTCACGTCCATTAAGCTGATGATACCATTCAGCCATCTTGTCCTCTGTCGTCCCCTTCTCCTCCTGCCTTCAATCTTTCCCCGCATCAAGGTCTTAACCATGTTTCCCATAAATTATTTTATTATGCCACCAAACATTTATTCAGTGCCTTTCTTGTATAAATTATAGTATCATGCACTTTCAGAGTTATTAAGATGGTAGAGTTCAGCAAACTACATCCTTCAACCAAATATGGTCTGTGACCTTTTTTTGTGCAACCCCAAACTGAGTGGTCCTTACATTTTAAAGAGGCTTTAAAAAGAAAGAAAGAAAACAAAAGAAAAATAGAAATATATGGCCTGACAAATCTGAAATATCAATATTTACTTTGCTAACTCTTATTTTTAAAGAAGTTACATTTTAATCACATGAATGTAGAATATGCACACAATTTTTTAAAAATATTACATTTTAATGATGTAATTATATTGATGTTTCCATGGATCAGGCACTGACTGAACACTTTACAGCATTATTTCATTCAGTTTTCACCAAAATCACTAGAGGTCTTATTGTTATCACCAGTTTATAGATAATTCAGAGAGGTCAAATAACTTGTCCATAGTCATCCAACCAGTAAGTGGTGGGGTTTAAACCAGACTGTCTGATTCCAGGGTCCATTGTCTGTGTTGTTGGAGATGCCAGGTAAAAACCATAAATATGGTCAGAAAGAAATGAGAAGCTCTCTTTCAGAAGATCAGTAAAGATTTTGGGGAGGCAATAACCTTTAACTGGGACTTTTAAAATATGAAGCTCTTGCCAAGTTAAGAGGGAAAAGAGGGAAGGGCATTTGAGGTATGCTGCTGCTGCTGCTGCTGCTAAGTCGCTTCAGTCGTGTCCAACTCTGTGTGACCCCATAGACCGCAGCCCACCAGGCTTCCCCATCCCTGGGATTCTCCAGGCAAGAACACTGGAGTGGGTTGCCATTTCCTTCTCCAATGCGTGAAAGTGAAAAGTGAAAGTGAAGTTGTTCAGTCGTGTCCGACTCTTATCGACCCCTTGGACTGCAGCCTACCAGGCTCCTCCGTTCATGGGATTTTCCAGGCAAGAGTGCTGGAGTGGGGTGCCATTGCCTTCTCCTTTTGAGGTATAGGGAATAATAAAAACAAAGACACAGTGGCAGAGGAGCCCAGGCGATCTAAGGTCTAAGGATGAGAAACTGGAGGCCAGCGTTCAAGAGTGGGGAATGAGGGAGGAGCCCTGCATGGAGACTTCAGAATGAAGACTGTCAAGATCTGGGCTCTGATTTAGGAGAGCTACAAACTCTGCATCAAAGACTTGATGTTTTATTCTGGTTATCTATATTTATCCAAGGTTAATGGAGAAACTTGAATGTTTTGAGCAAAGGAATAATAAGATCAGAGTTATATTGCTAGAAGATTAATCTTTTCAATTGGAAAAGAAAGAAAAGTTTTGTGACCACTGTCTTCCAAAAGATACCACATCCATCAATGTCACTGTCATTAGAAGCAACATCAATATTGTCTCTAGGGCTGTTGTATAATTAAAAAAAAAAAACAGAGCATTTGTATCACCAGGTTATTAATAGTGTTACAAAAGATCGCATTACTGATATATTGCTAAAATGATTTTAGCAAACATTTCTCACATGTCAGATGGCTCCAAATTACTCATTTGCAATTCACAAACATCAGGAGGAGATAGAAATGTTTTGAATTGCTAGTATTAGATTTCTTATCTACTGTTGCCCATGAAAAGTGAACAAGTATCCTTACCTTTGGATTTTAGTATCTCCTTGTGACATCATTTCACTATTTAGTTCCACAGAAAGTTGGGGACCTGGAGGCAAATAGCAATGGTTCTACGAAGTCCCTGGTAGTAAGCTGGTCGCCCCCTGCTGGAGACTGGGAGCAGTATCGTATCCTGCTCTGGAATGATTCTTCGGTGCTGCTCAACATCACCGTGGGAAAGGAGGAAACACACTATGTCATAGATGACGTGGGGCTTATACCGGGAAGACGGTATGAGATAGAAGTCACTGTGGAGAGTGGAAATCTGAAGAATTCTACGCGTTGCCAAGGCAGGACAGGTAAGCAAATATTATGGTGTTAATGACTGACAGAACCTTAATTTGGACCTTCGTCCAAGTAACTCAGGTAACCATCAATATCTTACCCCAGCATTCCCTAGATTTGAGACATTTTAGGCTGGTAGACTGAAATAGGTTGGTAATGTTTAATTTTGTCAAATTAGAACAATAGAAATCACTTCCGCTAGTAAGTCCATTGTTGTATAAAAGAAAGACCTTTTTTAACATCAAAAGAATAAGGAAACAATCTAGGTGAATCCTCCCCACAAAGTAGATATTTGATAACTATTTCTTGGTAGTTAGTGTTAAGAGAACCACTGGCTTGACCCACTGCTGACTAATGGGGGAGTTTCAGGTACCCCAGAAGAGTTGTTAAAGCAATGAGGGATATATTCAGATTTTAGGGCAGAGGAGAGTTTCTGAGACATGGATTTCGGTGTTCTTGCTGTCACCATTACACTGTAATTCCATGGGCAAGTCACAACCTCTCTGAGTCCATTTCCTCAATTCTCAAATAAGAAAGTTGACCTCTAAGCTCAACATTTCTATGCAAATCCCTGTGACATGGAATATGCCACACATAGAGTGAAATTCAAATATATTCTCTCCTAGTCTTGCCTGATAATAAGGAAATAACTACACTGATGCAGTGTTCTTAGAAGAATGTCAAAGAAAAGGACCAAGACATGTCTTTAGCTTGCCAACTGTGTCTTCCAGTCATCTCTTCATTTTCCAGCTGTTAATATCTCCTGGATGATGATCAAAAATAAATGACCCAGTAATTTCCAAGAGTACTCTTTTGAATCCTTATTTCTGGTTATGTTACACAAACAATGTTTTTTGTGATTAGCTTTCTTTTTTTTTTTCTTTTTTTTGCTAAATGCTTATAAGTATTCAGAAAAGAAATGTTCGACTAGAACACTTCTGTGGATGGAAGGGAGCAGGTCTCTAAAGAATACTCAAATGTATCCGAGTAAATCAATGACCCAGACATTGCTGTTGTTCAGTTGCTGAGGCGTGTCTGACTCTTTTCTACCCCACGGACTGCAGCACACCACGCACTGTCCTTCACCATCTCCCAGAGCTTGCTCAGACTCATGTCCATTGAGTCAGTGATGCCATCCAATCGTCTCATCCTCTGTCGTCCTCTTCTCCTCCTGCCCTCAATCTTTCCCAGCATCAGGGTCTTTTCTAATGAGTCGGTTCTTCATATCAGATGGCCAAACTATTGGAGCTTCAGCACCAGTCCCTCCAATGAATATTCAGGATTGATTTCCTTTAGGATTGACTGGTTTGATCTCCTTGCAGTTTAAGGGACTCTCAAGAGTCTCCTCCAGCATCCAAATGACCCAAATGTCTACTGCTTTTTCCTCAGTCCCCCTGGCTGTCCTTCACCTTCGTGTCAAACATGCCAATGAAACCTCGCTGAGCGTCATGTGGCAGACCCCTGCAGCAGAATGGGAGAGATACATCGTCTCACTCATCGACAGAGACCTCTTATTCATCCATAAGTTGCTTCCCAGAGATGCCAGAGAATTCACTTTTACTAACCTGGTGCCTGGACGAAAATACATAGCTACAGTTACCAGTATTAGTGGAGACCTCAAAAATTCATCTTTAACAAAAGGAAGAACAGGTAATATTTTAAAATAAATTTTAGACTTTAAAAGTATCCTGTCTGCTGAATTATGTAGCATTCATCTTATAAATGTTCATTAAGAGCCTATTCAGTACTGGGCATACTGGGCATTGTGTGTGTGTATATATATATATATATATGTATATATATACATATATATACACATACATTCATGTTTCATGTTTTCCATATATTTGCTCTCTGGGCTATAGTCTGGATAATTTCCTCAGATCTTACTTTTAGTTTATTAATTCTTTTTTTCGTTTTATCTGATCTGTTTGAAAGTCCACCCACTGAGTTTTAAATTTCAATTGTTATGTTCTTCACTTTTAAATATTTTCTTTGGTTGTCTTTCAAATCTGTTTTGTATTCTGTTGCTCTTTCCATTATCCCCCCTCTATTTCTTTAAGTAAATTAATGGCTTTTATTTTCAATCTATGTCTGATTAGTGCAATATCTGAAATCATCAGTTCAGTCCTGTTGTTTATTGAGTTGCCTGCCTTTGCCCATGGTGTTTACTTCTTCAAATGTTTGGGATAATTTACTTTAAACTCATATATCTTGGATTTTTATTTTGTGGGAATTTTTTTGAGATAGGTTTCAGAAGGAATTTTCTTTTCTTGAGATTCTTTCAGGTGCACAGGATTTTTAGCAACTCAGACATTTAATCGTAATTATCAGCCTGAGGTTTTTGATCACCCAGGTTTTATGAAGTTGGGTTGCAAACTCACTGAAAATGTGATGAATTCTCAGTGGAAGTTTTTTTCTCCCAATAATAAGGAGGCTGAAGTATATGGGGAACAGGAAGGAAATATTTATTTCACTTACATTTAGAATGCAAGCTTTCAGGATTCAGTATTATGCAGAGTCACCTATGAGGTTCCTCACCCTGGAAAAGTCCTATTCATAGTTCCAGCAAAGCTATAAAATCAAAGCTTAGATTTATATTTGAAAGGTGCCCTCATGATGAAAGTCTGCTTCAGCTATCCAGTTACCTCTCTCACCTTATTATGGGTTTCTGAGAATTCATTACATCCTTGACAGCTCATTCATATATTTACATTTTTATGTTTTGTCCAGCATGTGCATTTGTGCTTATTGAGGGCATTTTCATGGTTTGTGCCAGAAATGAAAGTGTTTTTGTAGTGATTTCCCTTGCTGTGCAAGAGCTTTTAAGTTTAATCACGTCTCATTTGTTTTTACTATTATTTCTCTTACATTTAGGGGACAAATCAAGAAAAATATTATTACAATTTATGTCAAGAGTGTTCTGCCTATGTTCTCTTCTAGAAGTTTTATGATTTCCAATCTTACATTTAGGTCTTTAATCAATTTTGAGTTTATTTTTGTGTGTAGTGTGATGAAATGTTCTAATCTCATTTTTGTACATGTAGCTGTTTAGTTATCCCAGCACCACTTGTTGAAAAGAATATCTTTTCTTCATTGTATATTCTTGCCTCCTTTGCCATAGATTAAATAGCCATAAGTGTGTGGATTTAGTTCTGGGCTGTCTGTTCTGTTCTATTGATCTATGTGTTAGTATAATCTGAACTGTGGCTTGATATCTCCAGCTTTGTTCTTTTTTTCTCAAGATTGCTTTGATAATTCATGGTTTTTGTGATTCCATGTGAATTTTAGGATTTTTTTTTCTAGCTTTGTAAAAAATGTCTTGGATATTTTGGTAGTAATTGCTTTAAATCTATAGATTACTTTGGGTAGTATGGCCATTTTAAACATTATTAATTCTTCTAGTCCAAGAGCATGGGATGTCTTTCCATTTCTTTGTATCATCTTCAGTTTCCTTCATCAATGTTTTTATAGTTTTCAGACTTTTTATTTCACCTCCTTGATTAAGTTTATTCTTTGATATTTTATCCTTTTTGATTTGTGGTTGTCATGGGATTCACATATACTGACCTATAATTATATCTACTTGGTTTAGACTGGTAGTTATTTAAGTTCTCATGCATTCTGAAAGACCTACATTTTTTACTTTCCTACCCCACATTTTGTGGGTTTGATACCATATTTTACATCTTTTGCTTATCCCTTAATTGTATATTGTTATTATAGTCGCATTTACAATTTTTTGTCTTTTAATGTATGTACTGGTTTATTTAAGTGGTTGATCCTTCATTCTTATTATATATTTGCCTTTTCTAGTGGGAGTTTTTCATTTCCTATAGATTCTTACTTCTTTTCTATTTAGAGAAGACCCCTCAACTTTTCTTTTAGGGTATATGTAGTATTGATGAACTTTTAGTTTTTGCTTGTCTTTAGTTTTTGCTAATCTCTACTTGTATTTTAACTGATAATCATCCAATCTTAGGTTGGATGTTTTTCCCTTTCAGCACTTTGAATGTATCATGCCACTGCCTTCCGGCCTGGAATATTTCTGCTCAGAAATCAGCTGACAGCCTTATAGGGATTCCATTGTGTATGCGTCTTTGTTTTTCTCTTGTTGCCTTTAGAATTTTCTCTTTAGCTTTTGCCATTTTAATTATGCTATATCTTGTGGCTTTATTTGGGTTCATCTTATTTGGGACCTTCTGTGCTTCCTGAACCTGCATATCTGTTTCTTTCTTCATGCTTGAGAAGTCTTCAGATGTAATTTCATCAAATACATTTTCAATCCTCTTTTCTCTCTCTTCACTTCTGGGACCCCTATAATGCAAGTATTGGAACACTTAATGTTATCCCAGACATCTTTTAAATTGCTTTCATTTTTTAAAATGTGTTTTTCTTTCTTTGTTCTGATTGAGTTAGTTTACATTATTCTGTCTTCTAGATCACTTATGTGTTCCACTAAGTCTGCTCCTCATTCCTGCTTAGTGTGTTTTTGTTTTTTTTTTCTTTTATTTCAGCTATTGAGTTATTCATTTCTGGTTGGATCTATTTTCTGGTTCCTTGTTAAAATGTTCACTGTTTAGATGAACTTTTTCCCTAATTCAGTTAACATTTTTATTACCAATGTTTTTAATTCTTTGCCTGGTAAATTGTTGATTTCTGTTTCATTCATTTTGGGGGGGATTTACTTTTTCTTTTCAGTTGAGAGTAGTCCTCTGCTTTTTCACTGTGCTCTCTGTCCTCTTGTTCTACCATCTTGATCTCCCCCTCTGGCTTGTCTTTTCCTTAATTTATTAGTGTGTCTTGCAAAACATGAGTTTTTAACTTTGGTGTCCAATTTGTCAATTTTTTATTTTATGAATATGCTTTTGGTGTCATATCTAAGAAGTCTTTGTCTGACACAAGGTCATCAAAATTTTCTCCTAGAAGTTTCATAGTTTCAGGTTATAAATTTAGGTGTATTATCAATTTTGAATTTTTGTATATATGTGAGATATGAGGCAAGGTTTCTTTCTTTGTACATGAATAGCCAGTAGTTCTAATCCTCTTCGTTGAAAAAGACTCTCCTTTCTTTACTGAATTGCCCTTGCATCTTTAAAAAAACATCAGTCTACATGGTCTATTTCTGGATCCTCAATTTTTTTCCATTAGTCTGTTTACTTTTTTTCCAACATCACACTGTCTTCATTACTGTAGCTTTCTAGAAGTCTTGAAATCAGATGATGTTAGTCTTTCAACTTTATTTTTGTTTTTCAAAATTATTTTGGCATATAATTTCTTTGCTTTCACATGTAATTTAGAATTAGAATTGAATCTTTCAACCCATGTACAGTAAACTATTTTACTTAATATGTTTATATTTTAATCAAAAAGTCAGTGATTTCTGAGAAAGGTTGTGCCAAGATTCAAATCCCTTTGCTTATCTATCATAATTCTGGGAAGAGGCACAAAGGAAATGTTGATCAAGTGCCAACTTCAAGGTCTGTGTAAAAAGATTTGTTAATGGACAGGTTAAAAATCACAATGGTTGTTAATTAGGTAAGGGGCACAGGCTCACAGGTGAGACAGATCAGGCCTTGGACCCCAGAATGACTCTTTCCTATCACTGTTGTATAGGCCAATTACATTTTTTGATAATTGATTCAGTTGTTATCATTATTATTATTATTATTTGATACTATATCTTATATTGTTGTAGCATTTTCATGTATAATAGGGCTTCCCTTGTGGCTCAGCTGGGAAAGAATCTACCTGTAATGCGAGAGACCTGCATTCAATCCCTCGGTTGCAAAGATCCCCTGGAGAAGGGAAAGGCTACCCACTCCAGTATTCTGGCCTGGAGAATTCTGGACTGTACGGTCCATGGGGTTGCAGAGTCAGATATGACTGAGCGACTTTCACTCACTCAAACATGTATAATAAGAATGGGCCTCTTGAGAATGTGCCAGTAAAGAATTACCAGTTTCCTACACTATAATCTAATCATCAGATTGAAGGGATTTCCCAGTACCACCCCATAACAACCATCCAGTAAATAATGTGACTTTCAGTTCTCATTGAGTAGGGACAGGTGAAATCCCATTAGGTAAGCAATTTTCAAAAATAGCACCCTTTATTATTTAAAATTTAAAATAAAAAATACTTAATAGGCATACATCTTATCCTTGGATATGAAATAATTTTGATTTTCCACATAAGCAGCTTTTTCAGAATAGTGGAGTCTCTCTAGGGGACTAGTTCTCCATATGTCACAGGAAATAAAGCTGACTGTCTATATCAAAGTATATGTATATATTTTAGCATTTTCAAAACTGCCTCCATTTTTTACTCCTTTTTGTCACACTTCCTTAGGGTAATGAAGTGTCATCTGTTTTTTCTTCCCTCTCTGCTCTGTTTTAGTGCCTGCCCAAGTGACTGGTTTGCGTGTGGCCAACCAAGGGACAACAAACAGTCTGTTTACTAACTGGACCCAGGCCTTGGGAGACGTAGAATTCTACCAAGTCTTACTGATCCATGAAAATGTGGTCATCAAAAATGAAAGTGTCTCCAGTGAGACTAGCGGATACAGCTTCCACTCCCTCAAATCAGGCAGCCTCTACTCCGTGGTGGTAACAACAGTAAGCGGAGGGATCTCTTCCCGACAAGTGGTGGTGGAGGGAAGGACAGGTAAGAAGAGTGTGACCTACAGATACCTGAGCACATGGTACCTCCAGAGTATATCCTAGAAGCCTTAAAACATCCTAAAGACAGACCCAACTCAGACCTTCCTAAAAGCCAAGTTTCAATGCTATTTAGATGGTACATGGTGATCTCCCAGGAATGGAAATTGGAGGATGAGTGAGAGAGGAGAGAATGAATACTAAATTTTCTAAAATCTCCAATACTTGTGTCAGAACTCCTAGAAAACCTTAATGATGACACAACAGTCATTTGCTGCCTAAGTTTATTCCTTCATCCAGCTGATTTTCTTTGAAATTTTTATGTCAGATTAAGGTAAGCAAGTCATAAACTTAAAAAAAAAAAAACCCATATCTTCCATTCTCTTTCTTATTCTTAGTTTTAAGACAGAAAAAACAATGATCTCCAACTTCTATGGTTGAAAGTTAATAAAATTCCCTAATCCCATATATTTTCATGGGCAATATTAAACAGTGTTTAATACTGTATGCCCAGAGAAGGCAATGGCACCCCACTCCAGTACTCTTGCCTGGAAAATCCCATGGATGGAGGAGCCTGGTGGGCTGCAGTCCACGGGGTCGTGAAGAGTCGGACACGACTGAGCGACTTCACTTTCACTTTTCACTTGCATGCATTGGAGAAGGAAATGGCAATCCACTCCAGTGTTCTTGCCTGGAGAGTCCCAGGGACGGGGGAGCCTGGTGGGCTGCCGTCTATGGGGTCACACAGAGTTGGACAGGACTGAAGTGACTTAGCAGCAGCAGCAGCAGCAGCAGTAATACTGTATGCCACCTACAGTAAACAGTGTTCCTTGACCTTAAAGAGCTCATAGTCAAATAGGGCAGAGAGCTAAGTAAGCAAATAAGTATCTTATGGCAATATGTGTCAGACAGAGGTGTAGCACCAAAGAAAGGAATATAATTTTCTACACAACACAAAGAAAGAATGTAAATACAATATAAAATGTATGTTCTAGTTTCTTAGAAAGGAAAACAGTTAAATAAATCCAATAGAAGCTTTAATAATTATTAGTGACCTCAGATCAGGTCAGTGACTTTGCCTATTTAATTTCATATGATTATAAGAAGTTGGATGTCAGGCTCATCCCTCTATATTCCCAATGCTCAGATTCTGAGTATCAGCAGCCTATATCCACAGTTATGTCCTTTTCTAAAATCATGAATCTCATCTGCTTATTGAATCCAAGGACCATTAACTTCATTAACTCTCCCAAAAGATCAACTAAGTTGCTGAAAAGATATTTCTTGTCTAGGTAGAAACTCACTGATGTCTGCTCATTTCTGTCATTCTGTGGCAACTGATGCTGTTCTTCCTGATATCTTCGTTCTTCTCGTTTAGTGATTCTTGGCACTATCCATCAGTGTAGCATAATTGGATTGGGGGACCCAAAAGATTAGTTTGGGATCAAGAGGCCTAGATTCTGGCCCTAAGTCTCCATTAACTTATCTCTCTAAGCTTCATTTTCTCTTCCATCCCCAGTAATTCATGCCAACACCAGGTATCAGAGTGGGGAAGGAGAAATAAGTTGAGGAGAAGAGTTGAGAAGGAATTTGCATCCATTTCCCATTGAGTTGCAGTCGCATTAGTCAGATTACGCTGACTTATTTCCTGCTTATACAACTGTACAATGTAGGTGTTCCTGATTGGACAACTCTTTTGGTTGGTTCTTCTCCAAGCAGTAATTTAGGGACCCAGGGTCCTACCATCTGTGATTCTTCCTTCCTCTAGATCCTCGGAGGTCTCTTCATTTCTCCAGAGGATGGAGGTTATAGGGAGGAGAAAGACTACCAAAGCTGGAAGTAAACACATCACTTCCACCCACATTCCTTTAACGGGAACATTTGTATGACTACACTGCACTGCAGGGAGTGGCTGGGCAATCTAGTCTAGCTGTGTGTCCAAGAGGAAGAGGAAATGGTTTGGTGAGCAAGTAGTCAGACTCTGCTACATAGGTTAATTCCATCTTAAAATACCCCAAGAGCTACCCAGCTTATTGTGCTATACTAAAATAGTTTGGTGCCTGAGATCACTTGATAAACAGGACTTGTAATTATTTTATACTGTATTTTAATGGCAACAGAGGTATCAGTATTTGGCCAACATTATATAATAGAAGTATGCAAAAAATAGACAAGAAATTCTTTGAAAAATGATTGTAAAGTTTTGAGCAGAGGACAAGATATGAATAAATATAAGCATCAGTTATTTTATTCAAACACATTGAGTGCAGACATTATAATGAAAAAGGAGAAAAATGGAATATTACTATGGAAACACAATAATGAGAATTTTGAAAGGTGCTTTGGTTAGTATATTTTGAACATGGTAGATTGTAAAAATAATTCAGTGGCTAAAGCCTTGATAATCATTACCATCTACTCAAATTGCTGAAGTATTAGTCAAGGTTGAAATAATTCATTTATACTTCTACAAATTTTAAACATATATATATAAAAGCTCCCAGCTTAGATAATGTGGCAAAATATTTAAAATTTAAAATATTAAATGTATTTAACAAATCTAGTTATAACCTGAAAAAATGCTAATTCTAAAGAAAAATAAATTTTATATCTGTCTTTTAATTTTTTATATGTCTTCTTAAACATGAATTTATATTTTGGTAATATTTTTGATAATTATATCTTTTCTAATAAAATGTTAGTAGTTGCAAATTTTTCCAGCAGTTTTGAAAAACAAGCATAGTTATTTTGAGAGCTACCAAGGGATGTGAAAAAGAAGGAAGGGAAGAAGGAGGGAAGTCATCAATACACAAATAATATGGCTAAAAGTTCAATTTATATCTAGGAAATGTCCATATACATGGAACAGCATCAGCAGAATTATTCAATAGAATGCTGTTTATATCTTCAGTGATAGATAAGTGCTTATATAGATGTAAAAAATACTGGGGCTTAAATCACAAAGTCAGAGCATATTAGATAAGAAGGATTCTCCTAGGTCATCTAGCCAAATCCCAACAATTATATGTGATGTACAGATTTTATGAAATTATATGAAAATATTTACCTGAAGTCAGTCAACCAATGATGAAAACTGCAGTGGAGTTCATATATACTATAATATTTTATTCTGATACTCACTACTGACAGTACTATTTGTTGTGCACTTATTTCTAATACAGGGAATAACTATTATTCAGCATCACAATGATTAATTTCCAGACTGTACTAGTAGCTGGGGAACTCCTGGAAGGCATCCGCATCTTTCCTATTTTTGTACGATTATGGTGGACACCAGAGAAGTCATTATCTCCATGACAGGTCTTTGGGCCCGCAAGTCTGGTCTCCAGACTAGTTGCTTACGGAATAGATGTTTAAGTTTATTTCTCACCACTAGAGGGCAGAAAATGCTTTGCAAAGAGAAATACACCCCTTTCACTTGTGTTCATGATTAGACACCCCAGAAATAAATAACTTAATCACAAGAAGATCGAAGCTATCCAATGTCTGAGACTTTTAGAAAAGCCATTGTATCTTGAGTACCTTTCCCCTCAAACTTCTTTTCTTTATCAATGGGTTTGGATTCAAGCTCATACATTTAAGATGTTAATGTTTGTTCCCTGTCCTACAAAGGAAACCTCCTGACACACTCACATATAAATGCCTCCACTTAAAATACTCTGCAAACAGTCACACCATGAAAATTCAATAGCAGTATCCTTATATTAATGAGGCATCCAAAATACTTCTTGCGTTTTCATTTTGGTTAGCCTTCTGAGGTAAGAACTCTGAGCTTCCCAAAGCTAACGTGAAATCCTTACACTTCCTTGACACTTCCTAGGTAATCAGATCTTCTGAGTCCATGCCGTTTGTGCTGACTGCAGTAAATGATTCACAATTTGACTGTACTTTTCTTTTTAAATATTCTCCCCCTCTTTAAAATCCCAGTCCCTTCCAGTGTGAGTGGAGTAACGGTAAACAACTCTGGCCGCAGTGACTACCTCAGCATATCCTGGCTGCCAGCTCCTGGAGACGTGGATAGCTACGTGGTGACACTCTCCCATGACGGCAGGGTGGTTCAGTCCCTTGTGATCGCCAAGTCTGTCGGTGAATGTTCCTTCAGCTCCCTCACCCCAGGCCGCCTCTACAACGTGACCATAACTACGAGGAGTGGCAAATATGAAAGTCATTCCTTCAGCCAAGAGCGGACAGGTGAGGCTTTCATGAGATACAGACTCTCTTAGAACCAGCCGCCTACGTGGTTCAGGGCATCAGGCATGCATGTGTGTGTGCTACGTCGTTTCAGTCATGTCCAACTCTTTGTGAGTCCATTGACTGTAGCCCACCAGGCTCCTCTGTCCATGGGATTCTCCAGACAAGAAAACTGGAGTGGGTTGCCATGCCCTCTTCCAGGGAATCTTCCCAACCCAGGGATTGAACCCACATCTCTTACGTCTCCTGCACTGGCAGATGTGTTCTTTACCACTAGCACCACCTGGGAAGCTCCTCAGGACATCATAGATCTGCAGCAATTCTGTAAGGACGGGATTAAAGACTGCTGAGATCACAACACTGTTGCAGAGTCCTCATATTTTGACCCAACAAGTTCCTTATGTGAGCAGATGATACCTTCAGAATAAGATGAACACAATTTTTGTGGCTAGAGTTCATAGTATAGAAAGCAATGGCACCCCACTCCAGTATTCTTGCCTGGAGAATCCCATGGGCGGAGGAGCCTGGTGGGCTGCAGTCCATGGGGTCACAAAGAGTCGGACACTTACTGACTGACTTCACTTTCACTTTTTACTTTCATGCATTGGAGAAGGAAATGGCAACCCATTCCAGTGTTTTTGCCTGGAGAATCCCAGGGATGGCGGAGTCTGGTGGGCTGCCATCTATGGGATCGCACAGAGTTGGACACGACTAAAGCAACTTAGCAGCAGCAGCAGCAGCAAGTACTTCTGTTTAGGGAGTACTTTTCGGTTGCTAGACCCTGGCTTTATATATGTTCACTAATTTAATCCTTATAAAGTCCTTATTGAGGTGGTTGTTATTATTCCCATCTTACAGGTTGTGATAAGTGTTGAACCAAAGTCCAAGGTAACTTGCCCAGTTATTTAACTTGTTAAACAGCCGGGGCATTTCACATCCTGGATTTTAAACTCAGTTCTGAATGACCCAAGAGCCTATAATGTTCTCTGTCCTGAAATTCTTCCTGAAATGTCTGTTGGTCAAGACCACTGTTCATCCTTTTTTAGTGGAGGTGAAAATTTGAAACTTTATAGTTCTGCGGCTAGAAGCAAAATCTTAGCAAAGGCATTGAAGCCCTGGTCTTCAATGTGCTATAAAGAACTAAATTTAGACAGCTACCATTTTCCCAATTTACTTATACCTCCTGGGACTTACATCTGTGAGTACTGCTTAAGGTGCTGTTAATGTTCTGTCAAATCTTTCCTGCTGAGCTATGGGTTGATATTTACATTTTAAAATGTCAGTTTTCCATGAGGATCTGGGACAACTAATATCATTTAATGCCCCAGCACAAGATCTGAAGCCTAGTAGTAGGCACTCAGTGAATGTTTGAAGAATGAATAATCAGAAATCACTTAGACTGGAGGTTTTTACCTAGTGTTTCATTAGGTAGACTTTTGGAAAGTAGTACCCCCAAAATTTTCTGTGAAGTTGTTGGGGACAGGGGAAGTATGTGCATTTCTTTGGAAAGAGAGTGGATGGCTTTTTATCAGAGTCTTACAATTTCTATAACCTCAAAAAGTTAAGAACCACCAATTCACATTGTTGCAGCATGCTAGCTGCTAGCATTGAAGGTGTCCATAGAGTGGTCTAATTCCATCTCATTTGAGATAAAGCCCCAGAAAGAAACTGTGGCTTCCTAAAGGTCACATGGCTGACCAGTACCCAAGCTCAACCATACTCAAGGGCTGTTTCCATTACATCATGTTCTTTCTGAAAGCACTAGTCAGAGATATAAAGAGATAGTCCTTACCCTCAAATGATTTAAAGTTTAATTATGCTGATAGCACAATACTGTCTTAGATCTGAAAAGCAGATTTCTATTTACAAAGCAGCCTCATGTCAGCATTTTATGTTGATTTAACTTGGAGCCTAAAAATTGCCAGAAATTAAAGGATATGTCATCCAGTCACTCACCCTTTTCTTTCCCTTGGTGTTAATTCATGACTGTTCCCTGTCCACATGACTTTCATATTGCAAGGTCTTGTGCTCAGATTGTTTTTAAATGCAAGAGAAGTGAGTCTTTGTTCAAAGCACCCTTTTGATTCTTTACCAGCATGAACTTGGATTTGGCGCATGACTAATCAAGGCAGACCATTGCCCCTGACAAATCAGTTTAACTGGAGTGTCGTGTCTGAGTTGTTGCCTTGTTGATTTTGGCTGATTGTCTCAATGCCCTTTTCCTTTTCTAATGCTCTTCTTCTACATTTCTGGTCATAATGTCAGTATTTCTAATTCTGTACCACATCATCTCACCACGCATCAAGGCAACTCTCACAAATTACCCTCAGTTCCACCTGGAGAGCCCCTTTTTGACTTAGCGTGGTATTCAGCCAAGTTTTTCTCCCTGGAAGAGTTGCTTTGTCTTTAGTAAATTGCCCTGATCATCAACCTTTCTTAGCTCATACAATGGAGAAGGCAGTGGCACCCCACTCCAGTATTCTTGCCTGGAAAATCCCATGGATGGAGGAGCCTAGTGGGCTACAGTCCATGGGGTTGTGAAGAGTCAGACACGACTGAGCGACTTCACTTTCACTTTTCACTTTCACGCATTGGAGAAGGAAATGGCAACCCACTCCAGTGTTCTTGCCTGGAGAATCCCAGGGACGGGGGAGCCTGGTGGGCTGCCGTCTATGGGGTCACACACAGTCGGACACGACTGAAGCGACTTAGCAGCAGCAGCAGCCCATACAAACAGCGTCACTCTGGAATGTATTCTCTGTAAGTCTGTGATGACTAAATTCTAGCAACATGCTGATTGGTTCCAGGTAAACATCTTGGGGAAAAAAGCATACCTGCTCTTGCTCCACATCTGGATTGTGATATATTCCAGTATAAAGCCCAGCACACATAAGCCAACAAAGGATAGTAGTGCACCTTGTCAATGTGAGAAGGATCATGAAAAATGTAGCTTAGATACCAAAATATTAAAGTTTCTGGATCATTTCACGCTTGGGGAAATGTGGGAGAGAAAACCTGGACATAGGCTTAGCATGTGATCAGAGCAGAAATCCCTTGACATACACCAAACACAGAGATTGCCGAGATCCAGAGAACACGGTGGCATTGAGATAGAGCTTAGCACCCTGGATCCGACTGAGTTCATATCTCGTCTCAGTTCTCCTTCTCATTAATATTTATAAAACCCAGTTATGCCAAATAGTAATTCATCTGGGGCCTACTTTTGAATTAAAATACAGCCCCAAATTAAAAAATAGAATATCCGTGATATCATGCTCTAAGTAAGAACTGGCTTATTTTACAGTGCTCCTGTTAACAAGCATTCATGGATTGATTGATCAATTGAGAGGAAAACTATAGGTTCATAGAATTGTTTATTTATATAGTTATGGGGAACGTCAGGTGCACAAAATTGAATTAATCGTAATTCTTGGCTCAGGGTCCTATGTGTCAGTTGCCACTTTGCCAGTTTTGTGTTTTAGGCATTTAATTAATAATTTTTAATAATTCAATATGTACATCAGAAAGCACTATCCAGAACAAAAGCTAGGGACTTAATAATCTACATCAGATCATGAGATTCCCTCCTCACTAATCCATCCCACAATAGCCATCATCTTGACTCCTATTTTTCTCTCTTGCCTTCCTTGTTGCAATTTTATTATTTATATAATCCTAAAATTATATATTTTTTAAATTTTCAGTTGTTTTGATATAAAATAGGTATTTTCATGCAATCTGTAATCTTCTGGGACTTAGATTTTTTTCACTTAATATTAAATTCATCCATATGTTGTGTTTTGCTATTAAGGGCAAGAAATCCGGATTTTTGTGTTTTGAGTTAAGAATAACTAATTATGACTTCCATATACTGTTTCACTGTGTTTATTTACCAGTTCATTCATTCAGTCTTCTATGAATGAGCACCCTCTCTCACACTGGGTTTTATCAGGTTTTTAAATTTTGTCAACCACATGTATGTAAAATGGTACTTTACCACGGCCCTAACTAGCATTTCCTTGATCACCAATGATACTGAACATATTTTCATGTATCAATTACCACATGTCCTTCCTCTTCTTCCACTTTGTTTTGGATTGTTTATACTCATGTTGGTAACTTATTGTCATATATTGAGTTGCCAAGGTATGCTGGAATTATTAATGTTATCACCGTCATTCACATTAATCATCAGTTATTACATTTAATGTTCCATCTTGTACATGACACTTTGTATAGGCTAACAATAGGATTAGAATTCATTCATCAGGTTCTGTATAAAAAGATCCATTTAATCACTCCAAATAGTGTAACCATCTTTCCTCTCCAGAAATTTGTGATCTGAAGGTCTAAGATTTTTTCTTTTAAATGCACACAGTAAAAATCTACTCACTTTCCTTTATCATCTAAGATTGTCATCTGTGATCAGTGGCTCCCTCAGAATCATCCTATATCTAGCTGTTTTCTGTTCTCTTTTTTCAGTGCCTAACAAGGTCCAGGGAGTCAGTATCAGCAACTCGGCCAGGAGTGACTATTTAAAGGTATCCTGGGTACATGCCTCTGGAGACTTTGATCACTATGAAGTCACCATTAAAAACAAAAACAACTTCATTCAAACAAAAAGCGTTCCCAAGTCTGAAAATGAGTGTATATTTGTTAAGCTAGTCCCTGGACGGTTGTACAGTGTTACTGTTAGTACAAAAAGTGGACAGTATGAAGCCAGTGAACAAGGGAATGGAAGAACAAGTAAGTGGAAAGATTGCAAAATGTGATGGTTGGTTGGGACTTTAAAGGTCATTGAGTATATAATTTATCTGAACCTTGCATTTTATCTACTTACTGATCAGTAAATTATATTCCCAGTTAGTCTCACTTGGAACTAACATCATTCAGCCAAGCCAGGACCTTGTAATCACAGAATATTTATTGACAGATAAAAGCAAGCATAGTGGACAAGCAGGAAGGCCAAATTTCACATTTTTCTTCCCTGTCCTCCTGCATCATGCATTTAAAGTTCTAGACATCTTATTTTATCTTATGATTGAAATCATAACTCATTTTATAATTATATCCTACCAACACTTAGCATATAAGATTTATGTAAGGAAAAAAATTACAATTTTAATAGTGGCTTCCAATTTTTCTTGTTTAATTATGCGTGAAGTTGCTGACGTGGTTTATTTGGGGAAGAGAGATGTTTGCCAGTTCTGTGAATGTGATTCAT
This sequence comes from Bos javanicus, assembly GCF_032452875.1. Classification (NCBI taxonomy): domain Eukaryota; kingdom Metazoa; phylum Chordata; class Mammalia; order Artiodactyla; family Bovidae; genus Bos; species Bos javanicus. The sequence goes on from NC_083872.1 coordinate 43,435,601, forward strand.
AAATTATTGTGGAGTAAACTCTAATCAGTCACTTTCTTGAAATGTCTTCTTGTAGTCCCAGAGGCTGTTAAGGATCTCACGCTGAAGAACAGGAGCACTGAGGACCTTTGGGTGACATGGACACGAGCTGATGGGGATGTCGACCAGTACGAGATCCAGCTGCTCTTCAACGATATGAAAGTATTTCCTCCTTTTCACCTTGTCAGCACTGCAACTGAGTATCGATTCACCTCCCTCACACCAGGGCGCAAGTATAAAATTCTTGTCTTGACGATTAGTGGAGATGTCCAGCAGTCAGCCTTCATCGAGGGCTTCACAGGTAATTGGAAATTCAGCTCTCAAACCTGACTAGATAGAGCAGTGTATTTAGCATGTTGGGTAGCCAAGTATTTTGGTTGAGGATTTGAAGGGCTAAGGGGTGAGGAAGGAGTGGCAAGAAAGGAGTTTATCTTGATAGTGACAATGATGTTGTCCAAGCTGGTTTAACAAAACTGAAGTATAACGTAGGGAAGAAGAAAAAGTTTCTGAAAAAAAAAAGCATTGAACTGATGTGAATAGCTGTTGCTGTGAGTCATACAAATTAAGTAGAAATAACTGGGTTGGTTGGTTGGTCAGTTGGTTGGTTGGTTGTGTATTCCTTCTTTGGAATGCTATTGGGGGTGTTGCTATAACAGCTAACATTTATTGTGAGTTTACTGTGAACTGGACGCACAGCAAAGAACTTTATGTGAAAATTTTGTTCAGTCCTAACAATTTCATGGACTGGTTACTATAATTATCACTGCTGTTTTTCTGATAAGGAAATTGAAACTTACAGGGGTTGAGTAATTTGCCTATAGTCCTACAGCTAGTAAATAAGGAAACCAAGACTTGGGCCAAGACAGTCTCACCCTCTGTATAACTGGCATTCTTCATTTCCACTCACTGGCCCTAACGTCCCTCTAAATTTCCCCTATCAACTTTGGTTCAAGCGGAAAAGTCAGAGAAAAATGGTAGACTGATAGCAATTTTTTCATATGTATTCTTTCAGTAGATGCCAAAAGGTAGGAAGCATGAAAATTTTAGTTGAAAATTTCCACAACTCATTCTCTAAGTGATTTTTTTTTTACATTTACTGTCTTTTCTTAGTTCCTAGTGTGGTCAAAAATATTCACGTTTCTCCCAGTGGGGCGACAGATAGCCTGACAGTGAACTGGACTCCTGGTGGGGGTGATGTGGATTCCTATGTGGTGTCAGCATTCAGGCAGAATCAAATGGTCGAGTCTCAGACTGTCCTCAAGCACATCTCTGAGCACACGTTCCAGAGGCTGGAGGCTGGCGAGCAGTACCGGATTGTGATCGCTTCTGTCAGCGGGTCCCAGAAGAACCAGATCGATGTGCTTGGGCGGACAAGTAAGTGTCCACCTGGAAAAGGGCCAGGTAGTTCTCCAGGGCCGTTCACAGATGGACAATATCCAAATTCAAAACCACAAAATTTATACGGTTCAATGTGGTTTCAAGAGCTTTTCTCTGGTTTCAAGAGCTTTTCTCATATTTTTTCTTTGCATTTTCCTTTTTCAATAGAGATGTTCAAAGCAAATGAAAGGTAATTAGAAACCAAATCATATGAATAGATTTTTTTTCTCACTCAAGGAATATAAATAGCTGATTTTCTAACCTATGCATTTTTCAAAAGTTTACTCCTTTCTATAAATTCTTTAGAGAAAAATACACTTATGTCATCTATTTCATTTGTGATAAATTAATAATATTCTGTTTATTTATTATTAATGCATGCTAAGTCACTTCAGTCGTGTCCAACTCTTTGCGACCCCATGAGCCATAGCCTGCCAGGCTCCTCTGTCCATGGCATTCTCAGGCAAGAACACTGGGGTGGGTTGCCATATCCTCCTCCAGGGGATCTTCCTGACCCAGGGATTGAACATCTCTTACATCTCCTGCCTTGGCAGGCAGATATATTAATCAGTTCAGTTCAGTCACTCAGTCGTGTCCACCTCTTTGCAACTCCATGGACTGCAGCACACCAGGTCTCCCTGTCATCACTAACTCCTGGAGCCTGCTCAGATTTGTGTCCATCAAGTTGGTGATATAATCCAACCATCCCATTCTCTGTCATCCCCTTCTTCTCCTCCTTTCTTCAGTCTTTCCCAGCATCAGGGTCTTTTCCAGTGAGTCAGTTCTTCGCATCAGGTGGGCAAAGTATTGGAGTTTCAGCTTCAACATCAGTCCTTCTGATGATATTCAGGACTGATTTCCTTTAGGAATGATTGGTTTGATCTCCTTGCAGTCCAAGGGACTCTCAAGAGTCTTCTCCAACACCACAGTTCAAAAGCATCAATTCTTTGGCACTCAGCTTTCTTTATTGTCCAACTCTCACATCTATACATGACTACTAGCAAAACCATAGCTTTGACCAGGCGGAACTTTGTCAGCAAAATAATGTCTCTGCTTTTTAATATGCTGTCTAGGTTTGTCATAGCTTTTCTTCCAAGGAGTAAGCATCTTTTAATTTCATGGTTGCAGTCACCATCTGCATTTATATTAATAACACTATTCATATAGTGCTTTCAAAACAAAAATAAGCTAGAAGCACCCTGTAAATACCAGGCATCTAAAACGATCCTTAGGGACTTTCCCGGTGGTCCAGTGTTTAAGACTTCACCTGCCAATGCAGGGGTGCAGATTTGATCCCTGGTCAGGGAGCTAAGATCCCACATACTTTAGAGCCAAAAAACCAAAACATAAAACAGAAGCAATATTGTAACAAATTCAGTAAAGACTTTAAAATGGTCCAGTCCACATCAAAAAAAAAAATCTTAAAAAAAAAATAATAATGATCTTTAGCCACACTACAAAGTAGAGATCATTATCTTCATTTTATAGATGAGGACAGTAAGGCTCAGAAAGTTTATGAAACATTATCAAGGATACATGTAATAAGACCTAGAACTATAATTCACATCTAAGTGTCTCTGACTCCAAAGTTCATGGTCTCTCTACCATGACACAATATGTGCTAGGTATCTTCTACCCTCATGACCATTTATTTAGTTGTGGGGCCTGGGCCTCTGTACTGTGCCCTGCCTGTCTCTATTTCATATGTATCTCCAACTATATGTCAAGCACTATGTTAGAAAATGGAAACTTAACAGCATGATAGAGCCCTTGACCAAAGAAGTCTACAGTCTAGAGAAGGAAGCAGAGAAATGAAAAGGCAATTACAGTACAACACAATACTTGTTCAAATAAAAGTAAAAATGGGATATTATAGAAGCAAACAAAAAGAGTCAGGGGGACTTGCCTGGTGGTCCAATGGCTAAGACTCCATGCTCCCAATACAGGGGGCCTGGGTTCAATTCCTGGTCAGGGAACTAGATCCTACATGCCACTACATGCCACAGCTAAAGATCCTGCATACTGCAACTCAGACCTGGCACAGCCAAATAAATAAATAAACATTTTGGGGAAAAGAGAGTCAGGGAAGGCTTCCAGGAGAAAGTAACATTTAAAAAGATACTAGGAGATTATCCTGGTGAAGTATGTTGATCTGGTTCAAGCAGAAAAGTGAAGGCCTGGAGGGAAGAGGATGCATGGCACATTTGAGGAGCTACACACCATTATTTCTAGAATAAAGATGTGAGCCATGTGGCCAAGTAGGTAGATGGACCTAATTGCCAAGGGCCTCATTGTTAAAGTTATAGAATTACAGAGAGCAATGAAGGGCCTTCAGCATTGTGTGCTATGAGAATCTGCCAAACACTGCAGTTTGGAGCAGTGGGACATGAGGAAACTCTGGTCAAGAGACACTTGCAGTGCTGTGAGTGAGAAAGGACAGTGTCCTAGGCTAGTGCAGTAGAGGAGGAGAGAAATGGAGAGACCCAAGAGATGTAAGATTTAAGGTTCAGGAATGACAGGACTCATGCTTGATTATGTAGAAGGCTGAGGGTGACACGTCAAGTTTCTGACTTGGACCAAGAGATAGAAACAAAGAGCACTAAGGAGGTGGTGGAAGGGCGATGAGGAGTTCGATTTGGGCATCTTGAGAGTTGGGAGTCTGTGGAACATTCAGAGAGGAATGTCATTTGCAATACTAGAAGAGAGATCTGAACTGAGTTTAAATCTGGGAGTCATCACCATATGGGTGACAATTCAAATCATGGGAGTGGATGAGATCTCTTGAGGAGATGGGGTAGAATGAGAAAAATATATAATCATAGAACACTAAATATTATTGATAAACAATACTATCTGGCCTTTCACATCAGAAGCCATAAGACAAAGACTGTTATATGCTAGTGCTTAGGTCAAGGCTTGAAGCTTTGACCTGAGTTAATCTTGGGAAGGAAAGTCTAAACAAACAACGTAATTCAGTCATCCAAACTATATTCATTGAATGTAAGTTTGTGCAGTGTTCTTCCACTTCGTAAATACTTAGATACGTATAACTCTGCATATCTCTTAGTGTCACTATCACTAATTTTTCTACTTGTTTGACTTCAAGATCCTTTCTAAATCAGAGGGGGGAAAAATAGAGAATCTAAGCAGTTATATGGATAATTCAGGTCAAGAAATACTGGGTTGGCCCCAAAAGTCCATTCCATAGGGTGTTACAGAAAAAGCTGAACAAGCTTTTTGGCCAGACCAACACTTTGTCTGAAGGGCACATGAAGAGTGTCAATGCAACCATGAGGTATCATCTTCCATCTGCAGTTGATTTAGGGAAGTTTTTCTCAATTGATTACTTTGCCCTAAGTGATGGAACCTGCTTCTCTCTAATTTTTTTTTTTTTTTTTTTTTGCAGTCCCAGCATCTGTTCAGGGAATAACTGCAGACAATGTATACAGTAGTCATTCCTTAATAGTAAGTTGGCAAAAAGCTGTTGGCATGGCAGAAAGATATGATATCCTACTTCTGAGTGAAAATGGAATCCTCCTAAGTAACACATCAGAGGCAGCCACCACGAAGCAGCACAAGTTTGAAGACCTAACACCAGGAAAGAAGTACAAGATACAGATCCTGACTGTCAGCGGAGGCCTCTTTAGCAAGGAAGCCCAAACAGAAGGCCGAACAGGTAATTCGCACAGCTTACTGTTTTGTGCAAGATACAGCCTTGTCTGCCATTCCTTAAGAACCGCAGACTCAAAGGGATGAAGTAATCTTGGGAGATGAAGTCTATTTCTTGGTACAGCAGGAACATGCACGGTGATCTTCCACTTCCACACCAGCTGGCCTGTTCACACAGCCTTCAGCTCACCACACTCCAATTCAAGATTCTTCATCAAAACTGGCTCTGTTCATTTCTTACTGTTGCTGTAATATATTGTCACTAACTTTGTAGCTCAAATAACACAAATACATCATCTTACAGTTCTGTAGATCAAAATCGGAAAATAAGCCTCATGGTGTCAAAATCAAGGTGTCAGGTCACAGAAGGGTTGTGTTTCTATTCTAGAGACTTTATGGGAAGAATCTATTCCTTGCCTTTTCAATTCTAGAGGTCACTCACATTTCTTCCAGGAGTGACTTCACTCCAACTTCTCTGCTCTTCCACCTCCTTCTTCCATCTTTTACAGACTCTTGTGATTCCATTGGTCACCACCTGGACAATCCTGAATAATCTTGTCACCTCAAGATCCTTGACTCAATCACACTTGCAAAGTCCGTTTTGTCACAGAAAGTAACATATTCACAGGTTCCGGAGATCAGGACATGGATGTCTTTGGGGGCCATTATTCAGACAGCACCACTGGTCTAATGATTATTTATTAAGTACCTAGTTCTGAAAGGACTTTCCTGGTAGCTCAGAGGGTAAAGAATCTGCCTGCAATGCAGGAGAGCTGAATTCGATCCCTGGGATGGGAAGATCCCCTGGAGAAGGGAATGGCTACCCACTCTAGTATTCTTGCCTGGAGAATCCCATGGACAGAGGACCCTGGTGGGCTACAGTCCATGGGGTCACAAAGAGTCGGACATGACTAAGCAACTTTCACTTTTCACTGAGAAGAAAATTAAAGCAGGAAAGCGGGTTAGCAAGTGTTAGAAGCTTAACATTTTAGATAGTACAGTCCTGAAAGGTTTTGTTGAGAGGGTGACAGTTGAGTAAAAATTAAAAAAAAAAAATTGAGAAAGAGGATGGTATAGACATTTGGGGAAGAGTATCCCCAAGTAGCACCACCACCTGGGAAGCCCAGGCGGTTGTGCTGCTGCTGCTGCTAAGTCACTTCAGTCGTGTCCGACTCTGTGCGATCCCATAGACAGCAGCCCACCAGGCTCCCCTGTCCCTGAGATTCTCCAGGCAAGAACACTGGAGTGGGTTGCCATTTCCTTCTCCAATGCATGAAAGTGAAAAGTGAAAGGGGAGTCACTCAGTCATGTCCAACTCTTTGCAACCCCATAAACTGCAGCCCACCAGGCTCCTCCATCAATGGGATTTTCCAGGCAAGAGTACTGGAGTGGGGTGCCACTGCCTTCACTTGCATTGGCAGGTGGGTTCTTTACCTCTGGCAGGTGGTGCTAGAGGTAAAGAACCCACCTACCAATGCAAGTTAGATGTAAGAGCTGCCGGTTCAATCCCTGAGTTGGGAAGATCCCCTGGAGAAGGGAATGGCAATCCACTCCAGTATTCTTGCCTAGAGAATCCCATGGACAAAGGAGCCTGACAGGCTATAGTTCATAGAGTCACACAGAGTTGGACATGACCGAGCTACTTAGCCCATCCCCAAGTAGAGCAAACAGCAAGGCAAAGATCCTGAGGCAGGAGGGTGGAGGCCAGTTGGAGGAACAGTGATGAGGCCACTGTTGGCAGACAGTAAGTGACAGCAGAGTGGGAGGAGGTGGTTAGAGCGGTGACTGGGATCCTAAGCTGATGGCAGTCATAGAAACAATAAGGGTCCAAAGCTAAACTAACTCAGGGGCCTGAGGAAGAGTAGTAGATACAATGAAGAAATAGTCCTGTGTTAGATAAGGTGGCACCGAGTGGCTGAGTGGAATGTAAGAGGAGGAACAGAAGAAGATTCTAGAGTTTCTCCATGGGGTATCGGGTGGAAGATGATTCTGTTAACTGAGATAAGAGAAGCTGGAAGAGAGAGTGTCAGGGAAGAAGACACAGGGTTCAGTTCTGGACTGAGTTTGAGATGTCTGGATGATGTGTAGACAGAGGTGAGCAGTAGGTCATTGAAAATAGAGACCCACCTCAGAAAAGTGAGCTGAGGATAAAGACTGGGATAAAAATTCTAGTTAAATTCTCCATGTTTTAGTCTGTTCAGGATTCTGTACTGAGCATATCATAAACTAAATGGTTTGAACAACAGACATTAATGCTCACAGTTCTGGAGGCTGGAAGGTCAAGGTCAAGACTCCAACAGATTCGGTGTCTGGTGAGGGCCCATTTTCTGGCTTACACCTCCTCACTGTGTCCTCACGTGGCGGGGAGGACAAGAGCACCCTCTGAGGTCTTTTTCATAAGGCACTGATCCCACTCACAAGGTCTCTACCCTTAAGACCTAATTATCTCCCACTGGCTACACCCGCTAGGTTTCAACATATGAATTTGGTGGGGGGAGGGAGGAGCACAAACTTGCAGACCATAGCAATCTATAAAGTGACTGGGATTGATTGCTGAGCTAATATTATGGATTATGAAGGGGACAGAGGATGATACCATGGGAAATACCAACTTTTAAGGATCTGGCACACTGCTACTGCTACTGCTAAGTTGCTTCAGTCGTGTCCAACTCTGTGTGACCCTATAGATGGTAGCCACCAGGCTCCCCCGTCCCTGGGATTCTCCAGGCAAGAACACTGGAGTGGGTTGCCATTTCCTTCTCCAATGATCTGGCATAAGGAGAGGGGAAAAGCGAAAGAGCCCAAGAAAGTGTATGGAGTGGAGAACCCAAGAGAAACTGAGACAGGTGTCCTGTCTTACTTCCACTGGCATCTTAAGACTTCTTGGGTGTCAGGCAGCATCTGTGCCAACAGTCTGGAAGCAGGTTGTTTCTGGTGGCACTCGATCACCTTGCCAGCAGGTAGCATGGAAGGGCAAAGGGGTTGCAAAATCCTAATGTAAATCTTTTTATATATATATATATATATAGTTTTGGCTTTTCCTATTCCTTCTCTTTCCCTTTGTTGTTGTTCAGTCATGTGCAACTGTTTGTGACCTCATGGACTGTAGCGCACCAGGCTCCTCTGTCCTCTACTATCTCTTTCCTATATCTCTAATAGAATTTTCTTCCTGCTTGATTTTCCTTTCCTTGTCCGCTCACTCTCTCCTCCACTCTGCCCTTCCCTCCAATGGTCACTTTTTAGCTCTCAGATGGCACTCAGAGATAGTTTTTTTTTTTTGTCTCTGATCTAGCTCTTAGTATGGGAAAAACATTTAGTTACACAGGTCAGACTAACATTTATTTTATAAATGTAATAAAATATATAAATATATTTAAATTATATTATATATTATAAATATATATTTATATAAATATGAATATTAAAAATGTCTTCAAATATAGTATTCCATTAGTGTTTTTTTTCCTGTCCTCTTGAGGTTTTGTTTTTTAACATTAACAGTTCCAGCATCAATAATTCACAATATTCAGATTTATTTGCTTTGGGGTCTCCATGAAGTCAAGTGTTTTCAAAAGCAGGGACCACGTGTTTTGAGCTTCTTGTTGGACTGTGGCCATCCAGACGTCAGTCTGGGGCTGTGTCAGAAATGTGCCAAAACTCAGTCTCACTCTGTTGCTTCCTGATTTTTCTAGTCCCAGCAGCTGTCACCAATCTGAGGATCACAGAGAACTCCACCCGACACCTGTCCTTTAGCTGGACCGCCTCAGAGGGGGAGCTCAACTCCTACAACATCTTTCTGTACAACCCAGATCGAACTCTTAAGGATCGAGCTCTAGTTGACCCGCAAGTCCAGAGCTTCTCCTTCCAGAACTTGCTACAAGGTCGAATGTACAGAATGGTGATTGTAACTCACAGTGGGGAGCTGTCGAATGAGTCTTTCATATTTGGGAGAACAGGTAAGACCTGGACTCAATCTGTAATGAACTGCAGGGAAATTGTCACAGTACTCACTGGCTTTTCCTTGATTTGATTTTAGTTTCCTACTCTACCCAGGGTGTAGCTTTATATGAAATTTGTGACCTTTATATGAAATTTCTAACCCTAAATCAGACATTTGATTTATATGTCAAAATAGTTTCTGCATTGGTTTCTGCTTTGTTTCCACCGTGTGTTTACCTCATAAGAGTTTGGTGGAAAAATGAATCTGGCTCCTCCACTTGCCAGCAAACCACTACAAGAGGGTTATAATACATCGGGTTCAACTCAAACTGTGCCTTTCAGCTTTCTACAAGAAATAGATGGAGTGGGGAGCAGGTGCAAAGGAGGGCAGCTACAAACGAGACAAAAAGCAATGACCACTGTGAATCAGAAACACAGCACTAGATGCAGTGAACACAAGAGTTCCGGGAAAATGCAAAAGAAGCATCTCTGGCTTTCACATAAGAAACTGAATCTACTCTTTCTCCATTGTTGTTGTTCAGTGGCTCAGTCATGTCCAACTCTTTGTGACTCCATGGACCGCAGCATACCTGGCTTCCCTGTCCTTCACCGTCTCCCAGAGCTTGCTCAAACTCATGTCCATTGAGTTGATGATGCCATCCAGCCATCTCATCCTCTGTTGTCCCCCTTCTCCTCCTTCCTTCAATCTGGGAAAAGATTGGCTGTTTGCATCAGGTAGCCAAAGTACTGGAGCTTCAGCTTCAGCATCAGTCCTTCCAAAGAATATTCAGGATTGATTTCCTTTACGATTGACTGGTTTGATACCCTTGCAGTCCAAGTGACTCTCAAGTGTCTTCTCCAACACCACAGTTCAAAAGCATCAATTCTTCCACGCTCAGCCTTCTTTATAGTCCAACTCACATTCATACACGACCGCTGGAAAAACCATAGTTTTGACTATACTGATCTTTGTCAGCAAAGTAATGTATCTACTTTTTAATATGCTGTCTAGGTTTGTCACAGCTTTTATTCCAAGAAGCAAGCGTCTTTTAATTTCATGGCTGCAGTCACCATCTGTAGTGATTTTGGAGCCCAAGAAAATAAAGTCTCTCACTGTTTCCATTGTTTCCCCATCTATTTGCCATGAAGTGATGGGACTAGATGCCATGATCTTAGTTTTTTGAATGCTGAGTTTTAAACCAGCTTTTTCACTCTCCTGTTTTACCTTCATTAAGAGGCTCTTCAGTTCCTCTTCACTTTCTGTCATAAGGGCGGTGTCATCTGCATATCTGAGGTTATTGATATTTCTCCCAGCAGTCTTGATTCCAGCTTGTGCTTCATCCAGCCTGGCATTTCACATGAAGTACTCTGCATATAAGTTAAATAAGCAGGGTGACAATATACAGCCTTGACATACACCTTTCCCAATATGCAACCAGTTCATTGTCCTGTGTCCAGTTCTAACTGTTGCTTCTTGACCTGCATACAGGTTTCACAGGAGGCAGGTAAGGTTGTCTGGTATTCCCATCTACTTAAGAATTTTACACAGTTTGTTGTGATCCACATAGTCAAAGGCTTTAGCGTAATCAATGAAGCAGAAGTAGATGTTTTTCTGGAATTCTCTTGCTTTTTCTATGATCCAGTAGATGTTGGCAATTTGATCTCTGGTTCCTCTGCCTTTTCTAAATCCAGCTTGAACATCTAGATGTTCATGGTTCACATATTGTTGAAGCCTAGCTTGGAGAATTTTGAGCATTACTTTGTTGGCATGTGAAATGAGTGCAATTGTGTGATAGGTTGAACATTCTTTGGCATTGCTCTTTTTGGGGATTGGAATGAAAACTGACCTTTTCCAGTCCTGTGGCCACTTATGAGTTTTCCAAATTTACTGACATTGAGTGCAGCACTTCCACAGCATCATCTTTTAGGATTTGAAATATCTCAGCTGGAATTCCATCACCTCCACTAGCTTTGTTCATAGTGATGATTCCTAAGGCCCACTTGACTTTGCACTACAAGATGTTTGGCTCTAGGTGAGTGATCACACCATCATGGTTATCTGAGTCATTAAGATCTTTTTTGTATAGTTCTGTGTATTCTTGCTACCTCTTTTGAGTCTATTGTCTCATTTTTCTATTCAACTCTCATTCTCAATTGATAATCATTTTTGAGCACTCTTGTGTGCCAGGCACTGAGCTCACTTCTGGACTAGGACAGCAGACAAGACTTACATGGGTCCCTGACTTCATAGGGGTCTTCCTTACCAAAGAGGGAGAAGGGGCAGGATGGCAGATTTTAAAGGAAGATGATTCTGGAATGCCTTCAATCCTCTGAAGGAAATATGCAGTACATTGTGATGGAGAGTAACTTAGCAAGACTAGACTTAGAGACCACTTTATACAGAGAAGGCTTCCAGCTGAGACCTCAAGGTGGGAGGAACCATGGGAAGAGCTCATTCTAGGCACTCAATAGGATTTCTCAGTCTGTCTTCTGAGGGAATGAAAAAGAGCAGCAGGAACTTCCTGGTGGTCCAGTGGTTAGCAATCTGCCTGCCCGTGCAGAAGACATAGGTTCGATCCCTGGTCTGGGAAGATTCCACATGCCATGGGGCAACTAAACCCATGCACCACAACTGCTGAAGCCCACACACCCTAGAGACAGTGCCCTGCAACAAGAGAAGTTGCCGCCATGAGAAGCTCAAGCACTGCAGAGAAAGTGCATGTGTAGCGACAAAGACCCAGCATAGCCCAAAATAAATAAATAAATAAATAATTTTTAAAAAATAGCAGCAGATGAGCCATAAGTAGAATTGCCTAGGTGTTACTGTTTTCAGGGCCATCTGCCTATGCACATGTTCCCTGATCTGCCCATTAATATTTAAAGTTCCTCCAAAAAGGAACAACAGTCTTCACTCTCCAAGGAATCATGAAACTTACATACCCATGGGACAGGTACCAGTCTGACTAACTTACGCTGTGGTAGAAATGACTGTCAACACTTCTTTTCCTAATTGAGGTTCCGTCAGGATAGGTTTTTGGGAAGAAAGAACTGAGAGCCTAAAACAGGATGGAGAGGAAGTAAAGTGGCCCAAAGAAGGGTATTATGGGATGGTGGCCATGAGTAAGATGAGCCAGACGGGAAGAGGCAGGAACCTTTCATGAATACTTTCAGGGTCTTTGGTAAGCTAAGTTATAAACTATTTGACCTGTCTTAATTAATCATTTCTGAAAATTTATATGTTTATCAGAGGACATGTAGCAAGCATATATTAATAGAAGTCATCTCCTATTGTGCTTTTTTTAATTTGATTTTAATTTGTGCCAGGTCTCTAGACCACATGCTCTTAAACTCAGGTGACCTGAAATAGAAGCAAGATCTGACTCTACAATAGGTGCTGCTCATCATTACACCCAGCATAGCTCCTGTGTTCATCTGTTTGTTTTCAGTAAAGGTTTTCCCTCTGTTTCAGTCCCAGCCACTGTGAGTAACCTCAAAGGATCCAATCAGAACATGACAGACAGCCTCTGGTTCAGCTGGAGTCCAGCCCCTGGGGACTTTGACTTTTATGAACTGATTCTCTATAACCCCAATGGCACAAAGAAGGAAAACTGGAAAGACAAGGACCTGACACAGTGGCGTTTTCATGGCCTCGTTCCTGGAAGGAAGTACACTCTATGTGTGATAACTCACAGTGGAGATCTCAGCAACAAGGCCACGGGGGAGAGCAGAACGGGTAAGAAGCTCAGTTACCAGTGGCCAAGCACTGGCAGGAAATAGCTTCCACAGGCATGTTTTAATTGTGATCTTATTAACAAGAAATAAAACCAGTGATGTGCTGTGTGCTCACCCCTGAACTTGGGAAGGGTCTATGGTAGAGTGAATAAAGGAGATAGACTTCGGGTAAAAAACAGCTGGGTAGTTGACATAGCTCCTCCACTTACCTATGTGAAACTGGGCAGGTCACTGAGACCTCTAAGCCTCAGCTTTCTTATCTGTAAAATGGGGATGGTCATATATATCATCATTAGATTACTATGAGCAATGGTTTTTTTTGTTTTGTTTTGTTTTTTGGCTGTGCTAGGTCTTTGTTGCTGCACTCAGGCTTTCTCTAGTTGTGGTATGAAGGCTTCTCAGCTTCTCATTGCGGGGGCTTCTCTTGTTGTAGAGCACTGACTCTAGGGCCCACTGGCCTCAGGGCTTAGTTGCTTCTCAGCATGTGGAATCTCTGCTGACCAGCGACTGAACCTGTGTCCGCCTGCATTGGCAGGTGGATTCTTAATAACTGGGGAAGTCCAGCAGAGCTTTCTAAATATTTCTTGGGCACACACAGATAACATTATATCTGTGTGCCACCCTGGAGTCAATGAACAAGGCTCTCTCAATTGGATGTAATTGTTAACTCCAGCCTTCACTTTCACTTTCACACTTATAAACCATTCAGGGCACACTCATGCTCCATAGCACCCTGGTTAAAAAAAAAAAAAAAACTGATTATAAAAATTAAAAAAAATGTACATAAAACATTTGAGGACAGTATCTTACACATAGTAAAGACTATAAATGGAAGCTTTTATTATTATGGTATCATATTACCTCTTCCTACAAAGTACACTAAAAGTATGTCTGATGTCACTCAGCTATCTTATTTGTGTATGGTGCAGAAATAATTGCATGATTTTTTCACTTTCTCGTACATATAGCTCCAAGTCCTCCCAGTCTTATGTCATTTGCTGATGTTACAAACACATCATTGGCCATCACATGGAAAGGGCCACCAGACTGGACAGACTATGATGACTTTGAGCTGCAGTGGTTCCCCAGAGATGCCATCACAGTCTTCAACCCCTACAGCAACAGAAAATCAGAAGGACGCATCGTGCATGGTCTTCGTCCAGGGAGATCTTATCAATTTAGTGTCAAGACCGTCAGTGGTGATTCCTGGAAAACCTACAGCAAACCAATTTTTGGATCTGTGAGGACAAGTATGACATGTTTTGCTACTCTTGGTTCTCAGATGAAATGGGGAGGAAGTATGTGTTCCAGCATCTTATTGCATTGGGGCTTGGTTTAAATCCACATTTTTACCTAGAATTGGTTAGATTTGAATTCAGACAGAAGTTCTACATAGATTTATTCATTTATTCAGCTTTAACAAGAATAAATCATCTCTACCTTCATGGAGCTTACAACTCAGTGGGAGGTACTATCATTAAAAAGACATTTTGGGTGTGATGAAGCATTTGGCCCTGGAAAAGCACATAGCAAAGACATCTAACCCAATACAAGGGAACTTCCTAGAAGGAGAAGCATCCAAATCAAAACTTAAGGAAAGAATAAGACTTGCAGGTGGAGATGATGAAAGAAGTAAAGAATATTCCAGGTAGAGAGAATAGAGATTCAAAAACCAGGCAGGAGACAGAAATAGAAAGGAGTTCAGCTGACCAGAAGATAAAAGGTGAGGATTAGGAAAATCAGGTCATGAAATGTCTTGTGAGTCATGGTAATGACTTTGAACCTCAATCCATTGGAGCCACTGAAGGCTTTTTGGCTGAGATATAATAGATTTGCATTTTATAAAAGTCACTGTGGGGGTGGTACAAAGAATGGATTGAAAGGGGCAAACTAGAAGCAGAGGGACTGGTTACAGCATAATGCTGTAAATTCTAAGGATGAAAATACCTCAGTGATAAAATATATATCAGTTTCTTCCCCAAGGCATTTTGAGATAAGTACCACAAATAAAGAAACAGTTTTTGGTATAGGAATCTCAATCCAAATATTTATTGCTCAATGATACCCAGTAAATGTAGATTCAGAGATCAGGCCAGAGAGTTATTGGTTATTGATAAAATACAAAGCTGAAAATTAGAAATTTAAGCCAGTAGCTATTTTGTTAATTCAACAAACATTAATGCTACAGTAGTTTTAACTTGTGTTTTATATTTTATCCAAAGAGTAGTTTGGGATCAGATAACTGCATGTTGAGAGAAACATGTGAAAAAGAACTAAAACTTTACATTTATAGCAAGATCAGGAGGAGTTTTCAGTGGCTTACTGTCGGCTGTGGAATTGAATCCCAGGTGTTCAGACTAAGAACTCCAGTTGAGGCTGGTCTGGAGAGTTATATCCGGTCCTAGATGCTAGAATGTAAGAGAGGGATTTACCAAATGGGGCTTCCTCAAGAGGAGAGCAGCCAACACCAAGAGGGACTTGATAATGAGTTTTAGGGAGAATGGCAGAGTGAACTTTGAGGATTGCATTAGTTAGAATCAGGTTTGGCTGTGGGTAACAGAAAACCCAAGATAACAGAGGATTAAACAAAACAGACGTTGAGAATTCTCATGTAAAATCTTTCCAGTGCCCCATTTCTTGCAAAAACATTCCAGCCATGATAAAAACACTGTGCATGGCTCCACCAGCCATGCCTCCTAACCCCACCCTTGATGCCCGGGTTCATGCTCGTCTCTGCCTAAAATGCCTCTTTCCCAGTATCTTGGTGAAGTGTCATCTCTACCAGAAAGGCTTTGCTGAGTCCTGCCCAGCACTAACGCCAGCAACAGGAAGTTGTCTCTTACCCCACAGAGCATCCTCTTCCTCATCTCATTTCTACCTTGTATTATGTTTAGGACTCATCTCACTTTCTGAGAGGTTACAGCTAATATCTTATTCATTTCTATACTGTTCACAGACACAGAAGGGCACTTTGTATGCAGTAGATACTCATTTCTTAGTGAATTGGAGACCTGACCTGAGTCTTGGTAGACAAGCAGGATTTAGAGGAAGAGATCGAATTGAAACAAATTTTCATATACTTCCATACTTGGTGTAAATTATCAGAATGATGGATTAGGCTGGATGTTTTAAAAGACTTTCTCCAAAGCTGAAAGAGAGATGTCTTTAAATCTCAACTGTGACTTGGTTTGAAGGGAGTTCAAAGTTGTTTGCCTCAAAGGCCAATTCTTCCTCTATTCTGAAAAATTCTCAGTTTGATTGTTTTTTCCTTAAATCATCCTCATCTGACCTGCTGTGACTCAGCTCACATTTGTAGACTTTGATTGTTGTTGCTCAGTCACTAAGTTGTGTCCAACTCTTTGTGATCCCACGGCCTGCAGCACGCTAAGACCCTCTGTCCTTCATTATCTCTCTGAGTTTGCTCAGACTCACATCCTTTGAGTCAGTGATGCTGTCTAACCATCTCATCCTCTGCTGCTTCCTTCTCTTGCCTTCAACATTTCCCAACATCAGGGTCTTTTCCAGTGAGTCAGCTCTTTGCATCAGGTGGCCAAAGTATTGGAGCTTCAGCATCAGTGAATATTCAGGGTTGATTTCCTTTAGGATTGACTGGTTTGATCTCCTTGCTGTCCAAGGGACTCTCAAGAGTCTTCTCCAGCACCACAGTTCAAAAGCATCAATAAATAGGCCCTGATATGAAACAGGACTTCACTCAGTGGTACACCAATGCTGTGTGTTTATTGAGGACAAGAACTTCTGTAACAAATTAGGAGTCAGGGGAAGGTGGGCTGTCCTCCAAATCAGAGCAATGGGGTGGCCATGGGAGTGCCAAGTTAGGTCTACACATAGTTCCCAGAAGATCTTATATAACAGGGTAGTCTTTGTTAATAACAGTTTGGTTATTAACCTGCACAGTTACATGACTGGTTTTCTTTCAGACTGAATCTTTCTTTATGGGTGTGTCACTCACAAGAACAGATAAAATCACCTGCCATTCAAGTCCCCACTGAGTCAGGCACTGTGTCAGGCAGAAGAAAGTGGATGACCATAAGCACAGGGCCGTGAAACAGGGGCGTGGAAGAGTCTGGTGTATGCGGGGAAGCACAGGGGTTTCAGTGCCTGGAGTACGGCATGTGAGTGGGGAAGGGCAGGCAAAAGTGGAAGAGAGGGACAGAAGCCAGACATAGAAGGTAGCAAGGCAGCAATGCCATTTCTTACTGTCCTTATTGTAAGAACTAACATCTGGACTTCCCTGGTGGTCCAGTGGTTGGGAGTCCACCTGCCAACACAGGGCACATGGGTTTGATCCCTGATCTGGGAAGACCCCACACAAGGTGGAGCAGCTAAGCCTGTGCACTGTAACTGCTGACCCAGTGTGAGAGCAGCCACCACAATGAGAAGCCTGTGCAGCACAACTAAAAAGTAGCCCTCACTTGCTTCAAGGAGAGAAAGCCCGTGTGCAGCAAAGAAAACCCAGTGCAGCCCAAAATAAAAGAAATTCTTAAAAAAGAACTAGAATTTATTGAGCAATTACCATGCAAGCCCCTGTGCTAGGTGTCTGTGCACATCCGAACTCATTGAGTCATTCCAGCAAGCACATGAAGTGTTTGTTCTTTAGTTGCTAAGCCACGTCTGACTCTTTTGCAACCCTACGGCCTGTAGCCCACCAGGTTCCTCCATCCATGGGATTTCCCAAGTAAGAATATTAGAGTGGTTGCCATTTCCTTCTCCAGAGAATCTTCCTGACTCAGGCATTGAACTCGCATGTCCTGCATTGGCAAGCAGATTCTTTACCACTGAGCCATGGTGGAAGCTCAACCACATGAAGTAGATAGTCTTAACTTCCCCACTTTACAGATGAGCCACAGAAATGTTAAATCACTTGCCCAGGATTGCATCGCTGATAAACAGAATTTGAATTCAGGCAGATCGAGCTGCACTATTAACCTCTAGGCTACTCTGCCCCACCTTCTGTCTGACTCCTGCCTTCTATCTGATGCTTGGTTTCAGTGTCCCTGTTTACATTTCTGTTTGCAATCACACTGGCACCTGGTGGTTTTTTCTAAAGGGACAGAATTTTAACTTTCAGTGTTTCTCAAAGTGAGGAGGCCTAGTAGGCAGAAATTGCCTTGGAGACCTATGAAAAGCAGTTCACATGAAGATCGAGAGTTATTTATTTAGATCTCTGAGCTAGCTGGAGTCAAAGGAACTAAAAACGTGTCTCCCAGAGTTGTGAAGTGTCTCTCCCTCTCTTTTATTTAGAGCCAGACAAGATACAGAACCTGCATTGCCGGCCTCAGAACTCTACAGCCATTGCCTGTTCTTGGATCCCTCCCGATTCTGACTTTGATGGGTACAGCATTGAGTGCCGGAAAATGGACACTCAAGAAGTTGAGTTCTCCAGAAAGCTGGAGAAAGAAAAATCTCTGCTTAACATCATGATGTTAGTGCCTCATAAGAGGTACCTGGTGTCTATCAAGGTGCAGTCGGCCGGCATGACCAGCGAGGTGGTTGAAGACAGCACCATCACCATGATAGACCGTAAGTGTCCCTGGAGGTGTGTGCCTTCCTCTGCGCTCCCATCACCCTTGTTCACATGTGTATGGCTCATTTCCACATTAGCGAGTCCTGCTGTCACTTGAAGAGGACTAAAAGGCTCTGAGAAGTATAAACATTTCTCTGTGTAAAGCATCCTGGCAGCAAACAAGTTAAATGGTCTTAAAGAACCTGAATGAATTAGTGTTTAAATACATCTCTTTGCCTGATGTAGAAAGAGCCATAATAGAGCTTTTAAGGAATTTGATGCTAAAACTTCAGGAAATCCTGCTGAGGAGCTAGCTGCCTCTTTCATTATGTTTAATGTGCTACTGGCAAGTCACTTCCTCTGCCTGCTTCCGTTCAGGAGAGGAGGAGGTTTTCTTGATTCCAAGCATTAGACACACACACACACACACACACACACAACACACGTGCAGCCTGATGTAGGTGAGTGAAGACCTTCATCTCACTAATATTTTATATTCAAAAGCATAATTGTGACCCTTCTTGGTTCCTTTCCCATCCTTCTTCCAGGCCCCCCTCCTCCACCTCCACATATTCGTGTGAATAAAAAGGATGTACTAATTAGCAAATCTTCCATCAACTTTACTTTCAACTGCAGCTGGTTCAGCGACACCAATGGAGCTGTGAAATACTTCACAGTGGTGGTGAGAGAGGCTGATGGTAAGTGATCATGAATTAACTCCAAAACACAGGATTACTTTCTCCAAAGTCAGCTGTGGGAGCTCCTTCTGTGACAAGTTTTTAAAAGAAGAAAACTTAATTTTTATATCATTTCACTGTATCTCTGCTGGATGCAGCGAGATGTAACAAGAAAAAGAAAACCTACTGGAAGCCTATTATTTGCAGGATTTAATTATTAAAGGGGTAATAATAGCAACTATATCAACAATCACAATAACCATCATTTACTTGTTGCTGTTGCAGGCACTGTTGGAAATGCATTGCGTTTGCTGACTCATTCAGTCTTCACTACTCATTCAGTCCCATTCAGCTCCATTATTCTGCCATTAAGCAGCAACGTGCTTTGTCTGTCTTCCCCACTCCCTGTCTCAAATCCCTCTACCAATCATATACTCCCAAGCCACTCACCAATTCACAAAAATGCTCAAACGCTTGAAAGAGGGAAAAACTGAGCATGAAAAGCATCCCTCCTTTCTGTACTGAATTTTCAATATGTTTCATTATCGAGTCTACTAAATTATTCAGTGTTACCTAACTCTTATGTAACAGGCAAATTCTAGGTGATTCTTATAACATTCCATTCAACCAAGTAAGAGCTCTAGTGCTTATGACATCAGCATCTATCAGATCATCCTCAGGAGTTTGTATCTGGGGACACACATTTCCATATGTGTTTTTGCCACTGAGGTCCTGTGTGTTATTTCTCCACAACAGATGTTTGTGTCTGGAATGATATTAATATATCCTGCATGTCATATATTTTTCATAATTGTTTAAGATGCTGCACTGGAGTTTCTCAAGCTTCCCTGACTATTTTAACTCATTGGTGGGCAATGGGAAGGTTTAAACCTGCCATGACAAATGTTGGAGCTAAATGGTATTTTTAGTCTCGCTAGGTACTTTTAGGGCTTCTCAGTTGGCACTAGTGGTAAAGAACTTACCTGCCAATACAGGAAATGTAAGAGACATGGGTTCGATCCCTGGGTTGGGAAGATCCCCTGGAGGAGGGCATGGCAACCCACTCCAGTCTAGAGAATCCCATGAACAGAGGATCTGGGCAGGCTACAGTCCATAGGGTTGCAGAGAGTCAGACACGACAAAAGTGATTCAGCACATGTGTACTTTTGTATTTTATTTAATTGTACTAAAGCCGGTTATGCATAATTAATTCAATAATTTCAAGGGTCAGTGTTGCATCCCAGATTTCCTCACACATAGTAGTTGGAGATAAGTAGGTGAACTGTGAAGAGATTTTAAATTTAAGTAGGCTGCAATGAAGATAGTGTTTTGCTACCTAAATATTTCAGCAGCCAAAAAAAAAAAAAAAACCCCAAAATTTAGCCTTGTGTTCTCCAGCCAGGTGGGTTTCAATGACTGATGTCCATGGAGATGGGCTGTGCTCCCCTGGTGATCTAAGATAACAAACCGGCTCACATTAATGTCATTTATAGCATATATACTCTCCTTCAAGGCAACCTTCCTTTTAACTACATCCAACAAGATGATATTTCCAAGAGCCACTCATTTTGAGCAAATTTTATCAAACAAGAATCCAGGACGCAAAGAACCCCCACCATATCACTCCTTAGAGTTCACTGTACATGGTATCCAATCTCTATAATAGTTTTCTTCCTAATTATGCTTTCCTCTGGCCAACATCAAAGTGAGTTTGCCCTGCCAAAACACACAGCAGCTGGGTGGACAGGAGATGAGTTCTGGGAAGTGTTCTGCACAAGGGCCCAGGATTGAGCCAGGATTAAATTGTACTCAAGATAACAGAGCAGGACAAGGAGTAGTTCAGACTGGGCGTGGCGCAGGAAGCATGCATGTAGGGTGACTGCTCTGGCCTCAGGCCTGATTTCTCTTATCTTTTCCCCGTTTCCCAGGTCACAGGGATTTCCTTATTCGCTCAGCTACAATGGTTATTGGCAAGTAGAGAGCTTGTTGAGTGGGTTGACTTTCACGATGGGGAGTACCCAACTTTCTGGAGTTGTGGCACGTGACCATCTGATGCATGAGCCCCCCTTTCATATATGCATATTTTATTTCCTAGAAAAATGATAATGTGCTGCTGCTCTTTAGTAGTTCAGTTGTATCTGACTCTTTTGTGACCCCATGGACTGTAGCCCACCAGGCTCCTCTGTCCATCGGATTTTTCAGGCAAGAATATTGGAGTAGGTTGCCATTTCCTCCTTCAGGGGGTCTTTCTGACCCAAGAATTGAACCTGTGTCTTCTGCATTGCAGTCATATTGTCTACCACTGAGCCACCCAGGAAGCCCCTGTGTTTGGCATATGCATATATAAAATGTTGTATATACACTATTTATGTTTAATTTTTTATTTATTTTAGAAAAAGTGAATTAGATTAATTTCCCTGGGAGAATTTCCCAACACCCTTGGGGATCACAGAGTCTGCACTCCAGGAATGACTAGGGATAGTGGGTGGGGAAGGTAACCTCAGAAACTAGTTAGAAATCCCTGAAGTCACAAGAAAGTCAGTCCCTCACTGTGGGTGTTCTTCCTCCAGGCAATGATGAGCTGAAGCCAGAGCCACAGCACCCCCTGCCCTCCTACCTGGAATACAGGCACAACGCCTCCATTCGGGTGTATCAGACCGATTATTTTGCCAGCAAATGTGCCGAAAGTCCTGACAGCAACTCTAAGAGTTTCAACATTAAGCTTGGAGCAGAGATGGAGAGCCTGGGTGGAAAATGTGATCCTAATCAGCAAAAATTTTGTGACGGGCCGCTGAAGCCGCGCACGGCCTACAGGTTAGATGTATTACCATCATTTCACCAGTAGGGACGTGCTCCATCACCGGGTGCTCAGCTGTCGGGGCGTCTGATGCACATGAGTTCCTGTATATTAATAACCTACGTTACAAGAGTGCTCTGCATTTTACTGGCTAATTTATAAAGGTTGTATTCCTGCCTCCATTCACAGGGAATGGGTAAAGAGGGCCTTTGGCCTTGTACAAAAGCTCCATTCATTATGTGAAGAATTGAAGATTCTTAATAGGTTGTTCTTTCTCCTAAAACTTCTCTAGGATGAATCAGGTGATTTATTTACCATGTTAACACCTATGAAAATGTCCAAGTAGAAAGATTAAGTTTAGGGAGACTCAAGAAATATGAGATTTTTTTTCCCCCACTTTTAGTGAGGACTGGAATTACACTTATTTATTTGCCTGCTAATAGGCATAACAAGATGGATATTCCTTTTGGTCCAGATAGAACTGTTGAAGGGAAAGGCCCCTTAATGAATGGAACTACCCTCTCCTCCCAGTAAGATGGCAGATGAAAAGGAGCAGCTAACTGGTTTGGCCTCAGGGAGTACTCCTGCAGCCAGCAGGCCCTTCCAGCTGTAGGAACTAGCCGTGCCCTTCATGTACACCGTGTTCCCAGAAAGCAGAATAAGTATACACAGCATCCCAAACCTGGGTCCCCAAGAGATAGAGAACCTAGGCTGCCATCTTGGAAACAAGGCTGCAGGAATCCAGGATTAGTGCTTTTGCAGATGATGTGCCTTCCATTAGGTGTCAGCAGACCTGGTGTCCAGCCAGATGGCAGCCAATCAGGTTCTCTATGGGCCAGTCTCCATTCTGGTTGGTCAGTGCCCGGTTCTTATTAACCCTTACAGGTTTTGAGTATTACCCCTGAACTCAGCAGACACCTTTCTGCCAGCTCCAAAAGGAGACAGTGACATGGCATCATACCCGAGAGCATTCTTCACCCCTCCCTTGCATCAACACAGTCAAGCCGACATCTTCCCTAAAACCGATGGCTCCCTTTGGACAGGAATTCCGCACAGATGCCTCCACCCAGGACTCACCGCATAAGTGCTACCGCACCCCAAGGTTGGCACCTCCAGAGTGAACACACACAAACTCACTAGCGATGTTTGCTTCAAGAAGAAGCTATATGAGCCTACCTGAAGGTGACGAGATCTCAGAGCAAAGAGAAATATAAAAGAGATCAGAAAGCCAAGATACTTTAGTTCTTATTAGATTCAAGAAATGCCTCAGCCCCTTGGTCAACTGGGCTCCGGGAAATTTGAGGAAATCTCTCGAAGGGCTCTTTTCTCTTTGTGAGTTGGAAAGCTGAGCTGTTTTTGTTTGTTTGCTTTTTGAGAGAGGAGAGAAGATGAGTGATTCCCACATTTAAGAAAGAGAAGAAGCAGCTAGAGAGAGTTCACGCATGGACTAGGGCCCCAGTTACCCAGCACACTCTTTCCTGTCCATCACAACAGCCAAGGTCCTAGGAAGAGCCCCTGCACTCAGGTTCCAGTGTGGCCACTGCTTAGCTGTGTCACCTTGTAAACAGCATTTCAGTTCTCTGGTCCTCACTTTTCTCATCTGCAAAACATCACAGGACTATCCTGAGGAGTCATATAGATGACAGATCAAACCTAGTCATGTCCCTTCTAGATTAAGTTCCTTCAGTGGCTCCCATTCACTTCTAGGAGCAAGTGAAGATCGCAGAGTAGGGTACACAAAGCCCCAGGCTTCTCGCTCCCATCTCCCCACCAGCTTTGTCCCCCACCATTTGCTCCAAGTATTGATACACTCCACCCATTTACTACTCCTCCCTCCTCAGAGTTCCCTGAAATCTGACGTGTCTCTCTTATACCTCTGAGCCTTTACACATTCTTTTCACTCTATTTGGGAAGCTTTCCACTCTCTTGTCTGACTGATGAATTCCTTCATACACTTGAAAAGCCAGCTCAACCCACAACTAGCCCTGAGCTACCCCTGTTAACCCACACCTGGACAGTGGGGCCCTCAGCTCCACTTCCAGTGTGCCCAGTCTCTGTGTCTGCATGCTAAGTCGCTTCAGTCATGTCTGACTCTGTGCAATCCCATGGATTATAGCCCGCCAGGCTCTTCTGTCCATGGGATTTTCCAGGCAAGAATACTGGAGTGGGTTGCCATGCCATCCTCCAGGGGATATTCCCAACCCAGGGATGGAACGCACATCTCTTGCGTCTCCTGCAATGGCAGGTGGCTCAGACGGTAAAGAAATCACCTGCAATGCAGGAAATTCCTAGGTTCGATTCCTGGCTTAGAAAGATCCGCTGGAGAAGAGAATGGCAACCCACTCCAGTATTCTTGTCTGGAGAATCCCATGGACAGAGGAACCTAACAGGTTATAGTCCATGGGGTCGAAATGAGTTGGACACTACTGTGTGAGTAACACTTTCACCTTCTTCACTAGACTGCAAAAGCTCACAGACTAAATCATGGAGACAGACATGACATTGGTTACAAAATGATATGGGAAGTACCTGGCACAAAAGAGATGCCATTAAATGTTTATGAGCAAATAAGGGAATGAGCCAAGATGTTCTATGAAAAGTTAAACATTCTGATTATAGCTTAATCAACTCCTGCTGCATTAATGTGTTTTCTAGGATACGGCTTTTCTCTCTCTGTATTTAGTTCACTCCTGTGAAAAGCATACCAGGCAGATAATACCTGATATGAGCATGGAGAACCATATGCCAAGCAGCCACCTGTGTGGTAGCTGCTGAACCCAGGCTCCGTGCAGGCAGAATTATGCCTGTCTCACAATGATAATCACCATAGTGACCCTCAGTGCTATCAGGCATCTTTTTCCCAGGGAGACTAGGTAGACAGGAAGGAACACGGAAAAAGAAAAATTAGGATTGCCAAGAAATGGAAAATGCTAGGTTTAGCTGATATGCAAGTTTATTATACCAACAAATATTTAACGTCTTCCTGTTCATTGTTGGGTTCCTGTTATCCGGGTATATAATAGTGTTGTTCCATATGGGAAGAGAATGGGTAGATCATGATGGGCGAGAAACAGCGCAGAGGTTGGGGAAGTGCTGATCTGGCTTTGTTTTCTATTCTAAATAGAATAGCAATGTGACCACGATCAGATAATCTGCTTCTGTTGACCTCATTTTCCTCAAATGAAGGAAATTGAACCACATGATCTATAGCTTTGTAGAATTCTGATTCTGGACATATTTAAAGTTGAAAAACTTACCATTACATATCAGTTCATTAAAATAATCTTATATGCATATAGAGAAGACCTGTCTATAAAATATAGCAGAAATGTTGAAGGACCTAAGAGGGCTGTAGATAAATAAATGCTCTGAAGGTCCAAAAGTCTTCTTGAAGGAGGTATCATTTTTGCTGGCTACTGAAAAGTAGGGAAGGGTTTGCAAACGTGGATATAGGGGCAAAAGGAGATTCACGTTTCAGGAAACAGTCATAGTGCAGAGGCAGAAATACACAAATTGCTTAGAGAAGAACAAACCCAAATAATCCAGTTTCAAAGTGAGGGTCATATCAAAGGGTAGTAAGGAAGACAAAAATGAGAAGATAGGATGGGACAGGATTCCAGATGCGTGCTAAGTACTGGGCTGGGGAATGTGGTTGTGACATCCATTACTGGAAGGGTTCTAAGGGCAGAGTTCCTGTTGATAGCCTAATTTTAAGCCAAGCCTACAGTAACTGCAAGAGCTGTAGTAAATGCAATGAGCTCTTGCATTATCTCCTTCCTGGGTTCCTAAAGGCCCTAATTCATCTGGACCCATTCTGTGTTTTGCATTTGCACCTTTGAATCTTAGAATTCCAGAGCAGAACCTGTCAAGGTTGTTACAGCCCCAGTGCTTTTATTTTCACAGATGAGAAAACTGAATCATAAAGAACTTTAGGAACCATTCATCTAATCAGCGATAGTGAGAACTAGACCTCAGACTCCCTGTTTCCCAGCCCAGGCCCTTTTACAGCGCTCCAACAGAAGTCACTGCTGTTAAACCACAATTAAGCCAAGAGAAAGAGATCTGGACTGCTGCTGCTGCTGCTGCTAAGTCGCTTCAGTCGTGTCCGACTCTGTGCAACCCCATAGATGGCAGCCCACCAGGCTCCGCCGTCTCTGGACTAGGAGTCAGAAAATCCTGAGTTTGGTTATCTTTCACCAGCTTTCTTTACAGTCTTGAGTGAGAAATGCAATCTTCCCAAGCTTCAGGTTCCAAATCCCTGAAGTAGTATCATAAGTTTCTGATACTGGAGAGGTTAGAGATGGTCAAATAGAATCATGTCTGTAAAAGTTCTTCACACTTACAAATCACCATACAAATAAAAGAAACTCTTTTCGTTGGAGAGACTCTTTTCAATGTCCAAAGCTACGATACACTAGCAACGCCCACCAGCTCCTTCCCTTCCATGTAGTACGTGTTGACTGCTTGTTACTCTCCGGGGACATTGCATAATACCTCCACCAATAGTCTGTTATTCCTGGAAGTACCACTTTTGGCTTGGAAGGTGTCTTTTAGACGTGGAAATTATAGACGAGGTTGATCAATATAATCTTGATGATATTGAGGAGATTATACTTAGACCTAGACATGAGTTAGAAGGAGAGGGGAAAAGGTCAGAACAGTTTGTCCTGGCTGGCTAATGCTGGTAATAATAATGCTTCAGCATTATTACAGGATGTGCCCAGATACTTCTGGGTTAAGCAAATCTAGATTTCTTTTTTAAGGGAAAAAAAGAGACATTCATTCATTCTCATATGATTTAAATTAACCCTAGAAAAAGTTTCCCCCTATAAACCAATCCTGTTACTCTCAGTAAACCTACAGTCTGGAAAACTTCAGGTTAGAATGGGCTCAAGAGGTTGCTCAAGCCAATCTTTAACTTAGTGCCAGGCTGCTATCCTGCAGATCCCCTGAGAGCTGGTTCTCCAGTCTCTGCTTAAACCCCCTCAGTGACTGGGAGCTCACTACCTATGTGGCAGCTCATACTCTAGATGTTAGAAAGTGATTTTTTGTTCCCATGCTGCCCTATGACTTCAGCCTACTAAGCTCAGTTCTGTATTCAAGAATGTAAACCTTGAGATGATAGGGATTATTCTTTGCAGTATATCTGGCTTCTGGACAGAGGAGGCTCAATTAATATCTGATGAATGATGCGTGAAGGCACAAAGCCAGGGCCTTCTGATTTCATAATTCATACCCTCTCCTACATGCATATCAACCAGATGACCACCCTGTTTCTCCTTGAAAACATTCTCCAGTCAGCCCTACTGTGGTCAGTCACTAATTTGTACTTAAACAAATTGGTTTTCTTTTCAGAATCAGCATTCGGGCTTTCACCCAGCTATTTGATGAGGACCTGAAGGAATTCACAAAACCGCTCTATTCAGACACATTTTTCTCTTTGCCCATCACCACTGAGTCAGGTAAGGCTAACCTTTTCATCCATCTGACATAGTCTGCCAACCACCACATCACCTACAAGAGCCTCTAGTAAGAGGCTAGACCTCAGACTCCCTGCTTCCCAACCCAGAAGAGATCGGGGGACTTGGCTGATGGTGGGAGGATCATTTATTTTTCCTTGGAATGTAATCTTTATATGATCATGATTTGATGTAGATTAGAGAAATTATACAACTTCTGTAGCAGAGTGGACTGAAAGGAGTTATCTTGTCAAGAAGGTAGAAAGAGGTACCAGATTTTTTTATCTATTAAAAATGGATTTTTTAAAAAAATAGTGGATGAAGAACATTCAGATCAAGAGTTGACACAGGCCAAAACAGAAGTGGGTATAAAAAGCTTTCAAGTTGTAAATGGGAATGTGTATATGAAATATATACATAGAAATGCATAGGAAAAAAAAAAGACTAGAAGGAACTTTTTTCCTTTTGTTTATTATATGTTGCTTTTACATGATAAAAATGTTAACTTGGCTTTACATAAATTTCTGAAAGAAACTTTTCTAAACTGTGTTGGAAGGAAAGCCTGAATAACGTTGTTTTTTAGTTGCTAAGCTGTATCCAACTCTTTTGTGATCTCATGGACAATAGCCCACCAGGCTCATCTGTCCATGGAATATCCCAGACAAGAATACTGGACTGGGTTGTCATTTCCTTCTCCAGGGGATCTTCCCGAACCAGGAATCGAACCTGTATCTCCTGCATTAGCAGGTGGATTCTTTACTAGGTAGCCACCAGGGAAGCCCCTGAATAATAATAGTAGCTAATATTGACTCTCTGTCCTCTCTGTGGAGCTGCAGTTTTAAGCATTGTGCTTAGAATAATTTATCTAATCCTCACTACGGCCTTTTGTGGTAGATACTATTACCATCCCCCATTTTAAAGGTGAGGATTTGAGATACCAAGAGTTTATGTAACTTGCCCAAGATAGCAGAGCTGGGTTCTAGCACTTTCTGCCTGACCTCTTAACTTCTGCACTGCACTGATTTGGAATAGTTCCAACATGCTGAGAATAGATTTATTTTTTAGCACATTGTTCTTTGGTACCATTATCTGTCCAGCCTTTCCCTGTACCCAGCCTTTCACAGTGCTTGGTCTCAGGAAGTTCTTCTTTAGAGCTAAAACAGTCTCTCATGCTGCATGACAAAAGATGACTCAGCTTCACAAACACTCCCATCTATTTATGCCAAATATAGGATAATCTCCCACTTTTCAGACCAAAAAGGAATCAGAACACAGTTAAGAAGATTTAGATGTGTTTGCTTACAAGTTAATGTTAAGTATGGGATTTGTAAACATTATTCTTCCCTATTTAAATTATTGTTATACAGCAAAAATTGAACATAGTCCAGTAAAGAAACATAGTAAACATATATCCAAAAAAAGGAATATTAACCGCTTTAAAAGAAAGATGATTATGTTGGTTTGTTAAATCTTGAAAATCAACATTGAATAAACAAATTCAAGTGCTTAAAGTGCACTTCAAAAATGAATTACTGCATAGAACTAAATGTAAGAGCTAAAATGATCCAGCTTTTAAAAGAAAACATAGGAGGAAGTTTTTGTGACCTTGAGTTAGGAAATGGTTTCTTAGCTATGACACCAAAAGCACAAGCAACCACAACAAAACAGATAAATGAGGCCTAGTTAAAATTAAAAACTCCTGAGCTTCAAAGGACACCATAAAGTGAAACAAGATAACCCACAGAATGGGAGAAACTATTAGCAAATCTTGTATCTGATAAAGGTTAAGTATCCAGAATATATAGACCACTCACCACTCAATAATAAAAAGACAAACAACCCAATTTAAAAATGGACAAAGGGTCCAAATAGACATTTTGCCAAAAAAGATACACATAAGTCCAATAAGCTCATGGAAAGATGCTCATCATTAGACATTATCATAACTACAATAATATACCACTTCACACCCACTAGAATGACTATCATCAAAAAGATAATAACAAGTGTTAGCAAGGATATGAAGAAATCTGAACCCTTATACATCGTTTGTAGAATGTAAAATGATGTAGTTTTTATGGAAAACATTTTGCAGTTTCTCAAAATGTTACACCTTGCTCAGCAATTCCACTCTTTAGTATATACCCATGAAAAATGAAAACAAAAACTTGTATATGGAGATTCATAGCAGCATTATTTAAAATAACCAAAAAAATAGAAATACCCCAAATGTCCATCAAAGGCTGAATAGCTAAAAAAATATAGAATGTTATTCAGCATAAAAAGGAATGAAATACTGACACATGCCACAACATGGATGAACCTTGAAAACATGCTAAGTGAAAGAAGCCAATTACAAAAAAGCATATGTTTATTGCTCAATTTATACGAAATGTCCAGAAAAGGCAAATCTATGAAGACAAAGTAGGTTAGTGGTTGCCAGGGTCTAGAGAGAGGGAATGGAGAATGACTGCTAACGGGCATGGGGCTTCTCTTGGGGGTGATAAAAATGTTACAAAATTGAATGTAAAATAATTGAATTGTACAG
Organism: Bos javanicus; assembly: GCF_032452875.1. Lineage (NCBI taxonomy): Eukaryota > Metazoa > Chordata > Mammalia > Artiodactyla > Bovidae > Bos > Bos javanicus. The sequence goes on from NC_083872.1 coordinate 43,465,341, forward strand.
TTTAAATTGGTGAATAGTATGGAATGTGAATTACATTTCAAAAAACTGTTTTTAAAATGGGCTACCTTCTTATAAACTCCTAGTGACAATATCAGATCATTTAATAAACCTGGAATTTCATTAAAATAATTGAGCAATTCACTGGATTTGCTAATGTCCCAGATACTGTGTAACAAATGAAATAGCATATTAACCTTGATGGCAAACTCCTGGCCTTTACCTCAAGTGCCCCAAGCTGTGCATACAAGCACAAATGAAGTCCCAATTAATGTATAAGCTGAACATCATTAATTTCAAAAGTATAATGACCAACCCACCATTACGTAGTAGTAGCTCATGTTTCATCTTTTCAGCTGTATACTCCTAAGCTTTAGATAGTAAAAGCCTTGGGCTTCCCTGGTGGCTCAGTGGTAAAGAATCTATCTGACAATGCAGGAGACACGAGTTTGATCCCTGGGTCAGAAAGATACCATGGAGACAACCCACTCCAGTATTCTTGCCTGGAAAATCGCATGGACAGAGGAGCCTGATGGGTTACAGTCCACGGGAAGTCGGATACAACTTAGTGACTAAATGACAGTAAATGCCTTAATGTGGGCATCATTTGAATTCTTCTATAATAACATCACTAGGGAGACGGGTTCCCCCAGCTCTCTTATTGGTTTTTTAACACTAATTTTCCCACCTGGGTTTCTTGTTGCCCTCTGGATCATTGTAGAGCCTCTGTTTGGAGTTATTGAAGGTGTGAGTGCTGGTCTGTTCTTAATTGGCATGCTCGTCGCTGTTGTTGCCTTATTCATCTGCAGACGGAAAGTCAGGTGAGTACCAAGTTCCCTTTGGTAATTGGATTCAGAATTTTAAAGATGCAACTGAAAATGCTCTTTCTCCTGAAAAGTAAGAAGGGAGAAATCATTTAATTTCTCCAGGTTAAGTCACTTTGTTTCTTAAGAAAAACAAGAAGTGAAGTGAAGTGAAGTTGCTCAGTCGTGTCCGACTCTTTGCGACCCCATGGGCTGTAGCCTACAACGCTCCTCCGTCCATGGGATTATCCAGGCAAGAGTACTGGAGTGGGTTGCCATTTCCTTCTCCAGAGGATCTTCCCAACCCAGGGATCAAACCTGGGTCTCCCGCATTATAGACAGATGCCTTACCATCTGAGCCACCAGGGAAGTCCAAGAAAAACAAGAGTCAAACCCTAAAACCATGACTCACTTTTTTGCATACCATTGCTGAATCTTATCCTTACCAAAGGAATGAGGGGCCATCTGTATCCTCATTTGAATGTGAAATGGCTCCTTTGGCACGGGGTGGGGGTGGGGGGTGGGGGGGAATGTGTATGTGTTCAGTCACCTTGTGAAGACAGAGATGTCTATGAATTATGTTTCCAAATGCTTTTCTGAACTATTCTGAAAAGTATGGGTGCCATCTCAGTTTTGTGGTTCCTATCCGCCATGCTAAGCTAAGAAGGGAGCAAAAAGAACTAAACATATGTGGCCCCAGTGCCAAGCCCTCTTTCCTTAGGGAATTTCTTCTCTTTGGCACATTGTCCTCTCTTTTGCAGTCATGTCTTGCATCTAAGGTTTACTGTGTGTGTGTGTGTGTGTGTGTGTGTGTGTTTTTTTTTTTTTTTTTAAGGAAAGCTTTATTGAGAGTGTGGGAAGTGATTATGACCTGTAGCCAAAAACAGAAGACACATCTTCAGCTATTGCAAAGATCTGTTTCTGAGTGGGGAAAATCTGTTTCTTTATGTTCTTCCTCTCTGTTCCCTCCCTCAAAGGGATGTTGGCTGAGTGTAAAATATACATGTACTGAAAAATCCATATTTGTACAAACATGCACACCCTTACCATAAGTGGAAAAATCTGGGCTTCCCTGATGGCTCAGTGGGTAAAGAATCCACTTGCAAGGCAGGAGATGCAGGAGACTTGGGTTCAATCCCTGGGTTGAGAAGATCCCCTGGATAAGGGGATGGCAATCCACTCTAGTATTCTCACCTGAAAAATTCCATGGACAGAGGAGCCTGGCAGGCTACAGTCCACAGGGTTGCAAAGAGTTGGACACAACTAAGCGACTAAGCAAGCCCAGCCTTACCATAGACGGAGAAATCTGTTTAAATTATTTCATAATTAAATTATCAGTCTTCTCCCTTGTGTTTCAGCCATGGTCGAGAAAGGCCCTCTGCCCGTCTGAGCATTCGTCGGGATCGACCACTGTCAGTCCACTTGAACTTGGGCCAAAAAGGGTGAGCACATTTTCCTTCACTTTATTTATTGAAAGAAGAGTTGATTGTCTTACATGAAATTTGCTAACAAGATCTTTCTACTTTTGGCTTCTCTTCACAGTAACCGGAAAACTTCTTGGTAAGAAAGAGCTCATTAATTACTATATTGTCTGCTTTTGAAATATAACTGGGGCTGGGTAAGGCATTTTCCCTGTTCTTCAGTAATTTTCTTCTCTTTCTGTTGTGTTTTTAACCATAGCCCAATAAAAGTAAATCAGTTTGAAGGGCACTTCATGAAGCTGCAGGCTGACTCCAACTATCTTCTATCCAAGGAATATGAGGTACAACTCAGATGCAATGATGTTTTAGCGTCCCTGGTTCTTAGCAGAATTTCCCTTCAGCCCTCACTATGGAATCACATCCCAGTTGGGCTCAGGAGTTAGAATGGCACTTAGGGTCTCACTGAGTGTTCTTTCATGCCCGAATCCACTCCCTGCACAATATACCACCTAGTCTCAGAAGCCAGTTTGATCTCCAGAATAACCAACAAAGTGCTACCCAGATCGGGTGGTAAGAAAGAATTAACAGACTTCAAATGCAAACTGATGCTGTCAGTTAGTTAACCTGGCCTTTTGCTTGCTTGGGAGATAATGTGGTTGGGTAAAAAGTGCCCAGGCTTTGGATTCAGTTCCCAGCTTTGCAACCTGTGTGACCCGAGGCAAATGAATTATCCTGTCTGAGCCTCGTCTGTAAAATGGAGATGAGACTACCTCCTCCAGGGCTGTTGTGGGGATGACAGCCGATGCCCCTGGTCGAATAGGAGACATTCCACAAATGCAGCTAGTGTAACATATTGTTATGTTATTATGTATCTCAAGGACTGTCCAGTTTGCCATATTCTGTTTCACATTATTCACATGCAAACTTGTTTTTGACCTAACAGGATTTAAAAGACGTGGGTCGAAACCAATCATGTGACATTGCACTCTTGCCGGAGAACAGAGGGAAAAATCGATACAACAATATATTGCCCTGTAAGTTTTGTGTTGAAATCTGTAATACCGCCTTCCTCTCGCCATTTCTTTCCTTTTCTGTGATTAAAAATGGGGCTAAAGCAACTTGGTATAGCTAGATATGGAAGACCTGAGGTTCTAAATGTCTTTAAAAACAAATGACTTGGACATTACTGTACTTCTTTCCAGAGGGTAACAACCAGCTGAAATTCTGGCTGGGAGAGAGAGACCTCTCATGCTGTTGACATTTCATCACGTGGTCCTGATGCTTCTTCTTGGAGGGTTAAGAGCTGTAACAGGGTTAACAGTAAGGGTCAACCTGGGTTTACTTAAAGTCTCTAGTTAGCAATTATTTCATATATAAAGATACATATTACATATATTATTCTTATTATCCTTACCCAATTGGGTGAAGCAATTGAAGGTAGCTTTTCTGAACTGCATTCGTTACAACAATGAAAAGGAGCTGGCCACTCCATCAGACAAATGTTGTTAGTGTTACAGAGGGAAGCACAGATGGGCTTAGAAGAGCATTTGGCTCATTTGCTTGGATGTTTCTGGGCTACTTGTGCAACTCTGTGTGAGCTTCACCTGCAAAATGGAGCTGAGACTGTCTCCCATGTGGGGTTGTGGTGGGGGTCAGAGCTAGCACACGTCAAATGCAAAGCGTTCTGTAAACAGTAGAAAAATCACCCCATGGCTCACTGATACATCTTTCTCAATAAACTTCCTTCCAGATGATTCCTCTCGAGTGAAGCTGTCCAACGTGGACGATGACCCGTGCTCTGACTACATCAATGCCAGCTACATCCCTGTAAGTGAACCCGGGGCCATAGCAATTGGGATGAGGCTTTGACAGGCGGTTATGCTGGAAACACCTCTTCTCCAACACACTCCCACTGCTCTCAGGTCTGGAAACATGGACATTTTAGAAGAAACAAAAAAAAAAGGCCATGTCTGATTGCCATAAAATGCAGGCTGTCCTAGTCAATCGCTGCTAAGGCCCAGCTTTCACAATGGCTATAGTCCTGTAGGATAATGGGCCCAGGAGGCATTTTCAAAGGTCATTTCCTCTCTGCAGCCCTTAGTCAAGATTAGAGCTCCCTAAGGAAGCTGAATCTCCACAGCTGAGGCGGCCTAGCTAGGGAAGCCAATTCAAAGTTATTTGGATTTCTGAAAACCACAGACACAACTCAAAGGTTGTGTCACACCTCTGGGCTCAGATTCTGGCTAGCAATTCACCAGCTTCCTACAGCACCTCCAGTGGAAAAGCTCCTGTGGCAACCTCTAGCCTCTTGCTACTCAGAGAGGGATCCTCAGACCAGCAGCAGGGGGTCATGAGGCAGCTTGTTAGAGATTCAGAATGTCAGGTTCCACCCAGTCCTGCTGAATCAGAAGCTGCATTTTTTTTTCTTCTGGCATGTGGGAACTTAGTTCCCCAACCAGAGATCAAACCACTCCTCCTGCAGTGGAATGCAGAATCTTAACCACTGGGCTGCCAGAGAAGCCCCAATCAGAAGCTGGATTTTAACAAGACCTGCAGATGATGTGGGTAGACCCGTTTGAATCCCATCTGTGCCCTTTGCTGACTCTGGGATCTTGGGCAAGTTCTGTCAATCCTTTGGACCTTCATTTCCTTTTCCAAAAAATATAAGGATAATATTTACCTAAAATAATCCTCCATTCACTCCACAAACACTATATGTGTGGATGCTAAGTCACTTCACTCGTGTCAGACTCTATGCGACCCTATGGGCTGTAGCTCATCAGGCTCCTCTGTCCATGGATTCTCCAGGCAAGAATACTGGAGTGGCTTGCCATGGCTTCCTGTGACTCCTGCATTGCAGGTGGATTCTTCACTGCTGAGCCACCGGGGAAGCCCTAAACACTATATAATGAAGTGCTAACTGTAAGTTGGACATTGTGCTTTGTACAGAGAGAGGGTCCGATGGAGTCCTGACCCCCTGGGAACTCTCAGCAGAGTTGGGACATCAGAAAATGACAAGGTGATGCCCTTGACAGGATAGAGCGATTCTTCACCAACATTAACGCACACCTGCATCATCTGCAGGTCTTGTTAAAATCCAGCTTCTGATTGGGGCTTCTCTGGCAGCCCAGTGGTTAAGATTCTGCATTCCACTGCAGGAGGAGTGGGTTTGATCTCTGGTTGGGGAACTAAGTTCCCACATGCCAGAAGAAAAAAAAATGCAGCTTCTGATTCAGCAGGACTGGGTGGAACCTGACATTCTGAATCTCTAACAAGCTGCCTCATGACCCCCTGCTGCTGGTCTGAGGATCCCTCTCTGAGTAGCAAGAGGCTAGAGGTTGCCACAGGAGCTTCTGGGAAAACATTCTCCAGCAGAGATGAAGATAAAGGAAAGTTCAGCAGAGCAGGCAACATGCTGAGACTTGGAGGATAAAGAAGGATTCGCCAGAAGAGAGGCTGTGTTTGGGTCGGCGGGGTGGGGGTGGGGGTAGCAGACGTGACAGAGCAGAGGCCCGGAAGAATGACAAGAGGAGAAAGAGCTTCAGCTGGGATCTGCAAGTAATACTGTAGTGTTGCTAGAATGCAGGATATGTGGGCGAAAATATCCTAGCTCATAGAGCTATGGTTACGATTCAGTAAGGTGCGTGAAAATCCTGACCCACAGCTTGTTATGGGTTTCCCTTGTAGCTCAGTTGGTAAAGAATCTGCCTGCGAGGCAGGAGACCTGGGTTCGATTCCTGTGTTGGGAAGATCCTCTGGAGAAGGAAATGGCAATCCATTCTAGTATTCTCGCCTGGGGAATCCCATGGATAGAGGGGCCTGGCAGGCTATAGTCCATGGGATCACAAAGAGTCAGACATGACTTAGCGACTAAACCACCACCAGAGCTTGTGATAGAGTAGATGCTCAATAAACAGTGGGTTCTCTTCTCTTCTCTTCAGTTTCCCTTGCATAGTATCTCTTACCAACATCCCAAAGCCAAGTATCCAAAATAAGTAAAACTGTTTGTTGAATAGGGCAAGAGCTCAGCAACGTCAGTTCCTCAGACAATCCACATTGTGTATACACACACATAACTGAGGGTGAAGTGTTTTCTAAATGATGGCCCAGGTCCTCCACTGCCTTTAAGAATAAACCCAACCTAATAAAAAAGACCTTGGCTCTTCACAATAGGTCGGTGTTCCGGCCTTTGTCCTTCCTGCTCCCAAGCCTTGCCACGCGTTAGTATCTCTTTTTCAAATCTGGGACCTGGCAAAGACTTACATCTCACCTAATCTACAGAGCTAACCCCTTTGTTTAGAGTTCTGAAGAGGCCCATTGTTTCTGAGTCCCCACATTGTAAATTCATTGCAGGGCAACAACTTCAGGAGAGAATACATCGCAACTCAGGGACCTCTTCCCGGTACCAAGGATGACTTCTGGAAAATGGCGTGGGAACAGAATGTTCACAACATCGTCATGGTGACCCAGTGTGTGGAGAAGGGCCGAGTGAGTACACGGTCTTCCTGTCTTACTAACCTTGCTTCCCACCCCTTGGATGGAGTTTGACTCCCCGCCCCATAGAAATGAAACCCCGTAGGGACTTTCCTGGCTGTCCAGTGGTTAAGACCACACCTTCCAATGTAGGAAAATCTCTGGTCAGGAAGCTAAATTCCCACATACCAAACAGCCAAAAACCCAGAACATATAACAGAAGCTATATTGTGACAAATTCAATAAAGACTTTAAAAATGGTCCTCATCAAAAAAAAAAAAAAATCTTAAAAGAAACCCCATGAAAACAAAGTAGGGATCATACAAGAACACTGTTAGTGAATTAAAGCCACCCAGTTATAAAAAGCTCTATAGTAAACCCAGGTGATGCTGTGTTCAGATGCTGAGTCTGAAGTTTCAGTCAAAGATGTTTCCACTGAACAAGTGGGATTATCAGAAGTGTCCAGGACACAGAAGGATTACCTAGCCTCTTGTCAGCACCATCCTCTGTTGTATGGGGAGAGGAGGTATGTTGGCAGAGTCACTGGCTCTACCCCTAGGAGTACGTCAAGGCTGTATACTGTCACCCTGCTTATTTAACTTACATGCAGAGTACATCATGAGAAACACTGGGCTGGAAGAAGCACAAGCTGGAATCAAGATTGCTGGGAGAAACATCAATAACCTCAGATATGCAGATGACACCACCCTTATGGCAGAAAGTGAAGAGAAACTAAAAAGCCTCTTGATGAAGGTGAAAGAGGAGAGTGAAAAAATTGGCTTAAAACTCAACATTCAGAAAACGAAGATTGTGGCATCTGGTCCCATCACTTCATGGGAAATAGATGGGGAAACAGTGGAAACAGTATCAGACTTTATTTTTGGGGCTCCAAAATCACTGCAGATGGTGACTACAGCCATGAAATTAAAAGACGCTTACTCCTTGGAAGAACAGTTATGACCAATCTAGATAGCATATTCAAAAGCAGAGACATTACTTTGCCAACAAAGGTCCATCTAGTCAAGGCTATGGTTTTTCCTGTGGTCATGTATGGATGTGAGAGTTGGACTGTGAAGAAGGCTGAGTGCCAAAGAATTGATGCTTTTGAACTGTGGTGTTGGAGAAGACTCTTGAGAGTCCCTTGGACTGCAAGGATATCCAACCAGTCCATTCTGAAGGAGATCAGCCCTGGGATTTCTTTGGAGGAAATGATGCTGAAGCTGAAACTCCAGTACTTTGGCCACCTCATGCGAAGAGTTGACTCATTGAAAAAGACTCTGATGCTGGGAGGGATTGGGGGCAGAAGGGGACAACAGAGGATGAGATGGCTGGATGGCATCACTGACTCAATGGACGTGAGTTTGAGTGATCTCCGGGAGTTGGTGACAGACAAGGAGGCCTGGCGTGCTGCAATTCATGGGGTCACAGAGAGTCGGACACGACTGAGCGACTGAACTGAACTGAACTGAAGGAGTAGTGAATTTTAGGCTGTGTCTGCAGACACAAAATAAAATAGTTATCTGAGTAAATGGTTTATATGGTTATGTTGATGGTTAAAAAGAAAGATTACGTGAAGTGCCCAGTGTCTGTGCTCAACAATTATACATGTTCACAATACTCTTTCTCCTGTCTTCACCTGTGAATGTGATTTTAGCTAAATGTTCTGACTTTTCAAAGATCACCTGGACCATGGCATTGAATCCAGGTTGAAACAACATAAAAACATGGACACAAAAAGGTCAGGGAGACAGTGCCTTCATCTTCCCAGCTAGATCTTTCTTCAGAAAACAAAACAAAGCAAAAACAAACAGTAAAAGAGCACAAGAAATTGTAACACATGGTTTATGTGTCCATGAAATTGAAAGGTTGAGAAAATCAACAAAAACTGAAGCCCCAGAACATGAACCTGAAAGGGAAACGAATCTAAAGGTGGGGGATTTGCCCCTTGATGATGTCTCTCCCTCACTGGGAGCCCATGAGCAGATGAAGGCAAAGCAAATGGTCAAATTGCTTTAGCAGCTGACCCTGGATTCCAACTCAGGAAGACATTTCCAGGAGGGAAAGTTCAGGTTCATGGTAGAAGCGTGTTTCCAGACTCACTTTTTTTTTCTGCCTGTCTTCCTCTAGGTAAAGTGTGACCATTATTGGCCAGCGGACCAAGATTCCCTCTACTATGGGGACCTCATTCTGCAGATGCTGTCGGAATCCGTGCTGCCCGAGTGGACCATCCGGGAATTTCGGATATGCAGCGTATGTTTGTTCGTTTGACTTCATTGACTAACAAAGTTGGGAAGATGAAGTGTGTGCTAAAGTCGCTTCAGTCGTGTCCGACTCTGTGACCCCATGGACTGTAGCCCGCCAGGCTCCTCTGTCCATGGGTATTCTCCAGGCAAGAACACTGGAGTGGGTTGCCATGCCCTCTTCCAGGAGCTTTTCCTGACCCAGGGATCGAACCCACATCTCTTCTGTCTCCTGCGTTGGCACATGGGTTCTTTACCACTAGCGCCGCGTAGGAAGATGAAGAACACCTGTGAATCCGATTTCTGCTGGTGTCCTCTCCTGTAGTTTGGCTGCTAGGAATCCCTGCCTGGGCATGGTTTTCAGGTTTTCAGGTTTGCCCTGAGCCGTTCCCCTTCTTACCCCTCTGCTCTTCCAGGAGGAACAGTTGGATGCACACAGACTCATCCGCCACTTCCACTACACGGTATGGCCAGACCACGGTGTCCCGGAGAGCACCCAGTCCCTGATCCAGTTTGTGAGAACTGTCAGGGACTACATCAACAGGACCCCCGGAGCCGGGCCTACGGTGGTGCACTGCAGGTACTCCCGCCCAGAGCCAGCAGTATGGCAGCCGGGTGTCTAGGCGTGGGGAATGGGGTAGGTGGAGGGTCTGTGTGCCCAACCAGGCTGCTTGGGCCCAGGGGGTGTTCTTACGCCCTCTTCCACCCACGGCTCCCCAACCTCACTCCTTTGCAGTCTCTTCACCTCCCATTTTTCTCGCTGGCTCTCCATCCTTCTCTCCCTCTTGCTTTTTTCCCTACTGTATCCAATGCAAAGCCCTTATGTGACCTCCAGGTCCCTCATCATTGGGCCCCATCTCACCCCTCAATCCAAGTTCCCAGAAACTCACGTCCCCCTCTAGCTGGGGAGGAGACTGCTCATGCTCATCCCTGCCTCCTGCCATTCTTTCTCCTTGGAATGGCCCCCTCTCTCTCCCCCACCTGTATAAACCATAACCAGCCTTTAACATCACAGCTCTCAACTTCCCGTGGAGTAGCACTGCCATCTGTGGCAACCCACTTTCGCTCTTAAATTTCTGTTCTCTCTTGACTTCTCTTGGCTTCAGCCTGTACAACCATAAAATCAACCTAACAAGCAGTCTCTCGCTGTCTTTCTCCCTGGGGAGCCTAGTGTTTAGCTAATTAATGTTTGCAGAAACACTTGGATAGCCCTCACTGAACGGCACGAATAAACAAAGAGCAGGGAATTGCTACAGGAAGAGAAATGTCCTGTGCACTTGTTTCCTCTCAACCTGCCCAGCACCCTAGGAGCCCTGCTTTTATATGTCATTGGAACCATGATGCTTTTTATAGGAATGTGAGGCTTTCAAGAGTTTCCTGCCTTCTGAAAATGGCAGGCGTGTTCACCCAATAACACCGAAAACCTGTTTTTCTTTATCTTATAAATACCTGCATCAAAAACCCCCAGGTTATGCCATCACTTTAGAGAGCAATTTGACAATTCCTGGTGATGCTGAAGGTGTTCATACAATATAACCCAGCAGTTCTGCTTCTAGATATCAACCCTCGAGAAATCCCACACGTGTGCACGATGATGCTCACTGCAACACAATTTGTAATAGAGAAAAACTAAAAACAATCTCATTGTCTATCAGTAGGGAACGGTGGTTTATGACCTCTGTAAAAGAAATTATGTCTACATGTAACAAATGTAGACAAATCTCAAAAACAATATTGAGTAGAAAAGTTTACATAAGAATACATAAAACTTGTTTAGTACCATTTTAATAAAATTTGGAAACACGTTAAATGAGTATATTGTGTATAGATTTACATGAATGTGGGAAGAGTATGAAAGCATGCTTAAAAATGCTACGCAGAAAATCCTTACCCTTGATGGGTGGAGAGGTGGAGGAAGGAAGGAGAAAAGGATGGAAGTTCAGAACCCTGGGTTTCATTTCTTTGAGAGAACACATTGAGAGAAAGAAGTGTCCTATATTCTTCTCTAACTTGGAAGGGAAGGGAAAGGAAAGACTGTGCCAGAGTCACGGGATGCAGTCCAGAAAGTCCAGTTTAGTGAAAAAGGTGGTCTTTCTTCACTCTCTTTTCTAGTGCTGGTGTGGGTAGGACTGGAACCTTTATTGCATTGGATCGAATCCTCCAGCAATTAGACTCCAAAGATTCTGTGGACATTTATGGAGCTGTGCATGACCTAAGACTTCACAGGGTTCACATGGTCCAGACCGAGGTAAGAGTTCAGCTGAAGGACACAGATCACCCTGTCTGTCTCCCTCCGCCCCCAAATGTTCAGGGCTTTAATCTGATAAAGGGAAAGAACTATGACTCATTAAGAGGAGAAAGAGAATTGAATATTGATGTTTTCTAAGAGTTTTTATTTTAAAAGAAATTTCAGTGACCTTGAGGATGATGTGTATTCTTATCTTTACTGAACTAGTTGTCCATCTTCTTTAGGTGGGTAGGAAGAAAGATGAATTTTTAAAAAAAAATCAATATATGAACATGGGGGAAAACCAGCTAGTTCATCTTGAAGATCGTTTTAAGATAGGCTGGTGGTTGAGCACAAGAACTTCAATTAGTGAAAAGGAAGCAGATTCTAATCTCTTCTCTCCTCCAGCCCACCCCAGCTGCACCCCATCTCTGGAGACACTAAAGAGTATACATTAATTGTGGAGGATAAATGCTTGCATTTATATAGTCCTTTGATGTTAATTGTGGAGGATAAATGCTTCCATTAATATAATCCTTTGACATTTACAAGGTATTTCTAAACATGCCATCTCATTAGATTTTCACACACACACACACATAGATAAGAGAGAATTATTTTCCATTTCCAAAATAGAGAATAAATTCAGAGGCTAAAGGACTTTGCACAGCTACAAAGTAGCTGAGCGGGGACTTAACATCTGTTCTAGAGAATCCCAAGTCCCAAGTCCTAATTCCCAAGTGCCCTGGCCCACAGCCTCAGAGTCAACACTGTGTCCCTGCACAGACCAAACCTCCGTCCCTGCATCATGGCCTTACCAGGTCCAAGTTCTCCTGCCCTTCTGTTTCCCAAGTAACTGTGCAAAATCTTCTATTAAAAAAAAAATGCCTGTGCTCAAAAAGGTGAAAAGTTCTGTGTGCTACTCTGCCCTGGCAGAGTCATGGGACACATGAAAACTGCCGGTGGCCACGCTCCACAGAATGGAGATGTCCCATAGCAAAGGTTCCCCTTGAGCTTTGTTGAGCCCACTGTTCCTAAAACCACCTTGACCCCCACATCCTCTTCTTGTGCAGAACATATTCATATCCTGCAGACCCTCATGTTATGTAACACATCTGGGAGAACACTGTCATCATTGCCTCCTATGGGCAGTGCCCACACCCAGGATCTTCTACCCCCACTGTCCTTTCATTATAATAATTATTGCACTATATTTTAAATATTTTATTATGTATTTTTTTTAAATACATGAAAGTAAGGAAAATAGTATAATGAGTTTCCATACCCAAACCCCAGTTTCTGCAGTCATCAGTATTCTTTGATCTTTTTCAATTCTTAGCCCACACACACTGTTCCCCTACCCCATGACTTATTGGACTGTTTTAAAGGAAATCCTACTTATCACATCATTTCTTCCTTAAATACTGTGTATCTTAAAACATACATATTTAATAATACATATTCTATATATTATTAATAATATATATTTTATTCCATATATGTTTTACAGTTATATATATATTTTAAGTTAAGGACTTGTTCAAAAATCATGACCACAATACCATTATCATGCCTGACAGTTTTAATCATAATCCCTTAATATCATCCAATATCTAGTCAGTGTTTAAATATCCCTAATTATCTCAAAAATTGCTTTTTACACTTGGTTTCTATTAGAATACAAAGTCCATACGTTGCATTTAGTTGAAGTCTCTTCTAAATTTCTTTTAATCTATAATAACCTTCCCTCTGATTTGTTTCCTATGCCATTTATTTGTTAAAGAAATCAGTTCATTTGTTCCATAGATTTTCCTACATTCTAAATGTGGCTGACTGCTTTTTCATAATGTATTCTATTTTTCATAATGTAAGGTGATATAATCCTCTATTTTCCATTATTTTTGTCAGCAGTTCATTGGATCTAGAGGCTTAATTAAGTCTCAGATCCTTTTTACCATCATATGCTTCATGGGTGGTACTGAGTACTTCCTGTTGCATCACATCAGGAGGCACTTCCTGTTTGTGTCTCTTCCTTATACTGATGAAACTGACAATGACCATCCACTATAACATTTCCAATCAGCCTTTCACTTAATGGTTTGGGCAGCCACTGATGACCACTGTCTAGTTCTGTTCTTTCATTAAGTGTTGTAGAATTACATCACATTATATAATAATTCTTCTCCTTCAACTTTCTGTACAAGACTACAGGTTCCTAGAGGGTAGGAATTTGTTTCCTTTGCTCTAGCCTCAATATTCTTTTAAAATCTATTAAATGAACAAATATCCTACAGTCATGTTGCTAAAAAGTCAAGGCATCAATTTACAAATTTGTTTTCATTTTCAAAAACTCAGTTCAGTTCAGTTCAGTCACTCAATCATGTCCAACTCTTTGTGACCCCATGAACTGCAGCACTCCAGGCCTCCCTGTCCATCACCAACTCCTAGAGTTCACCCAAACTCATGTCCATCGAGTCGGTGATGCCATCCAGCCATCTCATCCTCTGTCGTCCCCTTCTCCTCCTGCCCCCGATCCCTTCCAGCATCAGAGTCTTTTCCAATGAGTCAACTCTTCGCATGAGGTGGCCAAAGTATTGGAGTTTCAGCTTTAGCAACAGTCCTTCCAATGAACACCCAGGGCTGATCTTCAGAATGGACTGGTTGGATCTCCTTGCAGTCCAAGGGACTCTCAAGAGTCTTCTCCAACACTACAGTTCAAAAGTATCAATTCTTCAGTGCTCAGCCTTCTTCACAGTCCAACTCTCACATCCATACATGACCACAGGAAAAACCATAGCCTTGACTAGACGGACCTTTGTTGGCAAAGTAATGTCTCTGCTTTTGAATATGCTACCTAGGTTGGTCATAACTTTCCTTCCAAGGAGTAAGCGTCTTTTAATTTCATGGCTGTAGTCACCATCTGAAGTGATTTTGGAGCCCAAAAAAATAAAGTCTGACACTGTTTCCACTGTTTCCCCATCTATTTGCCATGAAGTGATGGGACCAGATGCCATGATCTTCGTTTTCTGAATGTTGAGCTTTAAGCCAACTTTTTTACTCTCCTCTTTCACTTTCATCAAGAGACTTTTTAGTTCCTCTTCACTTTCTGCCATAAGGGTGATGTCATCTGAATATCTGAGGTTGTTGATATTTCTCTTGATTCCAGCTTATGCTTCTTCCAGCCCAGCATTTATCATGATGTACTCTGCATATAAGTTAAATAAGCAGGGTGACAGTATACAGCCCTGACGTACTCCTTTTCCTATTTGAAACCAGTCTGTTGTTCCATGTCCAGTTAAGCCATACTTAATTGTGATTTGGGGAGGAGGAGATCATCACATTATAAATCATCTTAAGAGGTGTTGGGGATAGAGGGCTCAGGCTCCATAGCTATTTTTAGAGGCTTCTTGGGCCATGTATCACTTCTGTACACCTGCCCAGAACTATGGAGATGCATTTTGGCAAAGAACAGGCAACCCCACCCCACTATAAATATCACTGGCTGACATCCAGGGCAGGGGCAACATAATGTACCAAAGCTTTCCCTCTTCCTCCTTGGACATAACTCCTCTTTTACCTATTATTTCCCCTTCCTCCTCCTAACCTCTCTGGGGATTCTGTGATTCTTATTCTTCAGCCTGACTTTTCAGTGTTCAAGTTCCCAAGAGTCTCTACTCAAGGCCCTACTCTTATTTCTCCCCATCTTCATTCTTCATATTTCTTCCATTCCCATGGCTTCAGGAACCACATACCTGCTCAGATCTCCCAGATCTCATTCTCCTTCCCCAGCATTCACCCAAGTACCTGCTTCATGGACAGTTCCACCAGAAAGTCTTATAGTCATCGCATCTCCAACACAAAACCAAATTCATTATTCATTTTTTTAAAAAAACAAACAACAGAAGCACTTCTGCTGTTTCTTCTTTTAGTTTCAGGTGATTGCCATTCATCTTGACCTTCACTTGTTTGCCCAGGCTGGGGATCTGACTGTTCCCAGAGACACATTCGAGCAATCATTAAGCCCTGTCCATTCTACCCAGCATCTTTCTCCTTGTTCTAGACTCTCTGCCCTTGCCTGGCCCTTTATCACCTCTCAGTGAGCCTTCACAGTAGCCTGCTCATGGCTCTCCTGCCCCCAGCTTCTGCTCAAACAGCTCTTTATCACCACTGCCACCAACAAAGTGCTCTGTCACTGTGTCAGCTCCCTGCATAAAAATTATGGAAAACTCTTCATTGCTTTAAAATGATTTTCAAGTTCTTCAGAACCTGGCTCCAACTTACTTCCCCAGTTTCATGTCATAATGCCACCCACCCCCACTCTCTTAGGGTCTGCCAAAATTAAGGAAGGTTTCCCTCTCTGGTCCAGAATCAGTGATTCTTTTGATCATGTTGAATAAAGATTTCAATAAGATAGGAATTTTCTCTTTCCTTTTTTCTTTATCAAACAAAATCCCAAACAATATCCAGACATTATCTGTCTTGCTTTAAGGCTCTGCTGAAGGTGGGCTCCTTCTACAGTCTCAGACACTCAGTCCCAGTACCACTTACTTGGACCTGAGAGTGAGGGCAGAGGGGTACAAGCCACAGCTGAGCTGCTGAGCCCGAGGGTGATGATTCCAGCCAAAGAAAAAGGACATTCTGACATCCCTTGTATTTCTTTTCTGGGTCCACAGAGAGAGTCAGCATCAACTTTATTCTGCTTTATTTGGGAGACGAAGGGGTGTGGGCTTCACAAGTTTTGATCAATATATTAAAGAGCAAAGGCCTCAAAACAGGAGACATTAGACAAGGGATTTGTGAGTGTGATCCTCCTCCTTTTAGCCTAACTTGGGGCATGTTTCCTGCCTGATTCTGAGAGAGACATTAAAATGCTCTTGTTAAGGAAAAAGAGCTGATAGTCACCATCTGTCAATGTCATCTGCTTCCCCTGAGGAGGAAACAGTGGAATGTTGTGGGACTCAGTGCACATTTGGGGGATTCTCCTGGGAGTTTCCCATGACTTATGTACCCTACCTTTTAACTACACTAGACCGCTCACAGTTTCCAGAATATATGTACACTTTTGTGTTATTTATATCATTTGGAATGTCCTATTTCTTTGCTCAAATTCTTAACAAATGTCACCTTTTCTTTCTAGATCTATATTTTCCTCCTCCAAAAGTGAACCTGATGGCTTCTTCTCATGTATGAAGCTTTATAAACAATTCTGTCTTATGTTCATCACCTTACTTGTTCACATACCTGCCCTTCTGCTAAACTGTACACTTAGAGACCATGAAAGGCTCTAAGTACAATCCTATAAATATTATCTCATACTACAGATATTGGTGAAATTGAATGGAACTAAGGCTTCACCAGCTTGCTGGACAGAGGGGGAGAAATGAGCTTTTATGATGTGAAATACATACATTAGACTTCGTCTACTTTTCATTAAGAATAAAGTGGGGAGCACATTAAAAATCTGAAAGGTTTTAGGAGTAATCATTTTCAAAGGGGTATTCTGTTGGGAAAAGAAGAATTTATATTTAAGACAAAGCAAATTAATGAATATTAACTGGTTTCAAAGCCCAGAGTAGATCATTGTTGAAAAACTTATTAATAAGGCATAGCATACGAGAACTCATTCACAGCCAAACTCCAAGGTCCCAAACTCATTTAATATCCCATTAGAATTGAAAATGTGATTTATGCTTTGGATGGGAGGAATGAGGGAAGTGTCAGTCTCTAATCTGGTAGTTTTCAAGATGAAGAAAATGACTGCCTGTACAAACAATCATTTTCAGGAGAGTACCCTTCTCAAGTTTTCAAGATCATAAGATACTCATAACAAGTAAGCTGAGTTTGTGAGCAGAATTGCAGAGAATAGTTATTAATATTAACACAGACGTCACTTCTGATTGGTTTGTTTCTCTGAAACGTTCTAATCTAATGATTATACCAGACCTACATGATGAGTTCCCTTGAGTAGATGACCATGCACCCAGGGATAATGCCTAGTGCCAACACATAAAAATAAATACCTGTCCACTTTTAAAGATCATTGATGAAGACAGATTTATAGTCTCCCTTTGTGTCTCAAACCTTGAAAATACTCTAAAACTGACCACATGGATCACCTTAAACATAGAATCCAGGAATGTTTTTCGATATCCATCTAATTGACAGCAATACAAAATCTAATACAAATCTTTAATGGTCAAAAGAAGTTAGCTGTAGAAGAGACCCTTGCCTCCTTATTTTACAGATGCAGAAACTGAGATCCCTGTCTAGTGGTGGTGATAGATCCCTATCCCAACTGGTGGCAGACCGAAAGCCCAGAGTCCTCGTCTGAGGAGTACTGTGTCAGGAGGAGAGCCCAAGGCCGAGCGCCAACATTGCACATTCATTCCCTGATCACACAGCTTGGTTGGTAGTAAGGAAAGGAGCCAGTGCACGTGTTTAGCTGCTTATGGCTGAGCTTCTATGGTCAGTGAAGGTCTCTATGGTGTCCTTTTGGTCACCGAAACACTGACTCTTCCATATTTGTTTCTGTTTCAAAGGTAGTTTCTAAACCGCAGACAAGCTGCACCATGCTCCTGTACCCAAATGGTGATCCAGGGCACTAACAACCAACCCATATCATTGTGCCCTGGTAAATGGCACAGACAGACATCCAGAGGAGACCATTTGCTTTTCCAACCTAGAAGAGTCTGATTAGGCTTCAGAGCAACACAAAGTCTGTCACTTTCTCACACAAACATAATCATTGGGTTGGCAAAAAAGTTTGTTTGGGTTTTTTCATAACATTTAATGGAAAACCCAAACAAACATTTAGGCCAACCCAATACGTTTTACTTGCTTTCATACAGGTTGAAATGACAATGTGCTGAATTGCTCCATGACTCTTTTTATGAAAATAATCTGATATATGACCAAATTTCCTGGCTTAAAATTTGGCTGAAATCTAATTTTGTCTTGTTCTTTATAACTCACTTTAAGCATTACATTTGGCTAACTTCTTGCTCAAATTCTGACCCAAGGAAACATGTCAAAGCAGATTAGAAATTTGAACTATAAGAATTCTTATCTCTTTAAACAGAACCATTATCAGCAGACTGTGAATAAAAATATTTCAAAATGTCACTGTATTTGTAAAGAATTTAAGCATTTCCAACATCTAAAATTTTTTTTTAAAAACTGCACAAAGGAGAACACAACTTCTCCAAAGAGACAGCAAAAAAAAAAAAAAAAGTAGTTCCCAGATAGGTAACAGGTGGGGCTACTCTCACTGTGTAAGCCTTCTTAATGAAGTTGAAAGAGGGAAGTGAAAAGCTGGCTTAAAATTCAACATTCAAAAAACAAAAGATCATGGCATCCGGTCCCCTCACTTCATGGCAAATAGATAGGGAAACAGTGGAAGCAGTGACAGATTTCATTTTCTTGGGCTCCAAAATCACTGTGAATGGTACTGCAACCACAAAATTAAGACACTTGCTCCTTGAAAGAAAAGCTATGACAAACCTAGACAGTGTATTAAGAAACAGAGACATTACTTTGCTGACAAAAGTCCATATAGTCAAAGCTATGGTTTTTCCAGTAGTCATGTATGGATGTGAGAGTTGGACCATAAAGAAGGCTGAGCACTGAAGAAATGATGTTTTCAAATTGTGGTGCTGGAGAAGACTTTTGGGAGTCCCACAGCAAGGAGATCAAACCAGTCAATCCTAAAGGAAATCAACCCTGAATATTCATTGGAATAACTTGTGCTGAACCTGAAGCTCCAAAACTTTGGTCACCTGATGCTAAGACCTGACTCACTAGAAAAGATCCTGAAGCTGGGAAAGACTTAGGGCAGGAAGAGAAGTGGGCAGCAGAAGATGAGATGGTTGGATAGCATCACTGACTCAATGGACATGAGTTTGAGCAAACTCCAGGAGATGGTGAAGGACAGGGAAGCATGGCATGCTACAATTCAGAAGGTCACAAAGAGTTGGACATGACTTAGTGACTGAACAACCACAAAGCCTCTATGGTTTTCTGCAGTAAGCCAACATCTTTGAGATTCTTTAATGACTCAGACTCAGATACTGAGAACCAAGATATGCACATCTATTGTACAACCTCTTTTTTCTCACCACACCACCCCCACCACAAAGAATGAAACAACACGGTATGCAGTGACATTATTTTCACATTCAATAATGCAATGATTTTAGGTTTCATCTAAGAAAATTGATGTAATGAAAAAAGTACGAAGTTTGGGCTCACATACCTGGGTTAAATCCTAGGATCTCATTTCTTAGCTGTGTGACCTTGGAGAAGTTACTTATCTTCTCTTAGTTTCTACTCATATGGATCATTATATCTACTATATGAGGTTGTCAAAGTAATTAAATGAGATAATTCATATAAAATGCATAGCACAGTGTTTGGCATTAATTTTGTATATTCAATAACTATTTGTGGAGGACCTACTATGGTCAGACATAGTTGTTGGCCCTCATAGGACATATTCTAAATATGCATGTACCTAAAAAAGATGAATAAACACTGCCTTTCTGCCCTTTTTCATCCTCTTCTCTGTGGTAAGGGAAAGTAGTCACTCTTCTACATACTAGAAGCCATTCAGTTCAGTTCAGTCACTCAGTTGTGTCCAACTCTTTGCAACCCCATGAATTGCAGCACGCCAGGCCTCCCTGTCCATCACGAACTCCCAGAGTTCACCCAAACTCATGTCCATCAAGTCGGTGATGCCATCCAGCCATCTCATCCTCCGTCGTCCCCTTCTCCTCCTGCCCCCAATCCATCCCAGCATCAGTCTTTTCCAATGAGTCAACTCTTTGCATCAGGTGGCCAAAGTATTGGAGTTTCAGCTTTAGCATCAGTCTTTCCAATGAACGACCAGGGCTGATCTCCTTCAGAATGGACCGGTTGGATCTCCTTGCAGTCCAAGGGACTCTCAAGAGTCTTCTCCAACACCACAGTTCAACAGCATCAATTCTTCGGCACTCAGCTTTCTTCACAGTCCAACTCTCACATCCATATATGACCACTGGAAAAACCATAGCCTTGACTAGACGGACCTTTGTTGGCAAAGTAATGTCTCTGCTTTTGAATATGCTATCTAGGTTGGTCATAACTTTCCTTCCAAGGAGTAAGCGTCTTTTAATTTCATGGCTGCAGTCACCATCTGAAGTGATTTTGGAGCCCAAAAAAATAAAGTCTGACAATGTTTCTACTTTTTCCCCGTCTATTTGCCATGAAGTGATGGGACCAGATGCCATGATCTTCATTTTCTGAATGTTGAGCTTTAAGCCAACTTTTTCACTCTCCTCTTTCAAGAGGCTTTTTAGTTCCTCTTCACTTTCTGCCATAAGGGTGGTGTCATCTGCATATCTGAGGTTAGTGAAGGGTTATCATGAAATTTGCTAACCATTATAGAATCCCATTACTGTTGAGGTTTGGAGAGAGTCCCTTGTCTTTCTTTCTTTTTTATAAGTATCTTGTCTTTTGAAAATTTTTTTTAAAAACAATTTTATTGGAGTACAGTTGATTTACAACTGTTTGTGTATAGCAAAGCAAATCAATTATACGTATAGACATATCCACTGTTTTTTAGATTTCTTCTCATATAGGACATTACAGAGTATTGGCAAGAGTTCCCTATGCTTAATACAGTAGGTCCTTATTAGTTATCTATTTTATATATAGTAGTTTTCCTTAACTTTCTTATGCTTGAGAATTTGCCTTCCTCTGACATGTCTTCTGCTTTTTCGTAGTGTCAGTATGTGTACCTACATCAGTGTGTAAGAGATGTTCTCAGAGCAAGGAAGTTACGGAGTGAACAAGAAAACCCTTTGTTTCCAATCTACGAAAATGTGAATCCAGAGTATCACAGAGGTAGGAGCTTACTGCACTACTTTATAAGTTTATTTAGCAAAATACAGTCTATCTGGAAGCCATTAAAAACCTCAAGCTTTCCCAACACGCATTGATCATTTCTTCTCCCCAAAGGTTTGAGGGAAATGCCCTCAAAAAGTGGCAACAAGGAAGAGAGGCTGAGTGGGGAGGGAACCCCCCTGGTGGAGCACAGGTTTCACGTGGTCTCTCCTCCTAGGCTTGGAGTGCCCTCTGTTCAGGACTCGGCTTAATATTTCTAAGGAATAAGGCTTACTACTAAAGAGGATGCTTTGAAATAGCAACTGGGAGTTCAAATTGTAAAATCCCATTGGAGAAGAACTTGGCCATATGTATGAAGGTCCTTATTATGTTCTTGTCATCCAGTATTTCTATTATCACCCTAAGTACTGAAAAAGCTTTATGTGTGAAGCTTTTCATAGTTAAAGGTCTGAGTGAAAAAAACATAAATGTTCAACAGTGGAGGACTAAGCATACCGTGGTGCATTCACTGAGTAGAACACAATGCAGTCATTAAGAATATTTTTAAGGATATTATAATAGTATAGATTTTCTCATAAATAAGTAAGAAATGCAGAATGTTAAACAAACAAAAACAGCACATAGAGGAGAAAAAAAAAAGACTGGAGAGAAATATGCATGCTCAGTCACTTGGTCGCGTCCGACTCTTTGTGACCTTGTGGACTGCAGCCCACCAGGCTCCTCTGTCCATGGGATTTTTCAGGCAGGAATACTGGAGTGAGTTGCCCTTTTCTCCTTGAGGAGATTTCCCGATGCAGGGATCGAACCCGTGTCTCCTATGTCTCCTGCATTGGTAGACAGATTGTTTACCACTGAGCCACCCGGGAAGCCAGAGAAAAATAAAGAAATATATCACAGTATTAAAGAAAATTTCTCTGAGCAGTAAAATAACATATCATTTTTCTTCCATTTTATGCTATTTCTGAATTTTATAGAACAAGCATGTAACATGTAATTTTTAAAAGAAAAATTCAGTAGAAGAAAATGTATAAACTTTGTAAGGCACTGCTTTGATCAGACAATAATTAATTGACATGTGAAGGGTCTGCTTTTTCCTACTCAGGACCATCATTAAAATCTATTTTATCACACTGGCTAATTGCAAATTTGAAGTTACATTGTAATTTATTTCCAGCTAACAAATTACCTCAAAACTTATCAGCTGACCTCTACATTTATTATGTCATAGTTTCTGTAGATCAGGAATTTGGAAGGGGCTTAGCTGAGTGGTCTGGTCCTGGGTCTGTCATTAGTCAAGACATTGGCCAGGGCTATACTCATCTGAATGGCCAGGGCTATACTCATCTGAAGGCTTGACTGGTGCTGGATTTGTTCATTCATGTGGTTGTTAGCGTAAGTTTCAATTTCTTGCCACATGGACCAATGTCTACCCATAGATCTTTTTTTTTCTTTTGGATAAACATTATTTCAGAGCTCTTTTATCTCCATTTCAAAATGCTCTTCAGTTTTATTTAGTTCTCTGTACCCTCTGTACCCACCCACCTAGCCAATATATTAAATATATATTAAATAGTTATTTAAATATATTAAATAGTTAATAATCTGTAAAACACACATACATCAGAGGGCTGCTATTTAAAGGAATTCTTTGTAAATCAGATAATCCTTTTGTTTTGTAAATAATTACCCCCTAATTTATCAGGAGAGTAAATTAATAGGTTTTGCATGTGAGATTCTTTAAGAAGCCCAGGATGGAGGAAGCTCTGGGGGATCTTGGAGTTTCCTTGTCTTGTTTTGGCTTGTTTAAGGGTCTTTTTTTAGTGTGATCTTGGGTGCGCTTAAAGGAAGCTAATTATGGTATGGTTAGCTTCAGGCATCTGAAAGTTAGGATTCAGGTCCTAGCTCTGGAACTAGCTAGCATTCACAAGCCGTGTAACCCTGAGTGAATTTCTGAACCACTCTGGGCCTGTGAGCTCATCTGGAAAACCAGAGGGTTTGACTGGAATCACTAGTCTTTTCTAGTTCTAGTAATCTACAATCCTGAATGCAGTGACCTGGTCCCCACAGGGATGGTCTCATCGTAAACCATATTGAGTTTCCGTCATTTCTGCTAGTCTTTGCCATTCGTCATTTTCATAAATAGAACAAACAACTATGACATACCCCGCTACAGCCTCTAATTCCAGTGTCTTTCCTTTCAGATTCGGGCTATTCAAGGCATTGAGAATGCACCCGAAGATCTCCTGGATCAAAACTATTCACTGTGTGATTTTATTTAAAAAAAAACAAAACTTGCTTCATGCCCTATGGAGGTGCCAGCTATTTCTGTTGATATTATGTATAATTTATTAATCTGGAGAATTTTAAAGATTTTATGTAATTTAAAGGTAACAGATATTATTGTACATAGTTGTAATTTGTAGTTTCTTCTGTAAATATGTATTTTTCATAATGTTTAATATTAAGCTTTATATAATACTATTTTTCCACACCAAAGTGTTCATGGCTTGTTCTACCTAAACTAATTCAACCTGTATAACAGGACAAGTGGTAAAAAGTGGATGGAGGTGGTTGCAGGGGTGATCCCCTAGGCCATGGTTTTTTACCAGTTTTGATACCTACTGGGCAGGATACAGGGCAGGGCTGGAGAGAGCAGAGAGTACAGCTGGTTTGAGGGCATTGCTGGGACCCAAAGATGATCCAAAAGCAATTCATGTGTGTAACAATGTAATAATATAACAATCAAAAGAAAGGGTTGAAGAGATGAGATTAAGTAGCACCAAAGCTGAAGTAGGTGTTTGTGCCTCCTGGTTAGTGTCTCCCCTTTGTCCTGCCAGAGCTCCAAGCCAGCATGGTCAGCTTAGGGGCCACGTAACTTGCAAGGCAAGTCCAGGCTGCCGGGCTGAGGGTTCTGAGAGAGAACGACCAGAACAGAAGTGATGAATTCCTCTTATCCAGAAGTGTGCCACCTGCTCCCCTGACTGGAAACACAGTCAACATGCAAAGCGCCATCTGCAGCCATGGGAGACTGTTCCACTGCATCCACAGTGTGCTCTGTGAGCATGCATCCCACAGTGGGATGTGTGTTTTGGCCAATGGACACACACTCATCTTTGTCTCATTGCTAGGAGGCTGCACTCCTGGAAAAGTCAAAATCACACTGGTCATACTTGGATTTCCCATTAAAAGAAGATTGTGGTGACGTATTATGCTACTGATCAAAGGGCCTAATGTTAATACCTCTAGAGAAATATCTACAAACATCATATATCACTAATTTAAAAAAATACTGAAACAAAAATTCAGCGGTGCCTAGTATAACATTTCTCAGACACTTTTTTTTAGTAAATCATTGAGGTCAAAATATCAAGTAGTCACCTTCAGTTGCATTTGATATAAAAGGCACTCATGCTCTGTCAAGTTGACCCATTTTGACTATCACAAATTGCAGTGAGTCAAAAAGTGAGCATTGCTCTCTCCAAGGTCCAGTTCCAAGGGTCTTCCTGGAGAAAATTTGAAACACACCTGTATGGTATCATCATGGCTACCTGAGAGATGAGTCGGGAATGTTTGCCTTTTTCTCACTGCAAATTTCTCTGTAATAAATTTAAGATTTAGAGATCCAGGTTGTTGGTCTCATAGCTTCATTTGCAGAAAGAGTATGTATCTTTTCAAAATATACATTTTTTGCTACAAACTGTAGAGCCCCATAAGTACTATAATGGGTATAATTGCCATAGTAAGTGGAAAAAGCATTAAATGTACCTAATATAGTTGTAGTAAATTAAGGCTACACCCAAACTGGAAAAATTTCCAGAGCTTCTTGAAGTTTGTGGAAACAGGAAAAACCTTTATAAGAATGAATGGGAAGAGGATTCCAAATCTTCACAAGTGTTATCATACTCAATGCCTTGTGAAATGACAGTGTTAGAGTCTGATCCTGTTTCAGGAAACCAGATGGCTCTTCTAGAAATGAAAAGGAACAACATACATGTAAGTGTGGCAGAGGTACCACTGGGGAGAAAATAAAGATCAGAGATATATGAGACGATATGTCTATTAGGCATAACTTTCCCTGTATTAATAAGAAAAAGCAATAAATTTTAAAAAACCAGAATTTTAAGCCAACGTCACTGGGTACGAAGCACATTCAACTACATGGAAAGAAATTCATTTTTGGCTTCTCACTCATTTAGAAAAGTGTAAGTGCCTGCAACTTGCTAGGCACTGTCCTAGAAACTACACATTTCTATTCAATAAAGAGAATACATCACAGTGATAACGGTGGGATTGTTGTTACTATTTTCAATTAAACCTGAAAGAGGGCCTCAGCAAGGCAGTGACATTACCCAGAAGCAGTGCAGTGGCAGCCTTCCTTGGGCCACAAACTGGCAAGCGCTGATTCTGCTTCTCTAGCAAATCTCTGGACCAAAAAGAGAAAGAAAGCAATTCATTGCACAGATCAAGAATTAAAACCATAACAAACCTACACGGCTGTCACAGTACATACCCTGGCATATCTGGGGTGGAATCAGAGTTATGGAAATGGACATGACAAGGGAAAACTGTATGTTCTTTTAGTCTAATGCAGGACAAATTTATTTCTACCCTCCACCTGTCTAATTTTAAATCTCCTTAGCAACAAATATTTCACTGTCTTCCCTCCCACCACCATCAAAGACTAAATACATAATCTAGTTGATCTATTTATTAAATTTAGGAGGAGGAAAAACAGGTTTCCTTGACATTCAGCTCAATTAATTTAATCCCGTCATGTGTTATGACTTGGTAAACCCTCCACTTCCTGTCGCGCTGGGCATCCTGGCTGTGCACCTGTGCAGTACTCTTTAATCATCAAGCCTTCAAAGTGCTTTTGAGCTATCAAATCTTGGAAGGTTCCTGTCTTGCATATTAATAATTATTTATCCAAGTCCTTTATAATTAACTCCTTTAATCTCTACTCATTAAATCAATTTCGTACTATTCTGTCTTTTCTGGATAGCAGCCAGTTTTTCAGCTCTTGAGTCAGATTTTTCTAAGGCTCCTCTCCCTGTCTGGGTCTGCACTTGTCCTAAGAAATTCAGCAGCACTTAACACTCCCAAACCCCTCTTTTTCACTACACTTCCCCTTCTCCCTTTTGAATATGTTTGCTTTCCCAGTAGAAGGTGATTTTATTTTCTGTTCATCTTATCTCCTCATACCCATTGGTATGTCATAGTCTTTTCTGGCTCCACATTTTAGAAGAGATGATAATGATTTCACTTTTGAACACTAAAATGGCCACAACACACAATATATTGGGGACAGTTTTATTTGGTAGGGTCTTTAATTAATTTTATTATCTCTTGGAAGAAAGCCCAAAATGATATTTGAAAATAATATGAAACCACTAAGCAGATGCCCAGCAATACAAAAATAGGCTTCACATCTTTTACTTCACACTCTGATTCTTCTAGTGTCTCAGGATCCAGGTTCTTGTATTTAAACACTCTCCTTTCTCTTGGAAGAAAATTGTCGACTATGCAGTAAATTCTCATTCACTTAGGCTTCTGGGTCTCTATGGTTGGAATCCTAAAGTCAGATCTGCCAGATCTGAATAACAGCAAGTAGCAGAATCTAAGCACCAACTCTGGGGTGCTCTAGAGTATTAGTTCACACACATGAGCCAGACAAAATCTGACCTGATGGGGAAAAAAATAGGTAATAAGCTGCTTGTTTGATGTAACAGTTCAAGGACTTTCCACGTTCCATTTCATTGGGGAAATGGAAGTAATTGATGACTCACAACAGAGTGGCAAAAAGGAACGGCTGATCCTCCTGGAAGTGGCTATGAACAAGGCTTCAAAGGTACCTCATTCCAGAAGAGACAGAGTGGAAAAGGCTATTATCAGCCCAAATGTTCTGTTAAGGTTCAGAGTATTTTTAATTTGAGATTCCAAATCATATCAAGTATTCAAAGATTATTTCACTCAAGGGAAAATCTATAAACCATGACTGCAGAAAATGAGTGAAATAATACAAAGAAGGAAAAATATTTGAAAAGAGGGTATCTAAGTAGACATCATTAGAAAGAAGAAACAGCATTCCTTTTGTGTCCAGACTGTTTCTTGGGGATGTCATATGCTTAAGATGCATTATCCTTTGAAGGATATCACTTTGACTATGTTGGCCAGATGATGTAGCTGATTAAGCTACATCATTTTGTGAATTTACCAGGTGTTTGACGAAACTGAGTTTGGAATTCTGAACACACTACCTTAGATTCTTTTAGTGGACGGTACCTTTGAAATGTTTGGCCATTTTACTTAAAATGCAGGGTAACATTTAATGCAGCCATGATAATAGCAAAAATCTGTTCTGTTCTAAAAATGTTTCTAGCAATGGAAATGTTTTTGACTAAAAGACTACTCTTGACTTGTAGGGAGGCTCCCTAGGAATAAATATATGACACAAAAATAAGGCATTTTATTTTTGTTTAAAGATTGTCTATATAGATGCATTCATGACATAAGAGAATGGTTGGTGAATGCTCCTAAAATAAAGGCTTATGTAATGGAAATAAAAGCTCTATTAACAGACCTACCAAAAATGATTTTTGTAACCTATATGCCAATGTACATGATCTTATGTAAGATATCAAAAGAAGCTGTTGAAATGGTGAATAATGTCAGACAAAAGTAGTATGTTTCTTCTAGAATATTCACAAGAAAGGTTAGTTATGGCTGTTTTCTGCAGTAAGTAATTTCTTTTAAGAAAAACTATCTTCATCCTAAGAGTAAGCTTTCTGTTATGTTGGAGATGTTGTGTTTTCATAACAGCTTGTGAGTGAGCAAGTAAGCACAGAAAGGAGAATACACAGCTGTGGCTTTCGGAGTGTCATAGAGTTGGGTGGCTTTCCCCTGCAAGCTGAAGTGAGAGTCTCCAGTGGCCTTCGTGAAATCTCCCAATTTCAAACACCCTGACAACCAGGTGCACCAAAGTTCTGGCCTGAAGGGTCCTCAATCTCTAGTTTCCCAGGTAGGACCCATCCGGCTTATCAATTCTGCAAGGATAAGAACCAAGTCTTTGATCTCTTTTATACTCCCACCTAATAGAAATTAGTACACAACTCATAGACATTCAACATATACCTTTTGAGTGGAAATTGCTCCTGGCCCAATACTTTGGGTATTTAGGTAGTCAGTATCTAATAATGCTAGTGTTCATGGAGCCTCATCTGGGTGTTCCTTGATTTGTGTGAAGCTTAAATAAATAAGGCAAATACATCTAGCAACTGAATGTGTTATATTCTTTAATAGAGCACTTTTTATGTTTTTTATATTATGTATTCTTTCTCTGCAAATCTAGTCATTTAAAATGGCAGTCGATGGTTCTGGTTTCTTCTTATGATAATACCTCTCCACACTGTTGTGTTTTCTAACCAACTCTGTTTAAAGAAAGCACTTCCATAGTCCTTGTATTTAATTTATGTATTTGCTTAATATATTTTCATACTGTAACTGTGGTCAAAAACAATCTATATAGTGTCATAAACACCTTCCCACTAGTGAATAAAACTGCTATTTGTTGAAGGCAAGTGTTCTGTCTTCTATTTGCCTGTATCTCATTGATCAGTTTCTATCATCTGACTGCTCAGGAGAAAGGTCAGAAGTGACTGCTTCTAAATGAGAAAAATCTTGCAAGCCGTTATCATGAAGAACTTGGTTGTTGTAACCTTTGCTCCTGTGAAAGCCTGGTTGGTTACCTAGGGGATCGCGAACATGTTGGTTGACTGTCTCCAGCTAAATTCTTGGTTTCAGTTCTCTAATTCGTTGCTAACCAAAATGTCATCTATCACCAACAGTGTCTGTGTATTCTCAGAGGCGCTGCCCCAGCTGGATCCCCTGAGCCCTTCAGAGGCACTTCACACATAAGCGGGTGGTGTGACATTTGGTTAAGAGCTGCTGTGTCTATTTCCAGAATCATTATTTTGCCTTTTTTTTTACTTTTTCATATTTCAGTTGAAAAAACTCACTGTCCTTCACAACTCCAGTGTTTCATTTTTCTACAACTTACTTACAGAAATCTTCATTTTTTTTTAAAAAAGTACCATAACAGATTTACATGTAAAACCATTAAATCAAATCCATCCTTCGTTTTGAAACAATTTCTGGATTCAAATTGAGTTAGCAAAAATAACTGGACCTCTGAGGCTTGACCTTGTTTTTCCCAAAGTAGCTGTTTGTTTGATGGAATTTACTCCTAAAGGAAAAGGGAATATGACCATATGAAATTATCACTTATTAATTCTGCTGGAGTATCCTCCACAATCATGAAGTGTTAGAACTGAAAGGGCCACTTTAGGATGGACAATGATGGAAACCAAGACCAAGTTTAAGATGATAGAGCAAAATAGGACAACGCTAGAACCAAATCCTATCTTCCTATCACTTGTGGGGGGTGGACCTGCCTAAATGTAAACATAGAAAAAAATGAAGAAGAATGACTCTCAGATCCGGGGCATGTAACTGCCATCTTGCACACTGAGACAGAACCCTCAGTGGAACTTTCAACATTTTATGTGATTATTCCTTTAATTTTGTGTTTGGAGACACTCATTTGCCAAACAAATCTCAGACTATGTTTTAGAGTCATACCTTAGCAAAAGTCATCACCATCTTAAAGCTGACGTACTATTGAACAGAAAAGGAGAAAAACATGCTTTTTAAAAAACATAATAATATTATAAAACATTTTTTATTAAAGCTGATTAAATCAAACCACCTAAAACCCCAAAAATTTCTACCACTAGATTTGGAAAGAATTGGCAAAGCTTTTGATGTTGCCAGTAAAAGAAGCATTCATAATACAAGGATAAAAATTAACTGGTAAAATTCAAGCTTGAGTAATAAAGAAAACCATGCAGGGATGGTTCTGTGTAGGAGTTAACACTTGCCAAAGGCCAGGCTTAACTAAAATATCTCCCCAACCCAACATCTCTGAAAGAATATTGTATCATTATTTTAGAGAACTGTTGATCTAAATAAGGCTTGCCCTTTTTATCCTGGGGTTTATTGTAATGATATAAGAACCTTTGTGTAGAGTATCTTAATATTAAGTTATTTTGCTCTTGGAGCTCTTGACCCCAGGAAGAAACTTGGCATCTATTTCAGTCTTTAAAAAAGAACTAACAATGAAATATGTTTCCTGTCTCTGTGACCCTGCTGCTAGCTGTTGGTGGCCAAGAAGTTTCTGTGTCTTAGGGTTTGCCAAGGAGCTAAGGTAAAAAAAAAAAAAAAGTAAAAACAAAAAGCTGACAAGACAACTATAGAAACAAAGGGCGCTTAAAGAGGAGAAGTTCAGAAGCTTGGGAGCATTCCTAAATCTAACCCCCATCAGAAAATACCACTTGTAGGAGTCAGAAATTAAAGATTCAAGCCATATTTCATTCCTAAAGAACTTTCCAATGACCCCTGATCCAGTCTTCACCCAAGTAGGTACTCCTTCCCCATTCATGACAGATGACAGGTCAGGGAATGGGAGGGGTAGGGGGGAGCAGAAGGGTGGGGTCAACAACTGTCTACCTGCGAAGAATACTACATCAGCAATAAACAAAGATGAACCAGGATAGAAGAGAAGTAACATGAATGAGCCCACACTGGTGGAAAACTGGGAGGAAGACAGCAAAAGTAAAGTGAAAGGTGAGAGCTATGAAGGTGCCATTGGAAGTCTTAGACCCCGTGCAGTAACAGACGATTTTCTCATTTAAGAGGAAGACATTCTAAGTTCTGTTTAAAGTGCTATAGACAGGGACTTCATTTTTTTCGCTTTTGTTTTTGTTCTTTTCTTTGCTGTGCTAGGTCTTCGTTGTGGTGTGCTGGGCTTAGTTGCTCCAGGGCATGGGGGATCTTAGTTCCCTGTTGTTCAGTGGCTCAGTCGTGTCTGATTCCTTGCAGTCCCATTGACTGCAGCACCCCAGGCTTCCCTATCCTTCACCATCTCCCAGAGTTTGCTCAAACTCATGTTCATTGAGTCGGTGATGCCATCCAACCATCTCATCCTCTGTCGTCCCCTTCTCCTCCTGCCCTAAGTCTTTTCTAGCATCAGGGTCTTTTCTAATGAGTCGGACCAGGGATGAAACCCACATTCCCTGAGTTAGAAGGTGAATTCTTAATCACTGGACCATCAGGGAAATCCCAGAGACTGCATGTTTAATCTTTAGGGTGTTACTTAAAGTTTGACTCCAGGCTATTATCTTAGTGAGTGCCTTCGCCCATCATATGCTATCAGTCAATGATTGTTTCCACTTTATAGATTAGAAAGCAGAGGCACAGAGAAGACCAAGATATTGCTCAAAATTTAGCAGAAGAATAGGAACAATAGCTAATGCGTATGATGCACTAACTATAGTATCATCTAATTTAACTCTTCA
Organism: Bos javanicus; assembly: GCF_032452875.1. NCBI lineage: Eukaryota > Metazoa > Chordata > Mammalia > Artiodactyla > Bovidae > Bos > Bos javanicus. The sequence continues at coordinate 43,496,793 of NC_083872.1, forward strand.
CACAGCCTAGTTATCAGACTTACATTGGAGATAAGGAAACTGAAGCTTAAAGAAAGAGTAATTTGCCTAAGGCCTCACACTACCAGCTACTTAGTTTACAATCTGAATCCTTCTGACTTCAAAATGTGACCACTTAACCTCTGTGCCCTGATGGGTCAGTGGTAAAAAATCTGTCTGCCAAACAGGAGGCTGGGGTTCAATACCTGGGTCAGGAATACCCCATGAAGAAGGAAACCATTTCAATATTCTTGCCTGGGAAATCCCATGGACAGAGGAGCCTGGTGGCTACAGTCCATGGGGTCAAAAAGAATAGGACATGACTTGGTGACTAAACAACAAACCTCTCTACCAGAGTATTCCAAAGTTTGGTTCCCAGACCAGCAGCACTGATATCAGCTGGTTACAAATGCAAATTCTCAGACTCAAACCCTGTAATCCTATTGAATCTGAAACTCCGGGGGTAAAGCCCAGCAATGTGTGTATAACAAGCCCCCCAGGTGATTGGACACGTGCTGTTCTGTGTGGAGTCTCTTTGCTTTGCAGCTTCTTATTAGTCAAATCTAATTCTAAGAAGAAATTTTGTCAAACCCTGTGTGACAAAGAAGAATAATGTGTAATGTTTTTTACCCCTAGCATATAAAAAGCACTTAATAAATGTTAGCAACTATTGTGTCCCAGGTAGCACTCTATACAGCCTTACCTGTGGTATCTCATTTAATTCTTGAAAAAGTAGATAAGGCAGGGACTACAATTATTCCCATTCTACAGATATAGAAACTGAGGCACACAGAGACTGAGAGACTCAGAGTAAATATCTGGACCTAGGTCACAGAGCTGGCGAATGTCAGAGCCTGACACTGAGCAGGGACAGAGTAATTCTGAAGCCTGTGTTCATAACCACTTCCTCCTACACCACAGGTTGGAGAAAACGCTGATTAAGCTCCACAGCTCAAATTCAATGTTGAGCCTCCAGCTCTCACTTCAGCTTCAAAGACTCATTTATGTGCTGCACGTCACTTTCCTCTAGCCTGACCCTGCTGACTCTTGCTCCAAGGATCATGAGTCCATTAGCCTTGACGTTTATGCCCCTCCCAGCTTTGTAGACTGAACGTGATAACACCATCATGGACTCTAAATGCCACCCTATCTGTTCCCTCTGGGGCCCAGGAAAAGCTAGTAAACAATTCTCAGGGTGGCAGTAAATTCTTAGGGCAAAGAGATACTGGCTGTCCCATGTAGAAATGGCAGGTCAACACAGAATGGGAGACACCAAGAACAGGAAGTCACCACAGGGAGGAATCCCCAAACAAGGTGGAAGAAATGGGAAGATGCCTTAAAAGGCAGCTGCAAACTCTCAAAGATTCTAACAACCAGAGGCTACAAAGTTCAGCCCTAGATGACTGCCGAACCAGTGAAGAACAGGAACAGGAAGAAGCAGAACAGGAACAGGCCTCTATGACACTGTTTATTTATTTATTTTATTATTTATTTAGTTTTTGTCTGTGCTGGGCTTCTCTAGTTGCTTCATGGAGGCTTAGTTCCCCCACGGCATGTAGGATCTTATTTCCCCAATACAGGACTGAACCCAAATCCCCTGCATTGGAAGGCAGATTCTTAACCACTGAACCACCTATGATACTATTTAGAATAAGCAAGACTGAAAAAGCAAACATGTGAAGAGTGAGAAGGAATGAAAGGGAAGTGAAGACCTCAAAGGTGCCACTTCTACTCCGTCCCCCAAGCCCTAGCCATGAGCAAGGAAGGTGGGACTGAATGCTCACTCATCACCTTCACTTGGGTAAAGATAGCATCAGTCCAACAGACAGAGGTCTGGCAGGAAATGGAAGGCATACTCAACAAAGCAGAGCTCAACAAAGGAACCGATGCCTAAGAAGTGCACAGTGTTCCTGGCTCCACTGGAATTTCCCGGGGCCTCAGCACTCAAGGCCGTGCACACATTTGGTGGGACAACACGCCAAGGGTTTGGGGGTAGAGCAGTACACTGAGACCCACTTAAAAGCTGTGTGACTTTATTAAGCTTCAAGGACCATTTGTCTTCTCCATCCATACCTCCAGAACAGGAAGTCATCAGCAGTTTCTCTGTGTGTTACTGTTTCTATTAACCTTCTAGATAGAAGATAGCTAGCTAGCCCTTCTCTTGATCACTGTCTGTCTGGCTTCATATCTCATCACCCCAGCAAATGCAGAAGGCCTCTGTGTTGTCCCTGTGCCTCTGTCTGGCACCCCAGTCCCCCTTTACACTGCCATCTGAGTGACTGATCTAAAATATGAAAGTGACCATGCGGTGTGATGTGAAAGTCGCTTAGTCATGTCCGACTCTTTGTGACCCCATGGAATTCTCCAGACCAGAATACTGGAGTAGGTAGCCATTCCCTTCTCCAGGGGATCTTCCCAACCCAGGGATCAAACCCAGATATCCCATATTGCAGGCAGATTCTTTACCAGCTGAGCCATCAGGGAAGCCCCAAACTGACCATGGTCCTCCTGAAATTGACCAGTGACTCTCAATTATCCACAAGATGCAGTCCAGACTCCTTGGTGGCCATAGAAAGTCTTTGATGACTTGGCCCATGTCTTCTTCCCCAGCTGCAGCCGTAGCCCCTCTTCTCCCTGCAATTTACATTTCATCCATTCAAACCCTTGTGGTTTCTAGGGTGCATGCTGCTGTTCTATACATTTTTGCTCTGATATATTCCTTTTTCTCCTCCCTGAAGTAGTTCTTACGTCTTCTCTGAAACCCAGGACCCAGCACAGGGGGCAAGAAGGTCATTAGCTCAGGCTTCACCCTCACAAAGGGTAGCAAACATAGCCCTTTGACTTATCTATGTGCCTGTATTTGTGTGTGTGTATGTGTGTGTGTAAGTTGCTTCAGTCATATCTGACTCTTTGCTACCCTATGGACTGTAGCTCACCAAGCTCCTCTGTCCATGGGATTCTCCAGGCAAGAATACTAGAGTGGGTTGCCATGCCCTCCTCCACAGAATCTTCCTAACCCAGGGATCAAACTTGCATCTCTTATGTCTCCTGTGTTGCAGGTGGATTCTTTATCTCTGAGCCACTGGGGAAGTCTGACTTGTCTACACATAAAGTTACATATAGTCACAGAGATGCAGACAGGAATGAGAGATGAAAACAGGCTTCAGATAACTTTCAACTCAGGCCTGTTATTAGATCAATCTGCCTGGAGTGTTTTATAAAGAAATATTTTTAAAGAAATCCTTTCATTATTTTGTGATTTAAACAATTTCTATAACTCTCTTTAGATATTTTTTTTTAAACTTAAAAAAATTTTTTTTATTATACCAGAAGTCTCAAAAACTGACAGTGACCTTCTCTTGACCCAGAGATGGCTGTTGACCAGTTCCCAAACTTGTCTCCTGAAACTCAGCTCCAACTCAGGGTTACTTCTGTACCCACAGAAACATTTTCCATTTTTCATGCACAATGGCATATTATGTCAAAATAATTTGTTCTGTCTTCCCTCTGAGACTTCATAGTCTCCAGAACAGGTTCTCCAAGGCACCAAGTGGATGAATATGAGTTTGACTTCAGATGTTATTATAATAGTAATAATAATAATGCAATATGGCTCAACAGGTAAAGAATCTACCTACAATGCAGGAGATGCAACTGCATTCCCTGGGTCAGGAAGGTCCCTTGAAGAGGAAATGGAAACCCACTCCAATATTCTTGCCTGGAAAATCCCATGGACAGAAGAGTCTGGCAAGCCACAGTACGTGGTGTCACAAATAGTTGAACATGACTGAGCATGAGCATGGAATAATTATATAATAGAAAGAGATGCATTTCAACAAAGTGCTGGGCATCACATTGCTTTCTCACACATTTTAATTGAGTCAGTCCTCCCCAAAAACCCTGTGAGATGAGAAATCAAACCTTAATAATACAGCCAATTAACAGCAGAACCAGGATTCAAACCCTGACAATTTGGCTTCAAAGCTAGTGTCAACCACTCTACTGGCAGTTCTCAAACTTTGGAGTGGTGGCTCAGTGGTAAAGAATCCACCTGTCAAGCAAGAGACATGGGTATTATCCCTGAGTCAGGAAGATCCCCTGGAGAAGGAAATGGCAGCCTACTCCAGTATTCTTGCCTGGGAAACCCCATGGACCTTGGAACCTGATGAGATACAGTTCATGGGATTGCAAAAGAATCGGAAATGATTTAGCAACTAAACCACCACCAGAATCACCTGGAGAAATATTACTAAAGCACAGTTTAACTGGGTCCTATTAACAGAGATTCTAAATCTATGCATTCATACTATGCTCTGGTGTTATGAAAAATAGTGAAGCAAAAATTTGAAAGCTATTTCATATAATTCTCTGAGGGTACTTTCATCTCATTAAGTAGATAATGATATTTCAGAAATAAGTTTGTAGCTTTTTAACAGAATTCAACTTTAAAAAGGACTTTGCAAAGATTGAGTTTTCATTTGTAGTAATTGGTCTTTTCTCTGGAAGAGCACAGAATTTTGAGACCAATTGGGTTCAAGAACACCTACTGACAAGCTCTGCATTTGCACAACTTCACAATGAGGAAATGAGTTTAGAGAAATAAATAACTGACTCAAGTTGCTGAGCCAGCAAACAACCCCTCCAGAATGGCTGCCCTGAGAACAGGCTGAGCTCAGGACAGAACATTCTCCGATCAACTGTCTGCTGCTGCTGCTGCCGCTGCTAAGTCACTTCAGTCGTGTCTGACTCTATGTGACCCCATAGACGGCAGCCCACCAGGCTCCCCTGTCCCTGGGATTCTCCAGGCAAGAACACTGGAGTGGGTTGCCATTTCCTTCTCCAATGCATGAAAGTAAAAATTGAAAGTGAAGTCGCTCAGTGTCCAACTCCCAGCGACCCCATGGACTGCAGCCTACCAGGCTCCTCCGTCCATGGGATTTTCCAGGCAAGAGTACTGGAGTGGGGTGCCATTGCCTTCTCCAGATCAACTGTCTAGTCACACCATCACCAGCTCAGCCCACTTCCCCACACCCAGTTCTTTCTAGCCAGGTTTATTCCTCTGTAAAAATAAAAGTCCTTTTCTGCCTGGCATTTGTGATGCTTGCAAATCTGATGAATGGAACTCCTCTTGCAAAGGTCCACTTCTCCCATTATAACCATCTCTCCCCTACCCCACTCACCATTGGCAATATTTTTTTTTTTTTTTTCAAATAGAGTGCCTCCTCACCTAAGTCTGGATTTGTTTTGAACTTGATTCCAGTCTGGATTTGCTTCAAAATGTGTATGATTTCTCACCTGCATGCAATCTTAGATCCACAGTCATATTTTTATCCTCATTTAGTAGAAAGAATAATGGATACTGAAATATCCACTTTCTAATCCCTGAAACCTGTGAATATGAGTATGTTAGGTTACATGGCAAAGGCGGGGCTTCCCAGGTGGCACTAGTGGTAAAGAACCCGCCTGCAGTGCAGGAGATGCAAGAGACGGGAGTTCAATCCCTGGGTTGGGAAGATCCAGGGAGGAAGAAATGGCAATACATTCCAGTATTCTTGCCTGGAAAATTCCATGGACAGAGAAGCCTGGTGGGCTACCATCCTTGAGGCTGCAAAGAGTCAGATGTGACTGAGCACATTATCTTAATTTAATTTTCATGGCAAAGGGGAATCAAATTTGCCAATGGAATTAAGCTGTTAATCAGCTAACCTTGAGATGGAGAGACTGTCTTGGATTCTTTGGGTTGGCCCAACTACAAGAGTTCTTATAAATTGAAGACGGAGGCAAGAGAAAGAGAACCAGAGACAGCAGTGTGAGAAGTTGGCCTAATATTTCTGATTTTGAAGATGAAAGAAAAGGGCCATGAGCCAAGGAATGCAGGTGAGCTCCAGAAGCTGAGAAAAGAAATGGATTATTTCCTAGAGCTTCCAGAAAGAATGCAACCATGCTGACATTTTGGTTTTAGCACAATGAAGCCCATTCTGTGGAGTCTGACCTCAAGAACTGTAAGATAATAAATTTAGGTTGTTTTAAGTCAGTTTTCCAGTAGTCATGTATGGATGTGAAAGATAGACCATGAAGGCTGAGTGCCAAAGAATTGATGTTTTCAAACTGTGGTGTTGGAGGAGACTCTTGAGAGTCCCTTGGACTGCAAGGAGATCAAACCTGTCAATCCTAAAGGAAATCAACCCTAAATATTCATTGGAAGCATTGACGCTGAATTTGAAGCTCCAGTATTTTGGCCACCTGATGCAAAGAGCCAACTCATTGGAAAAGACCCCAATGTTGGGAAAAATTGAGAGCAGGAGAATGGAGCAATAGAGGATAAAATGGTTGGTTGGCATCACCAACTCAATGGGCATGAGTTTGAGAAAATTCTGGGAGAGAGTGAAGGATAGGGAAGCCTAGCATGCTGCCATCCATGGGGTTGCAAAGAGTTGGACATGACTGAGCAACAGAGAGAGAGAAGGCAATGGCACCCCACTTCAGTACTGTTGCCTGGAAAATCCCATGGGCAGAGGAGCCTGGTAGGCTGCAGTCCATGCGGTCGCTAAGAGTTGGACATGGCTGAGTGACTTCACTTTCACCTTTCACTTTCATGCATTGGAGAAGGAAATGGCAACCCACTCCGGTGTTCTTGCCTGGAGGATCCCAGGGACAGGGGAGCCTGGTGGGCTGCCGTCCATGGGGTCGCACAGAGTGGGACACGACTGAAGCGACTTAGCAGCAGCAGCAGCAGAGCAACTGAACAACAACAAAGCCACGTAACAAATGAAAATTTGTTACAATAGTGATGGGAAACTAATGTACTCTATATTACAGATAATGGATCTGAGATTTAGAGAGTTTATAAAATTTGTCCAAGGTCATACAACCAGTAAATGAAGAAACTAAAACTGAAGCTCAAGCCTCTATATTCAGAGCCCCTATTTCTACTACTATGATAATTTGTAAAACAAATTCTAATCTCTTTTACATGATGGCTTTTCAAATATTTGGAAGTAGACACCATGTCTTCTCTTAGTCTTCCCTAGGAAAACCAAAAGTTTCTGTAAGCCTCAGATGACCGTTGGAGGTACCCTGACCCTCCTGGAAAATATGGCGGCCAAGCTGAACAGGGTGCCAGTGAGGCTGAAGCACCAACTTTGTATGTTTCAATTCATCCTTTGAAAAGTGGCATTTATAACTCATAAAATTTAAGCATTACTCTTTGAGTTAGAAAAATGAGGTGGTAGTTTTCTTTTATTGACAAATTGGCTGTGAACTTAATGTTCCTAAAAAATGAGTCATTTGAATTGGAACATTAATTTATTTGAGCAGCTGGGTCCACATCACTCTGAGAAAATGCCATTGCTCTGTCCCTACACAGATCATCCCATAATGGTCCCAGCACCTGCCTATAGTAGTAATAGTTGAGGCTTCCTTCTTGCCTTCCCACCTGAAATCTCAGATGCTGGAGGTAATAACACCTTTTTAGAAGAGTGCATTTGAGAGTCCACCTTGCCACCTTTGCCCCACTTGGAGACATTAAGTTTTGCCTGCAACTGAGATTCAATAGTACCGCATGTTTGTATTAGAGACAAAGTCTGTCCTGTCTCTGTAAGATCCATCCTATAAGAAAAAGTGGGAGAAAGATCGAGCCTTCAGCTCTGAAATAACCAACAGGGCCAATAAGAACTGCAAATACGTCACGGCTAGGGAAGCATAGATAAAGGGACACACTCATCTCCCATAGAGATACTTAGCTTGAGTCCACGGGAGCCAAATGTAAAGTTCTGAACCAGCTGTTAAACACAGCCATTATTAAAAATTATATAAGTTTGCAACTTTATAAATCATATTAAAAACAAAGGCAAGAAACACTCAAAGCTCATTGCTTCCTCATTATTTTACCACCTTTTACTATTATCCCTTCTCTTCAGGTTATTTCTGCTGCCAGATCTATATGATTGGAAAACTGTAAGAGTGTGCCACTGAATAGCTCTCTCAAATTCTGAGTTCAGCAGTGGCACACTGATGGCTTTACAATCAGCCATGGTGGGTGTATTTATTCCACAGATGTCAGTAAATCCTGTGAATGAGGGCATCTATCTCACCCCTGGCTGAGTGTCAAACATTTACCAGCACATCACCTCCCATCAGTACATCTTTCCACCCTGCACCACACAAAACATTGCAACCTGCTCACCTCGTGAAGACATGAAGACATCAGCTACATCATTTCATCCAATAATTATAAAGGGCAAAGTAAACCTCTCTAGGATATTTTTCTTTAAACATTTTTTTTTTTGGCTTGGAAGGTTTATTCACACATTTATACATCATCTGTTTCCTCTTTAAATTTCAGAGTAACTTTGGATTTTATAACATGGAGTTAGCATTTAAGGTATGCTATCTCAGAAAGGAGAATTATAGGAACTAAGGAGAATTCTACAGTGTTGTTGGTGTTTCTTGGTCTGTGATGTATGGGACAGTATGGAAACCTCCTTGAGTATCCTCCTTTCTATACCACCTTTTATTTCCACAGTTCAGTTCAGTGCAGTTCAGTTCAATCGCTCAGTCATGTCTGACTATTTCTGACCCCATGGACTGCAGCAGCCCAGGCCTCCCTGTCCATCACCAATTCTCAGAGCTTACTCAAACTCATGTTCATTGAATCAGTGAAGCCATCCAACCATCTCATCCTCTGTCGTCCCCTTCTCCCACCTTCAATTTTTTCCAGCATCAGGGTCTTTTCAAATAAGTCAGTTCTTCGCATCAAGTGGCCAAAGGATTGGAGTTTCAGCTCTTGCATCAGTCCTTCCAGTGAATATTCAGGAATGATTTCCTTTATGATGGATTGGTTGGAGAGTCCAAGGGACTCTCAAGAGTCTTCTCCAACACCACAGTTCAAAAGCATCAATTCTTCGGCGCTTCTGCTAAGTCTGCTAAGTCACTTCAGTCGTGTCCGACTCTGTGCAACCCCATAGACAGCAGCCCACCAGGCTCCCCCGTCCCTGGGATTCTCCAGGCAAGAACACTGGAGTGGGTTGCCATTTCCTTCTCCAATAGCTTCCCTTATAGTCCAACTCTCACATCCATACATGGCTACTGGAAAAACCAGAGCTTTGACTACATGGACCTTTATTGGCAAAGTAATGTCTCTGCTTTTCAATATGCTGTCTAGGTTGGTCATAACTTTTCTTTCAAGGAGCAAGCATCTCTTAATTTCATGGCTGCAGTCACCATCTGCAATAATTTTGGAGCCCAAAAAAATAAAGTCTGTCACTGTTTCCATTGCTTTCCCATCTATTTGCCATGAAGTGATGGGACCAGATGCCATGATCTTAGTTTTCTGAACGTTGAGTTTTAAGCCAACTTTTTCATTCTCCTTGTTCACTTTCATCAAGAGGCCCTTTAGTTCTTCACTTTCTGCCATAAGTATGGTGTCATCTGCATATCTGAGGTTACTGATATTTCTCCTGGAAATCTTGATTCCAGCTTGTGCTTTGTCCAGCCCAGCATTTCTCATGATGTACTCTGCATATAAGTTAAGTAAGCAGGGTGACAATATACAGCCTTGAAGTACTCCTTTTCCTATTTGCAACCAGTCTGTTGCTCCATATCCAGTTCTAACTGTTGCTTCTTGACCTTCATACAGATTTCTCAGGTGGCAGGTCAGGTGATCTGGAATTCCCATCTCTTGAAGAATTTCCCACCATTTGTTGTGATCCACATACTCAAAGGCTTTGGCATAGTCAATAAAGCAGAAGTAGATGTTTTTCTGGAGCTCTCTTACCTTTTTGATGATCCAGCAGATGTTGGCAATTTGATCTCTGATTCCTCTGCCTTTTCTAAATCCAGCTTGAACATCTGGAAGTTTACAGTTCACGTACTGTTGAAGCCTGGCTTGGAGAATTTTGAGCATTACTTTGCTAGCGTGTGAGATGAGTGCAATTGTGTGGTAGTTTGAGCATTCTTTGGCATTGCCTTTCTTTGGGATTGGAATGAAAACTGACCTTTTCCAGTCCTGTGGCCATTGCCGAGTTTTCCAGATTTGCTGGCATATTGAGTGCAGCACTTTCACAGCATCATCTTTCAGGATTTGAAATAGCTCAACTGGAATTCCATCACCTCCACTAGCTTTGTTCATAGTGATGCTTCCTAAGGCCCACTTGACTTCTTCAAAAGATGGGAATACCAGACCACCTGACCTGCCACCTGAGAAATCTATATGCAGATCAAGAAGCAACAGTTAGAACTGGATATGGAACAACAGACTGGTTCCAAATCGGGAAAGGAGTACATCAAGGCTGTATATTGCCACCCTGCTTACTTAACTTATATGCAGAGTACATCATGAGAAATGCTGGGCTGGACAAAGCACAAGCTGGAATCAAGATTTCCAGGAGAAATATCAGTAACCTCAGATATGCAGATGACACCATACTTATGGCAGAAAGTGAAGAACTAAAGGGCCTCTTGATGAAAGTGAACAAGGAGAATGAAAAAGTTGGCTTAAAACTCAACGTTCAGAAAACTAAGATCATGGCATCTGGTCCCATCACTTCATGGCAAATAGATGGGAAAGCAATGGAAACAGTGACAGACTTTATTTTTTTGGGCTCCAAAATTATTGCAGATGGTGACTGCAGCCATGAAATTAAAAGATGCTTGCTCCTTGAAAGAAAAGTTATGACCAACCTAGACAGCATATTGAAAAGCAGAGACATTACTTTGCCAACAAAGGTCCATGTAGTCAAAGCTCTGGTTTTTCCAGCAGTCATGTATGGATGTGAGAGTTGGACTACAAGGAAAGCTAAGCACAGAAGAATTGATGCTTTTGAACTGTGGTGTTGGAGACGACTCTTGAGAGTCCCTTGGACTCTCCAACCAATCCATCGTAAAGGAAATCATCCCTGAATATTCACTGGAAGGACTGATGCAAGAGCTGAAACTCCAATCCTTTGGCCACCTGATGCAAAGAACTGACTCATTTGAAAAGACCTTAATGCTGGGAAAAATTGAAGGTGGGAGAAGGGGACGACAGAGGATGAGATGGTTGGATGGCTTCACTGATTCAATGAACATGAGTTTGAGTAAGCTCTGAGAATTGGTGATGGACAGGGAGGCCTGACGTGCTGCAGTCCATGGGGTCGAAAATAGTCGGACACGACTGAGCAACTCAACTGAACTGAAGGTGAAGGTCATGAGATAAATCTTGATTATTGCTCTTAATAAGGGAGCTTTTTTCCGCATTTTGGAGCCAATCCCTGGTACTTTGTAATAGATTTGTTTGGGGGGGTGTTGTTTGTTTGTTTGTTTGTTTTGCTAATAAAACTTCTCCAAAGATTTGGCCTTCTACTGCACTATGGAAACAGGATTCTTAGATGTCTGTCTCTCATAATAACCTGGTAGTGCATTTCTATTAACCTTCAAATTAACCCTTTTTATATGCCATTCTACCTCCTTAAGAAACATTAGACCACTTTAGAATTTCTTAGTCTTTTAACCATTTTTGTTTGCTTTTCCCACCATTTTGTTTTGTTATTTCCAAAACATTCTACACCTCCTGCCATTGCTATTAACTTAACACTCCTTTTTCTGCTCAGTTGACAAGTCCTGGTGAGTACAATGAGTTCCACCTTCTCGTTGACTTTGGTTCCAATAAAAGGTCATTGGGAAAAAGGATCATTGGGCTTCCCAGGTGGCGCTAGCGGTAAAGAATCCACCCGCCAGTGCAGGAGACCTAGGAGACGAGGCTTTGATCCCTGGGTTGGGAAAATCCCCTGGAAAAGGAAACGGCACCCCACTCCAGGATTCTTGCCTGGAAAATTTCATGGACAGAGGAGCCTGGCTGGCTGCAGTCCATGGGGCCAAAAAGAGTCGATTGAGACTGATCACAAAGGGTCATTATTTTTAGGAGTGAGTTTAGATCTGTTTTTATATATCCAGCTTAATACTTTTCTTTTCTTTTCTTTTGGAAGGTATGACTTGTCAACAAACAAGGTTAACTCTTAGTTTTCTAGATGAGTTTCTAATCTATTTGTTCAGGGCATGGACTGGTCTTGGACAGAGGTTGCTGCTGCTGCTGCTGCTAAGTCACCTCAGTCGTGTCCGACTCTGTGCGACCCCATAGACGGACAGCGGTTAGGTAGTCATAAATTATTCCTTCTGACAAAAGAAGGAAATGAGCAGGATTTCAAGCATTACTATCAAGGAAGAAAATGAGTGAGGGAGAAAATAATAGAATTTCATGAGGTAAGTCTACCTGCTAAGAAATAGAGTGTCTTTTTGCTGCTGCTGCTGCTGCTAAGTTGCTTCAGTCATGTCCGACTCTGTGCAACCCCATAGACAGCAGCCCACCAGGCTCCCCAGTCCCCGGGATTCTTCAGGCAAGAACACTGGAGTGGGTTGCCATTTCCTTCTCAAATGCATGAAAGTGAAAAGTGAAAGTGAAGTCGCTCAGTCATGTCCGACTCCAGCGACCCCATGGACTGCAGCCCACCAGGCTCCTCCATCCATGGGATTTTCCAGGCACAAGTACTGGAGTGGGGTGCCATTGCCTTCTCCAGTCTTTTTAGTAGGCGACAATGATTGTATATCATGAGAAGGAAGGAGGAATTAGTTAGCAGTAGCCTTTACCAATTTCTTTCCTGGTGGCTGACAGTAAAAGCATCTGCCTAGAGTACAGGAGACCTGGGTTCAATCTCTGGGTCAGGAAGATCCCCTGGAGAAGGAAATGGCAACCCACTCCAGTACTCTTGCCTAGAAAATCCCATGGAGGCAGAAGCCTGGTAGGCTACAGTCCATGGGGTCGCAAAGAGTCAGACACAACTGAGTGACATCACTTTCTTACCAATTTAGCTGCAGTGACTATTAACCTACAACCAGGAAGTAGAACTTTTAACATAGGGTCAAGAGAAAAACTATAGAAAACTTTTCTCTGATAAATAACATGAAAACGAGTGAAAATCATAAAGGTTTGTCCAGATTGTTTATGCATGGTTATGTAGAAAGGCTTAAGATATTAAGCTGACCCAGTGTAAGAAGATGCCAAAAAGCTAATCACTTTATTTTTCTAAAATTTATTTTATTGAAGTATACTTGATTTACAACGCTGTGTTAATTTCTGCAAAGCAATTGAGTTGTATACATATGTGTGTGTGTGTGTCTACCCACATATTCTTTTTCATATTCTTTTCCATCATGGTTTACCACAGGATATTGAATATAGTTCCCTGTATGATACACTAGGACCTTGTTTACCCATCCTATATATAATAGTTTGCATCTGAAAAGCTAATTTTAAAATCACAAAATGCCAGCTCACATTTAGGTTCCAAGGCAGAGACTTGATTCCCAATAACTTGTTCAAATCACAAAGAGATCTGGCGATTTTAGAACAGCTGGTAACTAACTGCCTGCAATAGCTATCAGACCTCAGAAACCCTCTTAATTTACTCTGAATTAAGTCTGAATAATTTTCCTGGAAAATTTTTGAATGGTTTTTAGTCTGTCCAAAATGAAGCTAACTCAGTAAATCCACGTTAGGATAGATCTTGTCATAGGTGATATATTTTGTTCTGACAAAATTATAACGTTCCTTCTAACTTAAAGCCCTTTTTGAGTTAAAACTCTTAAGAAGATTAATGAAATTAACTGAGAGAGCTCAACTCATCTTCAGAATCTAATAAGAGGTTAAGAGGTCATCCACGTATTGAGTAATAGAATTGCAAGGAAAGTTAAGATCCAAAATGTAGGGTCTTATGAAAAAAAAAAAAAAAAAGCAGGAGGGCACTTCATTAAATCACTGAAGCATAAGTGTCAAGACATATTGCTGAGTTTTCCAGGAAAGGGTGAGTACGATTAACTATTTCAATCTAAACTAAGGAACTACTAAAGAAAGCAGATTTATACTCATAACACAGATTTATAAGTCTAAAATATGTAAACCCATGATAAAATAGCACTTGGGTTGAGTATCACAGGGAAGTAAGGAAAGGCTATTTTATTTATGACTCCGAGGTCCTAAGCAGGTCTATATTCTCACCCACTGAATTTCAGCCTGGTATTGTAGCATCCAGCTGGTGTTCAGGATGTGCTATGGCACCTTGGCATATTAAGTGTCTTGAGATGAAAGAGTCTGAGAAAACAGCAGAAGCAAGAAGGTCACTCTGACCTCCCCTTCACTTGTCCTTCTCCCCTAAAAGCAAGATATAAATTTCCCTTATAAAAGGTACCCTCCCTGTACCAGGAAGAAGGAAAACATTTGGGGAAAAGAAATCTGCACCAACAAACTTTGTTAAGCTAACCCTTATCTTCCTAGTTATCATTCATCATTTACTACATTTAAGCCAAATCCCCTTGTCTTGTCAATTCTTCACAAATGAATTGTTTCTTTGTCTAAAAGCTATAAAAGCTTCCTACACTAGTCATCTCTCAGGCCTTCATTCCTTTGTGAAGGCTCTCAGGTACATGTAAAAATTTGATAAAATGTTTTAATCTGTCTTGTCAGTTTAATTTTCAGACCCAACCAAGGACCCTAATAGTGTTGAGAAAAACTTTCTTCTCCCAGAGTCCATTATCAAAAATTTCTTGGCAAAACTGTCATTCAATAGTTAAAGAAATTTCAACCTGTGAATTTAAGAGTAGAGGGCTAAATTGGTACTAGTTCCCCCTTCAGAGCATTTTGGGGCTTCCCTAGTAGCTCAGATGGTAAAGAATCTGCCTGCAGTGCAGGAGACCTGGGTTTGATCCCTGGGTTGGGAAGATCCCCTGGAGAAGGGAATGGCTACCCCCTCCAGTATTCTTGCCTAGAGAATTCCATGACAGAGGAGCCTGGCGGGCTACAGTCCATAGGGTCACGAAGAAACATGACTGAGTGACTAACACACTCAGAGCATTTTTATTACCTCTTGAGAAACCTGTATGTAGGTCAAGAAGCAACAGTTAGAACTGGATATGGAACAACAGACTGGTTCCAAATAGGAAAAGGAGTCCGTCAAGGCTATATATTGTTACCCTGCTTATTTAGCTTATATGCAGAGTACATCATGAGAAACGCTGGGCTGGATGAAGCACAAGCTGGAATCAAGATTGCCGGGAGAAATATCAGTAACCTCAGATATGCAGATGACACCACCTTTGTGGCAGAAAGTGAAGAACTAAAGAGCCTCTTGATGAAAGTGAAAGAGGAGAGTGAAAAATTTGGCTTAAAGCTCAACATTCAGAAAATGAAGATCATGGCATCTGGCCCCATCACTTCATGGCTAATAGATGGGGAAACAGTGGCTGACTTTATTTTTGGGGGGGGGGGTTCCAAAATCACTGCAGATGGTGATTGCAGCCATGAAATTAAAAGACGCATACTCCTTGGAAGGAAAGTTATGACCAACCTAGATAGCATATTGAAAAGCAGAGACATTACTTTGCCAACAAAGGTCTGTCTAGTCAAAGCTATTATTTTTCCAGTGGTCATGTATGGATGTGAGAGTTGGACTATAAAGAAAGCTGAGTGCCGAAGAATTGATGCTTTTGAACTGTGGTGTTGGAGGAGACTCTTGAGAGTCCCTTGGACTGCAAGGAAATCCAACCAGTTCATCCTAAAGGAAATCAGTCCTGGGTGTTCATTGGAAGGAGTGATGTTGAAGCTGAAACTCCAATATTTTGGCCACCTGATGTGAAGAGCTGACTCATTTGAAAAGACCCTGATGTTGGGAAAGATTGAAGGCAGGAGGAGAAGGGGACGACAGAGGATTAGATGGTTAGATGGCATCCCCGATTTAATGGACAATGGAGTCAGGACAATGGAGTTTGAGTGAACTCTGGGAGTTGGTGATGAAAAGGGAGGCCTGGCGTGCTGCAGTTCATGGGGTCGCAAAGAGTCAGACACTACTGATTGACTGAACTGAACTGAACTGAGCACTATCAAAAAGTTTATTCCTGGAACTTGGTGGCGGTGTGTGCCAAGTCACTTCAGTCATGTCCAACTCTTTCTGATCCCATGGACTGTAGCCCACTAGGCTCCTCTGTCCAAGGGATTCTCCAGGCAAGAATACTGGAGTGGGTTGCCATCTCCCCCTCCAGGGAATCTTCCAAACGGAGGGATTGAACCTGCGTCTCCTGCATTGCAGGTGGATTCTTTACCACTGAGCCACCAGGGAAGCCCCTCTCTGGTGGTCCAGTGGTTAAAACTCCACCTTCCAATGCAGAGGGTGCTTGTTTGATCCCTGGTCTGGGAAATAAGGTCCTACATGCTGCAGAGTGAGGCCAAAATTTTTTTAATAATAATAAAATTTAAAAATCTATTCCAGTGACTTCTTTGGAACCTTCTTCATGTTAATCAAAAAACACAGATGATTGAACTTTGCTCATTTTTTGTTCTAAGGTGCCCGTCTAATGAACAATTGTGTTATCAGAAGCTCCCCACTATCATTCTTCTGGACCCCTGCTTCTGAATTTATTCCACTATAACCCTAACCCATGCACTTATCTTTCTAAGTGGTGAGATTTCACCAGGAATAATTTAGAATTACAGTTAAGCTACTTCCTGATTCCTAACTTTCAGGAATGATATGAGATAATAAATACTTGTTGTAATAAGCTTCTTCAGTTTTAGGATAATTTGATAATGAATGGAGTGATTATTCTTCTTTTCATTTGTTTAACAGGTCGCATATAATATTTATATACAAAAACATTAGTGTATCTGTTTTATAACGTTTCATTTAAAGGCTAAAATTGCAACATTTATTTGTTTATTCATTAATTTTAATTTTTCCAGGGTTAATTATGCCCTGGGTACTATGCTAAACGTCTGTGCAGCTTTGATGAAGAACTTAGAAAGATGTTAGGCAAGGCATTTAGACGCACATGGAAACCACTTAATAAGAGTTAATTGGGCATTATTATCATTGTTGTTATGGATAGAAAGATCAATACGTTTCTTGTTGGAAAGGACATGGAAACAATGTGTACAAAGGACGTAATGGATCTGGAGAGCACTTATTCATTTATTTAGCATCTTAATGTGTCAGGCACTATGCCAGTCGTGGGGAAAATTATTCCACCAACACTGTTCTTATGGATCTTATCATCTAACGGAAGAGAGAAAGAATAGATAAGTAAACAGATAAGTATAAGCAGTAATAGGTACCACAAAAGAAGAAAGAAGGATGGAGAGGAAGATGATGACAGGAGAAATCTACTTAAATAGGATTTAGGGAACGCTTCTAGGAAAAATCAATATTTAAGCACAGATCTGATGAGTAAGAAACAGATTTACAAACATGGTGAAAAGCGAGGTCTAAGCTGTGGGACAGGACCGGTACATCTGAACTGTAGAGCATGTGCTAGGAACACTGAGATGTTAGGAAAATGTTGTTACAATGGATTGGTTTATTTCAGTAAATTTTCTGGACAAATTATCTGAGCCAGGAAATGGTTCCTTATCCATATGGTTTGGTAATATTTTGTCGCATTGAAAGTGTTAGTTGCTCAGTTGTGTTGGATTCTTTGCGACCCCATTTACTGTAGCCCAGCAGGCTCCTCTGTCCATGGGATTCTCCAGGTAAGAATACTGGAGTGTGTTGCCATTTCCTTCTCCAGGGGATCTTCCCAACCCAGGGATCGAACCCAGGTCTCCTGCATTGCAGGCAGATTCTTTACCATCTGAGCCACCAGCATTATTTGTCATCATTGCATTGTCTACCCATCACTATGCTTAATAAAGAATGCATTGGAACTATTGCAAATACATTCAGAGCTCAAAACAGGAAAGGGCAGGAGAGAATAGATGTGGGAATCACCAGCTGAGATCATCAGATGAGACCACTCAGAAAAAGGCAATGTATGTCTGCGTCTCTATTCCTGTCTTGGAACTAGGTTTAACTGTACAATTTTCCTAGATTCCACATACACACGTTAATATACGATACTTGTTTTTTCTCTTTCTGACTTACTTCGCTCTGTATGACAGACTCTAGGAGAGAACAGATGTGTAGACACAGTGAGGGAAGGAGAGGGTGAAATGAATTGGGAGATTAGGCTTGACATATATAGACTATCATGTGAAAAATAGGTAGTGGGAAGCTGCTATGTAGCACAGGGAGCTCAGCTCAATGCTCTGTGATGACCTAGAGGGGTGGGATGGAAAGGAGGCTCAAGAGGGAAGGGGTATATGTATACTATAGCTGATTCACTTTGTTGTACAGCAGAAACTAACACAACAATGTAAAGCAACTATACTCCATAAAAAAAGAGAGAAAGGCAACGTAAATTATATCCCTGTCATAACAAAATTTGTGGCTATGTACTGTTGCCAGGCAGCAAGGAAACAGATATTACAGGATGGAAAATTAGAGACCCTTGTTGTGCTTTGGCTAACCATTAGATAAAACTGGTGCTTGTGATGACTTAAAAGGCAAACCTATAGCTTTGTGGCAAGTAGTTAGAAAAAAGCAGAGTGGAACTTCCCTGGGGTCCAGAGGTTGAGAATCCACCTTGCAATGCAGGGGCCAAGGGTTTGATCCCTGGTCAGGGAAGATCCCACATGCCGCAGGGCAAGTAAGCCTGGGCACCATAACTACTGAGCCTATGCTCTGGAGCCCTCAAGCCACAACTACTAAAGCCCTCGCATTACCACTGGGGTAGCCCCTGCTCTCCGCAACTAGAGAAACCCTGCATGCAGCAACAAAGATCCAGTACAGCCAAAAATAAATCAATCGATAAATATTTAAAACAACAACAGTTAATTAAAAAAAAAAAAAAAAGCAGAGTGATGATGTGCATTGGCTGCTTTATTGCTGTTTTTTGGCAAGGAACTATGAAAAATAGTGAAACAAGAAAAACGATTTACAAATAGGTAATTCAGCCTTGTTTTAGGAACTAAGACTATATCCTGCAGCCCAACCATTTCTATGCACCAAAAAGCAAATTATTATGCAGTCTCTCTGAAAGTCTCCACTGAGCATCCCAATATTACTGGCCAGACAAGGGAAGTCAGCTGAGCAGAAAAGACCAGCTAAAGGGTGCTGCATTCTCACTTAAACCCAGTTTTCCAGAAGGCTTCAAAGTGGCTGCCACTCAGTTGAGGGATGGAGACATGGGCCAAGCACAGAGACTGGGAAATAAGATGCCACTGCCTTAAGAAGTATAACAAGAGGTAGCTCTTTGGCTATGAATATTTTTGTGTGAACTAACACAGCTAAAAGCAAAAAAACCAAAACCATGCTTTGATGAAATTTCATCACCAATGTTGTAAGCACCCCTTCAGAGGCCACATGAAAACCCATTACCCAAAATTTGGTTTGGATGTTGAGACTAATAACCATAGACACATCAAGAGGGTATGAAAAGGTTTATTATTCACATAATGAATGAGACTTTCTAGGAGAGTGGAGCAGTTCCCAAGCAGATCCAAAAATGACTTGACTGGGTTGGCTTTATTATTCTTAGGGTGTGGGGCAGGGAGAGGGTTCCTGTGAGCAGGCCAGGGCTTGTATGATTTGAACTTCCCACCCAGTCCAAAGGAGGGGGTACCCAGGCTCACTAATCAGCTTGCCCAGATATGGAGCAGAAGGGGAAAGGAAAAGGGGAGCAGAAAGGGAAAGCTGTTAGCATCCCAACATCAAAAATAGAGTCAGACTCCTTACTGCAGTCAATTAAACATCAACCCTATAAACTTGAAAAATCTACATCTGTTCAGTCTCTAAAGAAATCTAGGTCTACTCTACAAATCTGCACCAGCAGGTGGGGGCCTGCAATAGCTGTGATGACTCCCAAAAGCTTCAGATGTGGCTATGGAGTCTGATGAGCAAGAATCTCCTAGAAGTCAAAGTGGAGGCCAGAGAGGACAGTGGACAAGGGAGTTTCTCCCAGAGAGAAGATTCAAGGTCTAACCAAGGACTGTACATCCTGCCAGGGCAACAGATCTTTGTCATCCCTGCCCAGATTTCCACTGTAGCATGGGCCACTGACAGCCGCGCATCATTCCTGTCTTTAATTCTAGTATCATTCTCCCCTTTTCCTTTTTACCTGGAGCTTTAATAGGACATATGTCCATCTATCTGGAGACAACGTGTCCCAGTCTTCCTTGAAGCTAGGTATATTTATGTAATCGGTATTCACGGATGGACTATGAGCAGAGTGATGGCTGGAACTTCCTTAAAAGGAAGCTTTGGGTTAGCCGAAAAAGCTTGTACAGATTTCTCCAAAAGGTTAACACCTTATGAAAAAACCAGAATGAACTTTTGGTCAACCCAATAGCTAGCTCCCAAATTGCTCTCTTTTCCTGGTCTGCAGAATGGGTGTGTATCTTTGAGCCAGCTTTGACCATTAGATGAATAACACCTTTAGTAATGAGAGGACAAAGTAGACAAACTTGGGTTCCTTGATTACCTTAAGAAACAGACCTGCCCTCCCTGACCTGGATGACTTCTTAATTGCCTCTGGATTGCCATATGAGAAAGAAAGAAACTTCTGTCTTACGTGAGTCATCATATTTGGGGATTTCTGTTCCAGCAGCTTATACCATTTACTAATTTATATTTATAAAATAGAGAGTTGAAGTATTTAGAAGTTAAGCTTCTTTGTCTTCTGTGATCTTAAAAATGCTGTTCCACTGAATTTCATCTTTAATGATAAGTATAAATAAAGTACCTCAAATTTAACTGGCTACAAGCAAGGAAGACTTTAAAACTATATGTGAACTCAGTAATTCAGCATGCTTCTCCTTTTTTCCAAAAATCAACCTACAGAATATAACCAGGTATACTCTTTGAGCCTAAATAGAAGCATTTATTTAATATAAATGGATGAGTAAAAAACTGGTAAATAAAAACTCACATCAATATATATCAACTTCCCTTACCAACACGTATGTTCACGCACTGTTTTTATCAATTCCCTGTAATCAATGAATTACAGATTATTGGATTTAGATAAAATGGATAAAGAGACTTCACCTACACAATACATCTCCCACAACGTAATGCAAGGACGTTGACTTTCTCTGAGCCCCAGTTTCAGGTTAGTCTGTGCTTCAGAATGGTTCACTTTGTTGCTGAGACAACAGGGATGCTGCAACAGAAAACTGGGATTGAAGTCAAGGCACTGTAGCTGCCTCAAAGGATGTCATAAATAGTGTGTTCAAGGCCTTTTTCACAGTGAACTCTGCAACACTTGAATTGGAAGAAAAATATCTTATTCATCCAACACCCTAGTCTTCCACAGATGACAATGGCTCTTTCAGTTAGTTGAGTTTTAAATTTAAGAAAACATTGCTATGTGGACCCAAAGTTAGGAAATCATCAAGCCACTAGTATTATCTTTCTTAGAATGCTGAGCAAAATAATTGAGGGAAGCTTGTCCTTACATTCCAATTTGGCTTTATTCTAACAGAAACGCATCTGAAGAATATAAGAAGAAAGCAAAGAGAGTGTATGTTGTCAGTTTTTCCTCAACCCCAAATTTGTACATCTCTTGTAAGCAAAGGTTTGATTCTACACAGTAAATAACTAGAGGAGCTTAGATAGTCACTTAGATGTGATTGATATTTGGAATCTGAGTTTATGAACAGATGCAAAGAAGTATCGTCTCCTCCATGAACTTTTGATAAAGGCACAGAGAGCTCAGCGGCAGAGTGATGTGAGCTGGCTTGCATCTCCAGGCTTGTCTAGGCAAACATTAACAACTGCAGCAATATTCTCATTTTAAAACTGAAAACATCAAGGCAAGGACAAAGAAAATAAAATTAACTGATTTTGATCATTTTTTTCCTGACCTAAAAGAAAAATGAAAACAGCATTTAACTAAGCTGAAATGTGTCCTTCACATCACGTACATTCTACTGCAGAGAGACAAAAATCCATCAAAAATAACCTGAAGAGATGAATAACGAGGCACAGTGCTCTTAGAGCTAGGACAGGCCTTGTTCAGAATCACCTCCCTAACTTAAGAACTAATCTGGTGAGAAACAATGGAGTGTAGGGAGAATGTTTTCCTCTTTGAGGGTTCCTTGTTGGAGAGTCACAGAAGTGACTGGAGACTAATAATGCAGTTTTTCCTTTTCAAATAGGAGTCTAAAGGTACTCTTTCATACTAGAGACTGGGGGTTACATTGTGAGGTCAAGATTTGTGCAGGAATCCCTGTGTCCAAGTAAAAGTTTCACCTAGCAAAATCAAATGAAACCCATAAGACCCTTTTTTAAAACCCTGGTGTTCAAAGCATAAAAAAGGAAATAGAAAAGAACACAGACCACTCTATTTTAATATTTTTAGGTAGCATAAATCATAATAGTTTGTATTCTACACTGTACAATTATATACTGTTACTTCCCCGAAGAAAATTAACTTCTATAGGATTTCTGAAACAGATACTCCATACAGCTCAGAGCTTGACCCTGCAGCTATTGCTACGACATGTGGAAAACAATCGGCGAGGTCCAGGTCTTCCAGTTGTGCCTGCTTCTGCTGTCATTGAGGGGGAGCCTCTCGGAGACCTCTCACAGCCCCTTCCATCTCCTGGGCCGGGAAGCAGGCTCTGCAGGTAGATGTGTGCAGACGAGAGCAGCTGCTGGGCTTCACTTCCCACGAGCCGACTCCCCTTAAGAGAACTTGCGCTTCTTCATGGCTTCTGCCTTGACTGCTAGGCTCTTGGCACAGATGGTCAGGACCACAATGAGAACACCCACCACGAACGTCACCAGGGGCCAAAGGAAGCAATGCAGGAGGACTATCTCGTCATGCGTGCGATGCAGGAGCACATCGTCTGGTCTGCAAGACAGTGGAGAAGAGGAAAGAAAGAGCAGTCAACTGCCGGGGCATGGCAGAACTCTTCACAAGTGGAGCTCAGCTTGCTTTCTAGCCCCAAGGGTATAACCATCCTCGAAAGTGAAGACTCCACGCTGGCTATAAATACTGTATTTTGTGCTTCAAATCCATTACAGAAAGGTCTAAGGTCCTGACTCAAGTAACTGGTGCATATTATTTATAATGTGATTTACATGTGAAATGTCAAAAGTTCAGCGATCTCTTTTTCTATTATTTTCCCCCATTCTAAGTTGCTTAACATATTCCATTTTCTCACTCATCCTTTAATGTCTGCTGACTCAGTCTAAAAATTACTTATGAGCTGGCGCTGTCAAACAAAACCAGACCCAAATGATGTTTTGCTTTTTACCCTTTCACACATTTTGCCCACCTCCCCAACACTCCACCTCTGGCAACCACCAATCTAACCTCTGAATCTATAAACTTGGTTCTTTGTTGTTTTTGTTGTTTATATGTGTTGATATATTTAGATATAATTCCACATGTAAGTAAAATCATATGACACATATACAGACATTTGTTTTTCTCTGACTTATTTCACTTAGCATAATACCCTCAAGGTCCATTCATGTTGTCTAAAAAGGCAAGATTTTGTGTTTTTTATGGATGAATAGTGTTCCACTATATAGTCTATGTAACTTATATATATATATAAAATCACAGTTTCTCTAGCTACTCCAATTTTTGGACACAGGCTGCTGCCATGTCTTGGCTATTGTAAATAATGCTGTAATAAACATGCCAGATGCATACATCTTTTCAACTTAGTGTCTTCATTTTCATCAGATAAATACCCAGGAGTGAAACTGTTGGATCATATGATAGTTCTAACCTTAATTTTTTGAGGAAATATTTCCATACTATTTCCACAGTGACTTCATACTGTTTCCATAGTGGTTGCACTAATTTACACTCCCCTCAACAGTACACAAACAGTTTTGGTTCCAATCCCAAAAAAGGGCAATGCCAAAGAGTGTTCAAACTACTGCACAACTGCACTCGTCTCACACGCTAGCAAAGTAAAGTTCCAAATTCTCCAAGCAAGGCTTCAACAGTATGTGAACCTTTCCCTTCTCCACATCTTCACCAATACTTATTATTTTTGTCTCTTTGATTTATTCTGACAGGTATGAGGTGATATTTCACTGTGCTTTTGATTTGCATTTCCCTGATGATGAGTGATGTTGAGCATCTTTTCATGTACCTCCCAAATGATCTTAATTTACACAAAAAGTCAGCTAATAAAAAGGAACACATTTGAGTCAGTTATAATGAAGTGGATGAAACTGGATCCTATTATATAGAGTGAAGTAAGTCA
Source organism: Bos javanicus (assembly GCF_032452875.1). NCBI lineage: Eukaryota > Metazoa > Chordata > Mammalia > Artiodactyla > Bovidae > Bos > Bos javanicus. The sequence goes on from NC_083872.1 coordinate 43,520,917, forward strand.
GAAAGAGAAAGACAAATACTGTATGTGCTCAGTTACTTCAGTCGTGTCTGACTCTTTGCAATTGATGGACTGAACCCTTTGTCCATGGGGTTTTCCAGACAAGAATACTGGAGTGGGCTGCTGTGCCCTCCTCCAGGGGAATACTGTATATTAACGTATATATTGGAGAAGGAAATGGCAACCCACTCCAGTGTTCTTGCCTGGAGAATCCCAGGGGCGGGGGAGCCTGGTGGGCTGCCGTCTATGGGGTCGCACAGAGTAGGACAGGCCTGAAGTGACTTAGCAGCAACGTATATATATATGGAATTTAGAAAGACAGTTACGACGATCTTATATGCAGGGCAGCAAAAGAGACACAGATGTAAAGGACAGACTTTTGGACTCTGTGGGAGAAGGCGGGGGTGGGATGATTGGAGAGAATAGCACTGAAACATGTATATTACCATATGTAAAACAGATGACCAGTGCAAGTTCGATGCATGAAGCAGAACACCCAAAGCCAGTGCTCTGGGATAACCCAGAGGGATAGGGTAGGGAGGGAGGTGGGAGTGGGGTTCAGGATGGGGGGAACACAGGTGTACCCATGGCTGATTCATATTGATGAATGGCAAAAACCATTACAATATTGTAAAGTAATTATCCTTCAATTAAAATAAATAAGTTAATTTTAAAAAAGAAACACTTGTGTAAGTGTACTAGAATCAAAGATTAGAAGCAATAATTATGCATCAACACTCATACTCTCTAACAAAAATTTCACATAGATTAATAAAAAGTCAATTAAAGTCACTATTTGAATTTAGTCATGAAGACCTATGGTGTAGTCTTTGGGTCAGCTTCACCAGGAACAGATAGTGAATAGTTGGATTTAATGCATTTTCTCATTTGAAACCACTGACCACTTTCTTGATAAATTTTGCAAAGTCTTAGCAAGATAGCTTAAAATGTGGGAGTTCTTTTTGCAATTCCAACATTAGTCTCATTCCCATGAAGTAACAATATCTTCCACAAACCATGATATATCATCTTTGGCCACTTAGAAAGAGATATTGGGAATTTTGCTTTCATACAAGAGGTTTACATTTTCAAGGTTTTGGATTGACCAAAAAGTTCGTTCATATTTTTCCATAAAATGGTACAGAAATGCCTGAGGGAACTTTTTGGCCAACCCAATATTTCCATTCATTTCATCCACAGAAAAGTTTGTTCCGTTATACTGGAATAGCAATGCTTCCACTAGAAAATAAAATAATGCAGTAAAATCAGTCCAACTGCCCTCAAGAACATCAGAAGCTTTAGAGTACAAAAGCAGTGCATTTAACAGAAGAAGGCATTCCTGAGGCGCTCTCACTAATCACTGCTCTCATAATTCAAGACCTATTTTCCCAGAAGACTGACAAAGAATGCTGGGTATGTCTCTCCTATCTACAATGCAGTCATCATGTAGCATTAATAAAAATGGTTTGGCAGATTGGCTTTGAAATTACATAATTCTTGCCCTTTTTTGTGCATAGTGTTTCAAATTCTGTAAACAAAGTGAGATTTTTATTGATATTTGATTTCAATTAGAATTTGAACTAAGTGAATGCAGAGTCATTGTAACAATTAGGCAAAAATCATTCCAGCTTGCAGAAGTTACTCCTTTTTCTGAATTCCTGTACCAAAACATTGTCTTCAAGACTTGTGCTACCATTCAGAGGAGTCTGCTCAGTATTACATAGCAGCATGGATAGGAGAGGAGTTTGGGAGAGAATGAATACATGTATATGTATGGCTGAATTCCCTTTGCTCTCCACCTGAAACTATCAAAACAGTGTTAATCTGCTATACTCCAATATAATATAAAAAGTTTTTTTTTTAGAAAAAGACTTCTGCTACCACTGACTTGTGATTTATATTAATGTGTATATCCTTTCTCCTGTAAGACCCTTGACTGTGTCATTGTCTGTTATTCTGCACATAGAAGGTGCTTAGTAACAGCTTCCCACTGATCAAGGGAAAACCATCCCAATTGCAGTCTTGCTATCCATGCAAAATTTCAACAAACTTCAAACCTTCAATGTAAAAAAGTAGAGACCTGGGACCAAAAATAGGGTGCAACACAGTTCGAGTCATATTTTACAGTCTTTGAAATCCCACCTATAGCACTGCCATGGTTCTTTTTTTCAGCTACGAGAGCTCACAGCTGTCAAACTCTCCATCTAAGTGTGTAAGGCAAGTGAAAGCTAAAGCTATCTTGGGAAGACCCTCCTTCCTCCCCTCCTTCTTTTTGATTTATTTATGGCTGCACTGGGTCTTGATTGCTGCTTGTGGGCTTTCTCTAGGTGTGGCGAACTGGGGCTACTCTCTAGCTGCAGTGTGCGGGCTTCTCATTGTGGCGGCTTTTCCTGTTGTCGAGCACAAGCTCTAGGCACACAGCCTTCAGTAACTGCAGCACATGGACTCAGCAGTTGTGGCACATGGGCTCCAGAGCACGCAGGCTTCAACAGTTGTGGTGCATGGGCTTAATTGCTCTGCAGCATGTGGAGTCTTCCCAGACAAGGGATTGAACCCATCCACGTCCCCTGCACTGGCAGGCAGATTCTTAACCACTGGACCACCAGAGAAGTCCCTTCCCTTCCTTCGTACCTTTATTCCTACCTACCTGCCTTCTTACTTTCCTTTCCCCTCTACTTCCCTCCCCTTCTTTCTTGGGTTGTTCCACTCCTGCAGATTTGTACAAAGATGATCTAGATTTTTCATCAAAAGGTGAGTGTATAGTAATGTGAATGTACTTAACACCATGGACTATGTAATTATACATGGCTGAAATAGTTAAAAAAGGGGGAGGTTGGTGGAAGGGGACTTGGATTTTTAATGCTATTTAATTAATTTGCATGTGATTTCCATAATTAATGTGTTTTGCAGCTAATTTTCTAGTAAAATAATTCAGTGAGTATCTTTTCTCTCCTTTTTCTAGACATTATTCTTGAGGTTGAATCCTTTACCACAATACAGGCGTCCCCTCCCCTTACCTGTAGTTTTGCTTTCCATAGTTTCAGTTACCTTGAATCAACTGAGATCTGAAAATATTAAATGGAAAGTCCCAGAAATAAACAATCCACAAGCTTTAAATTGTGTGCTGTGCTGAGTGTCATGGTAGAATCTCTGCCATGAGTAGTCATCCTGCTCTGTCCGACCCATGATGTAAATCATTCCTCTGTCCAGAATATCCTATCTGATAGTCATTTAGTGGCTGTCACGGTTATCAGGTCCACTGTCAGGGTATTGCAGTGCTTGTGTTCGAGTCACTCTATTTTACTCAATAGTAACCCCAAAGCATAAGAGTAGTGACACTTACTGTGTCTAATTTATAATTGTCATAGGTATTACGTATAGGAAAAAACATAGTATACGTAGGGTTCAGTTTGAAGTACTCCCCCACTAGGAGTTTGGAACATATCTGTATAGGGTTCAGTTTGAAGTACTCCCTCACTAGGGGTTTGGAACATATCCCCCACCTGCAGGTAAGAGGCACCACTGTTCTGTACAACTGGGCCAGGAAAACAGGCACAGATGAAGGTGGTTGGAACCATTAAACCTATTTCTGAAACACAGTTTGAGAAACATTTACTAAAAAGAATGAATAAAAGGAGGAAAGAAACAATAATTGGAAATTGCTGGGCCCAGATATTTGCTTTATTTAAAAACTGTTTAGCATTCCACACCTACTAAAGCCCTTGGGGGAAAATTTGATTTTAATATTTCAAATGACAAAACAACATCATTCACTTGAGTTAGCCATGTTGAATTTATAAATGCTTCAAACGCCTTCTTTGAGGTAGAAATATTATATAAAAATGTACCTGGTTTCTTTAAAAATAACTAGTGTCTGTTTCCATTTCACACGGTCCTAAAATGCTCCACGGTCTCCTTCAATGGGAGTGAAGGGTACAGAATATCCTACTTTAGCATAAGGATTATTTTGAAATGAAGGCAACTGAGAGGAATCATATTCAAGGAAAGCTCTCCACACTTTCCCTGTTTGCCTGAAAGCAGGATATAAATTTGTAAAGGTATCCCCCGCCTTTCTCTTCCTGGAAGGACAGAAGTTAATCACTGGAGACAACTCTAGACCCTAATAGCCCAGGGATGGCACCAATGGAATCTATAAAATGAACTTCATTAACTCAGCATTTATCTTCTATTAGCTCCTCAAATATTTACCTCCCTACAATATGCTGCCCTAGAAACTCAAGGTCCTTCTCCTTCATCTTAAAGTGAAGTAGCTCAGTCGTGTCCGACTCTTTGCGGCCCTGTGGATTGTAGCCTACCAGGCTCCTCCCTCCATGGGATTCTCCAGGAAAGAATACTGGAGTGGGTTGCCGTTTCCTTCTCCAGGGGATCTTCCCAACCCAGGGATCGAACCTGGGTCTCCTGCATTGCAGGCAGACACTTTAACCTCTGAGCCACCAGGGAAGCCCAACTTCTCTAATCATTTATGACTTTCTTTTCTTTTTTTTTTAAAGATGCCAAAAGCCCAAGTTCTAACCACCTCTTTGAATCTCATCTCTGAGCGCTCTCTTGTATACACATGGTGCGCATGTTAATAGACTTCTCTGTTTAATCAGTACTTTTTCAGTCTAATTTACAGGGCCCCAGACAATGAACCTCTGGAGTAGGAAATGGCAACCCACTGCAGTATTCTTGCCTAGAAAATTCCATGGGCAGAGGAGCCTGGTGAGCTATAGTTTATGGTGTCTCAAAGAGTCAGACAGTCTGAGCATGCACATATATACAAGAAATGAACCTAAGATGGGTATAAGGAAAAACAGTTTTTCTTCCACTATAGGAAAAACTTATTTCTCTGCAGAGTAATGCTTAAGTCCACATTCAGTTTTAGGTTTTACTGAGATTATCTCTAAATTGTCTTCATGATATAAAGTCTGGCTCTTTCAAACTGGGCAGTTACTGCTTTAATGGAAGGGAATCCCCAGCTCTGCCCCAGCTACCTGCAGTTTTATGAGGCAGACTTCAGATGAGTTATCAAAAATTTTTCCCCAGGGGATTTGGACTTAGAATTCAGCTTTCCATAATTCCATAATAGTGAGACTAAAGGGAAACATTGGAAAAAAAAAAAAAAGAATCATTCTTTTCAGCATTTGCAAACTAGATAAATGGCTTGATGAGATCTGAATATTATGTATTTAAATCAGCATGGTGATGAGGATATAGGCAATAAGCAAAAAAAAAAAAAAAAAGGATGACTACTTCGTATCTGAAGACTTCAAAGAAGTAAGCAAGAGATTTCTTTGGGGTTGTATAGAAATGCTAATGGAGAGCACTTCTATGCCCTGAGGACGGTGCAGACAAATATCATAAAATGAGAGTGAGTGCTGTCTGTGCGTTCCCTTAAAAATACTTTCCTAAGGGTTGGACTTACCCTGAATAGAGCTTTGAAAGTATATTGTGAAAACAGTAGCTAGCATTTATTATGTGCTTACTACCCTCCAGGTATCTGGTAGAATATTTAATCTGACTTCATCCTTAAAATAACCCTGTGCTGGAAGAATTTTTAATTGGAACTTTAGAATCAAAGAAACTGAGGCAAGGAAAAATTGGTTTTCCCAGACTTCCCTGGTGGCCCAATGGCTAAGACTCCACACTCCCAATACAGGGGGCTCGGATTCGGTCCCTGTTCAGGGAACTAGATCCTACATGCCGCAACCAAGACCTCGTACAGCCAAATAAATAAATATTAAAATAAAAATAAAGAAAGAAAGGTTAGTTTTCCCAAGTTTACACAACTTAAAATGACACAATGATTGAAACTCTATCTATTTGAAACTCTTTTAAACCTGTACTATTTACTCCTTGGCCAGCTTTTCTCAAATTGCAATCATCTTGCTTTTTTTTGAAATATAGCTTTCTGAGTTTTAATCCCTGGTTTACTATCAGAATTGGAGGTTGTGTTACTCAGAAATATGCATTTTTAAGAAGCTCTCTAGGGTTGGGGGGACAGTCCTTTGTTCTAATTGGTAAAAAAGCACCCTATAGCCTAGCAACTGACCTAGCGATACCAGACAGGAAGACAAAGATTTGGTGTGTATCATCCTCAATATAAAAAACTGATTCCCTTTGACTTTTTCTCACCAAAGGAGATTTCCACCCCACAATGCTTGTTCTGTTGGCTAAGAGGGAGAAAAAATGTTGACAATCTCTTTTGTTAATGGACTGGAAAATTTCTTAAACTCATCTTAACCAGTTCACATAAAAATCCAAACTGCATTATAATTTACTAACATCATATGATGGTAACAGTCCCCACTGAAAGACAAGACGATCTCCTTCAAAGTGCTTTCTCCATGAAGATCTTATAGGAAACAGAGATCTTTCTAGATTTACAATCACACATACTTCTTATCTGAGCACAGAAATTTCCTTTTCATATGGGCCGCTAGAACGTTAAAATTTTCCCATCTCCAGCAAGACTATGTTGACTTTTTTGGTGCCAATCAGACCTTTCATGCTTTGTCTTATTTTCTTCACACCTTTCTAATTTATCTTGCAAAATTCTGTGAGTCTTTAGAGCACTCATTAAACCTTTCTTAGAACAGGCATGTATCAATTATGTACAGTTACACATCAGGTATACAATAAACATTGGAAATTATTTTAGTTGCCAAGCTTTACCCATATTTTTATGAAAAAGAACATGCTACCTCACTGCTGGAAACTGCACTTAAGTATTTTGATGAAATCTCATTTCAAAGTCTACAAATGCCTCATCATTATCACTATCACAGAATAATTCTGCAGGCATAATGTCAGTTCATATATGCCAGGCCTCTGGTAGAGTGGCATAGCCAAATGACATAAAAAAGGTCATGATTTCATCTTTTGAACCTTTTGAAGAGATTCTATCTATTCCTGCTCTAAATCTTGTTTATTATTGGTAACGTGACCTACTTTAAAAAAAAAATCTGAAACAGATAAAAATAAAAACAAAAAAACTTAAATACAATAAAATCTTTAAACTGACAGTAAAGAACAAGTACAATGTAATTAGGATAGAGATAAAACAGAAATTCCAGGCTAAGAAAAGCTCCTGCCTTAAAGCATAAGTGGAACTTACCTCTCAAGCATCCCAGTGCCCAAGGAAGAAAGAACAGAGATGAGTTACACATTGTCATTATAAAAAAAAAGGAAGTGTGTCAGTTCGCCAGACTGAACTTTTTGCTAGGGCTAACCTCCATAAATTAGGTTGTGTGCATTTTTACACAAAGCAATCTGTACAACGCATTTAAAGGCCCTTAACAGCAGGTTTACAAAGCTGGTTAATGAAACCATGTTAGGGGTTTTCAAATACTGATTTCAAGGTCTCCGTTCTCCTGAGGTTTTAAATAAGTTTCCAGGCGAGGTTGATGATTACTCACATTTGGTAATACCTGACCTAAACATTATTTTACTCCCAGTTTTACTGTAGTATAATATACATACAACAAACCACACACACTTAAAGTACACAATCTGACAAGTTTCACAGTACACACCTGTGAAACCATCGCCAAAATCAAGCTGGTAGATGTATCCCTTGCTGCCAAAGTTTCTTTGTACCGTCTGATAAGCCCTCCCTGTCACTCATACCCACACCTCCTACCAACAATGCTTTTTAAATATCAAATGTATCAGTCTGGTTTTCCAAGTAGTTCAACAAGAGCAAGTCATTCAAGACTGAAATCACTGAAAAGCAGTCTTGGTTATGGGTTGAAAGGAGAGTCTTCTGTCAGGTTAGATTCCTGACATTGAAGTGACAACATATTTTATATCAAATACTGAAGAACCTGACATGTATTCATTCCCAGAGAAGTTTGTCTGCATGGAGTTGGGCTTCAGTGTTTGAAAGTTTTCTATAAAAGTCTCTAATGTATAGACAAATATTCAGTTGATATAACTCCCTGGCAGTTCAGTGGTTAAGACTTGGCCGGGCCCTGGGTTTGATTCCTGGTTGGGGAATTAAGATCCCACAAGTTGCGCAGCATGGCCAAAAATAAATAAATGAATAAAATAAAAACAATCCAAATATTCAGTTGAATTGCCACAGGTGCGAGGTGGCTATGGCACACAAGATTTTCAGGTAGGAACTCTTACTTAATCATTGATACCTAATCTGGAAAACTTTGATGAGGGTATTCTTAAATGTTTCAGTTTGATGCCAGTATTCTTGAATGTTTCTGTTTTCAGCAACATTGAAACTCAAATGTTTCAAGTTTCAGAGCACATGGCTCTATACCCCTGCTTTCTAGAAGACCAAATTAAAATGCACCCCATGAAGACACTGACTTGATCCACTGATTAGTGATTTTTTAAAAAATTGTTTGCTACCTATAGATGTTGAAGATTAGCCAATAAAAACACTGAATTTGGTTTTGGCATAATTGAGCTGTCCTTACTAAGAGTAATTAACCAATGTGTTTATTTAGTTACTGTCTGAAGCAATCATAAGAACTTGGCAAGAGAGGACAGAAGCATGTTAATTGTCCTCTCTTATACAGGATTGTATATCTTCTTATACAATCACAGGAAGGCACCCGAACAGCTGATCCAGAAGCTCTATCAACTTATTGCTATAAATTACAGTAGGAAACGGGGACCAGAATACAGACCCTTTCTAGTATTCTTTAGGGTGATTTGCTGTATGGTGAGCCCATTATTGTCCACTTGTGTTCAGCTATGATATTGTGATATGGGCTTTTTTTTTTTTTTTTTTGGTTGCTCTGTATCTTCCTTCCAGAATGTGGGCTTTCTCTAGCCGCAGGGAGTAGGGAACACTCTCTAGTTCTGGTGCCCAGGTTTCTCATTGTGATGGCTTCTCCTGCTGTGGAGCACGGGCTTCAGTACTTACAGTGCCCGGGCTCTAGAGCACGGGCTCAATAGTTGAGGTGCACAGACTTCGTTGCTTCATGGCACGTGAAAACTTTCCAACCCAGGGATCAAACCCATGTACTGGCAGGTGGATTCTCATCCACTGTACTACCAGGGAAGTCCTGTGATAGGGGCTTTTAAAAGCTTAAGAGGTATTCTATTGACATCATGGCTTTATTCCAGAGATGGCATCTATTAGGGTGAAAGGTCGATTATAGGTCTATAAATGTTATAAACACCCTTATATTTTCTTAGCTGTTTTCTCCAATTAGATGAACTTAGAGGAGTAAATGTTTTATTTATTTTTAATTGGAGGATAATTGCTTTACAATGTTGTGTTAGTTTCTGCCACACAGCAACATGAATCAGCCACAGGTATACATATGTCCCCTCCCTCTTGATCCTCCCTCCCACCCCATCCC